>NC_141699.1:518725593-519328548 GCF_964263255.1 Lissotriton vulgaris
TTCGGGCCACTGGGCCTCCTTTTGCTCTCCCCACCTTTGAAGGGATCGCCCGTGTGGAAATCGTTTTAAACCAGTCAATAAAAATAGTTTCTGTATGCCAAGTTTCTTGTAGCAAAATTAGAGTACAAACCTGTATCATATTAAGCCATTCCCAATTGTTCAACTTGTTTTTTACCCCTGCCACATTCCATGACATAATAGTTAAAAGCCCATGTAGTGGATGGCAGATTGAAATATTATTTATGGTACTGATAGTAATAAGATAATGATTACCATCTGGTGATTGCACTATATTCCCCCCCTGTCAATCAGTTTTGCTACTACCTCTTAAAGGGGCAAATCTATTATGCGTAGGAAGTATCTGAAAAGGGTTTTCCTGGGGCAAGATGGCGGTCTAAGCGTTAGACTGATTGCAGCACTTTACTGAGCTCCGATGGATTTTGAATGACCGAATGATTGAAGCAGGGTTTCTTTGAACCGGATCGGTTTCCGAATTGAGGATTAAGCTACTGAGTTACGGAGAGTGATGGGGAAAACCTCTGGCCAGGCTCCTGCTAATCAACAAACACGCTGATTTACTGGTTTGCTGATACACTGACTACGAGTGATCACGGCACTGAGGCTCCGAGGCTCTATGATATAAACCCACAAGGCACATGTTCCACGAGGACTGGTATAATGATATATTGTTACAATACAAGTAAAAGTCATCAGCAGCGTCTAAATTTACTCACGCTTGTTTGGTGGTCTCCGATTTCTCTGCACGGCGTTTCCGAGGGATTTGGACCGACGCTGGCAGCGGCGCTTCAGGGGGTGTGTCAGACGCTGTGCCGGTTCTACGGTGTGTGGCTTTGTCTGGCGAGTGCGGCGGTGTGTGAGTGGAAGAACGCAGAGGTAGACAAAAACAGCAGCAATGCCGCCAAAAAGTGCCTCAGCTGCTGCAACCAGAGCCCGGATCGCAAAGGCAGCAAGGGTGCTTCGCAAGGAAGCAGAAAGGCAACAACGAGAAGGCTTATTGGACGGGGAAGACTCTGATCACTTACAGGTAAAAGCAGCAACTGTAAGAACAAAGAAGCAAGCGATTTTGTCCCCAGTTAACACCTCAAGGCAAGAAATCCTAGTATCACGCAGAAATTTAAGTAATACGGGAGGGAGGTATGTGCTTGATTTACTGTTAAAAAAACTCCGATTCAAACTAGTTCACAGACTAGTAGCTGCTTCAGTGTGCTTCTGTCTGCAGAGATTTCCCTCGTGTACTGACTGCCTGCTGCCTGTTGCTCCGGGAAGCCAAGGAGACAGGCTCTTTCATTTCTTCTCGTCGGAGGCTGCTTGACAGGGGCTGGGACTGCGAGACCCAGGGTTCAGCGCGTGGAGACCTGAGCGCACCTGGAGTCTCTTCCCGCCCCTGCTCCGCCTCAGTTGGTTGCCTGCTCTATCTTGATTGGCTGACAGCACTACTACAGCTCGCGGCCCCCGCTTCGCGGGAGCCGCTCGTAGCTGCTTCAGTGTGCTTCTGTCTGCAGAGATTTCCCTCGTGTACTGACTGCCTGCTGCCTGTTGCTCCGGGAAGCCAAGGAGACAGGCTCTTTCAGTTCTTCACGTCGGAGGCTGCTTGACAGGGGCTGGGACTGCGAGACCCAGGGTTCAGCGCGAGGAGACCTGAGCGCACCTGGAGTCTCTTCCCGCCCCTGCTCCGCCTCAGTTGGTTGCCTGCTCTATCTTGATTGGCTGACAGCACTACTACAGCTCGCGGCCCCCACTTCGCGGGTGCCGCTCGTAGCTGCTTCAGTGTGCTTCTGTCTGCAGAGATTTCCCTCGTGTACTGACTGCCTGCTGCCTGTTGCTCCGGGAAGCCAAGGAGACAGGCTCTTTCATTTCTTCACGTCGGAGGCTGCTTGACAGGGGCTGGGACTGCGAGACCCAGGGTTCAGCGCGTGGAGACCTGAGCGCACCTGGAGTCTCTTCCCGCCCCCTGCTCCTCCTATTTACGACACACCCTCCACGCTAAGCGGGACGCGTGCGGGACACCGGGCGAAGCCCGGGCAAAGGGCGGGCCGTCTGTGGCCGTCTGGGGACGACCGAGGACGGGACGGGTCACCCCTCTTACATCGACAGCAGGAGATTGAGCCCACCTGTTTACTTGACCACAATACCCCTCAATGATGGCTTTGAAAAAATTGCGCTCAAGAACAATTTACATGAAACGCATGGGTACCGATGCAGCCATAAGAAAATCTGTCGATAAATCTATGAAACCTGGCCAAATTTCTAACACACCTGCAATAACCAAATACTTTTCTACTCTTTCCGAGAAAAACCACTCATCTCCTCGAACATCGGTAGAAGAAAATAAACATATTTCTATTACTATTGATAGTGAACGCCAGTCAGAATTATTTGCTGCACTAGGTAATCATAATCAAGAATCATCTAGTCCAGAGATAAATCAGCCAAAAAATCCGCTCTCGGAAGAGTATTCTCAACTGATTCTAGAGATGTCGCAAATAACACCAATTAGACAACAGGAGAACAAATCAGCTAATGAGGTCTCCGTGAATATCATCACGAAGACCGAAGAGCAGAAATTAACGTCTCCGTTAAGAAAAAATCAACCATTCACTAGTTCCCCAGATAAATCACCTAAACTGTTCTCTAATCAATCCAATCTTACAAATCTTTATTTTCCTAACACAACCCTTCCAGCTGCCTTTCCACCCCTGTCCAAAGTACTCTTCTCCCTTCAAGACATTCTGGAATCAGTTCTCACACATCTCGGCCAAATCTTAGCCAACTCAGATGACACATTGGACGTCCAAATAGGCATTCTCAAACATCTGGTGGAAGAAAAAAAGAAAAAAGAGTCACCCAAAGCCTCATTCGAGGAACTAGAAACGCTCAACCAGGTACCATCTGAAGCTGGTTGTAAAAAAAGTTCAAGATCTCAAAAAATGCAAAGTGTAAGTACGCAAACATCAGATGCGAAAATAAAGGAGAGTGAACTTAAGAAATTGCAATCTAAGGGAAACCCACCCACAATCTTCTCTCTGAAAAAGCTTTTCAGTGAAGAAAAGGAATACACTTCTGAAAATAGTCTCAAAAATTATCCCATTTTCTCCAACAAAGAAACTGAGAATGGTTACGGTACGATATCCACCGAAAATAACATACATTTGTCGAAGGATAGCAAAGAAAATGAAACCAAACAGACAGGAAAAATTGAAAAAATCACTGAAGTGAAAGAAAATATGGGCAAGAAAAAGCGAGGACGTCCCCTGAGAAGAATCCAAAAGAAAAAAGGGAACAAACTCAAATTTCAAAAACATACTTATGCTAATTTGGCGATCACTCCACCGACTAAAATAACTACGCCGGCGAAGCCTTTGAATCCTAATGCAGATGAATATTGCCAGCCAATAGTAAGAAAACCATTAGAGCAAAATATCGTCAATCCAAAAAATCTACAAGACTATATAACTAGGCAGTGGGACAGAACACTATCAAAACACTTAACTATCGAGGAACTCTTTCCAACTGATAATATCCCGCTCAATCGAGGAAGAATAGTCCAGCTATTGCAAGAAATTCCTTCCTTGATCTCTCTGACAAGTAGAGAAATAGACCTAGTACGTTTTCCAAAAATAGAAAATACTCAATTCGCACAAGTGTCATTCTTCTCTCCAGTTCTCCCAGGTCTAATCATGAGAGAAAAAGAAATCCTACAAAAACACGGATATGATGTAATCTCAATTTCAGACATCAAAACCAACTTGCAAAACTCCGTAGTAACTAAACAACATCTTACTGATAAAATACCTAACATAGAAAGGGATGAACGTACACCAAACAACACGAGGAAAGACAAACTAAAAATACAAGTAAGGCAAGGCGAAAGGTCGGTGTGGTCAAGGAACACTAATCCAAAAGAAGATGAAGATTACCAACAATCTTGGACGTGGTTACCAGAAGTATTAAACGGCAACAAAAAGGACAATTTACATCAACGTCAGGTTTAACAAAGGTCTGAAAATATCGCTATGGAATATGGCCGGGAAAACTCACAACAAAATGAAATGTGTCACAAAAGATAATCCAGATATTCTAGCGTTGCAGGAAACATGGTCAACCACCTCCTTTAAGCAAAAAGGGTATTACGTCTACGAAATCCCAGCAAAAAAATCTAAAAGGGGTCACGCGAAAGGAGGTATGGCAATCCTACTGAAAGAAGACTATTGCTGGTCACAAGAAAGCATTGATACATATTCGCACAACCTACAATGTATCAAAATTCAACTCAGATTACAGCCTACAGACTCTTATAAGAAAATATTACTTTTCAACATTTATGCCCCACCAAGTAAAAAACATGACTCTTTATTCGATCATCTCTTAGAAACCATATCCAACATCCTCGAAGATCAACATCATCTACCATATATTTTGATGGGTGACCTAAACGCCAAAATATCAAATAGCGAAATAAAGAAATGGTCATCGTTATTTAAGGAGGAATCACTGGAAATAGCACTCCCGCAACTTCCAAAAGGAGTGAAGTCGGATAAAAGAGGAAGCCTGTTATTATCGTTCCTCCCAAGTATAAATGGGATAATTCTAAATGGAAATATTAATGGAGACAAGCCAGCTTCATTCACAAGACAAGGAAATGGAGTCTCCTCCATCTTAGACTACTTCATATGTGGGAATGAGCTAAGAGAACAAATTTCTGACTTGTCTGTCAAATTTAATGATGAAAGTGATCATGCCATTCTCTGCTTAACAACTCTCTGGATGCCACTAACCACTTATCAGACCGACCCAATATTCAGTAATCCCATAATAGAAGTAAATCCAGTCCAGCGTCGGATTTATTGGGAGGCGGAAAACTTGGACTATTTGAAAATATTGATTACACAATCCCAATTGTTAACCAACATTTACTCTGAAGATCCTATCAAAAACTATGAAATTGTACTAAATGAACTCAAAAATGCAATACAAAGCAAATTAAAACAGGATAGACCTGCACAAAGAAAGTGCGTCAGCAAGCACAAAAACTGCAATCAGCCAACGGTAAAAATGCTAAATAGGATGATTCGGGCTCAGTACTTGTGTAAAACACCATTATATAAAGCTGAAATAAACAAATTAAAGAACCAAATCCGTAGGCAACGTGCTAGACAGGAAAGGTTGATACAGGACCGCAACTGGATGGATATCCAAATAGCAGCAAGGCAATGTAACCAACGAAAATATTGGTCCTTGATAGCTAAGATGACGGGAACTAAAAAGAAGCTCGAAGCAATCCCCGTCTCAGAAGAAGACTGGGACACATTTTTAAATGATCTGTATAAATCCAACATGAAGGGTAGGGCGACAAAGGCATTTGAACAGAAAAAGGAAAACAATGATATAAAACTCTCCAGGGCCTCGGCAGAGTCAATTGCCATGAATATCAAAAAGGCAAGAAGTACGGGTGCATCCGGTCCTGACCAGATCCCGATAAAGGTTTATCAAGCTGACCATAAAGCTTGGGGTCAGATGTTAGCGCCACTATTTAATTACATATTCGACTCTGGGAACATTCCAAACTCGTGGAAAGGAAGCACAATAATTCCTATTTATAAAAAAGGAAAAAGGACTATTGCTGGCAACTATAGACAAATTGCCTTAATGGATTCTGGCGGAAAGATCTTTGCGGCTGAAATTCTTGACCGGTTAAAGCTCTGGGCTTTTTCAATTGGACTAATTCCCATGTTTCAAGCCGGGTTCCGACCGAACCACTCGGTTACGGATAATATAGCTATCTTTCAATTTCTACTAGATAAATACGTAACCGGGAAATCGCAAACAATATATGCAGCCTTCATCGACTATTCAACAGCGTTCGACAGGGTCGATAGGCCGACACTATGGTCGAAACTGAGAAAAATGGGTATCTCAGAGCCTTTATTGCAATTAATCGTGAACCTACATAGCAATACCTGGTGCCGTGTCCAAATGGGGGGCGAGAGGGGTATGTCAAAAATAATACATACATCTAATGGCCTAAAACAAGGGTGTCTGTTGGCCCCGATTTTATTCTCTCTTTACCTGAGCGACCTGCCGTCGCACTTACAACAAGGGCAAAGCACCCCACCGAAAATGGCATCTCATCCGATACATTGTTTACTTTATGCGGACGATATTGTCTTGTTTGATCTGACACCCTTTGGCCTCCAAAATCTCTTGGACACTTTATACAATTACTCGAAAGATCATTTTCTAACTCCAAATATAAATAAAACTAAAGTAGTTGCAATCACAAAAAAGAATAAAGAAGTGAGGTTCCAATGGACACTGGGAAGCGAGATCTTGGAACAGACAAAGGAATATACTTATCTTGGAAGAATCTTTTCGCATAACTTGAGTAACAGGAAGCAAATCACCCATCTAAAAAGGAAATGTGACCTACACGCAGGTGCAATATCACGGAGATACAAAGGAGATAGTCAGCGCGGATTAAAATCAAGCCCAAGGTGAAAAGACTCCATTTCCCGACAGTCCAAAAAAAACGTCCCGTTGAAAATCCCGTTTCACAAACCACGTGACACAAACACGGAAGTAATTGGCAAAGAAGACGAGGACGCCGAAGGAACGGAAAGGAGACAGCCAGTGCCGGTAACACGAGTGGAAGGACAGACGACGGAGAGCCATGGGAGAGCAGTGAAGTGGAGAATAAGAGCCACAGTGCAGAAATAAGGTACGAAACCACACCGAAAAACGGTGGTTAAGATGAAACGGAATTCGGGAATACTACATAACACCCGAAACAAAACACGCCTTGCGCGCATTGAAAATGACGCGGCCAAATAATTAGATACGATCATCTAGGGGCACAAAACGCTCCACGCACAATGAGATCAACCAGTATTTGCTCAGCTAATGAGTATGTTACTACAATCCTAATATATTAAAAAGGAGGCCCTTTCCCTGACAGAGTTACAATCACTGTCTTTTCACCAACAGCTCAAAAGAAAGAAACTAAGCAGCATACCGTCACGCCAAAAGCCACTGAAATTAATTTGAAATACCGGACACACAACTCCATCATGCACATCACCAAAGAGGGGTATGTAATGCAATGGAATGTAATCATGCACACCAACACACATGTTGGAAATTGACTAAATAGTTATTTTTTGACTAAAACAAGTATGTTCTGACTCTCAGGTGACCATTGAGAAACCCGCCCCCCAACAACAAGAAGGCGGGTATGTACATTAAATAAGCCATGGGTAATGACATGCACAATATATACAATGTATTAGGACTAATATGGAGATTCGAGTCACTAAAAGAGATATATCTATCATTGTCTTTTATAGATACAAAGTTGTCCTACATCATATAAAAACACAGCCCTGAGGAAGACCTTAATAAAACGTGACAATGAAGGTCCAACACCAATAAGGTCGAAACGCGTCGGCGAGACTTTAAATGTGTATACAATCACAAGTGAATGTGAACAACTTTTCTGGTGAACAAAAGACTGATTCCCAGTTACATTTTCTATTAATATAAACTCCAAAGCGGTGATTAAAATGTTAATAGGACCATTTGATTTATATGCTACCTTGATCAAGTAAGGAGTCTATCTTGACAAGATTAAAAAAGTAGGGCTGTTTTTGGTTGAAACATTGTAAGCAAATATGAACCAAGAAGATGTATAACCTTACAAATTGCATGTGAAGAAATTTTTTGTTTGAGTTAACATAATTGTTGATTCTTTGCTCTGATGAACTAATGTAAATATATGTACAGTATGATGAATAAGGTGTAAATATTGTAGATGTATTATATAGAAATTGAATAACAAGTGTGCATTACTAATGAAAATATACATAAAATAAGACGAAAAATAGTTTTTGATAAACACAGAGTCAATTAAAAAGGCTTCTGTTTGAAAATTAATTGTGTGATTTATGGTGTCAGGGGTATCTCCTTTTTTGTATTACAAGATATTGTCTTGTTTGATCTGACACCCTTTGGCCTCCAAAATCTCTTGGACACTTTATACAATTACTCGAAAGATCATTTTCTAACTCCAAATATAAATAAAACTAAAGTAGTTGCATTCACAAAAAAGAATAAAGAAGTGAGGTTCCAATGGACACTGGGAAGCGAGATCTTGGAACAGACAAAGGAATATACTTATCTTGGAAGAATCTTTTCGCATAACTTGAGTAACAGGAAGCAAATCACCCATCTAAAAAGGAAATGTGACCTACACGCAGGTGCAATATCACGCCTGTATAGGAAGACTGGAAGTAGGCATTTCTCAGCACTAATAAAAATTTATAGAGCCAAAATATCTCCGGTTCTATCTTACGCCTCAGAACATATTCCCCTAAAACAATGGAGTTATATGGATACAAATGAAGGGAAAACACTAAAAAAGTTATTGAAAGTTTCCAACTCAACACCTGTACAGGCCCTAAGGCTTGAATGTACGATCACCAGCGCATTTGCAATATCAATAGCAAGCCTCATAAGGTGGGCCTATAACCTTCTGCATTCTAATGCGGGTACCCTACGACATCTGCTAAAAATTGAGATCTTTAGAGAGGATGCCATCAACTCTACTTTTGTGAAAAACTTGGGAGAGGCGTTCTGTCTAGCAAAAATCAGTGCAGAAATGTTATCCTCTTGGACACCCGCACAACTCAAACTATTTTTAAAAACATTTACCCCAAAATTAAGTTATGAGTTAGATCATTTACATTGTACTAAACTATCTTTGTACAAATCTTATGCTGACTCCCAAGAATATAAGTTAAAATTGCCATATCTGGAATACACTCTTACCCATAGAGTAAGGCGCACGATCATGATGTTACGTTTGGGTATTCTCCCTTTGTTATCCTTTACCTCCACCTGGAAACCAAACAGTTCCTCTCAATGCAACCTGTGTTCGGGGGGTAAACAGAACTTAGAACACATGCTCTTTGTATGTCCAAATAAAGTTGTTGTTACTGCTAGGGTAACATGCCTAGAACCAATATATCGGTCCTGCAGGATCACGAAAGCAAGGGATTTCATCTCCATGTGTGCTAATCCACCTAACGAATATGTTTGTAATAAGATTTATAAATTTTTTAAAATGACACTGAAAATGTATTAAATTGTATGTAGATGTAATATGTATTTTCTTTTTAATGATTTTGTGGTCCTCGAAAGAGTACCGAAACAAAATAAAAACTTTTGACTTTTGACTTTTGACACAGACTGAGGTTGAGCTTGTGTCTACCCCACCAATGAATGATGAGCAGAATAACTTAACCACTTTACAATCAAATAACACACAAGATTTAGATGAAGGATTGTCTGACCCCTCAAACGCTCCTGCCACCTCTTTGCCTGCAGCTAGTACGGAAGACCTGAGTGCTATTGATATTAATGTTAATAATTCTGCGGCTACCGAGATTTCTAACTCCGGTCAAACTGATGCATCAATAGTGGGAGCAGGAAATGGCGAGAAGCAAATTGGGGAGGGCCACGCAATGTCATTCTCGGGCCCCGGTGGCAATATTTTAGGTGTACAAAATGATCAGGCTAATCTGACTGCAGAAGCAACACTAATCACTAATCAGAATGTGTCTATAACATCAGCACTAACTCCACTCTTAATATCCCCGGAAGAGATATCATGTGCATCCCCACAACCAACCTCTGAGCAGATTATAACAAGTGAAGGTATTAATGATTTATTACCAAGTACAGTTCTGCTACAAACTGGGCAAACTGGACAACAACCGGAGGGGGAAAAAGACCTCAATGAGTTCTACTCCTTTTCCGACGAAACCGGGGCGGCGGAGTCATGACGGAACGGTTCCGTCATCAGCACAGCTCAACCGACGCTGATGACGGAACCGTTCCGTCATCAGCATCGAAGGGGTTAAATGGAAGCTTGAAGATTTCGAAAACAGACAACGTCGCAATAATCTCCGCATCCTAGGGGTACCGGAGAAAATAGAAGGGGAGAATGTGCAAGCTTTTATTATCAAACTTTTTAGCGAGTCTATGCCTGAAATAGAGAACTGGAACTGGGAACTGGAGATCCAACGGGCTCATCGAGTCCCATTTAATCCACCACCGAAGCCAGGGATATACCCACGTGCTATTTTAGTATATTTTGGCAATTTTCTACTTCGGCAGGCAGTGGCGGAGAAAGCAAGACCAGATCGCAAATTAACTTTTAGTGATTTTTCCTTTTTTTCAAGACCTGATTTTTGTCACGCAACCGTCGAAAGACGATGGCGGTTGCGACTGCTGATTAAACCATTTCAGGAAAAGGGTGCTCTGGCTTTCTTGAACAACCCTGCTAGACGTAAGATTATTCATGGTGGTCAGACAAAGTTTTTTCAGTCTGAGATAAAAGCAAAAGCGTATCTAGACGAAATATCTTAGACAGTTTTGGTTATAATTCACTGATAACTGCAGCAATGATCTACATAATACATAATCTACATATGCGCAGGGAGGGAAAGAATGAGATTTCAGTATTTCTTTGTGCTTCTTTCTGATAGCTCTTTTGATACTTTTAAAAAAAAATTGTTTGGTTTAAATTAGGCAGAAGCCTGATTAGGTGTAGATTAGATGTGGATGACAGGATGGTCACAGTTATGACATATGATATATGATATATATGATATATATTTCCATTTTTTATGCTAAGCTTTAATCTTATTCACTTAAAAAGTTTTCTTTGTTATTTATGGCAAGGAGCGGTAGCTCAGTAGAAGTGCAGCAAACTTCATCACACAGACTCTGGTAGAGTCTGAATGCCTGTGTAAGGGGGGGGAAAGGGAAAAGGTGAGGGGTTGTAGGCGGGTCTGGGGGAGGGACAGTGGGAAGGGAGGGGGGGTGGAGAAAGGGGGGAGGCGAAAAATGAGAAAAACAAACCAGGTTTAATGCCAAGAATAAAATTCACTTTTGAGAAGATACAGCAGGACAGGGATATGGAGAATTATTTGAGCAATGCTATTAGTCAACTTTACCACATCAACAATGGGTAAGCTTAGTATACAATCCTGGAATGTAGGAGGGTTACTGTCTAGAGATAAACGCCTTAGGTTAAAGGAATTAGTAAAATTACATCCTGTAGACATTTTGTGTATACAGGAGACGCATATTCCTTGGAGTAAAAGAGCGTTATTAAGACTTAAGGGATATAATTTAGTGGTAGCTTCATCTCAATCGACCAATATTAGGGGTGTGGCAATTTTTGTTAAAAACTTTTATGGACAAGGAACACGCTTTTTATCTGATGCACATGGAAGGTGGGCGATCGCTAAATTAGCAAATGGAATCATTATATGCACTGTTTATGGATCAAACCAGGACGATCCTACAATTTTTGAAACTTTGAAAACAGAACTAGCTATGTGGCAAGGTCCGCTAATTCTTTGTGGCGATTTTAACATCTCCCTGATACCACCCTTATCGGCGTATTCATCTAAACTGAAATATACGGGCCGGAAACCGAAGGTTTATCGCGCTGTTAGTAGTTTAATATGCAGCCTTGGACTAACTGACATATGGCTGCAAAATAATCCAATTGACACTGGCTATACTTACTACTCTCATCCTCACCAAAAACATGTACAAATAGATTATATTTTCACTTCCAGAGACTTACAGCCTGATTCATGTACGGGCCGTTTTGCGTGTCCCTAATAGCGAATCATAGCGATTCGCTATTGAGGACACGCAAAACGGCATTCATGTAGGAATTGCTACTTAAATAGCGATTCCTACATGTTCTTTATTTGCGAGTAGCAATTTGCTACTCGCAAATACTCCCCATTCATTCCTATGGGCCAAGAGGCCCATTGGAATGAATGGGGATTTGCGAGTAGCAATTTGCTACTCGCAACTGAGATAGCGATTTTAAGGGTGACAGGGGTGTCCAAAGGACGCCCTGTAGCACCCCTAAAATGCACTTTTGGACAGGTGTTGCGCACACACATGTCCAAAGGACATGTGTGTGTGCTACATGCAACTTTGAAAAATGCTTTTAAAAGCATTTTTCGGAGTTTTTGCTATTTACCGACAGGTCTGACCTGTCGGTAAATAGCGGCCCCAAAAGTCCAAAATCGCTATTTTGTTGTGTGTCATGAATAGCATTTAAGGAATCTCTATTAGAGATTCCTTAAATGCCATTCCACGCAAATATGCGAATTCTTAAATAGCGATTTTTGCATTTGGTATCATGAATACCAAATGCAAAAATTGCGCTCGCAAAGGGCCAGATTCTGAGAATCTGGCCCTTTGCGAGTGCAATTTAGCTACATGAATCAGGCTGTTAGCACCTTCTTCACATATAAATAAATTCCCAAAAATAATTTCGGATCATAATCCCTTAATATTACTAATTGTTTATGATACTAATCTCACTCAAAAAACATCATGGTCTTTTGATAGGAAACTGCTATCTAACAAAGAATATATTGATCATATCAAAATCTGGACTGAGGAATTCTTTAATATGAATCGCTTTAGTGCATCAAGAAACACCGTATGGGATACTTATAAAGCTGCATTGAGGGGGGAGACTATCAGCTACCAAAACAAAATCAGAAAAAAGGAAAAAAAGGAATATGAAATAAGAATAGCAGCTCTAGCTAAAGCTGAGGAAAAACATACTGTCAAAATCATACAAAAACAAGATATTAGTCACGTGATGATGCAGGTAGCAGTACTGAAATCAGAATTAAATTCTAAACTTAGCCAGAAAGCTGCCCAAACATATCAATCACACAGGAAACAAGTATACGAAAGTGGAGAGAAAGTAGGTAGACAACTGGCACTTAGTACACGACAAAAAACCACAAGAAAAGATATTATTGCTATAATAGAAAATGGGCAGACCTTTACTCATGCAGTTGAAATTAACTCTCAGTTTCAGAGGTACTATCAGAAATTGTATACAGAGGAAGCTTTATACTCCGAGGAGGATATAAAAGATTATTTAGATAATTTTCTTGTTAATCCTGAGGCCACAAAATTACTAGATGATGCTACAAATGATGATCTTGAAAGAGAAATTACACTCACAGAGGTGGGTGCCGCATTATCATTATTGGCATCCGGCAAAGCAGCAGGCCCCGATAAAATACCGATTGAGTTATTTAAGCTTCTCAGTCATCAATTAGTTCCTATTTTGCATGATCTATTCCTTGGGATACAGTGTAATGGTGTACCTCCAATCTCCTGGGAGGAGGCTAATATAATCGTTTTTCCAAAAAAGGGAAAATCCCCTGAACAGCTCACCTCATATCGCCCCATATCTCTAATCAATTCGGACTCTAAATTATATGCAAAGGTACTAGCACTCAGACTCAGCAGGGTCGTTGAACATCTCGTGTCCCCGTGGCAACATGGCTTTATTCCTGGGAAAGGAACCACAGAATGTATCCGCAGGGCAATTGCCTTATTTGACGCCATGGCTGCCAAGGGGGGACGAATATCGATGATCCTGCTTGACGCTGAGAAAGCTTTTGATCGTGCCACTTGGAACTTTCTCTGGGAAGTTATGATACGTAATAATTTTGGCCCTAAATTTATTAACTCTATTAAATCAATGTATCATTGCCCCAAAGCAAAAGTTTTGGCAGCAGGGTTATTTTCTGGATATATTAACATAACTAGAGGCACTAGACAAGGGTGCCCATGCTCACCCCTACTATTTGCATTATATATTAATCCTCTTATTTTGAAATTGCTAGAAAGTACTAATATTAAACCTGTTATTAATCATCATTTTGAAACATAAGCACTGGCCTACGCCGATGACATCGCGATTATTACATCTGAACTGATAGAGGCTATTCGTGAAATAGAGGAAGTCACTTCTGAATTTGGGCGCTGTTCAGGATACTCTCTTAATAAAGGAAAAACGATTATTATAAGTACAGATAATAAAACTGAAAAAGCTACATATCTGGGAATTGAACTTTGCGCAAACACTAAGTTAATCACAAAAATCAATTTTGATCCATTACTGATTAAGATCAAGAACGACTTTGAAAGGGTTAATAGTCTTCATCTTTCCATTATAGGAAGAGCTAATTATGTCAAAATGAATACGCTACCTAGATGCCTCTATTTGTTTCGGGCAATTCCATTAGCCATTAAACATGAAACATTAATACTGATTAACTCACTTATATCCAAGTTTGTGTGGCAAAATTGGAAGATTAGGAGATCTCTTGTATCATTATCACTTCCTCTTGATAAAGGCGGCCTTACTATACCCAATATGATACTATATTACTGGGCAGCACAGATAAAACAACTTACACCTATGATTAGAGGCTATAATTTAGAGAACTCAAAAGGCTCTGAAGAAATACCTTCAATATATGAGCTTCTTGTAGGTCAGGAGGCTAAGGGTTTACCAGTACGAAAGACCGTGACAAGAAATTATAAAGATTTTAAAGGAGAAATTATGTTTAATGCATGGAAAACTTGGAATAAAATTGCTAAATATATGCAAATTGAGAAAATTAATCGATATACACCGCTTTGGCACTCTAATGTCATTCAAGGACAGGACCTCACTGGCGTCTTAAAGCAATGGGATAAGCGGGGAATTAGAACAATTGGTGAGTTTTTAATAAATGATTTTGACACCACCTTTCCTGATCTAAAAGTTAAATATAATTTACCCAATGGAGATTTTTTAAAATTTGCACAGATATTTGCTAAATTAAAGGCCAAAGAGTCCCTAATTTGTCTATCTAAAATTGAAATCATGGATGTAATACCTAGATCAAACACTAGAATTGGAACCTTATATAACATTCTTATAAGCATGAAGAATGATGATCTTGATAAAACGGAAAGAAAGTGGGCCTTAAAATTAAATAATCCTAATGTAGACAACAATAAAGTATTAAATATGAGTCAAAAATTACTGATGGCGAGTAATCTTAAAGCACAACTCTATAAAACTGTTTTTGACCTCTACTTCACCCCCGCTAAACTGTTTATGTGGGGTAAACGTGAGAATGATCTATGTCCTAGATGTACTCAAGGGCCGGCAACTCTCACTCACATGTTCTACACTTGTCCCGATTTGATCCTAATTAAAAATATGATAATTTCCTTTTGGGAAGAAATATTTAGGCACAAAATACCAGAATCAGAAACTTTATTTTTACTCGGCCATGACCATTCTTTAAATCTAACGAAATCTGAAGAAAGACTAATCTTTATTGGTATGGCAGTATTTAGGATAATCTTATCTGCAAGATGGAAAGAGGTAGATCCTCCAAGCTTCTAGATGTGGCTAGCGCGCTTTTTGGCAGTTTATAGATATGAAATTGCTATATTTGAAACAAGAGGAATACACTCTATTTACGCGGGGAAACACTTTGGCGTCCAATAACTGAATGGAAAAATTGTATTATCCCCAGCGGTATTGGGTGACTTTGAAAAATGTTTGCAAGTGATCTTAGGTTTTATTTGTCTGGTGTTGTATTTAATTTTGATCTCTTATCCCATCTTCCTTGTTTCATCATGATCTTTGAATCACTCCTTGAATTTTAATACCTGCTGTTTGTTTGTATTACCTGTCTTATGTACTTGTATTTTATGTTACATTATTGTAAAATGATTCCTGTTTTTTGCCTGGTATAAATAAAAAAAGATTTAAAAAAAGGAAGTATCTGAAAAGGATCAATGTAATAGGGTATATTGTTTTTATATTGTGTGGATTTATTTCTAGCTTTATAAAAATATCCTAGTGGAACAGCGGTAATAATCTCATCCAGGTGGGTAACAGACCCAACGTATTTGTTTGAAAGTTCTTCAATCAGGGACCCCACCACCTCCTTACTTCGGAAATTCACAACTACACTGTCTCGCTGACATAATTTCCTAGTGCCACACACTCAACTGACTCTTCTTAACATTAATCGATTTTGATAAAGTACATTTGTGTTACAATTAGTATTTGCAGTGAACCAGTAAACAACCTGATTTTTTTAAGTCTCTGTGGTATTATCTGCCATTTTCAGGACACTTTTCAAGACAATTACATAAAGGGTTGCCTGCGGTGGTAGATGGAGTGAAACCTCACCAGGCCTCGCAGGCCAACAGTTCCCAATCATTTTGTTCTCCGGATTGGCGCTTTTAAACCCTGTGTAGTTTGTTTTGCTTGTACTATTTGTCTTGTAGCCCCTAGGGTTTACCACGGGTTGTGTGTTGCTGGGTTCCTGTTTTGGTAAAGTCGTCCTCGGATAGGTTTGATCAGTTATAACTGGGAAGCCTTCCCCAGCTTTTCGCCTCTATTCAATTCTCTTGGAGACTTTGCCTTATGGGAGGTTTTTTAAGGGAATAATTCTGTGACCAGGTCATCTAGGTGGGTAACATCTTTTTGCACTGATTCAATTGCCGACATCAAGCGTCTTTCGGTATTATCAATTTTTCTGTGCAGTTTTTTTAAAAAGGGTTTCAAAACTTTACACATTACTTGTTAACTCACAAGCCCCAGTTCCTTTAGCCTCCCCTTGGGCTTTTTTTCCTTTATTTGGCTTAGGCTTAGTTTTTTTACTGAATTAAAGATGGATAATTTATTTTCAATGTTTTCTGTTTGATCTTTTTAGACGGTGGGGAGACTAGGTCAGAGTTATTGGATAAAACAGATATCTCCAGCAGTAACGTTGATATACAAGGGTTAGCCGTGTTCATACCATTGTCCTTTTTATTTGTAGAATTCCCCTGTGCCTCTAAGACAAGTTCCGTTTCGGATTCTGATTTCACAGAAACTGGCAAATCTGACCCGGTCTCTTTTCAAGCAGCATCAAATATTGTTTTTGTGGCGTCCAAACGCTTCTCTACATGGACAATTTCATTGTTAATCAGCCCCATGGCACTTTTTAAACAATTGGTAATAGGGACATTTATCACAGTTTGCTTCCCAGTGGTAGGTGGTAATTTTCTTGTACCCATAGTCCCGGATTAATGCTAAAAATTAGGGTATAAGAATAAGGTGTTGGAGAAGCTTAGCCCGCATCCAAGATGGTCGCGTGAGCACAGGGCTCCCGAGACCCTCACCGCCTCCCGCATATATCCTGTCACTAATCCTGATGACAACGGTGGGTTATTAAGGACATAACCCTGCTGACTTAAAAGCTGTTTTCAGGAATCGATTTGGACGCCGGGAACCGGACTTATTCCACTCCGAATGTTGGCGGCCTACACCGAGGAGCAGCCAGGGACTCGAGTCCCCGTGATACCCAGGTGGTAGTTGAACAACAATGGCCAGTGGAAGTCGACTTGTGCCCTTGGATGTACTTTCGGTTTCGTTTTTGGATTTTTCCTATCGAAACCTGCCACCACCCACCTTAGGTGGCCCATGGACTAAACTTTGGAGTGTATGGTCGCCTCATGCGTCTCGTATCAAGACTTTCCCAAGACTGATTAGTGAGGCGCCATTCTTACCAGGTCTCAGAGGCCCCTTCGGGGCACATCGCTCAACATGGCGGGCAAGCCAGACAGCGAGAAGCGGACGACCAAAGTCACGCACCGAGGGGGCACCATTCAATCAAATGTTATGGATCGTTACACCCGGCCTAAAGGATCCCCCAGTGGTGCTAGTAATACTCTGGAAGAGGCCGGAGATGGCTCCACTGCAACGGATGATTTGACTTTGCGAGACGTCATGGGCGCCATTGCGAGCATGAAGACGTCCATGGGCCAGCAATATGAGACACTGGCTCTAAAGCTTGATACTGTGGCTATGAACGTTAACCTGATCAGGACTGACCTGGCAAAGACCAACAAATGGGTCAAGTCTCTAGATATAAAGACCGCCAGCCTCACGACCGACATGTCCGATCTGCAAACAGAGGTTCACAATCTAGGGTCCTCCAACGACCTATTTGCCCGCCGGCACCAGTGGAATTCATACCGGGGGGAGGTGTGTACTCCTCCTTTTGTAGATACTCCGGAAATGTCGCAGTCCCCATAGCTGAACATTCCTTGTACTGTTTAGATCCTTGTTGACACTGTGGTCTACTTCCTCCCTGGCCCCCCCCCCACTTTTTCGTTTATTATTGTAGCGTTCATTGTTTCACGGCGTGGTTTCTTTCCCCCCTGGTTCAGGCACCTATCGACATGGCGTATTTTGCCTTGTTAGTGTTTATTTATTGTTTATAATTAGATTTATATATACCTAAAATGTAAAACTGTATCTTCATCCTGTGCAAATATCCTATGATGTCTGCGAACTGTACGCTGAATCGCTGCCGGACCCCCGGGTTGTCGGCTGTAGAGCTGTATTTTTTACAATACCAGGTTTTTGCTTAATTTTAGTGACGGCCGGCCCCTGTGGTTGTAGGTCCACGCATGTACTGTTGCTGATATGAACAATAAAGGTTTTCCAAAAAAAAAAAAAAGAATAAGGTGTTCTTACTGGTACTCTGCTGCCACCACTACTGTAGGACCAAGAGGGGTGGCCCAGACCAGCCTTGTCCTGCCGCTGGAATTTAAAGCGCCTCCTGGTGCTAAGATTGACGTTGACGGCTACACGCCGCTTGACAGCCTGGTACATTTGGTCCCGGAGTCAACTAGTGACAAACAGCAGAAAGGCAATTACGGGCGTCCCCTGCACCAATCCAACCAACCTTTATGGTGATTTTAGTGGTCTTAGACAACCTTAGAAAGCTCTCTAAGTGGTAGATGTGGAGAGCAGCCTTCAGGCCTAGTCCAGAAGGAGTGTAAAGCAGCTTGTTTTACCAGCACTTAATCCTATGGAATACGTTAAGTGAAAAAGAACCACACAGTGTAGTTATAAAAATATATATTTATCATTACACTCACTAACATGATACAGTACCTCCTACTGAGATTATATATGCACAATACACACAACATTTATCAGTAGAATAAACAAGAAGCACAAATACACAGTGGTCGCAAGGGAGAGACCAAACCATACACTAAAATAGTGGAATGCAAACCACGACTCAAGTCAAGAGTGGACCCTGAAACCACCCAAGGGGAGTATCTAGGAACCTCATGGAGTTCGTGTGCAGAGTGGGAACACAACCATGTACTCAATTCGAATCAATGGGTACATTGCGGTTGCAATCTTAAAGAAGAAGGACCCTTCCCAACGGACCCTGAAGAAACCCCATGGAAAATGGAAGGTTGGAGAACCACCCCACCCGTGGAAACCCCAGGAACCAGGATACCTACACCATGAAAGCCAGGTGCATAGGTGCGAAGTGGTGTCGGAAACCGCCATAGACCACAATGGAGGACTTCAGAAAGATGCAGCTGATGAAGAAAGTGAAATGAGTCCGTGGGCCCAAAGGTGGATTTAAAGTGAGAGGTATCTGCAAGCAGAGGGGAAAGAGTCTATACCACTCAGGAGTGACCAGAAGGCACAGAAGACGAATGCCCACCTATGTCGGATATGCAGAAGAGTTGACAGTGCCCTTGAATTTGCAGCTGTACGGACCAGGCAACACAGAGGAACTGTGCACAAGCTGTCCCACGTCGGATGTCAAGAGCCAAGGGGTCAGTGTTTGCAGGGGCACCAGCAAGCCTAGGCAACGGCAACCAATGTAGTTGTAGAAAACGGGGCATTGTCGGGACCAGCAAGGTCCAAGTAAATCACCACAAGCAGGTAAGTCACAGCAGGCCCTGAGCAAGCAGGGGAGGCCATTGGAGCCAAAGAAGACCCTTAAAAGGACCACGGGCCAGAGGCATATGAAGTCGCAACAGAACCTTGAGCAACTCACCAAAGGATGAAGACCCACGGTGCCAAGAATGCAAAGATCTTGGCAGAAGGAGATGCTTGAGGCTGGAACTTCGTGGAGACCGAAGATCTCTAGAGGAGAGAGTCAACAAGCCTTGGCAACGTCATGTCAGCGCAGTTCACAGGGGTTCTATTCCAGTTCTTGCAACAATAGCTTATGGCCTCAAAATATCTGAGAAGACAGTGCAGGACTCAAGAGAGTTGCAGAACCACCACCTGTGTTGCTGAGCCTTTCAGAGTCTGTGTGAGCTCAGCAGACCCATCAGTTGTGTTGCAATGCCTGCAAATGCAGAGGAGTGACTACTTCACTTCACGTGAGATTCTTTTGGGTGTCTTGGATGCCCACAGGTCCTGTGAAGAACCTGTATGGAGCACAGGCCCAGATTTTGCAGCAGACTTGCAGGACTACGAGACCAGGAGAAGCTGGAGTCTTTCCAGTTGCAGTCTCAGAGTCCCGTGATGGCCAGAGTGCCAAGACGGTCAAAAATGAAGTGGTGTTGGCTCTGAATCTTATCCTACTATGAATCTAGGGACTCACCCACAGGTAGCCATTAAGTACCCTAGGGAAAGGGTTGGGAAGATTCATGGGTCCCTCCCACAGGAGGGGCTAGACAGTGGGAGGATATTCACATGTCCTTTGTCCAGTTTCACGCCAGAGCGGCCCTGAACTGATTTGAACTGGAGTATGTAAGGAGGGAACCAAATGTGCCCTTCAAGCAGTCTCAGTGGTGCTGGCAAGTGCCCCTACCCAGTCCCAGTACACTAAGTCCTGTGTGTGAGGTGGTCACACCTCCATGTGACAGGAAATCTATTGTCCTGCCTTTCCCTGTGATGGAGCAAGGTGAAAAACAGAATTTTGTATACCCTTGTTTAGTCAACATTCCATAACACTGACAAGTACTAAAATGTGTGGTTTTTAAAATTAACCAACCTAGAGTAAACTGCCTACACCAATACACGTGGGATACTAATGTGCATGTATTGCATAAGCAAATAAACTATTAATTTGTCGAGTATAGTGTATTAAAATGTATGCATACCCATGGGTAGGTCACTTCTCCACCGCCGCAGCTCCGCCTGGCTGATTGCTGTATCCCGCCTGCCTGATTGCTGTGTCCCGCCAGTTCAGGGCGTCTCCCGATTGTGCGCTCACCGACCGGGCTCTGTGCCCCGTGTGCGCCTGCCCAACCCCCTTTCTCATTCTCTAACCCCAATCTGACTGCGTGAGTGTGTCTGCCCGGCCCCCCTTTCTTTTTGTACCCTGTATGAACGAGCTACTTTTGGTGTTGACTACGTGACTGCTTCTTTCTTCTCGCTCTCGTCACCTTCACTGCTGCCGAACACCTCCACTTCCAGATACACACTGACCCCAAGACCACCATCAGAGGCACTCTCATCTACAGACCCCCTGGACCACGTACACAATTCAGCGAAGACATCGCAGACTTCATCAGCCAGCACGCCCTCCCCTCTGCTGCCTACATTCTCCTAGGGGACCTCAACTTCCACCTGGAGAACAACAACGACAGCAACACCACCACCCTCCTGGCAAACCTAGCCAACCTCGGACTCAAGCAACTGGTGACCACCCCCACCCACTATGCCGGCCACACGCTTGACCCCGTCATCTCCTCCAGAAAGCACATCTCCTTCAGCCACTCCACCGGTACACCGGACTGATCACAGCTGCGTCCACTTCAGCTTTAGAAGAACCACGACCCACCACCACCCGCAACAGGCTCCCAGAAGGAGCTGGAGCAAGATCACCGCCGACCAGCTCACCATGTCCCTCAGCCAGAACCCTCCCACCAGCACAACAGACCCCAACGAAGCAGCCCGCATCTTCACACAGTGGCTCACCAACTGCGCAGATGACCTCGCACCACTGAAGAACCTTCCCAGCAGTCCCGGCAGCAAGAAAGCCTCCTGGTTCACCGACGAACTCAAAAACTCCAAGAAGAACTGCCGCACCCTCAAGAAAGCCTGGCTCCACGACCAGACCACAGAAAACATGACTGCCCTCAAGAGCGCCACCCGCAAACACCCCCAGCTGATCCGCACCAACAAAAGAACAACACTCAAAGAACGACTGGACAACAACACCCACAACAGCAAGAAACTCTTCAGCATAGTCAAAGAGTTCTCCAACCCCAGCGCCGGAGACAACGACATCACCCCCTCGCAAGACCTCTGCGACTCACTCGCCTCCTTCTTCCACCGCAAGATCGCCGACATACACAACATCTTCGGTGCACCGACAACGCACCCAACTACCGAACCAGCGCCCCCCACCACCACCCTCTGCGCCTGGACCCCGGTCAGCACCGAAGACACCACCCACACGATGAACACCATCCACTCCGGTTCCCCAACCAACACCTGCCCCCACCACGTCTTCAACAAGGCCGACTCCATCATCGTACCCCAACTCCGGGACATCATCAACATCTCCTTCAACACCGCCACCTTCCCGGAGAGCTGGAAGCATGCCAAGCTCAGCGCCCTCCTGAAGAAACCAACAGCGGACCCCACCGACCTCAAGAACTTCTGCCCCTTCTTTCTCCTCCCTTTTCCTGCCAAAGTCATTGAGAAGACCGTCAACAGACAGCTCGCCGCCTTCCTCGAGACGAACGGATCCCTGGACACCTCGCAGTCCGGTTCCTGAGCCAACCACAGCACCGAGGCCGCCCTGATCGCAGCCACCGATGACATCAGATGCCTGCTCGACAACAGAGAAAACAGCTGCCCTCATCCTCCTGGACCTCTCTGCAGCGTTCGACACTGTCTGTCACCGCACCCTAGTATAGCGCCTCAGCAACATCGGAATCCAAGAGAAGGCACTGGAGTGGATCATCTCGTTCCTCGCCGGAAGAACCCAGAGAGTCAGTCTCCCCCGTTCAGATCCGAGGCCACCGATGTCATCTGCGGCGTACCACAAGGATCATCACTCAGTCCAACCCTCTTCAACATTTACATGAGCCCTCTCGCAGCCATCGCACACCAACACAATCTCAACATCATCTCCTACGCCGACGACACCCAGCTGATCCTCTCCCTTACCAACGACCCCGCCACCGCCAGAGCGAGCCTACACGAAGGGATGAAAGACATCGCCGAGTGGATGAAGAACAGCCGCCTGAAACTGAACTCAGACAAGACGGAAGTCCTCATCCTGGGATCATCGCTCTCCGCCTGGGACGACTCCTGGTGGCCCCCTGACCTGGGCACCACTCCCACGCCAACGGACCACGCACGTAACCTGGGCTTCATCCTGGACTCCTCCCTCTCGATGACCAGACAAGTCAACGCCGTTTCATCATCGTGCTTCAACACTCTGCGCATTCTCCGCAAGATATTTCGATGGATCCCCACTGAAACCAGGAAGACAGTCACTCAGGCACTCGTCACCAGCCGTCTGGACTACGGGAACACCCTCTACGCGGGAACCACAGCCAAACTACAGAAAAGACTCCAGCGCATACAGAACGCCTCCGCATGACTTATCCTGGACATCCCCCGACACAATCACATCTCCGCCCACCTGAGAGACCTGCACTGGCTCCCCGTCAGCAAGAGGATCACGTTCAGACTCCTCAACCATGCACACAAGGCTCTCCACGACCTGGGCCCCAAGTACCTCAACAACCGCCGGACTTTCTACACGCTCACCCGCCAGCTACGGTTGACCAGCCTGGCCCTCGCCACCGTACCACGCATTCGCAGAGACACCGCCGGAGGTAGATCCTTCTCCTACCTGGCGGCCAAGACGGATGTATGTCGTTACAACGCATACTTTTACTCCGCGTACCATTACAACGCGGTATTTACAACGCATACCGCTACAACGCATAGCGCTTTGGGGTGCTGGATAGTGGTAAGTATAATTTACTATTCTAACTCCAGTCCCCGTGGACCCTAGGGAAGGTGTTGGATAGTAAATTAAACTTACCTCTTATCCTAGAGCGCCCCCCAGCGCAATGCGTTGTAACGGTATGCGTTGTAATGCCCGCGTTGTAGTGGTAGTGCGGAGTAAAAAATGCATTGTAACAGGTGAATACCGGCCAAGACATGGAACTCCCTCCCCATCCACCTACGGCTGACCCAGAACCATCTCTCCTTCAGGAAGCAACTCAAGACCTTGCTCTTCGAGCAGTGACAGACCCCTACAAATGATGTGATTGATTGATTGATTGACGCATATGTTATGTACTAAAATAAAACCTGCATGAATGTGCTTTTTGTCTGTTTTCTTGTGGCATAAAACATGAAGATTGGTAAGTCGAATTATGCATATTCGTCGCTTTGAGCCAGGTAAATACTAACTGGGTTATCATTTTTAGGGGGGAGGTAAACAGAAAGGGTTTTATTTTGTAAACTTAGGTCTATTTGTGTTTGTTTTCGTGATAGTTCCTAAATTGAGGCCTAAATGGGTACATGAAATAAAAAGAAAATGGAGTCTGTTTGAAAGCCCGAGATGGCGACAGAAGTGCGCATGCGCCAGAGTCAGAGCTACAAGCTGCCTGTGACCGAACAGCGATGGTCAAGGACAGTTTGGCCATTTTGTGGGGCCTAAGCCAAAGATGACAGCAAAGCAAAAGTCCTACCTGTGGGAAAGAAAAGGGAAATAACAATTTAAAGGACACTCTGGAGCAAGTCATTTTTGAACAAAGAAACACTAGTTACAGCAAGTGAGGATGACATTGCAGGAAATTTACATAGAGAATGATGAGATTATGCTCATCCGGCTCCAAATTGACCAATCACAGACATTACAGAACTTAAGAGTTACGAATGTAGATAGATAAGTTAGTGAAAAAGGGTATAAAAAGGGACGTTTCGGACATTGAAAAAAGCTCGCTTTCCAATCTTATTTTTGCACCCTGAGATGCTGTCGGTGTGCGCAATTTTTGCTTTGAGGCGCAGAGACTTAGAAATGTTCTCCTTTTTGACTTGGATGGTGCGACATCCCGAGACAAAGAGACAGAGAGGTTTCCATTTTGGGATTATTGCGTTCTATACTGATGTCTTCGACTTTACATTTGGGTAATATTTTTGTTGCTAATTTCTTTCCACTGTCATATGCTCATAAATGAATGTTATTGAAATTGTAACCTTTTCTTTCCAGGGTTTTATTGCAAACTCAGTTGTTTTCTTTTAGCCTTATTAAACATAGAGATCATACTAAAAACTTGAAACTTGGAAAAATAAAAAATTAAATAAATTAAGAATTAAACCAGTTTGATATTCCTTATATTCAACTTTTACTAGCAGATCCTAATTTAAAAAGTGGAATGATATTGTATTCCTTGTTTAAAATAAAAGCCATGGTTTTTAATAGTTAAACTGCAGTTATAAATAATGTATAAATGATAGTTTAGGCATTCCACTATAGCACCGCGACTCCCTTATTGAACCCATACTGAATCCTCAGCACAGATTAAATGTGTGTATGAATGATCAGATTGATGGGCCCAATGGTGTAAGTTGCTGTAAGAGGTTCCGTCGGTTTATTGGTGCTGATTTATGAAGAATTTTTGGAGCCGCGCTGCGCCAGTAATACTTGGTAGCAGAGTAGTGGTTGCTATAGGTTGACTAGAATATATGATGTGTATAGTAGGATATATAGGATTATAATGTACAGAATTTGGATTAACATCTGTTGAGTTTGTATTGCGTTATGTGTAGTCCAAAAGAGGCTTCCGGATAGTGTGGGAAGCTGGTCACTCTGTCTGCAGGCAGAGGAAGTGTGGCAAGTGAAGTCACATATTGCATAGTCTGTTTCAAAAGGTAGTGGTATCATTGTATATCACAGGTGGTGTCGTCATACATTACAAGTTTAGGGATCTTATGTGTAAAAGTGGTGAATGTATAGCGAGGGCAACCTGTGAAATCTTGTGTCTGAGCATAGGGATCATTGCGTATTCTGGCTAAAGCTCTACCCGGAGAAAGTAATAAAGTTTAACCCGAGCTTGGAAGAAGGGTAAGGTAGAGGGAAGTGCTATCTTATTGGTGAAACTAAACAATTATTTGGTAGAGAAGAGGTAAGCGCTGTCTACGGGAAATACAGAATACTTGTGTGATTGAAGAAACTATCACTTTGGTTTTAGTGAAACAGACAAATGGAGTTGTTTTATGTGGTTATTAACCAATTCAGTTGTATAAAAGTGTAAATACGGCTTCTCGATATTTTTTGTAAAGGAGGGGTCAGTCGAAGCTGCAGAAGCCGGAGCAGGGCTGACATCAAAAGTGTCACGCAGGGATTGGTCAGCGTGACCAAGACACAGTAAGGGCTGATTGGTGCATCAGTAAAGGCAGCAAAGTAATTGGTTTAGGACTGTTGAAACGTATCTTGTTCTAATTGGTGCGTTAGTGTGAACCACGCTGCGATAGGCTGGTGTTACGAAGCAGTTTGCGGAAGTGTACGCGGACTTTTGAAAATTAAGAGATTGATAACAAGAATGGAATTTTACTATGGAATAGAGAAAAAGAAATCTACATGGATTCAAAAACTGAAACATGCTTTTAAAAAAGACAAAGCGATTGAAACCAGAGAGGGAACAGTAATTCAGCCGCCAAAAGCACCAGCATCATATATGATGAGAAAATACGGTTACCATACATGTATATGGCTGGAGAATTGGGCAAGGTACACTAAAAATGATGGTCCATTGGCTTTTCCTGAGAAAGGCTCTTTTAGCCTTGCGGTGTGGAGGAACTTAAGAGAAACAATGATGATGCTTGAACCAAGACCTAGAACAACACAGTTTGAAGCTTTAGCTGAGTAGGAAGATGAAATGCATGAATTAGAATATTATAGGTTTGGAGACTATTTAGGACCAGTGAATAGAGGTTGTAGATTCTGGAAAGGGACATATGAGACGAGAATGCAGAGATGGAGAAAGGCAAACATGTGTGATGGAATGTATCTGGTTTGATTGGTAGATGATGATAAAGGGCGAAAGTGTACAGAGAAGAAAATGAGGTTATGAGGATTGTGGATCTGAGGATGCAGTATTGGAAGAAATCCTAAATAGAAGACCACCGCCTTATCAAGTAAACTCTATAAGTACAACTCCAAGTGCACCACAGATAGAGGATAGATTGTCAGAAACTCTGAAACGATTTTTGGAATTTCAGAGACCTTCCAGAAAGAGTAGAAATGAGATATGAACCAAATGTTTCGACAACAGGAATTAGATGTACATGAACACCTAAACAGGGAAATGAAATGGAAAATAATGAAAACAGAGTAGAACGACAAGTTGAAGCCCAACAGAGTACTGCTGAGTATATAGTTCAACAAATGAAGTGACAGAAAAGATACAGGAGCTTACTAAAAATATAGAGGCTGTAACTGTTCCAGTAACGATAGGTCCAGTGATTCCAGTATTTGAAAACCAGAGAATAAAAGAGCCATCTTTAACTATTCCATTAAATCAGAGTTTACAAAAAGTAAGAGAAAAGATTTATCCAGATTTGTCAGGGATTGCGTGCACTAACCAAATGACCGCACCAGATTTGACATTTAACCAGAGTCTTCTGTTTAAATTCCCAACAGGAGCAGAATCAGATTTTGTAACTCCTGAGAAAAGTGTAGAAAAGATTGACTTAACCCAAACCCTAATACGGCCAACTGAACAAGAATTAAGTGACTGGATAAAAAGTTTAAAGCTGAAAGAGACTGAGCCAAAATTGTTAGATGTAGCAAGATTAAAGGCTGATATGAAATAATTAATAATTGGAATAATTGGTACAGAAAAACTGAAAAATTACCAGGATGATGAAGTCACTTTTATGTGTAAAAGTATTACTTGAAAACAAAAGTATGCATGAAAGATTTGAAAACGTAGCAATTGAAATGGATATAGATTTTACTAAATACAAAAGCTTGTAGAAACCGTATAGAGTGGATTTTACTGACAAAGATATAGACAATATGAATACGACAGGGAGAATTACTCAAATAAAAGAATTAATTGTGCTACTGAGAAAATGGGGAGATATAGACAAATGGAAAATGATATGGTCTAAGAAAAAAGAGGAAAGCAGCGATAAGTCTACATTGGCATTTCCAGTAATTGACGGGAAAGAAGTAGCAAAAGAGTTTCCAATGAGGGAAATCCTGGAGGAGGATATGTACATGTACATGTGAAGATATTCTATCATTTACAAATGATTTTCCCCGATTGAGAGAGAAAGCAGTAGAATGGTACAGACAAGTAGATCGATTTGTAAAAGTCTCAAAAGTTCTATGGGAAGATTTAGATGGGTTAATTGACATAGTAGTACCAGCAGATTTATGGTCAGAATGTACAATCACAGTGGATTGGCCAAAGCAAGAATATCCACAGGATAAGGTGACAGGGGCTCCTGGATCTGAATGTGAAAATATGATACAGTCATTGTGTTTTTGAAAAATAAAGTACCACCAAAAGAGACAGATTGGGTAAAAATAGACAGAACAATTCAAGAGGCTTAAAGAGTCAGTTCATGCATTCTATGAAAGGCTACTATTAGTATTCAAACAATATAGTGGTCATGAGGAATTAAATGAAAAAGATATGTTTGAGCGAGGAAGAATACAAGAGGAACTAAAAGAGGCAGTTAAAGATCAAGTGTGGAACTTTACAGGAGAAGACATTGGTTTGATGAAAAATGTAGATCCTATAAAGATTTCTGTGAAAGAAGGAGTGACCTACCCAAATATTCCTCAATACAAAATGACAGCTGAGATAATTGAAGGAATAACACCATTAATAGAGAAAATGATTGAACAAGAAATTTTGAGAGAAATAGAGAGCAGTCCTTGTAATTCACCGATAATGGGATTGAAAAAGCCAAACGGAACATTTAGAATAGTGCAGGACCTGAGAAAGGTTAACAAAATCATTGTTCTATGTTGTCTGATTGTGCCAAACCCAGCAGTAATTTTGTACCTGATTCCAGACGATGCGGAATGGTACACACCTATTCATTTATCTAATGCATTTTTCACTGTTCCATTACATCCAGAAAGTCAGCCAATTTTTGCATTCCAATTCAAAAATCGTATCCTAGCAATAACAACATTTAAGCTTGGAAAACATGCCGGCCAGCTAGGTAGTCGGTCGCGAGTGCCTGGAGGAGAGTGGCGTGTTTCATGTTAGTTCGACCATTACACGGCGGTGCTAGAGTGAAAATCGCCACGGAAGGGTCATAGCTTATGCGGAGCTTATACGGAGCATTATTTACCTACCCGGTGTCCCCTTCTCATTTCTTCGTGTTTGGAAATTCGCGGTTGCGGCGATTGTGCATGGCGGCGGAGGACGCGAGGCAAGTACTCAGGCAGAGGGTAGTGGAGGAGGAGCCTCATGTGGAGCCGTCAGAGGAGTCGACAGTCGGAGGGAAGCGCTGGAGCAGAGCGGCTGTAGAACTGGGTAGAGGAAGGGATCTATGACAGAATATCGACTAGAAAAATATCGACCTACAAGAATATCGAGTCAACAATATCGAGGGCGAAAATATCGACATCCTATCTACAACATGGTAAGTACAAAAATATCGAAAAAATAATATCGTTGTAAAAAATATCGATGTTAAAAATATCGATTTTTTTTTAATATATATAAATGTAAAAGTAAGTATATAACACTAATAAATAAAATAAACATATTTAAAAGTATCTAATAATGTTTAAAATTAATAAATAAAAATATATACAGTAAAGATATAATATATATGTACTAAACAATAAGTATTAATAATTAATTTACTAAAAATACCCCTTTACCCAAAAACTGAAAACTGACCCTGAACCCTAAAAATACCCCTTTACCCAAGAACTGAAAACTGCCCCTGAACCCTAAAAATACCCCTTTACCCAAGAACTGAAAACTGACCCTGAACCCTAAAAATACCCCTTTACCCAAAAACTGAAAACTGACCCTGAACCCTAAAAATACCCCTTTACCCATGAACTGAAAACTGACCCTGAACCCTAAAAATACCCCTTTCCCCATGAACTGAAAACTGACCCTGAACCCTAAAAATACCCCTTTACCCATGAACTGAAAACTGACCCTGAACCCTAAAAATACCCCTTTACCCATGAACTGATAACTGACCCTGAACCCTAAAAAAACACCCCTTTACCCAAAAACTGAAAACTGACCCTGAACCCTAAAAATACCCCTTTACCCATGAACTGAAAACTGACCCTGAACCCTTAAAATACCCCTTTACCCATGAACTGAAAACTGACCCTGAACACTAAAAATACCCATTTACCCATGAACTGAAAACTGACCCTGAACCCTAAAAATACCCCTTTACCCAAAAACAGAAAACTGACCCTGAACCCTAAAAATACCCCTTTACCCATGAACTGAAAACTGACCCTGAACACTAAAAATACCCCTTTACCCATGAACTGAAAACTGACCCTGAACCCTAAAAATACCCCTTTACCCAAAAACTGAAAACTGACCCTGAACCCTAAAAATACCCCTTTACCCATGAACTGAAAACTGACCCTGAACACTAAAAATACCCCTTTACCCATGAACTGAAAACTGACCCTGAACCCTAAAAATACCCCTTTACCCAAAAACTGAAAACTGACCCTGAACCCTAAAAACACCCCTTTACCCAAAAACTGAAAACTGCCCCTAAACACTCAAAATACCCCTTTACCCAAAAACCCAAAAATGACCCTGAACACTAAAAATACTCCTTAACCCAAAGTTAAATAATATTTTTTAATTAGCAATTAATAATTAATTAACAATAACAATAAAGTAGATATATTAGCACATAAGCTGTAATTAATATAATTTAATAATTATTATCATTTTTCCCCAATTAATTAATTAACAGTAACTAAAAATTATATATAAATAAATTACTCTAATAATGTAATTAACTAACTAATATTATTTAATTACCAATTAATTACTAATTTAAAATATGTACCAAATTATATTAATTAATTAACTAATTAATATTAATTATTTGCCAATTAATTAGTTATAAATATTTAAAAACATATATTAATTAATTAATTATTATTAAATTACTCCCCACCCTATTCCCCTATAAACCCACATCCCGCTACAGAAAATATATATCAATTAATCAATTAATTATTTCCCAATTAATCAATATTAATTAGCAAATAATTATAATTAATTAATTAATCCTACTAATTATTAATCAACTTACCATAATTAAATTACTTCCCACCCTATTCCCCTATAAACCCACAACCCGCTCCGGTACTAAAACATCAAATTTACTTATAAATTTCTATATTATTATAGAAAATGTATACACATATAATAGTAATTATTTTAAATACTTAAATTAAACATATAACACATACATAATAAAAAACTATAAAATAATACAAATATCGATATTAGTGTCATCGAAATTATTAACATCGATATATATGCTATCGATATTACTAACTTCGATATTACTTACATCGATATTAAGTATTTCGATATTACTTACCTTGGGTCGATATTCTGTCCTACGATATTCTTGCCTTCGATATTATGCTCCTTCGATATTACAGACTCGATATTATGGTAAGTCGATATTTACAACTCGATATTTTGACTGTCTACCTAGAGGAAGACGAGCCATGGCCTGAATCCAGTATAGCGCAGGTGAGGCAGTCGGAAGAGGTGCTGGGAGCTCTAAAAATAAAAATACGGAGGTAGGACAAACCCCCAAACAACAGATACGACAAGCCCTCAATATTTCACCGGGGAGTGAGGTGTGCAAGGGCGGAGAAAGCAGGAAGGAGGGAGCCCGACCAAAAACCTGCCAAATCAGTGCAAGTGACAAGAAAGGAGAAACTGCATATATTAAGAGGGAGCTTCACAAAATAAATACAGGGTATGCCTTGAGGAGTATAGGAAAGGCAGCAGGGGAGGAAGAAATTAGTAAACAAAAAGGCTGTAGAGAGAATTTAGGTGCAATTCAGAAGAACACTACAAAAAAACACATGAGACAGAACAACAGGGTAGGCATACTGGGAAAAAAAATAGCAGTTAACCCCTCTTTAAACAATTACTTTAAGCCACTGCCCAAGACTCTTGTACTTTCAAAAGGTCTTGTCCCTTACAGTGTTTTATCAGGGAATCTCGAAGACTCAAAAATTGAGCAAGAAAGTGGGAAAAGATCACAGGCAGAAGGCGGTGAAAGTGGTGTAAAGGTGGCTGGGCTGGAAAACAGTTGGGTTGATTGGGTAGAGCACGAGAGTCCTAATAGGTACAAAGTGTTAGAGATGGAGGAAGAAAATCAAGAGGCAGTAAGGATAGAGCAGGAAGATCTGATAGCTAGTGGAGTTCCTGGGAGCATAGGAGAAGGGGACCCCCCCACCTTGCTAGAGGCACTAAGTGATGTTGGAGAACGAGGGGGAGGCGAAGAGAGGGATGAGGGTCTTTTAGGAGCCGGGAACTCAGACAGCGCGGTTATTGCCCTACTAAAGAAGCTTGATTTGGATGTACACAGAGGGTTTAAGGAGTCAAAGGCTAATCAAGAAGGGATTAGGGAGGCATGTGGACTGTTGGAGGCCAAGTTTGATGAGTTGAATATCCGCACAGAAGCGTTGGAGACAGAAATTAAGGAGATTCGAGATAAGGTTGAGGAACACAGTAAAGATCCAGAGGAGGTCAGATACAGGGAAAGACTGTATGAGGATCGTTTAGAGAAATTAGAAAATATGCAGCGCAGGAATAATTTAAAAATCCTGAAACTTCTGGAGGGGAAAGAAGGAGGTAATATAACAGAGTATATTGTCCATTTAATAAAAACAGAACTGCAGATAGAGGAAACAGAAGAGGACATTTCTTTAGATATTCAGAGGATACATCGAGACCCCTTCAGACTGAACCCAAACCGTTCAAATCCTAGAAGGATCCTGATAAATTTCTTAACTTACAGTTTAAAAGAAAAAATCCTTGCCGCAGCGCTGAAGAAAGGTGCATTGATGGTGAGGGAAGCGAGAGTAGAGGTAAGGTCAGACCTTTCAGTGGTAACTGCAAATAGACAGCGGGAACTGGGCAAAAGAATTGAACCATTAAGGAGTTTGGGAGCTACTGTACAACTGGAATTCCCAGCTTTCTTAAAAGTCATGTGGAAGAATAAAATGTATACTTTTAGATTTGTGGAAGATGTAGATGGCTTTTTGGAACAGTGTCAGAGTGGAGGGCTCTAAAAAAAAAAAAAAAAAAGCAAAAGCACTAGCTACGTAGAGGTCCTTTTGTAGATAAAAGTGATATGTAGAGAGAAACACGACCACCCAAACAGGCACTCGAAGGGCCTAGGTTGGGCCTAAGGGAGCTGGTTGGGTTTTCCAGGGAGGGGGGAGGGGGGGAAAAAGTAGGTTGCTAGGGAAGGGGGCTGGGTTGGGTTGGAGGGGACATGGGGTAGGGGGGAAAAATATAAAAAACGTTCTCATGAGCTACCTTGTTACCTGGGTGTTGAAGATAAGGGAAGAGGTGTGGGATGGTGGAGGGTAGTGCAACAGTGGTGACCTGGATGTCATGGAATGTGAATGACCTACGGGTTAAATCTAGAAGGGACAGGATTATCAAATACTTGAGAGATCTCCCTGTGCATATTATGATTTTGCAGGAGACTCATTTAACAGAGGAAGAGTGTAAGGAATTTATCGGATCACAGCGATCGTTAAAGCATGTTTTCTATACACCACAAGTGGCGGTAACTAAAGGTATTGCATTACTGGTTAGGCAAGGGCTAGATTGTGTCGTTGAGGGAAAGGCAGCGGATGTTAAATGTAGGTGGCTGATTGTGAATTTGAGGATAAACGACCTCGCGTATAATATTATAGGTTATTATGGTCCAAATCAAGATGACGTTGGCCCCCTATATTATTCTTGCCGGAGACTTTAACATGGTGCTTGATAAAAAACTAGACAGATCAGCCAATAGCAGGGCCCTGGTCAAAAGTAAAATGTCATTCAGAGTAAAGGGCTTGATAGACCAGTTCGGTCTATGCGATGTATGGAGACAGAAGACGGGGCAGATATTAGGTTATACATACTATAAAAAAAAGTATAGCCATAATTCTCGGATCAACTACATTTTAATAGACCTTAGACTTATGGATAAAGTAAAACAGACTATGCACGCGGGGGTGCATCTATCAGATGACTCAGCGGTTACTTTGGAGCTTAGGATAGGAACTTGTGATTCGGGTTCAGTCTGGTGGCTGGATCGTACGGTGCTATATGATAATGAGGCAATGGAGATCCTTAGGCAGGAAGTTGATGGATTTGTTGAGCAGAATGTGGGTTCAGCAAAGATAGACAATGTTTGGGAGGCGGCCAAGGCATTTCTTTGGGGTAGGTTGGGAGCCATGGGTGCGAAGAGAAGAAGAGCGTATTATAATAGAGTAGAGTCTTTAGAAAAGGGAATCCGTCAGAAGGAGGCAGCAGTGGTGAACATACTATAATAAAAAGTATAGCCATAATTCTCGGATCGACTACATTTTAATAGACCTTAGACTTATGGATAAAGTAAAACAGACTATGCACGTGGGGGTGCATCTATCAGATGACTCAGCGGTTACTTTGGAGCTTAGGATAGGAACTTGTGATTCGGGTTCAGTCTGGTGGCTGGATCGTACGGTGCTATATGATAATGAGGCAATGGAGATCCTTAGGCAGGAAGTTGATGGATTTGTTGAGCAGAATGTGGGTTCAGCAAAGATAGACAATGTTTGGGAGGCGGCCAAGGCATTTCTTCGGGGTAGGCTGGGAGCCATGGGTGCGAAGAGAAGAAGAGCGTATTATAATAGAGTAGAGTCTTTAGAAAAGGGAATCCGTCAGAAGGAGGCAGCAGTGGTGAACAAGGGAAACACCTTGATAAGGGAAAAAATTGTTCAAGAACTGGAAGTATTGAAAAAAGAGATAGCCACAGTGGTCACCAACAGGGTAAAAGAAAGATGGGAGGCCTCAAATTTAGCACATTTTGAATATGGAGAAGGCACAAGTAAATTATTAGCTTGGAAAGCAAGGAGGGATCGGATAAGAAATACGATTAAAGAAGTGAAGGATGGGGAGTCAGGTTGTTTAGTTACAGATACCAAAGATATAGTTGATGCCTTCTATAGATATTTTGAGGAGGTTTATAAGGAAGATCTAGTTCTGGATAAGGAGGACATAGAACACTGGATAAAAGTCTTAGCTCCATTGACAGAAGAGCTTCAAGAGTTTTTGAATCAGGAGATCAGACAGGGGGAAGTAGAGGAGGCTATTAAGCAGGTCAAGAAAGGGAAAGAACCAGGCCCGGACGGGCTACCTGTTGAGGTCTATAAGGTTTTGGGTGGAAGTCTGGTACCATTATTAACTAAGGTTTTTAATGAGATCTTTGTAGGAAAGGCTGCTCTCCCCACATCTTGGAATGAGGCAAATATTATAGTTATTCCTAAACCCGGGAAATCACCAAAATATATGGACTCGTACAGGCCTATATCGCTTTTAAATAGTGACTATAAGTTGTTTGCTAAGATTATGGCGGATAGGCTTGGTAGAATAGTTCCCTATCTCATTCATGAAGACCAGAAGGGGTTCATTAAGGGCAGATATCTAAAAGAGCTAACGTTTTCCCTGATAGGCAGCATTGATGTGGCTGTCACACACAATCTCCCCTTGGCGGTAGTTGCTCTCGATGCCGCCAAGGCGATTGATCGTGTTAATTGGGAGTTTTTGAAGGCTTTAATAACACACCTACGGTTGGGGGTTAATTTTGGTGCGGTATTGGCTCGAATATATCAGTCACCTATTTCGAGAGTCTTAGTAAACGGGGTATTAACTAAGCCGATAAAGGTAATGAGAGGTACAAGGCAGGGATGCCCCCTATCCCCTCTTGTTCGATCTTTATATCGAACCGTTAGCTTTTGGAATTAGAGAGGCAGACATGATTCCCCCCTTTGAGTTTCAGGGATGGGCTAGAAAGATTGGGCTCTATGCAGACGATATAGTTATCTTAACATCAAACCTGCATCAAACCTTGGACTCCATAGATACCATTACGCGGAAATTTGGTGAAGTTTCAGGATATCGATTAAATGCTGATAAAACAGAAATTATGTCCTGGAATTTGGCAACAGAGGATATAATCTGGAAAAAAGAAATAAGATACTTAGGGGTCCAAATCACTCAGGACATAAGGGATCTTACTAAAGTTAAGTTCCAAAAGACCAAGGCAGCAGACCAGGTCAAGCACCTCGGATCCTATCGTTCTAAATTCTGGATGGTGCAAACTTCTTCCTACACCTGCTACCAATAGGTGTATAAATCAGAGATACACAAACATAAGATGGAAGGTGCACACAATTAGAGTCCAAAAGAGAGTGATGCATTCTATATCTTCTTCTTTATTTAACAGTATTCATCAGATATAGGCACAGCCAATGCGTTTCATTTCATTTGCCTTACGGAACTTCATCAGGGCTGTAAAAAGCGACAAACATATATATACATAAATATACATTTAAATTTAACACATATTAAATTATCACACTAGACGAGAAAAGACAATGGCCCAAACGCACATATTTACAACGTTCATGTTTAAGACAAAAGAAGAGACTAAAGACAATATTAATCCACAAACAATCCTAATTAAAAAATATATACAGCCGCTACAGTGACTGCATAAAGTTTTTTGCATATGTTAAAAAAGTGTGTAAACACTTGTACAAAAATACCCATATTACAGAATTTATTTACACGCATTGTTACTAAAGTTAACTTTGCTAAAGTCAGGAAGGAAATTTCTTTGGCTATGAGAGGCTGGGCCCATCTGCCTTTAACAATGTATGGACGTGTCAATTTGGTGAAGATGATGGCGTTACCTAAGATTACCTTTTTATTCGACGCGCTCCCTCTTATGTTTGAGAAGGAGGGTTTTTCGAGACTGCAGAGTGAGATTGGGTCTTTCATTTGGGCATCTAAGGGATCGCGCCTATCTTGGAAAAAAATCAGGAGAAGACTTTTGAAAGGTGGTTTGGCTGCACCAGATTTCCAGATATATTCATGGGCTTTCTTGCTTAAAAATTGCAGAATGCTTTTGGGCATGCCAGGAAGTTCAGTTATTGGTGAACTTCTGTCTGCAATGCTGAGAGTTGAGAACATTAAGCAGAATGGATTTATGTATATGTTTTCTGACCCAAAGTACTTTAAAAAAGTTAGATTAAAAGTGCTGAAAGATATGGCGATGGTCTGGTATAGAATTAGGAGGGCCACAAGAATACCATATTTTAGTGCAAGAGCACCGATTTGGGAATCACCAGGTGCCCCATGTTGGGCAGAGGATGCGCTGGCAAGGACACTAAAAGAAGAGGGACCTCAGAGATGGGGGATTTGTTTCTATCATAGTTTATTGCCGTGGAGTTATTGTGAACAAGAGTGGGGGCATATATTTTCGAATTTTAAATATCTCCAGATACAAAGCTGGGCTGCTGGGAAAGAACATTTAATAGGGATATATAATAAATTTGAAGAGAAGCTGGCGTTGGAGGCTCCGATCAAAAAAGAAGTGGCGGCGTGGTACTGGGCAATAGTTGAAATGGAGGATGGACCGTTTATATTGCCGGAAAGCCTGTGGGGAGAGTGCTTGCCGAAGATCGCTACAGAAGACCAATGGCAAGTAACTATGTTGATGCTTTATAAGGTGGTAAAACCTGCGAATTTAAGAAGGAACCACGTGTTCACTCTCCACAGGGCGTATTGGTCCCCAAAGAAACTGGCGAAATTCAAAGATGGTGGAACTGTGAGATGCCCTAAATGCAGTAGCCCAAACGAAGATGATATGCACATGTTTGTTACATGCCCAGCGATAAAGGTTTTCTGGAGTGATGTGAGTAAATGCCTGTCAGCTGCACTGACCCAATATATTGAGGTAAGCCCTGAACTCGTCATCACGGGAAGAGCATATCTACAAGGTAATGGGCTTGGATGATAAAGCAAAGTTGGTGTTCTATGCTATGTAATTGGCCCGGAGGGAAATTTGCAAGTTGTGGGTTTCTGCTGATCCTCCGTCAGACTTGTCTTGGATAAGAGCCATGAGGGCTGTAGCAAAATTGGACATGGTCGGACAGCATAGGAAGAGATACAGATTTTGGACTCCGTTCTTAAATTGTTATGGGTGAAGGATAAGGGGGAAACTGGTGAAGGAAAGGGTGGAAGAAAGTCCTATGATTAAGCCTCTCCGAAATCTCGGTGGAAATATGCTTCATGGAAGGCCGGTTAAGGGAGTGCACTCCCTCCCAAGAGAGCAACATTTCTATCATATGAGATGAAATCACCCTAGGGTGCCATCGTAAGAGAAAGGGGTGAGGAGGGGCAAATGAGGACATAAAAAAAAAAAGAAAAAAAAATCGTACCCTAGCATCGTGTCGAATTCCTCAGGGATATACTGAGAGCCCTTCGATTTTTAATCAATTGCTGAAGAAGTCACTAGAAGACCTAAGCCTACCTGGAGAATCAATTTAAGTCCAGTACATTGATGACCTATTGTTAGCATCAAAAACAAGAGATGCATGTGTCACAGATACTGTTAAACTGCTGAATTATTTAGCAGATGAAGGACATAAAGTATCACCATCAAAATTACAGTTTTGTCAAAAGGAAGTGCAATATTTGGGACACAAAATTGCAAAAGGAATTAGACGAGTTACACTTGAGAGGATCAAGATGATACAGGGAATGAAGTCACCAAAAACACAGAGACAGGTGAGAATGTTCCTTGGGATGGTCCGATAGTGTTGACAATGGATTAGTGGTTTCTCGCTTATAGCAAAACCCTTACAAAGATTGACAAAATCAGTCATAATAGACCCTATAATGCTGAATAAAACAGCAGTTATATACAATTTTATGTGAAGCACCAGCTCTAGGGATGCAAGATTATGAAAAAGAGTTTCAACTGTACTGTACTGAAAGGGAAGGATGTGCATTGTCAGTTTGAATACAGAGACATGGAAAGCTCAGAAAACCAATTGCATATTATTCTGCTGTTTTGGATCCCATTGCAAAAGCATTGCCGGGGTGTTTAAAAGCAGTAGCTGCTACGAGTATTGAACAAAGTGAAGGCATAGCGATGTGATTTCCATTGAGGGTATATGTACCTCACTCGGTGGAGATTCTCCTTACCAGGAGCAAGATACAGTATCTTACCAACATCAGGATGACCAAATACGAAAAGATAATTCTAGGTACAGACAGTGTTACCGTTTCTAGGTGTGTGAACGTGAATCCTTCTACTTTATTACCTGATGCCATGAATGTGGAGGTAAGGGATGAAGTAGTTCACAAATGTTTGGATGTACTAGAATATTGCAAAAAAACGAGATCTGACATCAAAGATGTTCCTTAACCTGAGTCAGACTATGTGACGTTTGTGGATGGATCATGTTTAAGGACAGATGATGGTGTCCTAAGCACTGCCTATGCTGTGTGTACAGTAGCAGATGTGTTGGAAGCATCTTGTCTGAAAAGAATCCGGTCAGCTCAGATTGCTGAATTGATTGCTTTGATTCGAGCATGTGAGTAGGGAAAAGAAATCAGGATTACCATAGTGACTGATAGTCAGTATGGATTTGGGGTTGTTCATGATTATGGACAACTGTGGTCCGAAAGAGGTTATATGACTTCGGCAGGATCCCCCAACGCTGAATTTGTAAAAATGTTAATTGATGCCATTCAATTACCAGACAAATTGGCTGTTGTCAAATGTGCTGCCCATAAAAAGTTGATGATTACATCACAAGAGGCAACAAATATGTTGAGTCAATTGCAATATATTGTGCTAGAAACCAAGCATCCATTAATCGGGATAGACAAACTGAACATGTTTCGAGTCCTTTGAAGCTAACCACCATAGTAGAGACTTGGCAGGAAATAAAACAAATGCAGGAAGAGGCCAATGAAGAAGAAAAGGATAACTGGTTGAAGGCAGGATGTAGACAAAGAGAGGAGGATGAGATCTGGGTTTACAAAGATGAGAGGCAGGTAATGCCAGACAGCATGATTTTAAATATGTCTCAAATGTACCATGGTCAAGCCCATGTAGGAAGAGTTGCCATGATTAGATTGTTTAGACAGACGTGGTACAACCCGATGTTTAGGATGATTGCTGAAAGTTTGTGCCAGAGGTGTCTTGTCTGTCAACAAATGTATCCAAGAAGGAAAACTGTTGTAAGTCTGGGAACCATAGGACGGGAGGGAGGTCCATTTACTAGAATGCAATTGGACTTTATCGAGCTTCCACCATGTAACAGACTTAGGTATGTCCTTGTAATTATCTGCTTAATTTCACGATGGGTTGAAGCATACCCCTCAAGGGGGAATGATGGAGTAACTGTTGCCAAACTGTTGTTGCGAGAGATGATACCACGTTATGGTGTTCCAGTAACAATTGAAACAGATCGTGAAAGTAATTTCCACAACAAACTAATGCAAATGATTTGTGAAGCACTGGATATCCAACATAAATTGCACTGTTCTTATAGACCGGAAGCTTCAGGAGTCGTTGAACAATTAAATGGAACAATAAAGAACAGAATTTCCAAGATGTGTCTGGCCGCAGAACTTAAATGGCCTGAGGCCCTGCCACTTGTCCTGATGACTTTGAGAAGCACTCCTGATAAAAGAACAGGATTAAGTCCACATGAGATTCTGATGGGAAGAGTAATGAGACAAGCATATGTGCCAGTTGATAAACTATTGAGCATGAATGATGATATCATACAGGATTACTGCAAAACTCTGTCTGACGTAATAACTTCTGTGTTCCATCAGGTGGGAACTGATTCACAAACGAAAGAAAAACATCCAGCTCATGATCTAATACCTGGATATTGGGTACAGATAAAGGTTCACAGGAGAATAAATTGTTTGGTCCCTCAATGGCAAAGGCCAAGACAAGTAATTCTTGTTAATACTACTGCAGTAAAATGTGCCGGACTCAAAAGATGGGTGCATGCTAGCCACACTATTTGTGTGCCAGAACCAGAAAATCTGCAGGAGGAAAGTGAAAGCACCACTGATTCAGATACTGAAGGTGAACCAGAAAAAGATCCAGATACTGAAGCTCGACCTGTTCGTCCACATCTGGAAATATCAGATACTAGTTCTGCATCAGAAGAAGAAAATGAAAATCTAGAAATACCAAATATTGAAAATCGACCTGTAAGTTGAGATTTGGTAGAGACAAATACCAGCAAGGACACTGAGTCAAGTGACACGAAAGCTGGTGATTTGGAAAACACTGAAGGACAGTCTGAAAGCTCTGAAAGAAGGAACAGAAATCTCGAAACTGGTGAAAAGGAAATAACTCACGATGAGGATGAGCTTCCCTGTACCAGCTATGGAGAAGTTCCTAACAGAGTCAAAGGACTGACCGGAGACACTTCGAATGCTGAAAAGGAATCAACGCCTGTGAAAATCATTATAAATGATACTATAGAAAGATCTGAGACTGAAACTGATGACAGTGATGATGACACTGAATTAAGGAGAAGTTCAAGAAAACAAACCTGGAGAGTAGAGCGAAGTGCTACTGAACCAGATATAAAAAAGAGAGATAATTGGCCTAAGGAAACTGACAAACTGAAAATTAAACTGGTCAATAGAGCAAAAGTTCAAGAAGAACAAGTGAATGAAATAACTAGTCAAAAGGAATTGTTGGGAAAGAAAATAGAAGTTGTACAAAGGCCAAAGAGGGTGAAAAGACCAAATCCAAAATACCAGTCACCTGAATGGACTTACATGGTAATACCTCCAATAAGATAGGTAAATAGCAGTCAAGAGAATCTGTATAACCAAAGTGCAGAAAAAGAAAGTGTGTAGACTGTAACAAAAAGAAAATATTCCTAAAATGCCATAAGTAAAAAGAAGGGGATATATGTATATGTCCAAGGAGAGTTGTAATTAAAAATTGAAAGAATTTAGTAGGTGAGACAAGGTTGTGCAGAGGTAAACAAAGTTAAAGAGTTTTTTTTATAAAAAAAATGGCTACTAATGAAGTGACTAAAACAAAGTGTTCAATTTTTAGAAAATGGTGTAGATGTGGTTAATTTGTACTGGAATAATAATGATGTTATGGTTAATTCTTGCTATTTTTATTCCTTTTGTTCCTAACATTGAAAAAGTGAAAACCAATGAGAGTTTGAAAGATAAAACTAATGATTTAAAAGGTGAAAAATTACATGTATATAGTACTTTGTTGGACATGTACTATTGAGAAATATATTTGCTCATCACCACAGCCATAAAGATATTCACTCACCCAAACAACTATTATAACACATAGTCTTAACCTCATATACGTACTGAATTAACTATTCACATATCTTTGGGCAGTCACAAATCCCGCACCAAATCACACATACATAGCCTCTCCCATACAAATAATCAGTTAACTAATCAATAACTAATATAGACTTTCACATAGCTAGTAACCAACTGGTGCAGCCGTTTACATAACAACTGACAAAGTAATACAGATATTCATATAGTTTAGTCACTATCCACTATATTTAGTGAGACACTTTAAATTACTCAAGTAAACAATCAATCACACTGCTATTAAATCCTCTATCCAGATATGTATATATCCACTGATTCTTCAATGCAGATTGGTGTATATATAATACATATTTAGATAACAAACCAAACCACATTCACTGGATGATGTCATCAGTGATGTCATTTGAGATGTCATCATTGATGTCATATGAGATGTCATCAGTGATGTCACCAGTGATGTCCCTAACCATGTCATGAATGATGTAATATATGACATCAACACCAGTGGATTGTGGGCGCGAGAGTTACAGTTACCACAACTGACTATAAGGAGGAATATATATATATATATATATATATATATATATATATATATATATATATATATATATATATATATATCCTCACAAATTGCTTCTGTGACTTGAAAAAGCACTCCACACGCAGGTAAGTGTCGATTCACTTTATTGCAATTAAGGAAGATGGCTTTCCACTCGTAATTTGTCCTTTTGCCTGCCTACGTGTTTCGGAAGCACAGTTCCTTCTTCTTGGGCTTTGGCAAGTGAAAGGTGGAGTCGGCAGTCTTCTACAATGTCCCGAGATTCATAGCGCTTTAGTAGTGAATGAATCCTTTTTCAAGCTGTAGTAGGTTGCAGAGTATTGTGGGCACTGTAGTTCCGTCCTGCCCCATTCATTACCCATCGCGGGTTCCGCAGTTCACTTTTTGATAACAGGATTCAGTGGTTCTGTACGAGTCCTCTGAGTGCAAGCGTTTCAGTGCGCCCCGAATGGAAAACACTTCCTTTAGTGATGAGCCCCTGTTGCGCTGTCTAAGGCAGGGCGTTGCCTGCCTCCACGGCCCCCTGTTTTCGGCTCCAGCCGTCTATGGGTGGTGCTTCTTCCACGGCCAGAAGCCGCCGTGTAACATGTCCTCACAAATTGCTTCTGTGACTTGAAAAAGCACTCCACACGCAGGTAAGTGTCGATTCACTTTATTGCAATTAAGGAAGATGGCTTTCCACTCGTAATTTGTCCTTTTGCCTGCCTACGCGTTTCGGAAGCACAGTTCCTTCTTCTTGGGCTTTGGCAAGTGAAAGGCGGAGTCGGCAGTCTTCTACAATGTCCCGAGATTCATAGCGCTTTAGTAGTGAATGAATCCTTTTTCAAGCTGTAGTAGGTTGCAGAGTATTGTGGGCACTGTAGTTCCGTCCTGCCCCATTCATTACCCATCGCGGGTTCCGCAGTTCACTTTTTGATAACAGGATTCAGTGGTTCTGTACGAGTCCTCTGAGTGCAAGCGCTTCAGTGCGCCCCGAATGGAAAACACTTCCTTTAGTGATGAGCCCCTGTTGCGCTGTCTAAGGCAGGGCGTTGCCTGCCTCCACGGCCCCATGTTTTCGGCTCCAGCCGTCTATGGGTGGTGCTTCTTCCACGGCCAGAAGCCGCCGTGTAACATGTCCTCACAAATTGCTTCTGTGACTTGAAAAAGCACTCCACACGCAGGTAAGTGTCGATTCACTTTATTGCAATTAAGGAAGATGGCTTTCCACTCGTAATTTGTCCTTTTGCCTGCCTACGCGTTTCGGAAGCACAGTTCCTTCTTCTTGGGCTTTGGCAAGTGAAAGGCGGAGTCGGCAGTCTTCTACAATGTCCCGAGATTCATAGCGCTTTAGTAGTGAATGAATCCTTTTTCAAGCTGTAGTAGGTTGCAGAGTATTGTGGGCACTGTAGTTCCGTCCTGCCCCATTCATTACCCATCGCGGGTTCCGCAGTTCACTTTTTGATAACAGGATTCAGTGGTTCTGTACGAGTCCTCTGAGTGCAAGCGCTTCAGTGCGCCCCGAATGGAAAACACTTCCTTTAGTGATGAGCCCCTGTTGCGCTGTCTAAGGCAGGGCGTTGCCTGCCTCCACGGCCCCATGTTTTCAGCTCCAGCCGTCTATGGGTGGTGCTTCTTCCACGGCCAGAAGCCGCCGTGTAACATGTCCTCACAAATTGCTTCTGTGACTTGAAAAAGCACTCCACACGCAGGTAAGTGTCGATTCACTTTATTGCAATTAAGGAAGATGGCTTTCCACTCGTAATTTGTCCTTTTGCCTGCCTACGCGTTTCGGAAGCACAGTTCCTTCTTCTTGGGCTTTGGCAAGTGAAAGGCGGAGTCGGCAGTCTTCTACAATGTCCCGAGATTCATAGCGCTTTAGTAGTGAATGAATCCTTTTTCAAGCTGTAGTAGGTTGCAGAGTATTGTGGGCACTGTAGTTCCGTCCTGCCCCATTCATTACCCATCGCGGGTTCCGCAGTTCACTTTTTGATAACAGGATTCAGTGGTTCTGTACGAGTCCTCTGAGTGCAAGCGCTTCAGTGCGCCCCGAATGGAAAACACTTCCTTTAGTGATGAGCCCCTGTTGCGCTGTCTAAGGCAGGGCGTTGCCTGCCTCCACGGCCCCATGTTTTCGGCTCCAGCCGTCTATGGGTGGTGCTTCTTCCACGGCCAGAAGCCGCCGTGTAACATGTCCTCACAAATTGCTTCTGTGACTTGAAAAAGCACTCCACACGCAAGTAAGTGTCGATTCACTTTATTGCAATTAAGGAAGATGGCTTTCCACTCGTAATTTGTCCTTTTGCCTGCCTACGCGTTTCGGAAGCACAGTTCCTTCTTCTTGGGCTTTGGCAAGTGAAAGGCGGAGTCGGCAGTCTTCTACAATGTCCTGAGATTCATAGCGCTTTAGTAGTGAATGAATCCTTTTTCAAGCTGTAGTAGGTTGCAGAGTATTGTGGGCACTGTAGTTCCGTCCTGCCCCATTCATTACCCATCGCGGGTTCCGCAGTTCACTTTTTGATAACAGGATTCAGTGGTTCTGTACGAGTCCTCTGAGTGCAAGCGCTTCAGTGCGCCCCGAAAGGAAAACACTTCCTTTAGTGATGAGCCCCTGTTGCGCTGTCTAAGGGAGGGCGTTGCCTGCCTCCACGGCCCCATGTTTTCGGCTCCAGCCGTCTATGGGTGGTGCTTCTTCCACGGCCAGAAGCCGCCGTGTAACATGTCCTCACAAATTGCTTCTGTGACTTGAAAAAGCACTCCACACGCAGGTAAGTGTCGATTCACTTTATTGCAATTAAGGAAGATGGCTTTCCACTCGTAATTTGTCCTTTTGCCTGCCTACGCGTTTCGGAAGCACAGTTCCTTCTTCTTGGGCTTTGGCAAGTGAAAGGCGGAGTCGGCAGTCTTCTACAATGTCCCGAGATTCATAGCGCTTTAGTAGTGAATGAATCCTTTTTCAAGCTGTAGTAGGTTGCAGAGTATTGTGGGCACTGTAGTTCCGTCCTGTCCCATTCACACAAAACATGGGGCCGTGGAGGCAGGCAACGCCCTGCCTTAGACAGCGCAACAGGGGCTCATCACTAAAGGAAGTGTTTTTCCATTCGGGGCGCACTGAAGCGCTTGCACTCAGAGGACTCGTACAGAACCACTGAATCCTGTTATCAAAAAGTGAACTGCGGAACCCGCGATGGGTAATGAATGGGGCAGGACGGAACTACAGTGCCCACAATACTCTGCAACCTACTACAGCTTGAAAAAGGATTAATTCACTACTAAAGCGCTATGAATCTCGGGACATTGTAGAAGACTGCCGACTCCGCCTTTCACTTGCCAAAGCCCAAGAAGAAGGAACTGTGCTTCCGAAACGCGTAGGCAGGCAAAAGGACAAATTACAAGTGGAAAGCCATCTTCCTTAATTGCAATAAAGTGAATCGACACTTACCTGCGTGTGGAGTGCTTTTTCAAGTCACAGAAGCAATTTGTGAGGACATGTTACACGGCGGCTTCTGGCCGTGGAAGAAGCACCACCCATAGACGGCTGGAGCCGAAAACATGGGGCCGTGGAGGCAGGCAACGCCCTGCCTTAGACAGCGCAACAGGGGCTCATCACTAAAGGAGGTGTTTTTCCATTCGGGGCGCACTGAAGCGCTTGCACTCAGAGGACTCGTACAGAACCACTGAATCCTGTTATCAAAAAGTGAACTGCGGAACCCGCGATGGGTAATGAATGGGGCAGGACGGAACTACAGTGCCCACAATACTCTGCAACCTACTACAGCTTGAAAAAGGATTCATTCACTACTAAAGCGCTATAAATCTCGGGACATTGTAGAAGACTGCCGACTCCGCCTTTCACTTGCCAAAGCCCAAGAAGAAGGAACTGTGCTTCCGAAACGCGTAGGCAAGCAAAAGGACCAATTACAAATGGAAAGCCATCTTCCTTAATTGCAATAAAGTGAATCGACACTTACCTGCGTGTGGAGTGCTTTTTCAAGTCACAGAAGCAATTTGTGAGGATATATATATATATATATATATATATATATATATATATATATATATATATATATATATATATATATATATATATATATATATTACCTCCTGGCGGTCACCAGTAGGTAGTAATAGTTAGGATTATTTGCAATAGAAAATCTCAACATTCTATTGTGAATAACTTTGGCGCCGGTTGAGGAATCTGCCCGAAAATTTCCTCAAATTTGCCTCGCGGCGCTCTGGTCCTTCCCTGAAAGTTTGGGGGGTATTTGTCAAGCGGGGGCCGAGAAAAAAGGGGAGTCCCAAAACGTGTTTTCCCCATGTTAATTTTCATAGGGCGGTCGACCTCACTTTTAGCCCGAACGGCTGAATGGATTTCCACTAAACTTGGCAAAATTGTAGGGACTGGTAGCCCGATGTGCCTTTGCTATGTCTCAAGATATGTGCTCCAGTGTATTTTGAGTAATTTAGGTTCCAAAAAATATATATATCTATAAGCGCGCCCCGGTACGCGCACTGGGGCGCTAACGAGCGCGCTACGCGAGTTCGCGCGCGGAAAGCGGATTGGCTCTCGGGTGTCTGTAAACATTCTAAACAGTTCGGAGCGGCCGCCATCTTGTGTCTCGGTAGGATCAAGACACAAGAGGTGATAAAAAACAAAGGGGGAAATGACCATAAGAGGGCAGAGTAGACCCCCCCTGACCCCCTATGTTTGATGTGGGGGCTATAAAAGGGCCCCACGGGGCAAAAACATTTTTTTTTCTTTTTCGATTTGCGCGGGGGGAGCGCCCGGTACGAGCACCGGGGAGCGCATCGGGGAGCGTACCATGGGGAAAAAAGAATGATAGAGTTTTCAAAAAATGTAGCCTTTTTTATAATTTGGAGGTAGTTCTTTTTTTTCTTCTTTTTGTTGTTTTATATTTTTTTATGTGTTTTTGAACATTTTGTACTTTTTTTGGCTTTTATGAACTATTTTATATTTTTTTTGTTATATTTATGGGGAGAAACAAAAAACAGGGAATTGAAAACGGCTCAACGGGAGTAAAAAAAAATCAGGAAAAAATTATGGATTTTTGGGGCATTTGTGGTTGTTACCAGCACGGTTGATGAGCGTTATGCTTTGCTCACCATAGGTGATGGTCTTACCACAAAAAATACAAGTGATCTTGTATTGCCCAAACTTTGCTTGAATGTTTGGGACCATCTCCCTTGTCTTTGGTCCCGATGGAGTGGGTTGCTTTCGTTTGGAGGTGCTGGGTGAAGATTGGGGAGGGTTGCTGGCCAGTTCTCTCACCTCTGCCGCAGCATAGTTGTTGGGATGCCTGCTCTGCATGTGCCGAATCATGGTGTTATTACCAAATGAGTATTTTTTATTAGGGTTACCCCTTGAAAGTTCCATCTTACAGATTAGGCAAGTCACCTTTGGTGCATTGACTTTCTTCTTGCCCTCTGGGATGGAAAAAAACTCCCATACAATATGCTGCTTTGGCCTATATGGGGTATTGTCTTCTGGTAGGAATCTCCTACTCCCCTCCTCCTCCTCCTCTTCTTCATCTCCACCACTGTGGTGTTGTGGTGGTCCTCTTGGTGGTGGTGGTTGTGCAGATGCTCCAGCTGCTGCTGCTACTGTAGCCATTTTAAAGTACAAAATATTATTCACAGATCTCCAAACAGGTCTTCCTCAGTCAAAGGACAAAGTCAGAATAAGGAAAAAAGATGGGGTCTTTCATCATTTGGAAAAAAAAACTGCAGTGAACCAATGAAAACCAAAAATGTTTTGCACCAATAAAAAGTGTTATTTGAGGTCACATGACCCGACGCGCTTACGCTACGCGCCCCCGTGCGCGCGTCGCATGCTTACGTTGCGCGATCGTATTCGCTCGAGTGCTTCCGGGTGCGCTTACTCCGTGCGTATCATGCGGACGCGCTACGCGATACGTCACGATGATGTTTTCGTTCACGGCAATAGCGCTAACGGGACGCTCACCGGTGCGCGCCGCAAGACTGCGCTTACCGGTGCGCTCACCGGAACGCGAACCGGGAGCGCTCCAGGGCAAAAAAAATTAAAAAAATTAAAAAAAAAAAAAAATTCATGAACAATATACATAAAAAAATAGTATTACATAAATATAGAATATAGGATTAATTTTTTATGAAATATTACATTTCATAGGTATAGAAATTTGCTATTAAAAAACCTTTGAAATTCACTGCAAAAACCATAGGTTTCACACCAGTTATAGTTAGGAATTAGCATTTTAAAAACCTATGAAATTCACTGAAAAAACCATAGGTTTCACACCAGTTATAATTAGGAATTAGCATTTAAAAAATCTATTAAATTCACTGAAAAAACCATAGGTTTCACACCAGTTATAGTTAGCTGGAAATTTTACTGACATAAAACCATTGAAATTCCACGTTATAGTTAGTTGGACTCACTATAACTTGCGCGCCTGCAATGCACTGCTGATGACGTCACATATTACATCACTCATGACATGGTCAGTGACATCACTCATGACATCACTGATGACACCATCCAGTGAATGTGTGTCTTTCTGAAAAATAAATATGTTTTATATATGCATATGTCAAGGTCGATGGAAGAATAAATGTTTAAATAAGTGTCTAAATGGATGTTTAAAAAAAAAATGATTGGTTAACTGGCTTATTAAGTGTATCTTAGTGAATACATATATTAGCGAGTAATGTTTAAATATTTAAATATATGTATCAGTGTTTCACTTTGTGTATAAGTGGCTGCATGGGTTGGTGTGTAGCTACATGTGTGTGTATATGGGTTATTATTTTTTTTTAGTATCAGTATGAGTGTCTGTATGGTTTGGTGGGGGTATTACTTAGTACATAGATGCATCAATGACTGACTCACTGTATGTGTTTTGAAGACAGCATATGTGTTGGATTGTTAGGGTGGATGAGTGTGTATAAGTGTGTGTTAGTGAGTGAATGACTGTCTCACTAGTGTCTTTATTAGTAACTAAATATTTTTTATTCTAGTATATGTGAGTATTGATGTATATAAGTGAGTATGTGTGAGAGTGAGAGATTGTAAGAGTTCCTGTTTAAATAAGTATGTGTTTCTATAAGTGATTGTTTAAGTATGTGTAAGCTTCCTTAGAAGTATGGTGGTAGTGTGTGTATAGCTGTATATGCAAATACATTGATGTTCAATAGTTTATTTGCATGTGTGATTATGTGTGTGAGTAACTTTTGGATGACTGTCGGTGTGTAACAGGATGTATAGGTATTTCACTACATATGATGAGTGAATATATGTATGAGTTAGTATATAGAACTGTTGGTGAATGATTGTATGTGTATATAGATTGTGGTATCACTGAATTGGTTGTTGTAACTGGTATGGGTATCTCTATTTTTTTGAAAATTTTAGTTTCTATTTTTTAATATGTGTTTCAAGGGTTACCTTACACTGAAAGGAGGTCTGTCACTCTGTCACAAGGATGGTGTCATCAGTGATGTCATGAGTGATGTCACTGACCATGTCATGAGTGATGTAATATGTGACGTCATCAGCAGTGCATTGCAGGCGCGCAAGTTATAGTGAGTCCAACTAACTATAACGTTGGAATTTCAATGGTTTTATGTCAGTAAAATTTCCAGCTAACTATAACTGGTGTGAAACCTATGTTTTTGTCTGTGAATTTAAAAGGTTTTTTAAATGCTAATTCCTAACTATAACTGGTGTGAAATCTATGGTTTTTGCAGGGAATTTCATAGGTTTTTTAATAGCAAATTTCTATATCTATGAAATGTAATATTTTTTATAATGAATCCTATAATGTATATTTATGTAATACTATTTTTTTATGTATATTATTCTTTTTTTTTTTTGCCCTGGAGCGCTCCCGGTGCGCGTCCCCGTGAGCGCACCGGAAAGCACAGTCTTGCGGCGCGCCCCAGGGCGCGTACCGGTTAGCGTCCGGTTAGCGCTTTTTCCGTGAACAAAAACATTATTGTGACGTATCGCGTAGCCGCGTCCGCGTGATGCGCGCGGCGTAAACGCACCCGGAAGCACTCGAGCACATACGATCACGGAACGTAAGCATCCGACGCGCTTACGCGACGCTCCCTGGGGCGCGCCCAGGGGCGCGTAGCGTTAGCGCGTCGGGTCATGTGACCTGAAAATAACACTTTTTATTGGTGCAGGACAGTTTTGGTTTCCAAATGATGAAAGCCCTGGTCATGTGACCTGAAATTAACACTTTTCATTGGTTCAGGACAGTTTTTTTTTCCTAATGATGAAAGCCCCCATCTTTTTCCTCATTCTCACTTTGTACTTTGAGTGAAGAAGACCTGTTGAAAGACCTCTCTGTACTTTTTGGGACTGAAAAATGGCTTCAGTAGCAGCAGCAGCAGGAGCATCTCAGCCACCACCACCACCACCACCACCAAGAGGACCACCACAACACCACACTGGTGGAGATGAAGAAGAGGAAGAGGAGGAGGAGGAAGAGGAGGGGAGGAGGACATTCCTGCCAGAAGACTATACCCCATATAGGCCAAAGCCACACATTGTATGGGAGTTTTTTTCCATCCCAAGTGGCCAAAAAAAGGTGAATGCGCCAAAGGTGACTTGCCTAATCTGTAACATGGAACTTTCAAGGGGGAACCCTAACAAAAAATACTCATTTGGCAATAACACCATGATTCGCCACATGCAGCGCAAGCATCCCAACAACTATGCTGCGGCAGAGGTAGGAGAACTGGCCAGTAACCCTCCCCAATCTTCACCCAGCACCTCAAAAAGAAAGCAACCCACTCCATCGGGACCAGAGACAAGAGAGATGGTCCCAAACATTCAACCCCAGTTTGGGAAATACAAGATCACTTGTATTTTTTGTGGGAAAACCATCACCTATGGTGAGCAAAGCATAAAGCTCATCAACCGTGCTGGTGACAACCACAAATGCCCCAAAAATCCATATTTTTTTCCTGTTTTTTTTTGCTCCAGTTGAGCCGTTTTCAATTCCTTGTTTTTTGTTTCTCCCCAGAAAAATAACAAAAAAAATAAAATAAAATAGTTCATAAAAGCCCAAAAAATTACAAAATGTTCAAAAAAACATAAAAAAATATAAAACAACAAAAAGAAGAAAAAAAACAGTTCTTTTCAGAACTACCTCCAAATTATAAAAAAGGCTTCATTTTAAAAAAACTCTGTCATTCTTTTTCCCCCGGTACGCTCCCCGGTTCGCTCCCCGGTGTGCGTACCTCGCGCTCCCCCCGAGCAAATCGAAAAAAAAAAAAATTATTTGCCCCGCGGGGCCCTTTTATGGCCCCCACATCAAACTTAGGGGGTCAGGGGGGGGTCTATCCTGCCCCCTTTTGGTCATTCCCCTCTTTTTTTTGCCACCTATTGTGTCTCGATCCTACTGAGACACAAGATGGCGGCCGCTCCGGACTGTTTGGAATGTTTACAGACACCCGAGAGCCAATCAGCTTTCCGCGCGCGAACTCGCGTAGCGCGCTGGTTCGCGCCCAGGTGCACGTACCGGGGCGCGCTTATAGATATATATATTTTTTTTAACCTAAATTACTCAAAATCCACTGGAGCACATATCTTGAGACATAGCAAAGGCACATCGGGCTAACAGTCCCTACAATTTTGCCAAGTTTCGTGGAAATCCATTCAGTGGTTCGGGCTAAAAGTGAGGTCGACCGCCCTATGGAAATTAACATGGGGAAAACACGTTTTGGGACCCCCCTTTTTTCTCGGCCCCGGCTTGACAAATCCCCCAAACTTTCAGGCAAGGACCGGAGCGCCGCGAGGCAAGTTTGAGAAAATTTTCAGGCAGATTCCTCAACCGTCGCCAAAGTTATTCGCAATAGAATGTTGCGATTTCCCTATTGAAAATAAACCTAACTATAACTACCTACTGGCGACCGCCAGTAGGTAATATATATATATATATATATATATATATATATATTACCTACTGGCGGTCGCCAGTAGGTATATATAGTTAGGATTTTTTCTCTATGGGATTTTTGAAAATTCTATGTCTAATAACTTTGGCGTTTGGGGACGGAATTGGCTGAAATTTTCAGGAAAATGGAACATTTTGTTTCTGAGCAGCCCCTGACAATTTGGGGGGGTTTCATCAAGGGGGGGCCGAGAAAAAAGGGGGGTCCTAAAACGCGTTTTTCCCATGTTAATTTCCATAGGGCGGTTGGCCTCACTTTTAGCTCGAACGGCTGAATGGATTTGCACGAAACTTGGCAAAATTGTAGGGACTGTTAGCCCAATGTGCCTTTGCTAGGTCTCAATATATGTGCTCCAGTGGATTTTGAGTAATTTAGGTTCAAAAAAAGATATATATCTGGGCGGAGCCTAACCACACATCTGATCTGATTGGCTGTCAGCACTTCATCCAAGAAGTGTTGGCAGCCATCTTGGGACCAATATACATGATAGCACCTCATTAAAAATCATTGTAGTTAATAGAGGGTTTTAGGACTTTAGTTACATTATAAATCATTTGTTGATGGTACCATACTCGTTTTAGGAATTGTGGTGTGTTCTAAGGTGATTTTACCATGTGAAAAAACCTTCTGCTGTGATATCATGAATCATGTTTGAAAGAAAAATAATATCTCATGATTTTCCCACAGTGGCTTGGAAGGGGATCTATAAGCTAAACTGAAAGCATATTTTCTGTAAATTCACATTATCTTTCTCAGTCATGTGAAAATGAAGTCTGACATTCTCAGTAAAACATGTACATCCAACAAGGACAGAGACTGTCAGTTGATTCCTTTGTGTTCTACTGCAGCCTCCTAGAGTGTTCTAAAGAACAACTAGAGCGCTAACAGTCCTACTTATTACAAAGGTATGGCACACCTGAAGCCATCTTGATTGGAATAAAGTGGTAACTCTTAAAACATTTAATTTAAAAAGAAACAACATGAGGGGGTATATTTTGCCATAGAAAGTATGATTAGTGCTGCAGAATGAAAAATTAGGGCACATTTTGAGTGACTTCTCAAATCCTTTTCTATTTCATTAAAACATTCTGACATGCAGTCTCCCAAAATGGCCACCAGAGACAAAAGAGCCCAAATGTAGCCCAAATATCACCCAGATGTAGCCCAACTATAGCCCAATGACAGAATGTCCCAGAGTGTTCTAAAGAACAACTAGAGCGCTAACAGTCCTACTTATTACAAAGGTATGGCACACCTGAAGCCATCTTGATTGGAATAAAGTGGTAACTCTTAAAACATTTAATTTAAAAAGAAACAACATGAGGGGGTATATTTTGCCATAGAAAGTATGATTAGTGCTGCAGAATGAAAAATTAGGGCACATTTTGAGTGACTTCTCAAATCCTTTTCTATTTCATTAAAACATTCTGACATGCAGTCTCCCAAAATGGCCACCAGAGACAAAAGAGCCCAAATGTAGCCCAAATATCACCCAGATGTAGCCCAAGTATAGCCCAATGACAGAATGTCCCAGAGTGTTCTAAAGAACAACTAGAGCGCTAACAGTCCTACTTATTACAAAGGTATAGCACACCTGGAGCCATCGTGATGGGAATAAAGTGGTAACTCTTAAAACATTTAATTTAAAAAGGAACAAAATGAGGGGGTATATTATGCAATAGAAGGTATTATTAGTGCTGTAGAAAGAAAAATTAGAGCACATTTTGAGTGACTTTTCAAATCCTCTTCTATTTCATTAAAAAATTTCTGACATGCAGTCTCCCAAAATGGCCACCAGAGACAAAAGAGCCCAAATGTAGCCCAAATATCACCCAGATGTAGCCCAAGTATAGCCCAATGACAGAATGTCTTCTGATGGAACCAAAGTAAACAAGCATTGAAAATGCAATAGATCTCACCCTCGTTTAAGTTAAAGCCATTCTGTTTGTAATGAGGTGGCTTTTTAGCTTTGCTTTTATTAGTGTTTTTTCAACTTTCATGTAAATAACATGCATCTGTATGCATATAAGTATATGTATGCATGCATTTATGTTTGTATTTATATAGATATACAGATGATATATGTTTATATATGTATGTATATATATATATTCACTGAAAAAACCATAGGCTGTAGACCATATATAGTTAGGGATTAGCATTTACAAAACCTTGAAAATTCACTGAAAAAAACATAGGTTATAGACCATATATAGTTAGGAATTAGCATTTACAAAACCTTGAAAATTCACTGAAAAAACCATAGGTTATAGACCATATATAGTTAGGAATTCGCATTTACAAAACCTTATTTTACTCACACAAAACCATTGAAATTCTATATATAGTTAGTTGCACTAACTATATATCGCGCACCCGCAATCCACTGCTGATGATGTCACATATTACATCATTCATGACATGGTCAGTGACATCACTGATGACATCTCAAATGACATCACTGATGACAACATCCAGTGACTGTATGTTTCTGTAAAGTTAAAATATGTCTTACATATTGAAGAATGAGTGGATGTATAAGTGTCTGGATGAAGGATTTAGTAGGTGCATGACTGACTGTATGAGTGAGTGATTAAATGTGTCTCACTGAGTGCATGGGTTAGTGACTAAACTGTCTTAATTTGTGCATCATTATGTCTGTTGTTCTGTAAACTGTTGCATGTGTTGATAAGTAGCTATATGAGTAACTATATGGGTTATTGATTGGTTGCCCAAGTATTTGTATGGGAGACTGAGTGTGTGTGTGGGTGGCTGGGAGGTGTATGACTCTGTGCATAGATGTGTGAGCAGTTGATTCACTAGATGTATGGTTTCAAAAGTGCATGTGGAAACAGCTGTATGGGCGGTTGACTGTGTGCATGAGTGTATTGGTGAGTGAATGGATATCTCAGTGCTACATGTCAAAGTAAGTACATATGTAAAACACAGTACATGTGAGAGTTGACATATATAAATAACTCTGCATAAGAGCCAGTGAATGTGTGAGTGGCTGTATGGATCATTGTGAACTTGTATCAGGGATTGTGTAAGAGAGTAAATATGTGTTAGTATATGTTTGAATAAGTAAAGTTTGTATAACTGTATAGTTGAGGAAATGGAGGTGTGATTGATTCTTTGCATGACTAACTAGGTGTGTGAGTAACTCCATGGATGAGTGACAGTCTGTGAGTGTCTGTTTACACTGATTGTATCGAAGGTTATATTAGAGTCTGAAGAGGTTCATCGTATTATCACATGAATGATATCATCAGTGATTTGATCAGTAATGTCAAATGAGATGTCATCAGTGATGTCATTTGAGATGTCATCAGTGATGTCATTTGAGATGTCATCAGTGATGTCATCAGTGATGTCACTGACCATGTCATGAATGATGTAATATGTGACATCATCAGCAGTGGATTGCGGGTGCGCGATATATAGTTAGTGCAACTAACTTTATATAGAATTTCAATGGTTTTGTGTGAGTAAAATAAGGTTTTGTAAATGCGAATTCCTAACTATATATGGTCTATAACCTATGGTTTTTTCAGTGAATATATATATATATATATCTTGCTTCGCCTCTCACACTCTTTTCAGCCAGGAATAGACTATAGCAGACCCAAGTTATGGTGCAATATTGTTTAATATTTCATGCCCTGCACCACCGCCATAAAGTGGTTCGGCCTTCAGGAGGCCTTGATCACATGATGTGCATGTGGGGTGCCTTCACAATTTAAAGTGACAGTGCTCAAAAATTAGTGACCTCACAATGACATATTTTCATAGACATGGAAAGCAGAACAGTTCTTGTAGTCTCAACTGTATGTCACATCGATATTGAAACATTATGTATTAACATATTTGTTATTTTCAATAGCGACAATCGAAATATTCATAAATATATAAATACATCAATAAATACTTATATAAATACTTGGGAATGCAAAATGTATATCAGAAAGTTGAGGCATCTCACAAGGGAACAGCACGGCTCCCTGCACGTCCCAAAATTATGGACAATAGGCGTCCGTAACAGGGTTACTGGATGCAATGATAGAAACAGCAAAATACCAGTTGGACGGCACATTATGCTCAGCATATATTTTAAGGTGAGGAGTTTTAACCCATGCCATTATTTACATCAGATACGCCCCTTGGAGAGACACCCAGATTTTTCATCCCACTTAAAGCCCTGTAAACCACACCATGTCACAGTCACCTCACATCCTGGCACTGTGCATCATACGTGACTCATGACTTCCAAGTTTTCAGATTGCCTGTGTGCAGGGGCATAGTTAACCCTTTCCCACCCCACCACACCCCTTGCTATAGGAACTACAGTGAAGTTCTAGAAGGGCCTCTTCTGTCTGCAAGTGGATGGGTGGTTGGATGAGTGAAGAATGGGTGGCTAAGTGAAAGGGGAATGGAGAGAAACAGGGAGTATGGATGAATGATTGAAAGAATGGATGGGTAAATGGGTGCATGGATAAGTGAAAAGAAGAATGTAAAGATGGATGAGTGAAAGAATGCATACATGAGTGAAAGGGAGGGTGGAGAGATGGAAGGAAGGATGGATGGATGGATACGTGAAAGGGCGAATGGGAGGACGGATGAGTGACTGGGTGTATGGATGAGTAAGTGAAAGAATGGCTGTATGGGTGAATGGGTAAATGATTGGATGGATGAGTGAATGGATGAATGGGTGGAAGGCTTGCTTGGGTGAAAGGGTAAATGGTGGGACGGATGAGTGAATGGATGGATGGGTGGAAGAGTAGATGGATGGTGAAAGGGTAAATGGTTGGATGTATGGCTCGGCACACAGAATGAAGGACATTATAAATGGATGAAAACTCAATGATGGATGAAAGAATTAATAGATGACATTTTGAGTGACACCTAACTGCTAATTTAATGTTACACTAGTAATTGTAAACCTTTTGTTTTATTTGTAAGATTTTAGGGAGAGTCTCATATTGCAAGGAGCTGTGCTTGAGATGTATATTGTGTTTGTCGCAATAGGCAAGGGCACAGTGTCAAAAATAAACTATGTAATAGTGTATCGACAGTGCCTTCTTTGAGAAAGCAGCAGGGAAAAGCACCTTTGTGACTTCCGTCAGCTTATGCAACTCTCTGCGAAGCACCATATGCAAAGTCAGATTCTATATTTTAAGTTCCTCTTGTTGAAACACCCATAATGTGTTCGCCATAGTGGGTTCATCACAGCAGTCCTCCCTTTAGTTCACCTATTTGTGTCTCTTTACATCTCACAATGGCACTCAGATATGAGATGCTGGTAACAAAGTCTATCCAAGCAGATCTTCCTTACCACTTCTCTCACCAAACATGCCTGCTCTGGGCCATGAGTTGTAAACAAAAATTCAGACTGGACAACCCAGTGCAGTAACCATATAAATAAATCATTATCATATGAAATAGCACAACAAGACTTGCACAGTTGCTCAAAGCTGCCCGCATACCGGAAAACCGAGAAGTGCACGTTTGTCTCTACCCAATATAAAACTTATTTTGACTTTTACTTAATTGGTTGTCTATTTATGTACTTTTTTACTATTGAGCAGCTTCCTCTGATGTGTTTGTTAAACGTACCTTTTTTTCCTGAAGTTTTGTCCTGAATTTTGACCTTCTGTCCTGAATTTTTTACCTGAATTTTCACTCTCTGTCCTGAATTTTTACACATACCCTCCTGAATTTGCACCCATGCCAGTTTGTCACCCTAATTGATATCTACACTTTTTTAAAATATATTTTAAATGTGCTGACATTAAAAAACCTATATATATTTCTAGGAAGAAAGTGGTTCATGAGGTGAAAAGCTATGTCATATCAAACTTGATCTAACTTTTTGGCAGCTATTCCTCATTTCCTGCATAGTGGACTGGAGATAGGTTTTTGTACATGATTAGCTTTAGTGAGTCATGACTGCTTATCCGCTTATGGGATTCCATATGATTCCACTAAAAATCGTAATTAAATACTATAGAGACAGCAGCTGAAAACAACTGGCAGTTGTCCCCTTGTAGCACACTGGTGGGGTGAATCAACTATATGCATTGATTTTATGAAATGTAAACTGAGTGCTTCGATTGACAACATATTTGCCTATATTTTGATTTTTTTTAACTGTACTACCTTTCAAGATTGCAAATGTGCCTCTTACTATTTGCGTATGTTTTTAAAATTTGTTTTTATTGGCATTTGTGAAAACATAAATCACAATCCAGCAAAACCATCATCAGACATCGCTCAGCTTCACCAGGATGGTGGTATTATAGCCTCTAATTTCTTACACAACATATAGCAGATATATTCAACAGCAGTACAGTACAGTATTGTTACAGTGGCTATCGTATGGTATCATATGTCTGGTTTGTACATTGATTGGAGGCAGTTAGACCTTGGCCCTAGGTGGCAGTCAGCTATTGTTACAATTTAGGTACTTTAAAGGCTGTCTATGTTCACTGTGTTCAGCCAGTTTACAAACGGCCCCCAGATATCCTGGGGGCGGGACCGTGCTGGCATCAGTTCCCAGTACCTCTCCAGTTGCGTCTTGCTGTGTGTTACACTGAGGATCCAGTTTTTAGTAGTCAGCGGTAGAACTGCCCTCCAATGAAGGGCCACCTGAAGCTTGGAATAATTAACAGCATAGCAGTTAATTTCTTTCTTTTGGTTAGAAAAGCTGTATTGTCGCCCAGCAACGCCACTAGCAGCGTACAAGGCAGTTTGTGTCCAGTTATGTCATGTATGTATTGCAGTGTACGTACCCAGAAGTTAGCAACCGGGCTGCATTGCCATGCCACGTGTAAAAAAGTGGTACAAAAGGGGGTGGTGCTGGACGGAGCATCTGAACAAATCAAAAACTCACACCCAGTCAAAAGATCTGGGTTTAATCCATCACCGTTCTTTAGCCCACTCTGCCACCCCAGTTCAGACATGGCTATATGCAAATCAGTCTGACCCTGTGCCTCATGGGAACAGTCCAGCCCGATCTGCCAAGCCATGTCTTCCCTGGACCGGAAACAAGCTTCCGAGGACCGGTTTCTGGCATTCCAGCCGTCTTCAGCCCGGCTTGCTTGAATCCAGTGGCAAAGTGAGCAAGGGACTCACGTCTGAGCATATCCTGCCACACTTATGGCGGCCAAAAGCGCTACAAAAGGGGGTGGTGATCGACGGAGCATCTGAATCAATCAGACACTCACACCCAGTCAAAAGATCTGGGTTTAATCCATCACCGTTCTTTAGCCCCCTCTGCCACCCCAGTTCAGACATGGCTATATGCAAATCAGTCTGACCAAGTGCCTCATGGGAACAGTCTAGCCCGAACTGCCAAGCCATGTCTTCCCTGGACCGGAAACAAGCTTCCGAGGACCGGTTTCTGGCATTCCAGCTGTCTTCAGCCCGGCTTGCTTGAATCCAGTGGCAAAGTGAGCAAGGGACTCACGTCTGAGCATACCCTGCCAGACTTATGGCGGCCAAAAGCGGTACAAAAGGGGGTGGTGATGGACGGAGCATCTAAATTAATCAAACACTCAGACCCAGTCAAAAGATCTGGGTTTAATCCATCACCATTCTTTAGCCCACTCTGCCACCCCAGTTCAGACATGGATATATCAAATCAGTCTGACCCTGTGCCTCATGGGAACAGTCCAGCCAAAACCGCCAAGCCATGTCTTCCCTGGACCGGAAACAAGCTTCCGAGGACCGGTTTCTGGCATTCCAGCCGTCTTCAGCCTGGCTTGCTTGAATCCAGTGGCAAAGTGAGCAAGGGACTCACGTCTGAGCATACCCTGCCACACTTATGGAGGCCAAAAGCAGTACAAAAGGGGGTGGTGAGGGACGGAGCATCTGAATCAATCAAACACTCATACCCAGTCAAAAGATCTGGGTTTAATCCATCACCGTTCTTAAGCCTACTCTGCCACCCCAGTTCAGACATCACTATATGCAAATCAGTCTGACCCTGTACTCATGGGAACGGTCCAGCCCGAACTGCCAAGCCATGTCTTCCCTGGACCGGAAACAAGCTTCCGAGGACCAGTTCCTGGCATTCCAGCCATCCTCAGCCCGGCTTGCTTCAATCCAGTAGCAAAGTGAGCAAGGGACTCGCGTCTGAGAATACCCTGCCACACTTATGGCGGCCAAAAGCGGTACAAAAGTGGGTGGTGATGGACGGAGCATCTGAATCAATCAAACACTCCCACCCAGTCAAAAGATCTGGGTTTAATCCATCACCGTTCGTTAGCCCACTCTGCCACCCCAGTTCAGACATGGCTATATGCAAATCATTCTGACCCTGTGCTTCATGGGAACAGTCCAGCCTGAACTGCCAAGCCTTGTCTTCCCTGGACCGGAAACAAACTTCCGAGGACCGGTTTCTGGCATTCCAGCCGTCTTCAGCCCAGCTTGCTTGAATCCAGTGGCAAAGTGAGCAAGGGACTCACGTCTGAGCATATCTTGCCACACTTATGGAGGCCAAAAGCGCTACAAAAGGGGGTGGTGATCGACGGAGCATCTGAATCAATCAGACACTCACACCCAGTCAAAAGATCTGGGTTTAATCCATCACCGTTCTTTAGCCCACTCTGCCACCCCAGTTCAGACATGGCTATATGCAAATCAGTCTGACCCAGTGCCTCATGGGAACAGTCCAGCCCGATCTGCCAATCCATGTCTTCCCTGGACCGGAAACAAGCTTCCGAGGACCGGTTTCTGGCATTCCAGCCGTCTTCAGCCCGGCTTGCTTGAATCCAGTGGCAAAGTGAGCAAGGGACTCACGTCTGAGCATATCCTGCCACACTTATGGCGGCCAAAAGCGCTACAAAAGGGGGTGGTGATCGACGGAGCATCTGAATCAATCGGACACTCACACCCAGTCAAAAGATCTGGGTTTAATCCATCACCGTTCTTTAGCCCACTCTGCCACCCCAGTTCGGACATGGCTATATGCAAATCAGTCTGACCAAGTGCCTCATGGGAACAGTCCAGCCCGAACTGCCAAGCCATGTCTTCCCTGGACCGGAAACAAGCTTCCGAGGAACGGTTTCTGGCATTCCAGCTGTCTTCAGCCCAGCTTGCTTGAATCCAGTGGCAAAGTGAGCAAGGGACTCACGTCTGAGCGTACCCTGCCAGACTTATGGCGGCCAAAAGCGGTACAAAAGGGGGTGGTGATGGACGGAGCATCTGAATCAATCAAACACTCACACCCAGTCAAAAGATCTGGGTTTAATCCATCACCATTCTTTAGCCCACTCTGCCACCCCAGTTCAGACATGGCTATATCAAATCAGTCTGACCCTGTGCCTCATGGGAACAGTCCAGCCAAAACCGCCAAGCCATGTCTTCCCTGGACCGGAAACAAGCTTCCGAGGACCGGTTTCTGGCATTCCAGCCGTCTTCAGCCTGGCTTGCTTGAATCCAGTGGCAAAGTGAGCAAGGGACTCACGTCTGAGCATACCCTGCCACACTTATGGCGGCCAAAAGCAGTACAAAAGGGGGTGGTGAGGGACGGAGCATCTGAATCAATCAAACACTCATACCCAGTCAAAAGATCTGGGTTTAATCCATCACCGTTCTTAAGCCCACTCTGCCACCCCAGTTCAGACATGGCTATATGCAAATCAGTCTGACCCTGTACCTCATGGGAACGGTCCAGCCCGAACAGCCAAGCCATGTCTTCCCTGGACCGGAAACAAGCTTCCGAGGACCAGTTCCTGGCATTCCAGCCATCCTCAGCCCGGCTTGCTTGAATCCAGTAGCAAAGTGAGCAAGGGACTCGCGTCTGAGAATACCCTGCCACACTTATGGCGGCCAAAAGCGGTACAAAAGTGGGTGGTGATGGACGGAGCATCTGAATCAATCAAACACTCACACCCAGTCAAAAGATCTGGGTTTAATCCATCACCGTTCGTTAGCCCACTCTGCCACCCCAGTTCAGACATGGCTATATGCAAATCATTCTGACCCTGTGCCTCATGGGAACAGTCCAGCCCGAACTGCCAAGCCTTGTCTTCCCTGGACCGGAAACAAACTTCCGAGGACCGGTTTCTGGCATTCCAGCCGTCTTCAGCCCGGCTTGCTTGAATCCAGTGGCAAAGTGAGCAAGGGACTCACGTCTGAGCATATCCTGCCACACTTATGGCGGCCAAAAGCGCTACAAAAGGGGGTGGTGATCGACGGAGCATCTGAATCAATCAGACACTCACACCCAGTCAGAAGATCTGGGTTTAATCCATCACCGTTCTTTAGCCCACTCTGCCACCCCTGTTCAGACATGGCTATATGAAAATCAGTCTGACCAAGTGCCTCATGGGAACAGTCCAGCCCGAACTGCCAAGCCATGTCTTCCCTGGACCGGAAACAAGCTTCCGAGGACCGGTTTCTGGCATTCCAGCTGTCTTCAGCCCGGCTTGCTTGAATCCAGTGGCAAAGTGAGCAAGGGACTCACATCTGAGCGTACCCTGCCAGACTTATGGTGGCCAAAAGCGGTACAAAAGGGGGTGGTGATGGACGGAGCATCTGAATCAATTAAACACTAACACCCAGTCAAAAGATCTGGGTTTAATCCATCACCATTCTTTAGCCCACTCTGCCACCCCAGTTCAGACATGGCTATATCAAATCAGTCTGACCCTGTGCCTCATGGGAACAGTCCAGCCAAAACCGCCAAGCCATGTCTTCCCTGGACCGGAAACAAGCTTCCGAGGACCGGTTTCTGGCATTCCAGCCGTCTTCAGCCTGGCTTGCTTGAATCCAGTGGCAAAGTGAGCAAGGGACTCACGTCTGAGCATACCTTGCCACACTTATGGCGGCCAAAAGCGGTACAAAAGGGGGTGGTAAGGGACGGAGCATCTGAATCAATCAAACACTCATACCCAGTCAAAAGATCTGGGTTTAATCCATCACCGTTCTTAAGCCCACTCTGCCACCCCAGTTCAGACATGGCTATATGCAAATCAGTCTGACCCTGTACCTCATGGGAACGGTACAGCCCGAACTGCCAAGCCATGTCTTCCCTGGACCGGAAACAAGCTTCCCAGGACCAGTTCCTGGCATTCCAGCCATCCTCAGCCCGGCTTGCTTGAATCCAGTTGCAAAGTGAGCAAGGGACTCTCGTCTGAGAATACCCTGCCACACTTATGGTGGCCAAAAGCGGTACAAAAGTGGGTGGTGATGGACGGAGCATCTGAATCAATCAAACACTCACACCCAGTCAAAAGATCTGGGTTTAATCCTTCACCGTTCTTTAGCCCACTCTGCCACCCCAGTTCAGACATGGCTATATGCAAATCAGTGAGACCCTGTGCCTCATGGGAATAGTCCAGCCCGAACTGCCAAGCCATGTCTTCCCTGGACCCGAAACAAGCTTCAGAGGACCGGTTTCTAGCATTACAGCCGTCTTCAGCCCCGCTTGCTTGAATCCAGTGGCAAAGTGAGCCAGGGACTCACGTCTGAGCATACCCTGCCACACTTATGGCGGCCAAAAGCGGTACAAAAGGGGGTGGTGCTGGACGGAGCATCTGAACAAATCAAAAACTCACACCCAGTCAAAAGATCTGGGTTTAATCCATCACCGTTCTTTAGCCCACTCTGCCACCCCAGTTCAGACATGGCTATATGCAAATCAGTCTGACCCTGTGCCTCATGGGAACAGTCCAGCCCGATCTGCCAAGCCATGTCTTCCCTGGACCGGAAACAAGATTCCGAGGACCGGTTTCTGGCACTCGAGCCGTCTTCAGCCCGGCTTGCTTGAATCCAGTGGCAAAGTGAGCAAGGGACTCACATCTGAGCATATCCTGCCACACTTATGGCGGCCAAAAGCGCTACAATAGGGGGTGGTGATTGACGGAGCATCTGAATCAATCAAACACTCACACCCAGTCAAAAGATCTGGGTTTAATCCATCACCGTTCTTTAGCCCACTCTGCCACCCCAGTTCAGACATGGCTATATGCAAATCAGTCTGACCCTGTGCCTCATGGGAACAGTCCAGCCCGAACTGCCAAGCCATGTCTTCCCTGGACCGGAAACAAGCTTCCGAGGACCGGTTCCTGGCATTCCAGCCATCCTCAGCCCGGCTTGCTTGAATCCAGTAGCAAAGTGAGCAAGGGACTCACGTCTGAGAATACCCTGCCACACTTATGGCGGCCAAAAGCGGTACAAAAGGGGGTGGTGATGGACGGAGCATCTATATCAATCAAACACTCACACCCAGTCAAAAGATCTGGGTTTAATCCATCACCAGTCTTTAGCCCACTCTATCACCCCAGTTCAGACATGGCTATATGCAAATCAGTCTGACCCTGTGCCTCATGGGAACAGTCCAGCCTGAACTGCCAAGCCATGTCTTCCCTGGACCGGAAACAAGATTCCGAGGACCGGTTTCTGGCACTCCAGCCGTCTTCAGCCCGGCTTGCTTGAATCCAGTGGCAAAGTGAGCAAGGGACTCACGTCTGAGCATATCCTGCCACACTTATGGCGGCCAAAAGCGCTACAAAAGGGGGTGGTGATCGACGGAGCATCTGAATCAATCAAACACTCACACCCAGTCAAAAGATCTGGGTTTAATCCATCACCGTTCTTTAGCCCACTCTGCCACCCCAGTTCAGACATGGCTATATGCAAATCAGTCTGACCCTGTGCCTCATGGGAACAGTCCAGCCAAAACCGCCAAGCCATGTCTTCCCTGGACCGGAAACAAGCTTCCGAGGACCGGTTTCTGGCATTCCAGCCGTCTTCAGCCTGGCTTGCTTGAATCCAGTGGCAAAGTGAGCAAGGGACTCACGTCTGAGCATACCTTGCCACACTTATGGCGGCCAAAAGCGGTACAAAAGGGGGTGGTAAGGGACGGAGCATCTGAATCAATCAAACACTCATACCCAGTCAAAAGATCTGGGTTTAATCCATCACCGTTCTTAAGCCCACTCTGCCACCCCAGTTCAGACATGGCTATATGCAAATCAGTCTGACCCTGTACCTCATGGGAACGGTACAGCCCGAACTGCCAAGCCATGTCTTCCCTGGACCGGAAACAAGCTTCCCAGGACCAGTTCCTGGCATTCCAGCCATCCTCAGCCCGGCTTGCTTGAATCCAGTTGCAAAGTGAGCAAGGGACTCTCGTCTGAGAATACCCTGCCACACTTATGGCGGCCAAAAGCGGTACAAAAGTGGGTGGTGATGGACGGAGCATCTGAATCAATCAAACACTCACACCCAGTCAAAAGATCTGGGTTTAATCCTTCACCGTTCTTTAGCCCACTCTGCCACCCCAGTTCAGACATGGCTATATGCAAATCAGTGAGACCCTGTGCCTCATGGGAATAGTCCAGCCCGAACTGCCAAGCTATGTCTTCCCTGGACCCGAAACAAGCTTCAGAGGACCGGTTTCTAGCATTACAGCCGTCTTCAGCCCCGCTTGCTTGAATCCAGTGGCAAAGTGAGCCAGGGACTCACGTCTGAGCATACCCTGCCACACTTATGGCGGCCAAAAGCGGTACAAAAGGGGGTGGTGCTGGACGGAGCATCTGAACAAATCAAAAACTCACACCCAGTCAAAAGATCTGGGTTTAATCCATCACCGTTCTTTAGCCCACTCTGCCACCCCAGTTCAGACATGGCTATATGCAAATCAGTCTGACCCTGTGCCTCATGGGAACAGTCCAGCCCGATCTGCCAAGCCATGTCTTCCCTGGACCGGAAACAAGATTCCGAGGACCGGTTTCTGGCACTCGAGCCGTCTTCAGCCCGGCTTGCTTGAATCCAGTGGCAAAGTGAGCAAGGGACTCACGTCTGAGCATATCCTGCCACACTTATGGCGGCCAAAAGCGCTACAATAGGGGGTGGTGATTGACGGAGCATCTGAATCAATCAAACACTCACACCCAGTCAAAAGATCTGGGTTTAATCCATCACCGTTCTTTAGCCCACTCTGCCACCCCAGTTCAGACATGGCTATATGCAAATCAGTCTGACCCTGTGCCTCATGGGAACAGTCCAGCCCGAACTGCCAAGCCATGTCTTCCCTGGACCGGAAACAAGCTTCCGAGGACCGGTTCCTGGCATTCCAGCCATCCTCAGCCCGGCTTGCTTGAATCCAGTAGCAAAGTGAGCAAGGGACTCACGTCTGAGAATACCCAGCTACACTTATGGCGGCCAAAAGCGGCAAAAAAGGGGGTGGTGATGGACGGAGCATCTGAATCAATCAAACACTCACACCCAGTCAAAAGATCTAGGTTTAATCCATCACAGTTCTTTAGCCCACTCTGCCACCCCAGTTCAGAAATGGCTATATGCAAATCAGTCTGACCCTGTGCCTCATGGGAACAGTCCAGCCCGAACTGCCAAGCCATGTCTTCCCTGGACCGGAAACAAGCTTCCGAGGACTGGTTTCTGGCATTCCAGCCGTCTTCAGCCCGGCTTGCTTGAATCCAGTGGCAAAGTGAGCAAGGGACTCACGTCTGAGCATACCCTGCCAAACTTATGGCGGCCAAAAGCGGTACAAAAGGGTGTAGTGATGGACGGACCATCTGAATCAATGAAACACTCACACCCAGTCAAAAGATCTGGGTTTAATCCATCACCGTTCTTTAGCCCACTCTGCCACCGCAGTTCAGACATGGCTATATGCAAATCAGTCTGACCCTGTGCCTCATGGGAACAGTCCAGCTCGAACTGCCAAGTCATGTCTTCCCTGGACCGGAAACAAGCTTCCGGGGACCGGTGTCTGGCATTCCAGCCGTCTTCAGCCCGGCTTGCTTCAATCCAGTGGCAAAGTGAGCAAGGGACTCAACGTCTGAGCATACCCTGCGACACTTATGGCGGCCAAAAGCGGTACAAAAGGGGGTGGTGATGGACGGAGCATCTGAATCAATCAAACACTCACACCCAGTCAAAAGATCTGGGTTTAATCCATCACCGTTCTTTAGCTCAGTCTGCCACCTCAGTTCAGACATGGCTATATGCAAATCAGTCTGACCCTGTGCCTCATGGGAACAGTCCAGCCCAAACTGCCAAGCCATGTCTTTCCCGGACCGGAAACAAGCTTCCGAGGACCAGTTTCTGGCATTCCAGCCGTCTTCAGCCCGGCTTGCTTGAATCCAGTGGCAAAGTGAGCAAGGGACTCACGTCTGAGCATACCCTGCCACACTTATGGCGGCCAAAAGCAGTACAAAAGGGGGTGGTGATGGACGGGGCATCTGAAACAATTAAACAATCACACCCAGTCAAAAGATCTGGGTTTATTCCATCACTGTTCTTTAGCCCATCTGCCACCCCAGTTCAGACATAGCTATATGCAAATCAGTCTGACCCTGTTCCTCATGGGAACAGTCCAGCCCGAACTGCCAAGCCATGTCTTCCCTAGACCGGAAACAAGCTTCCGAGGACCGGTTTCTGGCATTCCAGCCGTCTTCAGCCCGGCTTGCTTGAATCCAGTGTCAAAGTGAGCAAGGGACTCACGTCTGAGCATACCCTGCCACACTTATGGCGGCCAAAAGCGGTACAAAAGGGGTGGTGATGGACGGAGCATCAGAATCAATCAAACACTCACACCCAGTCAAAAGATCTGGGTTTAATCCATCACCGGTCTTTAGCCCACTCTGCCACCCCAGTTCACACATGGCTATATGCAAATCAGTCTGACCCTGTGCCTCATGGGAACAGTCCAGCCCGAACTGCCAAGCCATGTCTTCCCTAGACCGGAAACAAGCTTCCGAGGACCGGTTTCTGGCATTCCAGCCGTCTTCAGCCCGGCTTGCTTGAATCCAGTGTAAAAGTGAGCGAGGGACTCACGGCTGAGCATACCCTGCCACACTTATGGCGGCCAAAAGCGGTGCAAAAGGGGTGGTGATGGACGGAGCATCAGAATCAATCAAACACTCACACCCAGTCAAAAGATCCGGGTTTAATCCATCACCGTTCTTTAGCCTACTCTGCCACCCCAGTTCAGACATGGCTATATGCAAATCAGTCTGACCCTGTGCCTCATGGGAACAGTCCAGCCCGAACTGCCAAGCCATTTCTTCCCTGGACCTGAAACAAGCGTCCGAGGACCGGTTTCTGGCATTCCAGCCGTCTTCAACCCGGCTTGCTTGAATCCAGTAGCAAAGTGAGCAAGGGACTCACGTCTGAGCATACGCTGCCACACTTATGGCGGCCAAAAGCGGTACAAAAGGGGGTGGTAATGGACGGAGCATCTGAACCAATCAAACACTCACACCCAGTCAAAAGATCTGGGTTTAATCCATCAGCGTTCTTTAGCCCACTCTCCCACCCCAGTTCAGACATGGCTATATGCAAATCAGTCTGACCCTTTGCCTCATGGGAACAGTCCAGCCCGAACTGCCGAGCCATGCCTTCCCTTGACCGGAAACAAGCTTCCAAGGACCGGTTTCTGGCATTCCAGCCATCTTCAGCCCGGCTTGCTTGAATCCAGTGGCAAAGTGAGCAAGGGACTCACGTCTGAGCATACCCTGCCACACTTTTGGCGGCCAAAAGTGGTACAAAAGGGGGTGGTAATGGACGGAGCATCTGAACCAATCAAACGCTCACACCCAGTCAAAAGATCTGGGTTTAATCCATCACCGTTCTTTAGCCCACTCTGCCACCCCAGTTCAGACATGGCTATATGCAAATCAGTCTGACCCTATGCCTCATGGGAACAGTCCAGCCCGAACTGCCAAGCCATGCCTTCCCTGGACCGGAAACAAGCTTCCGAGGACCGATTTCTGGCATTCCAGCCGCCTTCAGCCCGGCTTGCTTGAATCCAGTGGCAAAGTGAGCAAGGGACTCCCGTCTGAGCATACCCTGCCACACTTATGGCGGCCAAAAGCGGTACAAAAGGGGGTGGTAATAGATGGAGCATCTGAACCAATCAAACACTCACACCCAGTCACAAGATCTGGGTTTAATCCATCACCGTTCTTTAGCCCACTCTGCCACCCCAGTTCAGACATGGCTATATGCAAATCACTCTGACCCTGTGCCTCATGGGAACAGTCCAGCCCGAACTGCCAAGCTATGCCTTCCCTGGACCGGAAACAAGCTTCCGAGGACTGGTTTCTGGCATTCCAGCCGTCTTCAGCCCGGCTTGCTTGAATCTAGTGGCAAAGTGAGCAAGGGGTCACGTCTGAGCATACCCTGCCACACCTATGGCGGCCAAAAGCGGTACAAAAGGGGGTGGTAATGGACGGAGCATCTGAACCAATCAAACACTCACACCCAGTGAAAAGATCTGGGTTTAATCCATCACCGTTCTTTAGGCCCACTCTGCCACCCCAGTTCAGACATGGCTATATGCAAATCAGTCTGACCCTGTGCCTCATGGGAACAGTCCAGCCCGAACTGCCAAGCCATGCCTTCCCTTGACTGGAAACAAGCTTCCGAGGACCGGTTTCCGGCATTCCAGCCGTCTTCAGCCCGACTTGCTTGAATCCAGTGGCAAAGTGAGCAAGGGACTCACGTCTGAGCATACCCTGCCACACTTATGGCGGCCAAAAGCGGTACAAAAGGGGGTGGTAATGGATGGAGCATCTGAACCAATCAAACACTCACACCCAGTCAAAAGATCTGGGTTTAATCCATCACCGTTCTTTAGCCCACTCTGCCACCCAAGTTCAGACATGGCTATATGCAAATCAGTCTGACCCTGTGCCTCATGGGAACAGTCCAGCCCGAACTGCCAAGCCATGCCTTCCCTGGACCGGAAACAAGCTTCCGAGGACCGGTTTCTGGCATTCCAGCCGCCTTCAGCCCGGCTTGCTTGAATCCAGTGGCAAAGTGAGCAAGGGACTCACGTCTGAGCATACCCTGCAACAATTTTGGCGGCCAAAAGCGGTATAAAAGGGGGTGGAAATGGACGGAGCATCTGAACCAATCAAACACTCACACCCAGTCAAAAGATCTGGGTTTAATCCATCACCGTTCTTTAGCCCACTCTGCCACCCCAGTTCAGACATGGCTATATGCAAATCAGTCTGACCCTGTGCCTCATGGGAACAGTCCAGCCCGAACTGCCAAGCCATGCCTTCCCTGGACCGGAAACAAGCTTCCGAGGACCGGTTTCTGGCATTCCAGCCGCCTTCAGCCCGGCTTGCTTGAATCCAGTGGCAAAGTGAGCAAGGGACTCACGTCTGAGCATACCCTGCCACACTTATGGCGGCCAAAAGCGGTACAAAAGGGAGTGGTAATGGATGGAGCATCTGAACCAATCAAACACTCACACCCAGTCACAAGATCTGGGTTTAATCCATCATCGTTCTTTAGCCCACTCTGTCACCCCAGTTCAGACATGGCTATATGCAAATCGCTCTGACCCTGTGCCTCATGGGAACAGTCCAGCCCGAACTGCCAAGCCATGCCTTCCCTGGACCGGAAACAAGCTTTCGACGACTGGTTTCTGGCATTCCAGCCGTCTTCAGCCCGGCTTGCTTGAATCCAGTGGCAAAGTGAGCAAGGGGTCACGTCTGAGCATACCCTGCCACACCTATGGCGGCCAAAAGCGGTACAAAAGGGGGTGGTAATGGACGGAGCATCTGAACCAATCAAACACTCACACCCAGTCAAAAGATATGGGTTTAATCCATCACCGTTCTTTAGGCCCACTCTGCCACCCCAGTTCAGACATGGCTATATGCAAATCAGTCTGACCCTGTGCCTCATGGGAACAGTCCAGCCGGAACTGCCAAGCCGTGCCTTCCCTTGACCGGAAACAAGCTTCCGAGGACCGGATTCTGGCATTCCAGCCGTCTTCAGCCCGGCTTGCTTGAATCCAGTGGCAAAGTGAGCAAGGGACTCACGTCTGAGCATACCCTGCCACACTTATGGCGGCCAAAAGCGATACAAAAGGGGGTGGTAATGGACGGAGCATCTGAACCAATCAACCACTCACACCCAGTCAAAAGATCTGGGTTTAATCCATCACCGTTCTTTAGCCCACTCTGCCACCCCAGTTCAGACATGGCTATGGCTTTTGGCCGCCATAAGTGTGGCAGGGTATGCTCAGACGTGAGTCCCATGCTCACTTTGCCACTGGATTCAAGCAAGCCGGCTGAAGACGGCTGGAATGCCAGAAACCGGTCCTCGGAAGCTTGTTTCCGGTCCAGGGAAGGCATGGCTTGGCAGTTCGGGCTGGACTGTTCCCATGAGGCACAGGGTCACGCTGATTTGCATATAGCCATGTCTGAACTGGGGTGGCAGAGTGGGCTAAAGAACGGTGATGGATTAAACCCAGATCTTTTGACTGGGTGTGAGTGTTTGATTGATTCAGATGCTCCGTCCATCACCACCCCCTTTTGTTCCTCCAGTCAGGGCAGATAATTGAGTGTGCAACTGTCGCACATTAGTCAATAGTTCTCCAACTGGTAGGTTATTATAGAAGTTTACCAGTAGGTCAATGTCGTCATTGCTAAAGCGAAGGCTCAAAATCTGGTAATTTACTTCCAGTGCTACTGAAGTTATACCCAGGCCCCCTATTGTATTTGAGATGAATAGGGTCAAGCCACCTTTTGCTCTACCCGAAGCTACATGTATTGCAGGAGAGAAAAAGGTCTTATAGCCTACCAGATGGATTTCGGTTGTTGACCAAGTCTCCTGGAGACATATTATATTATATTTCTGTATAAAGTTTACCCCAGTACCATTTTCTGTCTTGGGGCATAAACCGGCCATATTCCGGAAGAGAAACTCAATGGAAGAGCCTGTTTTACCTGGGTGAGTTTCCACTAACCCTGAAGGCTGTTCCACGAGTAACTGATCAGTTTTTCCCAAAGCCTCACCTTTTTTATGCATAATACTGCCCTGAGCAATTCCTCCTGCCATGACAGGTTTACTACCTGCCTCATAGTAGGCTAACAATGGGTATATGGTGGAATCCAAGATTTCAGACTGATTACCACCCTTTAGGTTGGTCATTGGGATTGCTGGAATTTCTGGTTGTTTTAGTACATAATTTTCCCAGGGGTCCTGGTTAAGAAGGCAATCAACTCCTTACAGCCCAGAGATCATGGAGAAGTGATTAAATGTGGGAACATTAAAACCAAAGCTGTTAAGACCAGAGCTTTCTGAGAAACACCCATGAAGGGCGCGGGATCTTGGGGTATGAGCCAATGGGGAATGAGGATAGAAGTAGTTTAAGTCGTGTGTGGAGATTTCTTCCCTTCCTCTCTCAGAGTACCAATCACCAATGTGACTAATTACTCTGCGGTCCCTAAGGTTTATTATTATGACGTCCCCTCTTATATCCTTTGGTCTGTTACCTACCCACCCAAGTCTTCTAACGTGAAGAATTTCACCGTTTATGTTTGGGGGTAGTGGCCTGTTGTTTCTCAGCCAATATATCACTTTATTTTTAAGCTCCTGGTGGCCTTCGATTTTTCCTGCTGGTAATTCCGGAACACCTGCTAGTACCACGACATAGGGTGCCGCCTCTGGTGGCAGATCTTTTATTTGCTGGTTTGCTATTAGAGGTTTGGCAGGAAGAGGCTTCCTAGAAGCACTTATCTGAGGATTATCATTTGTTTTAGCCTACCCATCCGATCTTACTTCCCTGTGGCTGGAATGACCCTCATCTGTTGTCTGAAGGGCCGTGATGTTCTTAACTGGCGCTATTGGGAGATTCTTACTGGATAATTTATCAGCTGGTGTTGTCCCTGTTGCTGTCTTACATTCGTGTCGATTGTGTCTAGCATTAGCGAATTCCTAAATTGAGTCTGTGTTGGTTATAATCGCTTTTTTTATATCCCCCAGTTGTTCTGCCATTATTTTAATACGCTCTATTAGTGGTAATATTAGTGATTTTACTAATTTCTCCATGCTCCCCATTAATTCACCAGTGGGGTACGTGGGTAAAGGGTAATAGTACTGTGTGTTATTTCTCGCATTTGTTACTGGGTTCTTTGAGGGGCTCCTAAACAATTTAGGCATTTTTACATTTCTATCACTGTGGATTGTCCCCCCACGCTTTCTTTTTTTATTTGTTTGCCCATGGCCTATTGTTTTGATGTACGTTTCCTTGAGCAGGGAATCCCTAGAGGGTGTTGTGGGTGTTTGCTCCTCTGATGTGATCTTTACTGGTGGGTCACTGAATGACTCATTTATGTTTGAGGGCGTTAGAGATGTTTGGTCTTGTAGTTGTAATGGGATACTAATGTCAGCGTTTTGGGATTTTTCGGAGATCTGGGCCGGTGGAGTGATTGCTGACTGAATTTTACCCAAAGATGAACATTTGTTATACAAATGTTCTGAGGATAGGCGTCGTTCCGTGATTTCAATCTCACGTTCAAACACGGAGGCAGCCCTAGTAATGAAAAGATCAAGAGTCCCCCTAACAGACCCTCCCACCAAGGATTTCCTGGGTTTACTGCGACGTCCACTCATGTTCCTTTGTTCTTAGATCTAAAAGCTAGGGAACTAAAAAGAGTAGATATCAAAGCCAAACAAGACTATAGTAAATAGGTTTAGGCGCTATGCTATAATACAATACAAAGCTGACAATGACAAAGCCAATAGTTAAAAAGTCACAAATAAGTCTATGCTCTTACTCTGGATATCTCGGAGGCAATGTAAGGGGGGTAGCCCAGCCCAGCCATGCCCAGCCCTGGATGGCCACAGACGGCCCGCCATTTGCCCGGCCTTAGCCCGGCGACCACCCGTGCGCGTCCCGCGACGCGGTAGGATCAACACAGTTTTAAGCGCCTTCCGGGCGCGTCAGTGGGCGGGGCTCCGATGTGGAGGATCCTGGGGGCTGTAGTCCCCCCGCTAAGTGGCCGCGGTGTTCCTGAGCAGCAGCGGTGGGGACTGGTAGCCAAAGGTGTTTTTGGGACAAAATTAAGCGCTGGAAGGTGAGGGCACACACAGTACGTTCCACTCCAAGTGACAAAAATTTCTCCTGCTCCACCGAAGGATCAACACAGTTTTAAGCGCCTTCCGGGCGCGTCAGTGCGCGGGGCTCCGATGTGGAGGATCCTGGGGGCTGTAGTCCCCCCGCTCAGCGGCCGCGGTGTTCCTGAGCGGCAGCGGGGGGGACTGTTAGCCAAAGGTGTTCTTGGGACAAAACTGAGCACTGAAAGGTGAGGGCACACACAGTACCTTCCACTCCAAGTGACAAAAAGTTCCCCCTTTCAAAATGACTTGGCTCCCGTACAATACAGACATCATCCTCGATTCCTCTTTCAACAAATTAACAGGGGAAACCTATCCCTTTGTATCCTAGCTCCCCTTACCCTCACAGGGCACACTACCTCACGTACTCCCTGACCCTTTCTACCCCCTTTAAAAAAAAAAGAAAGTTTCCACCCCATTATGGAGCTCACAGGTTTACACACCTATTCCATTAAATACCCCCCTAACGTTACAAAAAAGCAGCCAAAGGCTTTAAACATAATTTATTAAAATCTAACCCCAAAACCCCTATCTCTGACCCCTACTTCTCAAACAACAAAGGCCATATAACTAATAACATCATCTTCTATACCAAAAGAAGAACCCAATGGCGGAAAGTCTTTCTCTCCCTATTCTAGATCGCCTCCACTAGGAAATCAGCACAATGTATCACGGTATCTATCATCCCCTCCCCTTTCTACAAAGCTGCAGCAACAATCACCATCCATCATAATGGGATAATCCTCATGCAATCATCGGACCGTAACCTAAACCTACTGGACAACATCTTTCCTCTCATCAAAGAAAGAGTTGTAAGACCCCATCCCACCTCCCCAGCTAATCACACCCCTAGTTCATTTCCCTACTCCCTGTCTGATTCACCATCAATACATTTCCCCTCCATATCCCACCTGGCATATACTTCAAACTCAGTCCTAACCGACACCCTTGCTGAAGACACACATCTCCCCCAGTCCTACGCGTACCACAGCACCTCGAAGATCCCTATTGTTCCCTTCACACCACACACCTTCATTTCTTCTCATCCTGCCTTCCCATTTGCCCCCTCTGCCCTCACCATTACTCCCTTGGACCCACTCATACCCCACATCCATTCCTCCTCTCATCCTCAAGAAAACACACACCTCCCCACTTCCTATTCCACCCCGAGCACCACCAATACTCACTCTGTTCCAATAACACCCCACACCCTTACATTATCAGTCCACATTCTCACCCGCCCTTTCCCCCTTCACCACTAATCCCACAGTCCCACAAACAACACACATCCATACCTCCTCACAGCCCATGTTCACACTCCCCTCTCTATTTACTACCACATAGAAAGATTGCAACAAAAAGAACCAAGTCACGATTCCCTCACAAACACCACACAAGGATTAACTTATCTTCCTTTAAGCACAATCCATTCTCCAAATATGTTAACTCTGACATCTGACCCTAGACTCAATGAGATATTATTATCTCTACAACAAGATAAAAGGGACCTTCAAACTCTACATGACCTGATTCTGCAACATCCCAAGTCCACGCGGCCCTCAAATCAACCACTCGAAACTCACCCAACAGCGGCACGCAAGCTCCCTGAAACATGAGCTCCCAAGGTGGAAAACAGTACCCTACCCCAATGCCTCACCCCGTCCGATCCGAAGGATAAATCCTCTATCAACGAAAGACTTAATCTCCCTACTCCATTCCTATGTGCTTCCGTCTACGCCCCTTAACACAGCGCACTCATATAACTTACATAAACCTTCTACAATCCAATCCATCCCTTCCAATACATTTAGAGCTACTAGATACATTTCTAGAGGTATAGTTGAAAACAAACTCATGCTAGTCCCCATCTCAAATGATCCCAACACAACTCCTATCAAAGCTTGGCTGAAATGCATTCTTCTAAATTGTAGGTCGGCCGCAAAACATGCCGCTGACATAGCTGACCACATACTCACTAATTAACCTGACCTTCTAATTTTGACCAAAACATGGCTAAACAAATCATCCTCTCCCGTCCTAGACATACTAGTTCCCTCAAATTATTACATCACAACGCTAGATGGAACTGAGAGGCCAGGTGGGGGTATTGCTTGCATACATAAGAGAAACCACTCTGTGAATCGCTCCAACTCCCCACTATCTTCCTCCTGTGAATACATGTGTTTTGACATCACTCGTAATATCAAACCAATATGTTCATTACACGCATTCTACCACCCACCAGGGGATAACCTCACCTTCATCGAACATCTAATGGACATCCTAGCTACAAATGCGGGTCAACAAAATACTCTAATATTCCTTGGAGACATCAACCTCCACTGGAATGACCTTGACAAACCAGGTGTCAATAGCCTCAAAGCATTCCTCTAGGACCTTCACCTTTCATAAATCTGCGACAGCCCCACACATGATAAAGGCTCAACCCTTGATCTAATAATTTCCAAAGCAGACTCCACCCAACTTTAATCGATCCTCCCATGCGACTGGTCTGACCACCACATCCTCACATTCTACATCAATGAATCAGTGAAACTACTTTCTATCCAACCCCGAGAACGCTAATTTGGAAAGGAACCTAAAAAATATGGTCCTAACATCATGCTTCCGCCGGAAGGCTTATCTGATGTTCATGATCTGACTAGCCATTACTTCCATTGCATGAACATGCCATTAGACAATCTAGCCCCCTTACAGTGGAAAAGAGTCACCGCAAAAGAGTCAAAACCCTGGTATGATGGTAGGCTAAATGAAGACAGGCGCTCTTTAAGAGTAATTGAACGACGATGAAGATCGGCACCTTCCTCTGACCTTCTCAAGTTACTAAGAAGCATGAGGAACTCCTACTATAGAAAGATAAGAAGATCAAAAGCAGACTTCTTCAGTAAGCAATTAGATCAAGCCAAGAATCGTCCCAAAAAGCTATTCGAGAAAATCAAATCCCAATCTAAGTGTGTCTCCCACCTCCCCCAAGTCAACTCAGACGCACTATCCAATTGCGAGGAATTTGCCTCCTACTTTACTATGAAGACAGAAAACATAACGACAGACCTGCTCAAGATCTATTATCCCATACTGACAATCACACTGACACTTTGTTGACCCCGCTTGGGCCCCTCTCATATGGTCTGCAAAGTTCGACCTCAAAAACGCCTCCTGGTCCTTCTTCAATATTTACAGTGTTACAGTAAAGAATCTATATCAAAAATGCTCACGACCCTGAATCCCTCCAACCACTTCACAATCCCTCTTCCCGCAAACTACTTAAGTGACTTCACTCCATTGCTACTGCCTCTATGGACCAAGATTATAAACACCTCTCTCCTTCAAGGAACTATCCTTGAAATACTTAAAGCAGGCCAAGTCTGCCCAATCCTAAAGAAGCCATCGGCGGAACCTTCAGACTTGGATAATTATCGCCCAATATCCAACATCCCAACTTTGGCTAATCTGCTAGAAAAATGTGTTCAGACGCAGCTTGGAAATGACACAGACCAATTCAACTTGCTCGACCAATACCAATCTGGGTTCGGTACAGGACACTGCACTGAATCAGCCATCACACACATAATAGATAACGCATTAAAAATCCTGGACCAAAACGAAGCCTGTTTACTATTCTTGCTTGGCCTATCCTCGGCTTCCAACACCTTCAAACACGACAAATTGCTAGACCTCCTGAAATATAAAATGGGACTATCAACCAATCCCTATCTAAGCCCACGCTAGTCACTTTAGGAGTACTGCAGGGATCATCCCTCTCACCTATACTTTTCAACTCTATTTATGGAACCCTACACCGAACTTCTCAGGTCCTTGAATGTCCATTATCACATGTATGCAGATGACACGCACTTTACATAAAGATCCACTCACCCGAGCACATCAAGTCTCTCAATGCAACGCTTCAAAAAACGCAGACTTGGTTGGCCATAAATCACCCGAAACTAAACACCCTCAAAACCGAATTCCTCTTAACCGCTCCCCCCAGCCAATCGATCATCATCCTCGAGTGGATGAAACACCTAACAGCACTCACCGGTCAACCTCTCATTATCGACTAAGTAAAATTGCTGGATGTAACTCAGGACAGTAAGCTAAATATGTAGAAACACATCAGCGCTTCCACAAAAGAAGTACTTTTTCAGATGAACACCTTGAGAACACTCAAACCCTTCTACCCCGCAGATGACTTCAAACAGGCAGTTCGAGCGCTAGTAATCTGTAAATTGGATTATGGGAGTGTCGCTCTCTGCGGCCTTCCTAGATCGATGACGGCCCCTAAAAGAGCCTCAATCAACTCAGCTGCTAGGCTCATCACTGACTCCAAAAGAAATTGTCACATCTCTCCTGACCTTCGTGTCCTCAACTGACTACCTCGGATCTTGATACATTCATACGCCTTGAAACAGTCACTCAGGGCTCAGTACAGCAACTCCTCATTTCGTGGCTTCTATATCATGTTCCTTGTCCACAAGGAACATGATATAGAAGCCACGAAATCAAGATTCGACCCTAAGACGGCAGAAATATACAAAGGACGAAGTTTACCGTTGTTATTGCCTGGATGAAAACGACACAAAGACGTCGAGGAATATAACATGTTGGGACACAAGTACCTATTGAGGCATTGAAAAAGCCCTGTGGGCGAAACGCGCGTCGGCTGCTGTGGTGCTACTTACTATCAATCTGAAAATTAAAAACCTACATCCAACAGAAGACTGTGATTGGACTATTGCATCTTTTCCTGAAAAATATGGATTTTGGACTATAGGGTGTAGAGACACTGCAATATTGTTTGGAGAGCAATATAAATACACTGGATTATAGAAATAATGATTGTGTGTGCTCAGGTGTAATGTATATAATTTTGTGACCTAGGTTCTTTTGAATCCGTGGACAGATTGACACCTTGGTGGGTAGGTGTCATACACCTTAGAGCACCTCGGCCTGAGTTGTGTCTAATAATGATTGGTTCTCTCTTGAAATAAGGACAGTAATCGGATGTGCGGATCGAAATAGGCAAACCCCTAACCTTGTGTTCTATAACCCATATCGATGGTATTAAACTATCTGGATGAGGTTAGAGACCAGTGATGAAGCATGCCACCAGTGGGTCAGTGAGGTGTCTTCTTTTATCATGTATATACTCCTGTAAGTTAACAAATGGCATAAACCGTAGTGTCCAGCCATGTATATGTCCTTGTACTATGTTGTGTATGATAAGTAACTTTTTTCTAACATACCTAACTATAACGAATCTTTAACCTTTAGTTTTTTAAGTGACGTTTTGGTTTTTGTTTATCATATTCAACCAACTTTGTTACTGAGCTAACCTTTTGGCAGTGCACAGCATGGAGCTGGCTGCAGGGCCTAGCCTGTGGCCAGGTCAGGCACTAAAGTCTCCTTGGGTGGCCAACCCCAATCTCTCTGTAACAGTCTCCCGCAGTGTGCTTCCAATGGGTAGGGGTAGCGCTGGGTCCTGTGGGTGTAATGTGGAGCTTGAGGTATAATTTGTTTTCTTTTTGGTCCCTGGATGGGTCCCACTGGGTCCCCCTTCCAAAAGTGCTATGGGGTCAGGGTGTCCGTATCGGCCCCCCTTATATTTTTTTGTAAACAGTTTCAAGATGTTGGCACTGAGTACCCGTGTCGTGTAATGGTGACTGAATCCTTTTTCTTCATGTTGCAGCCAGTCAATCAGATCACCTGATACCGGTCCAGCAGGACAACAACCATTGGGCAAAAAGTCTTTTGACCAATTAGATCACTCTTTTTTTTTTAATTAGTGATACTGCTGGAACACCACAGGAGTCCCAGGGGACCAACCAATTATTGAATAGCAGGCTTTCTGAATACAGTTCTAACTTTCAACCAAATTTGGTGTAACTCTGTTGAGCCCTTTTTCTGCATTGCTTCCAACTATACCCTACAGGAAATAACATGGGACGACAATGTTTTAAACCTCCATCTCCCACCCCTTTCTTGCTGTTCCCGCTTGACTGGCCACCACAAAACTTTCTAGGAAGAAGCTGAGGTGGATGGAGTGTTTTTGGAAAGTTTTGTGAGGATTCGTCAAACGGCGCCAACGATATTAGCAGACCAAAAAAGTCCCTTGCTATGGAAACTCTGACCTAACTATAATAACATAGTGGCATCCATACCACCACAGTGTGTTTTTATATCATTCTACAAGAAATTAATATTTTCATTCCCAAATGTAATGAATGGGAAACAGAAAAAAAACATCAGCGCGTTTTGACCATAGCTGGTTTTGGTCATGTCATAGATGTACATACACACATAGGAATAAACACATAAGCATCATGGCATGGATGAACATACGCACATAGGCATAAACACATAAGCATTGTGTGCATGACAGCACAGGGCCTCCAGCTGCTCTATGCCCCTTTTTGGGTGGTACATCTAGTTAGATTTCACTAGCCCCAAGTGTTTTGTATATATCCATCCCTCAGCAAAGAAAATAAAAATAGATATCTCTCTCACACTTTGCCTTGTGGGCTATAACGATTTGTAGGAGATACATCTAGAGAACAACAGACCTGCCAGAGAATTTACAGGGTTTGTGCAGAGCTTACATTGTTCCCAAGCCTTCCCAAATCGGAACACATACGCTATATATCATGTTAGTGGGGATTTATTATACACTAATGTATTGTCAAATGTGCAGATCAGAAATCTCATTGTTATATTAGACATATTAACAAAGGCGAACAGTGATTAGCAAAATCCTGTCCTACATTCGTTCTTTGATCTGCAGAGCTATGTAAAACTCTTCTTCAGAACCTTTGCAAATCCCAGATGATTGGGCTGTATTGGTGGGAAAACATCCGTGGTATAGGCATGCTCAAAGGTGTATACAGATGGTCACGGGAGAAAAAGTTTACATTGCATTGTGCCATTTACCCTCATTACCTGGTAGCGATGGCATGCGAACATGTTGCAGTGTGCAGGTACATGGTAAACTGTTGTTGGATGAGAATGCTTAGTTATACCTAGACACCTGTAACTAAACATAGGAGCCACCTATCGCTAGAGAGTTTGCACAAAAGTTACTTTTGAATTGCAAGGTGCCAGTGCTTATTTTATTTTTGTATTCACAATTTGCATTATGTTTTTTTAAGTGTCATGTACTTCGCATTATTTGTCATTTAAGGCTCCACTGTAATGTGCATTTGTTTGCCTGCTTAGTAGTCCAAGAAAGACGTTTTTCATTTCCAGTAGCTGATACACTTATTTTCATTATTGTGCACAAATATGAGTACACTTATTTTGTGTGGTGCTCGTATGCTTGTAGTTCATATATTCATGTATTAATTTGAATAACTGGTTCTTGGGAAAAATGCATGCTAACTTCAGACTGTATATGTAAGTGTACAATGGAATTTCCACAAAATGTATCTCCTCTTATGATCATGAGGTATACGACGTAGCAAATATGAAATAGCTGTTCACAGCCTTCTTTGTAACAGAGCGATCAAGACAACATTCCAGGCCGCAGAGCAACACAACTCTGAGTTGAGCCACCCAAGGCTATCTTTGCTGTTTGTTGCAAAACATTTTGTTACGTACAGACTGGCTTGCAAACTGGACAACGTTTTTACCCGGATGACGCGGAACACGGAGGAGCAGGGAGGCCGACCAATACCCATCAGGTGATGAAGCACAACTAACTGAATAAAACACAGCGATTGAAATTGGACATATAGCTGTGGGATCCTAAAATTCAGAAAAGGACCTAAGGCTGTCCCCTTAGATTCATTTTGAGAAGTCCGGTGGCTCCTCCGTTGTTCTTTACCTTGTACCCTAAATTGAGACCAGGCTACTGTGCAAATTGAAGGAACAGATGATTTACAGATATCCGGTTGGTTTAGAAGTCTTCTCAATGGTTAAAAGAGAAACTTCAACAATATCAGATTAATTGTGAACTGTCAAAGTGTCCTGAAGAAGGTGTAAACAATATAAACTCACACCGAAACGCAGCGTCGACCTTTGTACTTTGACCCTTTTTTTAACTTTGGTTCACTTTTTGTGAATATTTTACTGGATTTTAATTAGATTGTAACCCTGACAGGGAGGCATTTTAATAAAATTGTGTTTATACTTTTCACTTCACTGGTGTGTTTACCTGTTATATATATTTTTGATTATCAAATATTGTTTGGAGGTACATAAATGGATAGTGCTTGACATTTACATTACCACTATATTATGTTGTGATTACTTAAGGACCCTCTAGAAATGAGTCTTGCCCTAGTATTGCTTTGTTCTAGTCAGTATTCCTGACCCCATTGAGTCTACTACAAAACACAGGTCTCTCCTTTTTGTTGCAAACTGGACAAACATAATTGAAGCACAGTTGCAAATGTGGGATGATTCTGCTGCAATACTGACAATCATTAGGGCAGTACTGTTAATGCTTAGCGATTAGGTATGTTGGGATTACTAAAAGCACACTATATAATATGGTTTAAATGTTCATATTATTTACATTCTCGGCTTTTGATATCGCTACAATTTTACTGATTTCTGCAGGCATTTTCTTTTAAGTATTCTGCACTAAAATAGGCCTAAAATAAAGCCTTTAAAAACACAGTATGAATTAATTGCGGGTTCACATTTATGATGACAGGTTGGCAGAATTCACCACAAAAGCAATACATACACATGCCTGATGGTCTCTAGCATTGTTAGGTGCACAATAAGCATTGTCTCCAGGTACACTCCGGGAAATGCCTGAGAGGTAACCTGTCCATTCGTTCAGCCCCGAATTGTTAAGTTGGTCTATGCCTGTACTTGGAAAGCGCTGCAGAGGATCTTTTCGGATATGTTTATATTATTCTTGTAAAATCATAACACAAGACACTGGTTTAGTCATACCATATTGCATTAACAGGATACACAGTACAAGCATCGTTAGACTACATAGGCTTTTAGTTAAAGTGACTGTTACTTGTGGTAGTTAATCAAGCACAATACCCACGAACTGTAGCGCTGTATCCCACCTGTTTACATCCTCATATGTCAAGAGACTTAATAAATGGCATAATGCATAAAATTGCATCCGGCGTTGGAAATAACACACTGCAATACGAAAGGCAATGACTATGATTTGGGCCCCCTCGCTGGCAGAACAGCCTGCCGAACACATGCTACTGCTTTCTACAGTTGGTTACCTGTTGGAGGCACGCAGACGCAGCTATGATAGAAAGCTAGGGTGTCCAATGCCTTCTCCAGTTGTTTAGTGCCCTTGCCTTTAAAAAAAAAAGACTGACAGGCAGCTCAGGAGCTGCTGACCTATGGAGAGGTGACAAATAATACAAAAAGACAAATGTTCACTAAGCTTTCTAATGGAAACAAGTTTGTTGTATGAAATACTCCCTCCCATCATAGACAGGAATAACAGGCTCTGCCGCAGGAGGCAGGGAAAATAAGCGGTGCTTCCAATGGTATCCATCGAATGGGAAGAGTTTATTTTAAAACAAAAATGTGTAACGCAAACAATGTACCTGCCTCAAATGATTGGACTTCTCCTATGCTACTGTGACAAGGAAAAGGAGGAGGTGTTAATGATTTTTCAATGGAATATTTTTATTTGGTGCTGCATTGTTTGTATTATTTGTATCTTAAGTGTCTATATATTTTCTTTTGAATTCCAATCTAGGTATGCATCAAGGGCGAATGTGTAGATATGGAAAGCATTTACGGAACAGCGAATTGCTCAAGCAAATGCAAAGAAAACGAGGTATGATGCAAGTGTTTCTTTCTTGGCTGAAGTTTATTACTGAGCAGGTGGAGTGATCCACTTGTCAGATTCTTGATATGTCAATCAATCATGGCTCTTATAGAATGTAACTAATCTCCTGCAAGGGTCTCATGGTGCTCGGGCCAATGGGGGGGGGTCGGGGGGGGGGGGGGGGATTCTGCAATTTAGTCAAAGAGCCAGGTCTTGAGGTCCTTCCTGAATTGAGGCAGTGACATTGATTGCCTGAGGTGAAGAGGTAAGGAGTTCCAGGTCTTTGCGTCGAGGTGAGAGAATGTTCTTCCTCCAGCCGAAGTCTTGCAGATACGTGGCTAGGGCCAGATGGGTGGAGCAGAGATGTCTGGTCAGTGTGTAGAAGGAGAGGCGGTGGTTAAGGTATTTGGGTTCAGGATGTTGGAGGGCTTTGTAGGTATGCGTGAGGAGCTTGAAGGTGAGTCTTTTGTTGACTGGAAGCCAGTGGAGGTCTCTCAGGTGACCTGAGATATGTCTTTGGTGAGGGATGTCCAGGATAAGTCGGTCTGAGGTGTTCTGAGTGCGGTGCAGGTTCTTTGGGATTTTTTGAGTCATGCCGGCATAAAGTGCGTAGCCGTAGTCAAGCTTGCTGCTGACGAGCACCTGGTGACTGTATTCTGAACTCGGCGTGGATCCTTTTGAAGATCTTTCTGAGCAGGCAGAGCATGTGGAAACAGAAGGACGATACAGCATTGATTTTTTTTTTCAAAACATAATTTATAAATTTTTGTGCACAAAACATACTTAATTGATACAATACACACATTACTCCCGTCCCATAGTGATGTATCACTGAATACTATAGTTCTGACAATCAGCATCCCTTTTAAACAAGGTTTCGAATACTTTTCTTCAACATGCTTCTATCTAAATGTTACCTTCCTCCCTTCCTCCCCAAACCCGTCACGACACCTGCAGATGTGTCCTGTCTCCTGTATAGGTGCGTGCAGGAAAATACATGAGTTCTCGCGCTTGATGCCCTGTCATGGTCTAGGGTCCTACCTCAAATAGTGAGCTAATTCACATCATCTTGCGTTTCGTGGTCCCGCAAAGCCTGAACCAGCGCTTCCCATGCTGTCGCTGCGTCTAGCATCTTATCATTCTTATGCCTGCGAGCCTGTTGATACTTTAGCGTGCTTTCGCTGCTGGCCCACTTGAGCAATTCGTTCTTCCACCTACGTCTGCTGGGACCCACTGTTGCTTTCCAGTGCTTTGTAATCTCGCGCTTTTCCAGTATGAGTCCCATGTCCACAAATTTGCTAGCGTTCTTATTCTTTGGTGTGTGAGGGAACCAGTGTAGAATACTGACGGCCATACCGAAAGCGAGCCGTCTTCCTGTTATCGCATTCAGTGTGTCCCCCACCTCCTTCCAGTAGTGACACACCTCCGGGCAAGACCATAGCATGTGTGCCAATTCTGCTCCTGCTCTCGCACATCTAGGGCATGCCGCACCTTCCCCATTGAAGAATTTCTTCACCCTCCCTGGCGTTAAGTACGCTCGGTGAAGAATATAGAAGTGCACTAGTTGAAACCTAGCGTTCCTTGCACTCTTCCAGGCCCTTCGCACTATCTGCGCCCATGCCGCTTCAGGAATGGCTTTCCCCAGGTCCTCCTCCCATTTCCCCATCAAAGTGTCTAAAGGCGATAACTTTTCATTAATCATTCCAGAGTACAAGCACGTAACCGCCTTAAAGGTACCTGCCGCCATCATGACATATTGGCAGGCCCTCGTTGTCTCAGGTTCCATCAATCCTTCTTTCCAGTGTGCCTGCACTGCTCTCACCACTGCTGCATGCAGCAGGAAGTCGCCTACCAGTAATCCAAATCTCTCTTGGAGTGTCTGGTAGGGCAGCACTGTTCCGTTGTCAAATAAATCTCCCAGCATTTGGACTCCCGCCTCCTCCCAAACTTGTAGATGTGACCAGTCACCCCCGTCACCATTCCCAGGGGGATTTCATGTGCATATGGGTGTAGTACCCCTGCCTTGCGTTTAGAACGATTCCAGCATAATCTAATTGTGTTCTCTTCTAATGTAAAGTCTCTGAGATTCAGTTTCTGCTGGAGAGCTATGAATGACACAACATGGCGTGGGGTTCCCCCTGGTCGCTTGTGTTCTGGTCCCCTAAACACTCTCGCTATCTCTTGTGTAAAAACCTGCAGTTGGGCCGCTAAGTAATATGTTTCAAAATCTGGCACCGCTAGCCCTCCCTCGATTTTAGGTCTCATGAGCGTTGATTGCGCTACCCTACGCCTTGAGCCCCATAGGAAAGATACCACCATAGACTTCAACAGCCTAAAGCTAGAGTTAGGTATCCACACTGACAATGTTCTGAAGTAATACAGAAACGGCGGAAGCGCTATCATTTTTAACAGCGCTATGCAGCCCGTCACCGATAATGGGAGAGTGGACCAAAAGGACATACTACTTTTCAGGGCCCTTACACTAATCCTGGGCGGGCAGCTACGCTCAATGCACGGAGTGCGCGTAGTGCTGGTTCCTACGCATTTTGCGTAGCATGCGTATCTGCCAGCACTACGCACGCTCCGCAGACGGTGCGTAGCTGGCCGCCACCCGCCTCCCTCCCGCCCTCTCTAAACCCACCTCTTAAAGTGTAAAATGGCATAAAAGTAAGTTTAAATCACTTACCTGGTCCGCGGCGCGTCCCGGGGCTCCCTCTTCTGTTTTGCTGCACGTCGTCAATCCCAATGCGCATGCGCGGCCGCCTGCGCATTTCTCGTGACAAATGTGCATGCGCGGGCTGCCGCGCATGCGCATTGGGATTGACGACGTGCAGCAAAATAGAAGAGGGAGCCCCGGGACGCGCCGCGGACCAGGTAAGTGATTTAAACTTACTTTTATGCCATTTTACACTTTAAGGGGGGGGGATTTAGAGAGGGCGGGAGGGAGGCGGGTGGCGCGTAGTGGGGCTACGTGGAGTGTGCGGGTGGGCGTAGCTTTGTGCCCACTTTGCGTAGCTCCGTGTAGCCCCACTACGCAAACTACGCCCAGGCTTACCTTACACCCCGTCCTATATTCCCTTTCAGCAGGTCTGCCGCCTCGTGATATATGTGTACTCCCAAGTATTTCAGGCAATTGGGTTCCCACCGTACCACTCGTGCTGTAGCGGGCTGCGCCTCTCCCCGTCGCACTGGGAACAAACACGTTTTGGACCAGTTCACTCTCAGTCCCGAAGTGCGAGAGCAATCGTTCAGCTCCTGTCATTGCTTCGGCAGCATCTTCTAGGAAAAGTAGCAGATCGTCTACTTTTACTCTGGCCATCGCAGATGTGTACAGTCCTTTCGTCCATTGAAAATACCCGTCTCCCAGGCCGAATCGCCCCCACACTTTGTATAAATATTCCTATTCCAAGCTGTTGAAGGCCTTTTCAATGTCTACCGATAGTATCATCGGCTGTAGTGCCTCTGGGTGATCCTCTCCCAGTAGGCGCACTAAATGCCGAACATTCGCAGACGTATTCCGTGACGTTATGAAGCCCGCCTGGTCATCGTGAACTAGGGAGGTCATGTGCTGTAACAAACGGGTTGCTAAAATGCTGCTCAATATTTTATAATCCGTAGTCAGCATTGACAGCGGCCTGTAAGAGGCCGTGTTCCTGCCTTCTCTCCCTGGTTTCAGCAATGGTATTACTAACGCTTCTTGCATTGACTGTGGCAGCCGCCCTAAAGTCTTCGCCTACTTGTATACTTCGTGAAGTCTGGGTGTGAGTAAATCAACGTATGTCGCATAGAACTCTATGGGCAGGCCGTCCAGTCCTGGGGTTTTATTTCGGGACATACTTTTAATGGCACTTCGTACCTCCCCTATTTCAATATCTTTCCCCAACTCCTCTGCTTGTTCCTGCTCTAACTCAGGCAGCTGTAGGTCTCTGAGGAATGTGTCTACGGTCGAGTCTCCAGTCTCTAACCTACTTTTATAAAGATCCCCATAATAGCGCTTGAAGCATTGCAATATTTCGTTTTGGATATGCACTTCTTGTCCTTCTGCCGTGTCTAAAGCTACAATAGGGGAGCTTCTTTTCATAGGGTTGGCCAGCCAAGCCAGCAGAGTTCCTGCTTTATCGCCCTCTGCATGGGCCCTCACTGTGTATGCTTTGTGGTCAAAGCTGCGCAAGCGCTCTACTTCTACTGCCACTGCCTCCCTTGCCGCACCAACTTGCTCCTGAAGCTCTGGACGGTCAGGACGTAACAGCTCGATCTCTCGAAGAGCACTATCAGCTCTGTTCAAATCCTTTAATAGTATTTTCCGCACTCCTGCAAACTTCCCTATACAGAGCCCCCTGACAACCACCCTAAAAGCATCCCATTCTGACGCCCTCGTCTCAGTCGACCCAGCATTTTCTGCAAAATAATGAGTAATCCCCTCCTCCAATGCTGCCTGAAAGAGTGGGTCTTCCAGTGTCTCGGATGTAGCTTCCAGGTGGGGACGCATGAGACTCCATGGCATCCATTGTATCGTGATCAGTAAAGGGTTGTGATCTGATATCGTTCTAGTAAGATATTCAGAGTGGACTACAGTGGACATCACTCCTGGGGAGCATAAAACTGCATCCAGGCGCACGTGAAGTTCATGCATGCCTGAGAAGTAGGAGTAATCTCGGCCCTGAGGGTGTTGTGCACGCCAGGCATCAATCAGTCCCCATCTTGACTGCCAGTCTAGTCTCCCTTTCATTAATCGGTGCATCAGGGAATCAGCCAGGGGTGGGTGCGATCTAGGTAAGGAGACGTCCGTTATAGAATTGAAGTCGCCGCCCATCACTAATGATTCAGAAAAGGGGGTGGTGATGAACAGAGTGTCTGAATTAAGCAGACCACTCTTACCCAGTCCAAAGATCAGGGCTTGATCCATCACCGTTTTTTAGCTCACTGCACCATCCCAGCTCAGAACTTGGCTATATGCAAATTAGTCTGACCCTGGCCCAGTGCATCATGGGAACAGGGCAGACCAAACTGCCAAAAGCTTGTCTCCTTTCTGGTGAAGAATTGGCTTGGTAGTTTAGTCTGCCCTGTTCCCATGATGCACTGGGCCAGGGACAGACTGATTTGCATATAGCCAGGTTCTGAGCTGGGATGGTGAAGTGAGATAAATAACGGTGATGGATCAAGCCCTGATCTTTGGACTGGGTAAGAGTGGTCTGCTTAATTCAGACACTCTGTTCATCACCACCCCCTTTTCTGAATCGCCCATCACTAATGGGCCTGCTAGATAGCGCGCCAGTGACCCGACATCCTCGACAGAAAGCTCAGTTGATCAGGGGGGGCGGAGCTTGCCGGCATCGATGGCGGACGCTTGAAAGCGTAGCTCCGCCGCATCACCTACATAATCCTGCAATAATCCTTTTTTTCCTCAGAGCTATCGGTCTGGCGAGGACGGCGCCTCACCCCTGAATGCCATCCACACCCCCGGGGCCATAAACGGGGGCCGTGCGACACTGGTGGAGAGAGGAATCGGCGAGCTTGAAAGCCGGGACGGAGGGCCTCTGTGCCGCGACCTTGCGTGAACCTGTCCCCGGAGTGCGTGGTGCGACGTGCGGCGTGGGCTGCGCCTCGGGCCCGGGTGACGTCGGAAGCCTGATGCCTGGCTCCCACTACTGAGCTCGGGACTTCGGGGGGCACCAGAGGAGATACCCGGGAGCAGCGGGGTGCGGTGTCTGGTGCGGGAAATCGCCTACACTACACATTAAGCCCACGCGATCCACCCGGTACTTGCGCCTGCCGGACTGAGGCATCTGGGGCGGAGGCCGAGCCCGGGGGGACGGGAGATCGCTGTTGGGCCCTGGCGACCCCGGTGGACGAGTGCAGCATATGGGTCTGGGGACTGGAACTCGCCAGCGCGGAGCTCTAACAACGCGGGGAGGGGGCCTGAGATGTACTGGGCCCTGAGCTTCTCTCCTCCCGAAGGCCGGCTCCCACCTACCACAACACAACTCCTCCCCCCTCCACAGGACAACAGCTTGCCGCACATAACAGCCACGAAGCCGATGAGAGTGCCTGGCCCTGGGGGGCGCACACGGTGGCTGCCATAGTTAGTCGGAGGCAGCTCTGAGTCGTGGGGAGTCCTCAGAGAAGGCGCCAATTCGGCCTGGTCCGATCTCTTTCCTGACGGGGCGATAGGCTGAGACGTAGTGCGTGTCCCACAGGGCGGGATAAAGGAACCGTCCGGCTGGAAACTGCGGGCCCCTCTGTTGAGGAATTGCTGGGGACCTTTTCGGGACTGCCCTGGGGTGCCCTCTCTGCAGTGGTCGGTTCGGGACTACCTCTCCAGCTGCACGGAAATGGCAGAAGTGCAGTGAGGCGTGCTGGGAAGCCTAGGTGACCTCACAAAAGCTGTGTCACGACCAACACTGAGACTAGCTCTCCCCAGAGGCTGCGCTGCGCGGAGAGGCCCAACAGAACAGCGGAGCTGCAAGATGGGGAAAGGGGATGCAAAGCAGTCTAAACTGCCCTTCGAACAGCGGCGCACTAAGACCCTGGACTCAGGAGAACCGGACAACGGGCAGCCTCCCGCTACGCAAGACAGCTCGATCTATTCCGGTATAAAGGAATTGCTGGTCACCATGGAAAAGGGCCTGCAAGACATCATGGCGTCAATGGGGAGGAAGATTGACGCCCTCACCTACCGGATGGACAGGATGTCGGAAAGGGTCGATAAACACGCGGAGCCCCTCGACATGTCTGAAAGGCGGATTACTGAAGTGGAGGAGGGGCAGATGGAACTCGATAAAGACCACAAACACATGGCAAAGCTATGACAGGTGATCCAGGACAAGTCGGAGGATTTGGAAGCACGCTCCAGGAGGTCCAACATTCGGATTACAAGGGTACCGGAGACGACCCAAACGGGCAAGATGGAACTGTTTGTTGAGAGGTTGCTGACCACTTTGCTGGGGGAAGGCGCATTCTCCAACATGTTCATAGTGGAAAGGGCACACCGCTCGTTGTGCCCCAGACCACGCCCAGGAGCCTCCCCCAGGCCTATAATAGCTAAGCTCCTGAATTATCGAGACAAAGACACAGCACTGAGAGTAGCCAGGGAGAAAGGCCAGCTACAGTTCGAGTGGTCGAACATATCCCTGTATCCGGACTTCACTGCAAGGGTACAGGAAGAACGGAGATGCTTTGCCCCGTATAAACAACAGATGCGAGATCTCGGATTGGACTACGCGATGCTGTACCCAGCGAAGCTGCGGATAAATCAAGGTGGACACTCCCACATTTTTACAGACCCGAAAGATCTTCAGAAGGCGCTGAAGACTTGGGTGAAAGAACGGCGGAGCAGCCCTGGGGGACGTCTGGAAGAGCAGGAACCTACCAGTGGGCTGGAAGACCAAGAATGACCACTCGGCATCCCGGGATTCATCCTGACATATTCCAGTCCGTGTCACACAGCCGTGAGGTGATTGGCAAGTCGTACTGACCGTGGGCCTCTTCGATGTGGCGGATTGTGCCGATGGTGACAGCTGTTGGTACCTCTGAAGCGAACACAGACTCCGAAACATGGTGAGAATGTTCCAAATTAATGTTGCTCACTTGATCCCGCAGACTCTTTGTCTTATTATTTTTTTCTGACTTGTGGGCTATGTGGGATTATGTGCTTTTGTTATTTCCTCCTACTTCTCTTCGAATTTCTGGATCGGGGTTTGCGGGGCGGCGGGCGGTTGGGGTTCTGGACCTTGGCAGAGACTGATATTTTTCATTGCTAGGCATTTGGACATGGATTGCCGTTGAAGGACAAATAAAGGGTGATGGGGCGGGGAGCTGGATAGCTGACGTTGTTTAAAGTCAAATGCTACCTGTACTAATTTTGGTAACCTCTGCCCTAGCGCTGTTGGCACAACGGGTTCCGGCTGGGCCCTATGGAACATGTTTGGGGGGGAAGGGAGGAGGGGGGACTTTATTACCATGCTAGGCCATGTTGGGGTTGGTCTGCTGTGGGTGGAGGGGGGTGAAGGCATAGTTGCCATTACGAGACGGAGGGAAAGTTACAGTTGTTATGTTTTGTTTCGATGTGCCTTGCCTCAAAGACCACAATGTACTTGCTGCAACCGATTGATTGCCCACAATTTAGCCTGCCCTACACGTCTGACTACGACTTTAGAACCTGGGCAGCGTCCTTATGGCTGATGTAGGTGGTGAGCGGGCTGATGAGAGACCCAGATCGATACACGCCCTCACATGGAATGTCAGGGGGCTTAATGATCACAGGAATCTTAGGAAGGTGTTATGCTATCTTAGACACCACAATATTGATATTGCACTCTTGCAAGAAACGCACCTCCCACTCACGAGCAATATGCTGCACACTAGGAGTTTAGCGGGGCATATAGCGGCGGCTGGGTTCACCATACACGCGCGGGGGTCCTCACCTGGGTAAACCCAAAATCGGGAATTCTGATACAGACCTTGGGTGTCGACACGGAGGGAAGGTATGTCATAGCGTCCTGTAAGGGACGGGGGATGGATGTGTTGGTAGTTAACACCTATGGCCCCAATTATAATTCCCCTGATTTCTTTGACTCCCTAGCCAGTGACATAGCCAGACACGACAATCCACACATACTATGGGGTGGGGACTTTAATTTGACGTTAAACCCCGACATAGACAGATCATCGGGACCCCCCCGTCGGCCCTCCGCAGCTGCGCAGTCGCTTTCAGCGAAGTTGGTAATGCTAGATATGATTAACGTGTGGAGGAACAGAAACGATGGGAGGAGCGGTTTCACACACTATTCCGCATTTCACAACATACACACGAGAAAAGACTTCTGGTTTGTCACAGCGGGAACCAACCGTTCTGTTAGGCAATGCAAGATGCTCAGGCGCACTCTCTCAGACCACTCCCCCGTTCAGTTAACCTTGGATACCCCAGTGAAGGGATACGCACCGTTCACGTGGCGCTTCCCGCCATACTCCCTGTTGGACCCGATCTTCCGCGGTGAGTTGGCGGAGGCGATTGATGTATTTTTCGAGAAAAATGTGGGATCGGTGGAGGACTTCCAAACGATGTGGGAAGCGTTCAAAGTTTATATTAGAGGCATAGCGATGTCCAAGCACTCCAGTGTCTTGAAGGCTACCAGGGCCACCTTAGCAGATCTTGAGCTACGATTGCAGGCGCTCGAAGCTAGAAGTCGATCTAACCCGGATGACACTATAGAAGCTGACATTAAGCGCCTACTGGTGGAATACCACGAGGCCGCAGACAGAGAGGTACAACACTTAGGCAAGTACGCCACAGCCCGCACATACGGAGAGGGAGAGAGGCCAGGCTCAGTCTTAGCTAACGCCATTAAAGGCCAGAGGAGAAAGGCACTAATCTCAGAATTAAGGAACTCAGGCGGAGACAGAGTGTCGGATGAGGCGGAAATTGCAGCAGCCTTCAGAGACTATTACGCGGAGCTATATTTTTCCAAAAGTGGTGACATATCGGCTGAAATTATGGACTATCTAGAACACATACAACACCCGTTCCTCCCAAATTCTGACAGGGAGTTCCTGATGTGCCCTATACAGATGAACAAACTCAGGGACTCACTAGCCTCAATGAGATCGGACAGTGCGCCAGGCATGGACGGACTCTCAGTTGAATTCTATAAAGCATTTCAGGAACAGCTACTGCCGTACATCCACACTCTCCTGGAGGACATAAGTGTGCAAGGCACCATGCCCAGCTCCATAAGAGAGGCGATGATAGTTACCATTCTGAAGCCGGGTAAGCCACATGACGATTGTAGCTCATACCGCCCAATATCGCTGCTAAACGTCGACACCAAACTATACGCCAAGGTACTAGCGACTAGACTTCCACTTCTGGCCCCTGATTTAGTGGCCCCAGAACAGGCGGGATTCATCCCATCCAGAAACCTGACCTACAATATACGAACAGTATTGGGTACCATCCAACATGTAAAGCAGGATACACCAGCGGTGGCGCTCTTTTTGGACATGGAGAAGGCATTCGACTCCGTTGAGTGGCCAATCCTTCTTCAGGTGTTACGCCGTATGGGACTTGGCGAGCCCTTCATCCAAATGATAGGCGCACTATATGACGGCCCCTCAGCTAGGGTTCTTGTGGGAAATGCGATCTCCCGCCCTCTATTCATAGGAAGGGGCACCCGTCAGGGATGCCCTTTATCCCCTTTACTGTATGCGCTCGCTGCAGAGCCTCTCGCCTGTGCGCTAAGAGAGTACCATAGCCACGAGGGAGTTTGGTTCCCCATGTACAAAATAGTTGTATCTATGTATGCGGACGATACGTTGCTGTACGCCCACGACCCTGCTACTTCGCTTCCCCCACTCCTGAGAGAGGTGGTTCGGTTCGGTGCACTATCGGGGCTCAAAGTTAACTGGCCAAAATCGGTGGTGTTGCCCCTCACTCCGGTGACCACAGGGGTGGAGACGGAGTACCCTGTCCAGTGGACGGAAGATCCGATCAGATACTTGGGGATCCAGATACACACGGATCCGGACCTGCTCATCGGTCAGAACTACGGGAGAGCGGTGAGTAAGCTGGAGGACGATATGGAGATCTGGTGCAAACTGCCCCTCACGCTGCTAGGCCGCATAGCCATAATGAAGATGATAGTTCTACCAAGATTTTTGTTCCTTTTTAACGCATTGTCGATTGTGCTCTCTAAGGCCTTCTTTCACCGCTTGACCAGCCTGATGATTAAACTGGCATGGGCAGGGAAACAGCCGAGAGTCAAGTGGACAACGCTCACCCTCCCGTACAACTTAGTGGGCTTAGCGGTGCTAGATCTTGAATTATACTACAGGGCTGCCCAAGCGTCACACCTACACACTTGGGTACATGGCGACAAGCAAATCCTACATGTCAGGATGGAACGATTATTCGCCCATCCACTACCGCTCCCGGCAACGATCTGCAAACCGCAGGATCGTCAGACGGGCATACTGGATTCCATCTCCTCTACCAATCACGCTTGGCACTCACTCCTGTTTCGCCAGGGAGGGGCACTGATGTATTCGCCGGAGTTGCCGATAGAGTGGATGCGTTGGCTCCCGCCTATGGTGGACAAAGCAGCCACACAGGAACTAACAAAATTGGGGCTGAGCAAGGCGGGTGACCTGTTCCAAGACGGCACTGCCAAAACCTGGGACCAAAATCGGGGAAATGGACTTGAACCGCAGTTACTTCAAAGATTCCACTTCCATAGAACTCGGAGTACCCTCTCTGAACTCCTGGGTCCGGATATGGCGTAACCCCCGGATGTCCCAGAATTATCGTACGTGATTACACACAAAGAACCCAAGAAGCTCTTGACAAACCTCTACAGCATAGCTAGATCCCATGGGGGACACCAGCTTATGAAGGCTCGGCTGGAGTGGCAGAGAGATTTAGGAGCCACGCTAGACGACGCGACGTGGCGCTACTGCTGTGAAAACATGAAACGTATTTCCCTAAATGGGAAACATCGGCTCATACATTTTAAATTCCTCCAAAGGGTGTATAACACCCCAGCGCGGATTCACAGATATGGGCTGCGACCGGATGCCCACTGTGAGCGCTGCCGGGCGGCGGACGCCGACTTCCTGCATCTGTCATGGGGGTGCCCGGGTATGCAGACATTCTGGCGCGAAATATTTGCCGAGATGAGCAAAATACTGGAGGTCGACTTGGACATCGATCCGGGAATAGCACTCATAGGCAACTCGAGGGGGCTCCCAGGGGCGATACGCAGACTCGCTGATATGGGGATGCTAATGGCCAGGAGTGTGGTGGCCCAATGCTGGATGCGAGGCCCTCTGCCGACTAAGGCTAGGTGGGCTCGAGACATGCTGTACTGTAGCACACAGACGGAGACGTACAGTGAACTATTACCCCCAAAAAGTCGCCCAAAAAACTTCTGGGCCCTATACAAGACCTATTTGCAGGGACAGCAACCCGAAGATGCGAGCTCCACAGACAGCGTTTCCCACGGGTTGGTGGCAGAACCCATGCACGATATAGCCCAGAACACTAGCGCAAATGTGGTATGACGGGAGCGGGTCTGAGTGCATTAGCAGGGATGGGAGCAGCGAGGGTAGAGGGGGAGGACAAAGTGAGAGGTACACTGGAGGGGATTCACTAGGAGGACCATGCACCACACAAAGGCACCTCTAGATGCTGCACTAACACATAGAAGATGGGCCAGGATATTTTCAGGACCCTCTTACCACCGGCCTTACAGATACTATCAGATATGGGATCGGGTGTGGTTCGGGCTTTTACAGAAGCGGGTAACGTGCAATAGAGCAGGGAATTATTGTGAGGCTACGGGTAAGTGTAGGGGGTGGGTAGTGCAATAGGGGAGTTACAGGGTTGTTATAGAGGGAGAAAAGTAAAAAATGCACAGGAATACTGGACGCTGCCTGCAAATAGGATCTACACTAGATAATGAGACCACAAGATTCACTTCAGGCCGCCGGACCACCGGGTTGTCGGCCTCCAGGCTGTGTACCGTATGGTGTAGATTCGATTGTAATACCTGTGATGCGGCCGGCCCGGAGGGGTTGTAGGCTAGAAGCTGTGTCAATTGCAATTTCCTTTTCTGTGCAAAAAAAATAAAATAAAAAAAAAAAAAGCTCAGTTGATCAGTATTAGGTGCATATACGCTGCAGAAAGCCACCTCCCTACCCCTTAATCTTCCTTCAATGGCCACAAACCTGCCCTCTGGGTCTATCGTCTGCTTAATTAACTGGAAAGGGACCCCTGCTCTAATCCATATTAGCGCACCCCTAGCGTGCGTTGAGTACGTAGTATTATAAAGTTGGCCTCTCCACCTACGCTGCAGCGCCATCCCTTCAGTCTTCGTTACGTGTGTTTCCTGAAGCATTGCAATATGCACTACCCTCCTGACTAGATAGACATGGACTTTGTGTCTTCGTGTCATGGTGTGTAGACCCCGCAGATTCCAGGTTATGCATCGTAAGTTGGTAAAATCACCCATATTCACTCAGTTTCCCGCGCAACTCTCCTAGTTTCTCCCCCCATCTCTTCTGTGCATCAGCGTCAGTGACAATCCCTCCCGCCCCTTTACCCAAACACGCCCCAGTGCCCACCACCCCAGAACAAGACCTGGCAACAAACATCTAGCTCCCATCCAAACTGTCACAACACACAACATATCTATAAGCCTGTCAGTGGCACCTGCTGGCATGCCTTAAGGGCAAAGAAGGGGGTCCGGCAACCACTTGGTGGACGCGCGCTCCGTAATATCTCTCCGATCCCTGAGCCCTATCACATGGTTCCCTCCTGTGTTCGCTCCCCCCTCGCCCCAACACACAGTTAATGACCATTCCCCCTGCGTTAAGCCAACATCAGGAGCCTGTACAGTTCCGAGGTCACAGCAGAGTCTCTTCCCACCTCCATCTATCCTTCATCTAGCATATCATCTGCTGTCGCTGGTGTAACCTTCGGCAGCTGCCTGCTATCCGTTTCTGAGTGTTCTGAATGCTCTGAGTCTGACCTAGCGTTCTCCCTCTCAGACCCACAGATGGGTCCCCCAGTGTAGCCGATAGAGTGGACACTGCTACAATGCTCCCAGTCATTCCGCCGCTGTCTGGGATGGGGACGGTCTCCCCAGTTCCCGCTGTCTGTTCCGAAGTCGCCTTGATTTCCGTTGTGGCTAGCCACCTGTGGCAGTCCGCAGTTCCTGTTCGCCGCCGTCTTTACCTGCCCTGTAGGTTTCCAGCCAGGCCTATTGCGGCCTTTGGCATCCTCAGCTCTTTTTTCCAGAGCCCCTACTCGTTCCAGCACATTGTCCAGGGCAGCCTTAAGGTTCTGCTGTGCCGGCTCTATGGTCTGGAGCGTGCCCTCTACTTCCCTGACTCTGTCAGTCAGTTTTCCATGGTCGGCTCGGAGCAAACACAACCCTGTGGCTACTTGCGCTATGTCCTGCTGGAGCGCTGTGCGAGTGTCTGATATTGCTAGTAGGATTCTGTCCAGTTGTTGCTGCAATTGGGGATCACGCACCAGCTCGCCCGCTCCCTGGACCTCCGTTTCAGGCGGCTCGTCGTCTGCAGGTTGCTGGGACCCGCTCTTCAGCCCTTTAAGTTTTCCCATCTCCGGATGGCCTTGCACCGACCTAGGTTGCTCCGCTCGGCTTGTTGAACACCACAGGGGCAGGCACTCAGTTATCCCTCTCTAGATGTTCCTTTCGGAAGCGATGACTCCCAGCTCGCGTTCACAGCTAGACGTGAATGACCAGCCTCAGCTCGCAGGTTAGGTTGGGGTGTAGGCCAGCACTCCTTGCGGCCGTTTCTCAGGTCGTCAGTGCCAGGGCTCTATGCTTACTGCCATCTCTATAGTCGGACTCCCCCCTCTGTGCGCTGTCTCCAGGGGGCCTCAGATCGCACCAGTCATCAGGTAGTATGGCCTCTAGTCTATGTTGTCCCCGGAGCCAGGCCGTCTCTTCCGGTCGCGGGTTCGGGAAGACGTCCACGTCATCGCCACTGGCGGGCAGCCTTCAACTGCAGAATCAACTGAACCTCTGCCGTCAACGGGGTCTTCAGCACGCCAGGGGTTGTTCTCAACTGTCTTTTAGGAAGTGCCCTCGCTCCCCGCTCTCTCCCAGCACTCCTCACCGCTTCAGCCGACAGCAGTGGCACTGGATGTGTTCAGGCACTGGCAGTCCCCTTCTCACTCTCCCATGCGGCAGGCACCAATGTCGTGGGATCTCACCAAATATCCAGGCCCCGACAAGGTCTCTAGGCTCCACAGGGCCGTCCGCGGCCTATTACCAACAGTGCGGTTCCGCACCACCGCAACCACAGTCCAAGTGTACCACTGCGCTCTATCAGCGGTAAGCCGCATTCCTCGCAGCACTCTAGACCGCCGGATCAATTCTCACGGTGCGCCGTGTCTCCCACCCCTCAAGCAGCCTCTGGGGTGTGTTTAAGGCTGTCCCAGGTGTTCCAGTTGTTTTCCTGCTCGTGGGGGGAGAATATGAAGGGGGGGCCCCCCTAGGAGCGTTCACCAGTCTGTGCTGCCGTGGCCGTAGCCTCGCTCCGCTGGTGCCTCACAGTCCACAGCGAGTGTCTGGACCTCAGGGGATCACTACGGGCGTCAGCTCTGCTCTCTGCCGAGCGCATCTCGGGGCGCTCCAGGCGCGCGTCCAGGGAAGCGTCCCGGACTCCCGCCGCACCCGACCCGCAGTCAGCCCGGCCGGGTGCTCCAGCGCCACTCACTTAAGTTCACCGCTGTCCCAATGCTGGGTCCAACATCCGCTTCTCGATCCGGCGCCCCAGCCGCACTCTGGTGTCAATTAGCACTCCGATGGTGGCGCATATCGTATCGCGGCCGCCATGCTGGTTTTGCTTCCGCTGCTCAGCCTCGATCTCCTGGCGTCACCGCACTTCAGGTCCCCGGCTCGCTCAACCCAGAAATCTCCCTCAGCAGGCCTTCCGTCTGTTGCGCCCCTGTGCGCTCTCTAGTGTAATTTCAGGATCGGAGCAATGCTTCCATACATTGCGGACGCCATCTTTTCTAGCGCGTCGGAGCCCCCGGCTCGCCGGCGGGGATCGCGCAGGGCGCCTTCCCGGTCGTCGCCGCCCTTGCGTACATGGTCCAGAGGAGGGTACCCCTTTCCCACACCTCAGTGGTCAGTGGGTAGTTCCGGGCACCTCGTTTTCAGGATTAATTCCGGCTCGGATACGGAGCCCTAAGTTTAAGCAGCCACCATTGCCTGCTGCTAGCCACGCCCCCCACGATACAGCATTGATTTGGCGGTTCAGAGAGATCGAGGATTCAAGGTTGATGCAGAGGATGCATGGGTGGTTGGTGGGTGTGGGGGGGGTTCCAAGTGCTGCTGGCCACCAGGAGTCATCCCAAGTGGAGGGACTGGAGCCCAGGATTACTACTTTGGTTTTGTCAGAGTGGAGTTTGAGGCAGCTTTCCTTCATCCAGGGGCTACTGCCATCATCCTGTCAGGGAATTTACTCTTAGAAGCTGTAGGTTCATCTGTGAGGGAGAGAATCATCTGTGTGTCGTCGGTGTAGGAGACAATGTTGAGTCTGTGGTTTCTGACGATGGCTGCCAGTGGGGCCATGTAGATGTTTAAGAAGGTGGGACTCAGGGAGGAGCCCTGGGGTACTCCGCAGTGGATCTCTGTAGGATTTGAGGAGAACGGTGGAAGGCTGACTCTCTGGGTTTGGCCAGTGAGCATGGAGTGGATCCACATTAGTGCTTTGCTGTGTTGTTGAGTCTTGTGCAGAGGGTGTGGTGGGAGACAACATTGAAGGTGACAGAGAGGTCCAGGAGGATGAGGGTGTGGTTTTGACTCTGTCGAGGAAAGCACTGGCGGTAAAGTGTGGCAGAGTTGCAATTTGCTCCTTAATCTGAGCCCTCGATTCGCTGCGCTTCTCGTTGCTGCTGGGGATCCGTGTGAGGCCCCTCAGTGTTTCCTGAAGCAGAGGCAGGCTATTGGTAAGTCCAGAGGCCCTGGATGTCCTGGCTGTCCCCTTGAGTGGCTCGTTAGTGCAAGCCAATCATGCCTTTGACCCTCGCTGGTCCCCGCAAGCACACAGGTGTGCAGCCCATTAGCTGGGTGGCAGACTGCCCCAGGATGTCGCTCCTAGATCCCTTTGGTGGTCGGCCTCACTGCATTTCAGGATTGTCACCTCATAAAGGTAGCAGCCAAGCATCCCGGGCGGGCAGCACAGGGCCTGCCTACAGTTGTCCCGCGGAGCAGGTGGGGGAGCCTCTCGGCATCACAGCCCCTTGGCTCTTAATGCGGCTTGGGGTCTGCCAGCACCGACAGCCGCAGGCTACCAGCGGTCGGCACTGCAGGCCCATGCCCAAGTGTTGTCACTCGTGGGGGTCCAAAGGGCCCAGCCCCCATATCAGCATCTTGCAAGTTGAGGCAAAATCGCCACAAGTCCACGTAAGCAGCCACAAGGAGTGGGTGAGTGGATGGTGCGACTGCAGCCTGCAGCACACAATCGCTCCAGCTGGAGATTTTCAGCACTGGGCCTTTACCTCTCTACTGGTTCGCCGCACCTCAGGAATTAGGGTGCCCATCTCTGATGAGCAGCACTGGGGTAGGTCTCTGGTTGCTAGCACTGTGGGTCGAGCAGGTCACAGCTTGAGATGTCTGGGCTGCCCCTTGAGCTGCTGTGCGAGTCGTTGTGCGGCGTAGGTGCCAGCTATTTTTTGTAGCTGCACTTTAATTGCAAAGTGTTTTCTCGCTCAATCTTTCATATTTCGGACGATAACTTCTGTCTCAGTGCACAGCAAGTCTGCCTGGGTAAGTCTGTAGTTTTTGAATGAATGATTTTGCAGTTTAGTAAGGATTTTGCTCCAGAGCTACCAGAGCCTTTCTAGCACTCCTCGCTGCTTTCCCTATCTGATAGAGACTTCTAGCTGCAGATTCCTTACCTTAAAATTATCCCAGGCAGTAGACTGGATCTAGAAATGTTTTGGGAGCTGTACCCCTGAGCCCTGGTAGATGCAATTGTTCAGCTCCACGTGGCGTCGGCGGCTGCATCTGCACCAATAGTGAAGTATGACGTGCCTTTATAAGTGCCTAGATACTTGCCCCCCCAGTGCGTTGTCAGTTAATTTCTTTCTGAGCCAGTAGCGCAAATCCAAAGAGTTCTACCCCAGTCACTTTTTGACTGTTCATTTCTAAAGTTTTGTTGACGTTTTTTGCAATTTGTCTCCTGGTGTGGCAGTGATGTCTGCTAAGAAGGCTAGTTTCAAGCCGTGCGCACTTGTCACTGGCAGATGTCGATGATGGACATGCACCTCATCTGTATCTGGTGTCTTGAGCATGACCACAATGCCAAGACCTGCATCAATTGTCGCGACATTCACTTCAAGGCCTAAGGGAGAGATCCCTCAAGCCCCTTGTTGCTAAACATGTGACGTTACGACCTAGGTCTTCATCGTAGTGGAAGTTGTCCCACTCTAGTAAGTCCCACACATAGAAGGACAAGAAGTTGAAGCGGTCTTGGACTTCACTCCGTCCAACAAAGTCATCCAAAGAAATGAGAGAGTGTCATTACTTGAGGCCTGGCTCTATGGCACAGACTCTGCGCCTCTCTGAGTTTCCTTGAGCCGAAGGTGGCCCATGCCAAACTCCAGGAGTTTTATGAGGCTATGCACCTCATGTCTGGGTGGCCCATTCCCACTGGCCCCTACTGGTTCCCTGCCGGTGAGTCCACCTTAGTGGCCAGTCAGGCCCCTGGGAACCACAGATGGAGCCGGATCAGTGCCGGTTGAACCTCCTTGATCTTCTCCTGCAGCGCCGTCCCCCTTCAACATTGAGCTGGATGGGCCTTGTCTGCTGCGGATTCTGGTGCCAACTTGAGCCATTCCCTCCAATCCAGAGCAGGAGCCCTATTCCTATGTGATAGGACTTGGGAGGGGCAACTGGACACTGAAGAATACCAGCCACTAAACCCTAGTATGGACTGGTGTGAGAGTTTGTTGGATAGCAGTGGACTTGATACCTCCCCTGAAGCTGGTGTGGTCTCTCCTCCTACCGTGACTAAGGAGGAGGAAGACTCATTTGCAATTGTGGTGTGGAGGACAGCCGAGGTCCTGGACCTTCATCTGCACTCAGTCAGTTAAGTCTAATATGTTAGCAGAGTTGCTTCAGCCGTGAGTTACCCCCTGAGAACCATTGCTCTCTATTAATGAAGCCCTTATGTATGTCCTGCTCGGGCCTGGGCCAAGAACTGCACAGTGGCTCCTGTGAACAGTACAATTGCCTGCTGCCATCACCCCACTCTAGGGGACCCCCGTTTCCTCACCCAAAACCCTATCTCTGAGAGCTTTGTGGTCCAAGCTTTCACTTCCCATGTAAATCGGAATGCATTCCCTATTATTCCACTGGATAAGGTATCCAAGAGGCTGTAGACCTTAGGCAAGAAAATGTTTTTTTCTGCCAGCCTAGCACTGCAGTCCATGAACACTGTGTGCCTTTTGGGCCGCTCCTCCCAATAACTTTGGAATTTGGTTGGGCAGTTCTGCCCATGGTCCCAGAGGAGGACCTGGCAATACTCTCCCAAGCAATAGCAAGGGGAGGTAGGCAGCCAGATTCATGATCTGATGTGGGCTGAACATGACCGACTTGCTAGGCAGAGCCATTTCTTCATGGGTGGCCTTATGGCGTCAATGCGGTGGGCACTTTGCCCATTCAGTTTTGGAGGACTTTTGGTGTGAATTTGTTTTGCAGACCCACCTCCTGGGGAGGTGTTGTATGGGTATCTATTCTAAGGTAAATATTCTGCCGCTAGAAGTCACTATCAGATGAACAAGTTACTTACCTTTGGTAGTACCTTATCTAGTAGAGACTCTGGGCCTGATTTAGATCCAGCGGATAGGTTACTCCATCACAATGGTGACGAATATCCCATCTACCAAAATATAAATCCCATCGGATATTATGAAATTTCAGTGGACGGGCTATCCAAAGTAAAATAGAATACAGATTTATACCTCCTGCAGAGTGATATGGAGAACCAATTTAGAAAACCACTTATGAATAACAAATACCACCAACATATCTTACAGCCAAAACTGCTGATCTCCAACTTCAAAGGCAATACTTCTATAACAATATACAAGAACAGCAAAGTCATGATACAAGCCAATGATACCAACCTGCAATCATTTGAATGCATATTCCCAGTGCTATGCAGCTCCATTCCCCACTCCTCTTGCAAACCTACCACAACACAAACCGCCCGGGGCACAGCGCAGGGAGCAACGCTCACTAATCATGCCAGAAGCTCACATGTCATCACTACCTCTTCCAAACACTCTGCCACCGTGGCATGCACCTCTGTTCCTGCTACCCCGTTCTCTCATGACTCAACTCTAACCCCTTGCTCTCTCAAAGCAGACCTCTTAGCCAACCCCAACTTGTCAGATAGTACTGCACCCAACTGTAATGCCTGTCCTAGTCCTCAGCTTATGAATCAGCCCTCCTACACGGACACAATAACAACCAGGAGATAGCCCTCATACAAACTATACCTAAAAAAGCACAAGGGTACACTCAGAACCCATACCATTCACCAGTACACTTAGCAGAAGAAAGTCGTAGCAATGCGACTCTCACCCCAATGACCTCCAACCCTCAAGTCCCAAGCAACACATACATAAACACATCAACTCACGCCCAAACATCCCATTACTCTCTCCATTAAACATCATGTCCACGATCGACCAAACTGAACGCCTAACCCCCTTGGAGAGACAACTCGAGATACTCCCCCACTAAACCTTATGCCCACGAATGACACAAATGAACGCTCACTCACCTAGAAATACAACTCAACATAGTAATGCAGGGCATCAACAACATCCTTGTGAACCTCAAAACCTAAGCTGAAAATGTGCAACAATCATTCCTCCCTTTCTTCCACCTTCTCCAGAGAACCCATAAGGCAGTCCAATCCACAGCCAAAGAGTTGGCACACACAACACCTCTTAACAACCTATCCCAGAAGCCAGAATGATCTATCCCCAAGATGTCCCAAAGCAAGGTGAATGAGGTAGCAAAAGCCTACGACCTTAATTCAACCCCAAACCCCCCCACCTCCAACATCCAGGTGATCACTGGAATTGGCAGAAACTCTAACAGGCCGAGAGCTGTCAGGCCACCCTCTCAGTGCATCAAAATACCCAGAGCTCCCCTCACCCAGAAGCACAACAGTAACCGCACTAAGAACTGCATGCTCATAAACTGTAGGTCAGCAACCAAACATGTAACAGAGCTGGCAGAATCTATCTTATACCACCATGTTGACATTGCGTCCATCACTGAGACCTGGCTAAATGAATCCTTCTATCCAATCCATGACCTTTTAGTTCTCCCAGGTTTCTCTATCAGTAAGAAGGACAGAGATGCCCACCAGGGAGGTAGTATAGCTATCATGCATAAGAACATCATCAAGATGGCAGAAGCAAATTCCCTTTCTAACCCCACATTTGAGAAATCTCAGTACCACCAGAACGCTAACAGAAAATAATATGATGAAATTATCTCCTCTACCACACACCAGGAAACACGCTTGCCTTTATGCTAAACTGTCAGATCTGACAACTCAATGCTCTCTCTCTAAAGCCAACAACATAATCCTAGGTGATTTCAACCTCTAGTGGAATAACAAGAAGGACTCTCTAATCTGGCTCAACCGTATATGCCTTTATAGCCCAAAATGAAACAATAAGCATAGTCAACATATTTTCAGCCGACTGGTCAGACCCCCACATCATTCTGTTCCATATCAACCAAGCAGTAACACCTCCACACCGTCCTTGGAAAATCACAAATGGTCCAGAAACTGCAACAGATCCCCATAACTGACCTGGAAGAAAAATGCATTATTTACTCACCCCTCTAACAGATAACCTCACAACAGATGAGCTCCCAACGCACTATAACTCAACAATGAAAATCGCCATGGACGTGCTAGCCCCCCTAAAAAAAAAGGGTCAGAGATGTTCCCTCAAGATCCTGGTTCGACAAAGACCTCAGCTCCAAACGAAGACAAGAGCTGATAGACTCTGGAGAGCGGACCCGTCAACTATGCACCTCTCCCAGCTCAGAAGAGAATGCAGGAAATACAAAAATCCCATTCTAAAAAAACATTTACCTTCTTACACAATGAGCTATATAAAGCAAGAAACCGCCACAAAGAACTTTTTTAACACCATCAAACAACAAGCCTCCAAACCAACCAAAGATAATCCCCTGGTCTCAAAGGAATGCTGTGACAACTTCACCCAATTCTTCAAGAACAAAATCATGAAAATCAAACTCTCCCTCGACTACCACACTCAGACTTCCACTGGAAACTCTTCACCCACCACGGAATTTAAAACAACCCCTGCACACTCTTTGACTCAAATATGAAAAAATAAAAAAAAATCCCCCAGGGGCAACCAAGCACAAACAGTTCCCTAGACCCTCCACACCACCCACGAGTTGGGCAGCATTCAACACACTCACAGAATAGGACATCTCCATGGTGATTACAAGATCCATACCCTCTTCAGACTATGCAGACCCACTCCCTGGCAAAATGCCTCAACCACACCTTAACCCCTCTATGGACCAAGATAATAAACAGCTCCCTGAGTAGCAGGACCATAATTGACTGCCTCAAACAAGGCCAAATTACCCCACTGCTAAAAAAAAACAGGCGCAGACCTAGAAGACTTCATCAACTCAGGCCTGTTTCCAACCTTCCCTTCCATGCACAATTCCTAAAGAAATGTGTACTCTGCCAACTCAACCAACACATTGAAACCAATAACCTACTCGATACACATCAACCAGGATTTGGAAAGGATTATATAAATATAGCAAATGACATGTATAAATTCTATGTCAGGACCGGAGGCTCCGATTATGCTTTTCTTCCTTCGCTTTTATTCCTATGAAAAAAACACAGTAGCCAGAAAAGCAATAAAAATGACTTTTCCTTCCAAACAACGAGAAAAAATATCATTTGTTCTCCCCAAAACGAGTAAATCCAGTCCATAAACATCCACTCCCATAAGTCCAAGGGATAACACAGTAACCGAGTCCCTCCACACTGTCCATGACTCCTAGAAAGCTCCACCATCTTGTGAAACCCTACTCTTTCCTCACTGCTGCGCAGCCAGTTAAGTGCCTTTTCTCTTACCTCCGAATATCTGCTGATTTTGTAGTGATTGTGGTTTATAAAGGGCTTAGGGTCTCTATTGAGGGGATCGTTGTATTTGCATCTTGTGTGACTGACTGTGTTTTTCTTTACAGATTCCCCATTCTTCGCTCCTTACGCGGCCGGCCCACTTGCGGCGGGGTCTATTGCCCACCAGGGGAAGCCCGTGCGTCTCGTTGCTCCCGCAGCACGGTTTTACTTCAAAGCGGAGCCTGGCTGAGGGAGCCGAGTTCGCCGGAGCCTGTCCCCTGCTGCCATACCTGAACGCCCTGCGGGGTCTGTATTGCCTAGAATCGACTTACACGCCCGCTGGGGTCTGTATCAAGGGAGTTTCCGTCCGAAAATCGCCTATGGGCAGATTAGTGCACTTGTTCTAATTTTGAGTACGCTGGCGGTTAGACCATGTCAGTCTTTCTGATGGCCTGCGCGCTCGGGTGTGTGTACCTCACACAGCGGTTTGCCCTTACCAAAAAGTTGGCAGCTCTCTGATCTGCCCAAATTAGACCCAGGTACTACCGGTCCACACAAAGTTAAAAGTGGTCCAGCAATAGTGTTTTTTTGTCTTAATGTTAAGTGTTGCCTGCCTTGTAGTGGGAGTGTTACCCCCTTACCTGTTGAGTACCCTGAGAAAATGGAGAAGGGGAGCTATTACGAGGAGGATGAGGCTACACAGTACCTACCTCTAGACGATGACTTCTTTGAGGCTGTAGATAGCTCCATCCTCAGATGTGTTAATGAAGTGGTAACCCCTATCGAAGAGCGCCTTTCCAACTGCATTGTGGCGGAATGCACTGAGTTAGCTCAGGCCCATATGGGTGCAACTTCCCCACACCAGTCCCATTATCAGAGGAGGGTGCCCCACCACCCAAGAAGGCATGTGGGGAGGATGGCATGGAGGGGGTCCAGGGGGTGGACAAGGACGCCTTTGAACGCCTGAAGAGTGCCTTCTTGGCAAGTCCGTGCTGTCTCCTTCTGCGCCTCCATGCCACCACAACCTGCAGTTTCTACGACACCTCCTTCCCCGTCTCAGGATGGGGGTTCCCGTACAGACACCGACGAGGATGAGGGGTCTTTGAGTTCTTGGCTCCCAGACAGTTTCGCTGGCACATTGCCTCAAGATGCCTCAGGTATGCTGTATTCGGATGAAACTATCCATCCACGCTCCGCAGCATAGGAACCTGGGGACAAGGTGGCCAAGTTTGTGTGGGACTCCTCCGCAAGCCTCTAGAGAAAGAGGCTCGGGGATGCTCCACGTTAGAAGGGAAGGTGGTCCTCACCCCCAAACTGGGCTTGAAAATGGCTACTTTCCTTGCTAAATATATAAAAGATCCCCGCAAGGGAATAGATCGATCCTGGCACTCCTGCCAGGATAAGCTCTTGGGCGCCATAGGCCCAAGGACAAATATCCTGGACATGACGGAAGAGGCAAAAGTGACACTTTCTATCATCTCCCTCGACGTGCTGTCCAATTGGGCGCAGAGGGCAATAGCTTTTATGGGGAATGCCAACTGCGCCCTGTCGACAGAACGCCGATGCTCCTTACTGATTAAGCGCGACCCAAAATTGGGCGACTTAACATCCTCTGAGGCAGGCGCTGTGGCCCAAAGGGGCCTTTTTGGGGACCCCTTTGTAATAGAATTGGGAAAATTCGTTGCCACCTTTACTTCATTAGACAAAGCCCAGGCTAATATTAAAAGAGTTTTCCAGACTCGTTTCTCCCAAGGGGTCGGTCGCGGCGGTCAACAGACCGGTAACAGGGGACAAGGCTCCGGGCAAGGACAGTACAACACCTCGGCCAATTACAACAACTTTTACCCTACCAGGGGGCAACACCTTAGAGTCTGCAGCGGCTTCAAGAAGAACACCGGCGGTGGTCAGTTTGGAGGTAAGTGTCATCCCTGCAGAGAAAGTGCGTATTGGCGGTCGCTTAGCTGCTTTTCAGGACGCTTGGTCGCTTCTCACAGCAGATGCTTGGGTCTTCCAGACCGTGAATGGGTTTCATATAGAGTTTTACGACCAACCACGGCAGGCCGAACGCTCAAATCCCATTTCTTTCTCTGTCCCCGATGCTCAGCTGATTGACGAGGAGGTGCCCGCTCTGCTCAAGGCAGGGGCCATCTGTTGATCAGCTCTGCACCCCAACGGTTTCCTCAGCAGCGTCTTTTTGGTGGAAAAGAGGGACGGGGGACGGCGGCAGGTGATCAATCTCAAGGAGTTCAATGGGGGGTTGGTCTACTGACATTTCAAGATGGAACAAATCCATCTTCTGTGGGATGTACTCTTGCCACAAGATTGGATGGTCAGGTTGAATCTCAAGGATGCATACCTGGTAGTTCCGGTCCATCCTCCCCATCGACGTTTCCTCCAGTTTCTTTGGCGGGGTCAGGTGTACGAGTTCACCGCCCTTCCATTCTGACTTTCTTCAGCACCATGGTGTTTCACAAAGGTACTGCACCTGGTGGTAGAGATGTTGAGGGGTCAAGGAGTACGGATGATTGTGTACCTAGACGACATCCTTCTCATGGCGCAGTGTCCTTAGAAGTTGGTGTCTCAGTTGCAGCAGACGATATCCATTTTGGAGAGCTTAGGATTTGTCATCAACAAGGACAAACCGATCCTGTCTCCGACTCAAAGTCTGGTCTTTCTCAATTTCGTTGTGGATTCCGTAAATACTTTATTGAGTCTACCTTCTCGCAAGATGGCCATGATCTGTCACACCTTGAGACAAACCATCTCCAAGCCCCAGACTTCACTGCTCGGGTGGTAGGTCTCCTTTCCTCTTCCATCCAGGCAATCTTCCCATGCCCTCTTCATTATTGGGCTTTACAGCACCTGAAGGTGCATCCCCTCAGGAAGGGGCTATTGTACGATCAGGCGGTTCCCCTGTTGGAGGACGCAAGGGAAGAGATGTCATGGTGGTTGACACACATGGAGGCCTGGAATGGACAGGCAATCTTTGGAGCTGGTAATAGAATCGGACGCAAGCAGGTCTGGTTGGGGTGCCCGTTGCAGAGAATTCTCCACAGGCGGCGTTTGGTCTTTGGACGAGCAGAAGTTGCATATCAATTGCTTGGATCTGCTACCGGGATCATTTGCCGTCCACTGTTGGACCAGACAATAAGTGAGCTCATGTGTGCTGTTGAAAATGGACAACGTCTCAGCGGTCTGTTATGTCAATCGTCTGGGGGGCCCCCATTCCCGTGCCTTGGCGGACCTTGCAAAAGAGTTTTGGGAATATTGTTTGGCACACCAAGTCTCGGTGACAGGTGAGTATCTCCCTGGCCAGTCCAATCAAGTGGCGGACTGGCACTCCAGACATCTGAAGGATTCCAGTCTGTGGAAGCTGGATGTTCTGGTCTTCAAATGGTTGAATGACCTCTGGGGTCTGTTCTCAGAGGACCTTTTTGGATCCCGTCTGGATCATCAGCTTCCGCGCTTCTTCAGCTCGAGGTCCGATCTTCTTAGGGAGGCCACAGATGCGTTTCTCCAGGACTGGAGTCAGGAGAGGGGTTATGCCTTTCCACCTTTTGCGATGATGGTAAGAACGGCAGCCCGGATCCGGCTTCTGAAGGTGGATGTGGTAGTGGTGACACCTTGTTGGAAGTCACAAGTCTGGTTTCCAGTTGTTCTGGAACTTTCTTGGGATTTTCCAATCCTACTCCCCCACTCCCTCATCTTTTGCTGAATCCGGACGGTCTGCTCTATCCATAACCCCCTTTGGTATCGCTTTGTTTGCCCTAAGTTGGCAGGGTATGCCCAGACGTGAGTCCTTGCTCACTCTTCCACTTGATTCAAGATAGCCTGGCTGATGAGGGTTATGAATCCAAAACCAGTCCCAGGATGCTTGTTTCTGGTGCAGGGAAAATATGGCTTGGCAGTTCGGACTGGACTGTTCCCATGAGGCACAGGGTCAGACTGATTTGCATATGGCCATTTCTGAACTGGGGTGGTGGAGTGAGCTAAAGAATGATGATGGATTAAACCCAGATCAGTTGACGAGGAGTGAGTGTTTGGTTCGCTCAAGCTCACCGTCCATCATCCCCTTTGGTATTGCTTTGTTCGCCCTAAGTTGGCTCGGTATGCCCAGACGTGGGTCCCCTGCTCACGCTGCCACTGGATTCAAGATAGCCTGGCTGATAATATTTATGAACCGGAAACCAGCCCCAGGATGTTTAGTTCCGGTCCAGGGAAGACATGGCTTTGCAGTTCGGACTGGACTGTTTCCATGAGGCACATGGTCAGACTGATTTGCATATGGCCATGTCTGAACTGGGCTGGTGGAGTGAGCTAAAGAATGATGATGGATTAAACCCAGATCAATTGACTGGGGGTGAGTGTTTGATTCGCTCAAGCGCTCCGTCCATCAACCCCTTTCGTATCGCTTTGTTCGCCCTAAGTTGGCAGGGTATGCCAGACATGGGTCCCTTGCTCACTCTGCCACTGGATTTAAGATAGCCTGGCTGATGAGGGTTATGAACCCGAAACCTGTCCCAGGATGCTTGTTTCCAGTTCAGGGAAGACATGGCTTGGCAGTTCGGGCTGCACTGTTCCCATGAGGCACAGGGTCAGACTGATTTGCATATTGCCATGTCTGAACTGGGGTGGTGGAGTGAGCTAAAGAATGATGATGGATTAAACCCAGATCAGTTGACTGGGGGTGAGTGTTTGATTCGCTCAAGCGCTCCGTCCATCATCCTCTTTGGTATCGCTTTGAATCCGGACAGGGAGCGCCACCATCTCATTCTCCAAGGATCTCTCCACCTCATGGCATGGAGGCTTTCAGGAGACGCTGGTTGCTCCCGGGCCTTTCGGGATCGGCTCAAAATCTCTTGTCAAAGGCCTGGGCAGATAGTACATCTAAATGATTTCGGTGCACGTGGACTAAGTGGATGCGTTGGTGTTTTCGACGGGATCTGGATCCCGTGGTTGCAGGCGTCAATTCCGTGTTGAATTTCCTGGCGAACATGCTATGGATGGCCTGGCTTACCGATCTATTAATGCGATAAGATCGGCGATCTCTGTCGCTCATTGTCCGGTGGATGGTGCCCCGGTTGGGGGACACCCGTTCGCCTGTAGGCTCTTGCAGGGGATCCGTTCGTCATTGCCCCCAGAACCTCGTTATTCGGTCCTCTGGGACGTCAATTTGGTCCTAAACTTCTTTTTATCCTGGCAGCCTAATACATATCTTTCCCTGAAGGAACTTTCGGCTACACTAGCCAAGCTTTTGTGCTTGGTGTCCTGTCAAGGGTTTCTGACGTCCGAGCTTTCGACATTACTGCGAGGGTCTTCTCCCCAAAAAGGGTTACGTTCACACTGGGTAGCCGTACCAAGTCAGATTCCAGGACAATTTCTTATCCAGCCTTTGCGGATGTGCCCAAACTGTCTGTGGTAAGCTGTCTGAAATCCTATGAGGAAATGACTCTTAAATTTTTCCCTCCAGGTGAACGGCAACTCCTTATTGCCTAATGGAAACCGCATAATGCTGTCTCTTCCCCCACGATAGCCAGGTGGGTGAGATGGGTCATGCAAGAGGTGGGTATTGATGCAAAACTGTTAGGAGCACATTCGGCTAGGGGCACAATGGCCTCAAACGCTTTTTTCTCTAGGAGCTTGGTTGGGGGACCTTATGCGTGCAGCAGATTGTTCTTTCGATTCCACCTTTAAGAGGTTTTACTTTAAACTGGTGGTGGAAGTTGCTCAGTTGGTGGTAAGTAAGCTTTGAACTAGCATAATTGGAGTCTCCGTTCCTGACATAGAATCGAAATTTGCCTAGCTTAGTAACGGTAAGTTTCAATTCTATTAAGGACACGGAGGCGAGGATTATCCCTCGCGTTGGCCAGTTGGTGCAAACCCACCGATACTTACGGAGGTAAACTGGTTTAAAGCTTTTTTGGTAGAGAACGTGTTACCCGCATAGTACAAGTTTTATTCAGAGATGTTGGTGCTGATTTTTAGAGATTGTTATCTGGAATAAGCTTACGGGGTTCTCTTATATTGCAGGTCACGATGGAGCCAAGCAGGACCAATAACATTCAGGAGTGACTGGCGCAAAGAAAGAGGAGGGTTTCACAAGATGGTGGAGCTTTCTAGGAGTCATGGACAGTGTGGAGGTACTCAGTTGCTGTGTTATCCCTTGGACATATGGGAGTTGATGTTTATGGACTGGATTTACTCGTTTTTGTGAGAACAAATTATGGTTTTTCTCTTTGTTTGGAAGGAAAAGTCGTTTTTATTGCTTTTCTGGCTGCTGTGTTTTTTACATAGGAATAAAAGTGAAGGAAGAAAATCATAATCCTCACCTCTGTGTCCTTAATAGAATTGAAACTTACCATTAATAAGCTAGGCAAATACCTAGACGCAAACAGATGCTGCCTGCTCCTCCACCTAAACCCATCAGCGGCATTCAACAAGGTCGACCATAAGCTACTTCTTGAATTCCTGCAACAATGAATTGAAGCAGATGGCACAGCTCTGAAGTTCTCACCTCATTTCTGCACAACTGCTCCCAACTAAAAAAAAAAAATAACTAAACGCCCAATATAGCGGCCAGCACCTGAGGCTCAGTCCTCTCACTGACACTCAACACCTACACTGAACCCCTCACCACAACACTCCAACGAGCAAACGTTGATTCCCCCCTTTATGCGGATGACAGCCAGCTCTACCTGGAAATTACCTCCCTGAACGACACACACCGTCTCAATGAAACGCTCATAAAAGTTCATTATTGGCAATGGCACACCCACAACAACCAACCAAGAAAAGACACAATTCTTGTTTTGTACTATCCCGGCCAATTACCACAGATCCAAGAATGGCAAAAGCACCTCAATGCCCTTAAGTGCAAGCTGACTCTGGCGGACTCCACCAAATCTCTTCTGACCACATGGACTCATGTTTGAACATACACACACACATAAGGTCCACAGCAAAGGGTGCATCATACAACTTAAAACTCCTCAACAAAATCATACCTTGGAGGGAAGAACTCAAACCCTTCCTTCCTTTAAATGACCTAAAAACCACCACGTAAACACTGGTTCTGTCTAGACTAAGGGATTGCCACCCTCACTGGTACACCGAAAGCATACCTAGCCCTCCTCAGAACCTTGATAAATGCAGCAGCCAGGATTGTTAGTGGAACAAAGACATACAACCTTATCTCCCCATCACTAAAAATCTAAAATTGCTGCAAATCGAGGCATGCTGCCGCTTTTAAACTGCTTGTCTCACTTACCAAGTTTTACATACCGGTAAACCAGACTACCTAGTGGCCAACAAAAGCAGGCTAAACGAGAAATCTAAGCATCTCCCACGCACTTCTTCTCATCCTCCCCAAATACCAGAAACAAAAAGGACTTGCTAGTTCTTTCTAGGGCAACACCCACAAAATCTGAATCTCCCTCTCAATAGATATCAGAACCAATCTCTCCTTCATGAGCTTCAAGAGACAACTAAAATGATTCCTCCTAAACCAGCACCTTAACCCTCCAGGGAATAACTACTACGCACCCAAGAAACACCACCTTGTTATGTACATATCCCTTTCAAGGTCTGAACTATGACTTGACACCCAACACTACAATTAGACTATATTGTTATGAACTTATAATGACTCGACTCTCAACAACACATCTGTACTATATTATGATTGACTGCTAATGTCTGTAAAACGGTCTGATAACCCTCGGGTCTTGCCAGCACTATATAAAACTCTTTAAATAAAAATAAAAAAGATAAGGCATTATCCAAGGTAAGTAACTTGTTCTTTAAGTAGAGAAAGCCTCCTTTGAAGCTGTTAGAGCCCTGTGCTTTAAAAGAGGCTGGGGTTATGGCTTCCTTGAGGTAAATAGTTGTCAAAGCATAAGTGCAGTGTCAGACAGGATGCAATTTGTGAGAGACACACAGTTATCATTATTCTTTTTTGGGTGAGAGGTACTTGAAATAGATGAAAATGACATGTTGCTATGCATTTTTTGTACGCAGAACTTTGTTCAGGAACAAGCTTCCTTTGACACATGCTGTAAAACAGAAGAGTGTCAGAGAGCAGGAAGCCTTTTGTTTTCGGCTAGCCTCAGATCAGATGGTGAAAACCACCTCACCTTTGTGAATGCAAATAAAAGGTTGGTGGAGAGTGACAGTGGCCCAGGGTACCAGTGTCTACTATTAAACTTTTAAGATGTTTAATTTTTGTTTGCTTACTTTGCCGTTTCCTTTAAGGAAAACAGGCTGCATTTAAAAAAACAAAATAGCAGACCAGCATTCCTGTAATGGGCACCAATCATAGTGAGTCACAACTTGTGTCCTACCTCATGAATACTGAGGTAGGTTTAATTGCGACCCACCATAATTTGAAAATTTGTGAATCGACCGATTTTTACATAGGTCAGTTCACAAACTTCGACACTGGTTCAACAAATATTCAGCACCTGTGGCGTAGCTATGCCTTAGGCCGCCCGTGGTGGCCCTTGCGTTTGTCGTCCACGGAGGCCTGAACAAAGAGCGGGTGCTGCATTTAATGCTGCCACGATGGCCGCAGGTACGAGCTTGGGGAGGCAGGGTTTGAGGATATGCTGCTGATTCTTGTGTCTGCGTGTGCCCCAGGTAAGAGCAGAGGGAGGGGGGCCAGCCACCCCCCCAAAACTCGTGCCTCCAGGGGCCATCCGCCCTCCCCCCCCCCAGCTACACCACTGTTCAGCGTAATTAGAGACCTGTGATTTGCGTCTTCTGCTTCATAAACCTGGCCTGATGTTTCTGAAGGGTGGAAAATTTAAATTTTATATAGCACATAAAAAACAAACTCTAGATAGAAATATTTCAGCTTTTAAAACTGTACATTTCAACCAGTTTGTAAGTTTGTTGCAGTCTCACTTATTGCATAGCACGTCTAAAGCTAAAGTTAAATCTAACTGTCCTACACCTTACATATTAGATTTTAGCACAATGTAGATGGGCTTAACTTCTAGTAGGTACACAAACCGTTGACTTAGTATTCAATTTAGGATTTCAATTACCAAAATGGGTTCTGTTTTCATTCCAACCGTGGAACATGCAGTGCTATTTGTCTAATTCTTAATTGATGTAAGTGGTGAAAGCTTCACCACAGGCTTAAATGTGTTCATATAACCAATTGCGTTGGTATTTCCAAAGCATTAGATATAAAGTTGGTAAATGTACTGAAAACAAGATATATCGGCAGTTGTACTCTGTGTACATAAAACTCATCATGTCACCACGAGGCATACCATAGGTCGACAATAATGTAAGTCTTCAAACACGTAATGCACAGAGGTGATTCCAAGACAAAAGTTCAATTTTATTGTTTGTCAGTTAACCACTGGCAGATAAATAGGAGCCTCCAAGCCAATGCACCTGTCAGTGTTACAAGCCCACTCTCCCACCCAAGGAGGTTTCCTGTTGCACTAATTTCTTGTGATATCCAGTTTCCCAATGAGCAGGTCCATATTAATTAGGGTTTTCATACTTTGCGTGTGGTAATGGAAATGTAAGCAGCCTGCCTCATTGAAACGTCAAAAATGCCAGTAAATAGCCAAAACCGGTACCACAATGCCCTTTAGTTCTTCAACCCAGAGGGCTCATCACCAGTGCTTTAAATGTGCCGCTACTCACAGGTACTGAGTACCGGCACTTCTTGTTTTTACCAAGCTGAGTACTGGCACTTTTCCAGTGCTAAGTAGAGTGCCGGTACTCTGATTGATCAGATACTGGGCAGATGCCTGACCCCCAGCTGTGGCCTGTTTATTTGGCAGCATGTTTTCCGTTTTGGCGCCTGCTGGAGGCCTGCCGCAGGGGTAAGAGGGCTCTTCTACCGAAGCTCTCATTGTCCTCAACCGCCCCCTGCCGGGCCTCCATGCTGGGCCGAATTGTTGTTAGTGCATTAAACATCGGTTGCCAGGGGCAAAGTGATGTGTGTAGCCTGATTGGGTGGGAGGGAAGAGAGCCTGCATAGGTGACCGTGTCATTAAACGCTTGGCCTCCCACTGAGGCCTGACGCACTTGCTCCTGGAATTCCACGCCACCCCTGTCCACCTGACTGGAGGGTATTTACTTAGGAGGTGGCTGGGCTGCTCCAGATAAGACTGTGCCCCTATGGCCCCAACTGCATAAGTTAAACCCTTTAATACCTAAAATGGAAGAATACACACGTCTAGCAATTTCAAAATGGCATGAATCTTTATTTGCTCCTTTTTTTTTACAAGTAAATAGCCATGTTTAGCTTGATATCATCACTGCACTTACTTAAATCTTCAGCCATGTACTTGGTTTGCTCAACTGACATCAAAAAAGGCCACTAGGTCAGTTTTATATAATTGTGGAGCACAGATTGTTCACCTGTGTACGTTTGTAAATTTATCATTTAAAACATGCAGGAGTGATAGACAGAGTGAGAAACAGAGTAGAGCTGCATGAAAGAGAGAAGTAAGAGTTTGAGGGAGGTTATGGCCTCAGAGTCAGGAGGAAGAGGTGTTGGATAAGGATTAATGAGGTCAAGTTGGATTTAATGGAGGGTGTCTGTAGGCAAATGGTATTTTGGGTGATGAGTCATCGCCCAAAATACCATACTTGCAAACCTTCTGTGATGCAATCACTTACAAGTGTGCGAACAAAACAAAGAATCTGGGGACTCCTTCAGGAACAAGACAACCGTAAACCAATAAACAAGTAACATGGCAAATGGAACTAAAGGTAAACATAGGGAACAGTCTCTAGCTTCCTTCAAAAAGCTCTCAAATGCTGAACTCCAAGGTAAGAAGCTATCTAGTTAGAGAAATTAGAGAAATGGGCCAGATACGAAGGGTAGGCGTTGCTAAGGGAAGCTTTGAGGGGTATCCACTCCATGGACATAGCGTGGGCTTAGGAGACAAGGTTGGAGTCCTTGAGGGACCCAGGCCTAGATACGAAAGACCACACCCCTGAGGGCTCACCATTGCCCACTCCCCTCACCTTGAATGCCTTGGTTATCCCTTTATTCTAGATGAACCCCATCTTAAGCATCTTCCTCCAATTGCATGCAGTGCGCAGCTAGCACTATTCTGAGCAGCCGGATATGCGATCACCCTCAATAATCTTATGATGTATGTTAGAACCAACTCATGTAGGGGGAGAATAGGGCTTTTGACAGCTGTTTATGTTCTAATCTGTTATTATGTAATGTGGAGATGGCTGAGCTTTGGCCTACAAGGTGATGCTGCCTTAATGGAAAATCTCTTCATTGTTATTAAAACCTTCAATAAAATCTGCTTTAAAAAATGGTAAGAAGCTATCTGATACTCTCAATCAGTCCTATGCCTGGAACAAACCTTCCAAGACATGTTACTGATCCATCTGTCTCTGCCAAATACAGATCACCTGCAGTGACCCCTGACTAGGAAAATAAATTCAACCATCTGCATTCTCTCCACTATCTGACTTGGTAGAAAGGAATAATTTACTCTATGGCCACCACTGGAAGTAGTATCTGAGACTGGCTTGCCTCTTATCCCCAAGACAGGCACAGCATATATTCACTATCCCATTTTACATCAGTGCTTTCTATTACTCATTCCTCACTCAGACTCGATTGTCTCTTTACTTTTCCCAAACTCCACCTGACATGACTACTGAAACTAATTGGCTCTTCAACCTAACTTACTCCAACTGCAATGATGACACAATATAATTCTAAAATTAGACCACTCGGAGAAACCGTTATGCTCAGTGCTAGACCCAGTTGCGACCACCATGATTTGGGGGTGAGGGAGGTCTCATGGGGAAGGGTCGCATGGGGGCAGGAGTTTAATTTTAAATATAAAACAATAGTTAACTTACCTTCGCTGGTTTGGTCCTGCATCGTCCCAAGTTGTCTCTGCTCCTCGCAGGGAGCAGGCAGCCTCCCTCCCCTAAGCCAATCCCAATGCTGCAATGGGAGCGTTGTGATGGGCTCAGACACTGACCACACAGGCGTCTATGGGGAGGCCCTTTTCTCCATGTAGGCTGCATTCAGCCTACATGGAGAAAAGGGAGAGTGCGTATGACTGGTTTGGTCAGTCCTGGGGCCGACCAAACAGTCAGCCCCCTCAGAGTGGCCAAGCCACTCCTCCCATGCCCTAGAGCAGGACCACCCCAGCCTGCCCCAAAACCAACCCCTTTTGCTTTCTTGTAGTGCAAGAAGCAGAAACATTAAATGGTATTTATAATACCATTTTATGTTTTCTGCTTCTCACACTGCGGGAAAGCAGTGGGGCGACACTCCACTGCCCATGTGGGAGAGCCGACCCTGGCTGGACCTCTGTCTTCATGCTATCAAGGACTAAATACTAATTAACCTCCTTAAATTTAAACATCCCAAACCAGAGATTCTCAGGGGTGGACAACTGAGAAACTACAAACACCTGATTGAAGGACTTAGAGTCACAATGGTAAACAATCAAGGAAACATTGTAATGTGTATCTTGTCAAGGCTCATATATGTGGTTAATCACTTTACTGACTCCCTCATGTTAGGCTTTTGGTAGGCTCTCGGGCTTTAAGGTTCACAGATCGTTGCCCACAAGGCGATCAATTCAAAGGCCCTTGTTTATTTAATCTGAATTAAAAAGATATTAAAAGAACAGTGTTGTCTGGTCATGGCTTGCTCCTCTCATATCCATTCCCTGGTACAAAGGTCAAAGCAAAGGAGGAATCTTCTTCTTGGTGAAAGTGGGAGAACTATGGAAAACAGATATATCAAAGATCAGAAATGAAAAATACTGTGTACTGTTAAATTGAGGAAGGAGCTTTATCCCAATTAAAGAGGAATCACTCAGCTGCCTGTGAACCACAGTATTTTGTGGGGTTCTGCAAACTCAGGTGTCAGAAGATACTGTACGAAGTCCCCTGCTGTGGGCTGGGAGAGTTTCTCAACCGGGCCTGTTTCCTCTGCTGTTCCTGGGCTCCTATCTGCGGCTCTTTGCTCCTTAAGCTCCAAAATGGGGATCACTGACATTATATTGATGCAAACAATATTGAAACACCAAATATTGGAAAATAAATGTTATTAACAAAAATATTGCCTAACTAATAAAACCACAAATATTGAGAACACAAATATCGTTGTTAGAGAAATCATTGTTTACCAATATTGAAATCACAAATATCGGAAATAGAAATATTGTCACCTTTAAATAAATATATAATATGTCAAAAATATCAAATCACACAATATCAACTACAATAATATTGCCAACGTAATTACAATTTCATTACTAAATATTAAGCAAACACGTTTTACATAAAACAATGATATAAAGTAAACATTTTATACATTTTTAAATTAGAAATAAATGTATATGTTACAAATATTAAAAACTATCAAACTAAATATCAACATAGACTGACATAACTGATCAAACTAAAACTAAGCTAGCCAATGAAATTAAACTATTAACAAACTCAAGCAATAGAATCGGACAAACAATTAGATCAACAATGTAAAAGGCACACTAATTGTATCAACTAAATACTTCTAAAATGACAAATGCTGCAAGAGGAGGAAACTCTGCTAGATTCTCTGACCAGACCCTTAAAGATGGAATATATACATTTCAAGATCTACCTAACCAGATAAGTAAACTTACATTTAAACTAAAACTTACTTGTAAATAAACTTAAAAATGTAAACTAGCAAATAATTAACAAAACTATCTGCAACTTCAATGTTTTACACATACTTTGTGAAGAAAAACACTGCAACTCCAAACAGTGATAAGCTATGAGAAAAAACACTTATCATAAACCAGCAAAAAGATACAACAAAGTAAGTATACAAAGATTATTAAAAAGTATAAACTCACCCCAATAGCAAGTAAAAATAATCCTAACACCTGAACCTCTACAAACTACCAACAAATAAATATTTAAAATGCAACTGATGACTTTTAGTTCTTCGGACAGAAAAGAAAGCACCTACTCCACAGTACAGTACCCCAACGGAAAAGCTGCAAACCAGTGTGAAACATCTAGAAAACATCCATGTAAGTATAAAAAATAGAAGTAGTTGCATCATTTTATGTATATATAACAAATGTAAAAACGTGAACAAATTGTATGTATTCATACTTTACACTACTATGAATCAGTGACACAGCACATCAAAAATATAACGTCCCAAAAAGGAAAACAGTTACTAAATCACATAGGTTACACCTACAACCATGAAAGTGTATTGACAGAAAATGTGAATTGAAAATATTCCAGATATTATTCTTTAAAAAAAAAATCTTTTTTATTAGTGCATAATCGACAATTGAATATCCAATTATTACAATTCATTGATATTTAAACACAAAAACAAACAAGAAAATAGAAAGAGGAAAAATTATGGGCATTATGCACATTTTCTTTTTTTATTAGTTTGTCCCACCCTCCTTCCCATCCAAGCTAAAACCCACCCTCCCCACCCACATGGAGTTGGCCTGAATCAATTGGGTTATAGTTTTGAAAAAAGAAATAAAGTCCTAGGGAAAACATTTGAGATTTACTAAACCTTCTCGAGCCATCTGGTCAACGATGCCAAAATACTTAGGCCTTTAGATAAGACCTGCAATCCCCTTTTTGTATAGGTGGCTTTCTCAGAATTGTAATTTACCAATAAGCGAGACAGCCATTGGTGAAATCCAGAGGGGGTTGGATCCAACCAAACCGAAGCCAGGCATAATTGTAATATTTCCATTTCAATAAACAGAAGTTTTTCTCCGGGCTTCCCTTGTAATTGCGGGTCCACCCCAAGTCCAATCAAAGACGGGGAGAGAAGATAGTCAACCCCTAGCACCTCCTTAAAAAAATAGAGATATCCTGTTTTAAACTACTTAAAGCATTACAAGAAGCAAACATATGATTTAAAGCTGCTTGAAATAATGCACACTGGGTGCATCAATTTCCTTTTCCTGTCCCTCATTTAGAGATCTTTTTTGGGATATAGTTGAGTGAAAAATAATATTCATAATATTTTGCCTGAAGCAGAGCCGGAATTAAGATTTTCTGTGCTAACTCGGCTGAGTAAAAAAATACATTTTCCTGAATTCCTATCTCAGCTTTCCATTTTATTGCGCGTGCCTCCATATCATCCAGCATCAATAAATTAAAAAAAATTGTAGCTGGCCCCGAAAGGAGGTGGTCTATCAATTGGGCCCCTACTTTTTTTACTTAGAAAATCTCCTCGAATTTGAAGATACTTGTAGAAATCCCTCCTATCTAAATTATATAGCTCCTGAAAGTTATCAAAGCTGACTATATTGGTTAGAGAATAGAAATCACCAAGCTTGTACAGCCCTGCATCACACCATCTTTTAATATTAGGGTCTCTGAAAATTTCTTATCACATATAAGGGGTAGATTGAATAATAAGGTAGTGGCCCAGTAATATAGTCTTATATTTGGGAAGGCCAAGCCTCCCCTTTCTCTTGGCTTGGATACAAATATATATGCTCTTCTGGGCTTTTCATATGCCCAAATAAAATGAGAAAACAAATCTTCAATTTTTTTCAAGCAAATAGTGGTAAATTCTAGCAGGAATGCCCTTAAAAAATACACAAATTTAGGGAAAAAAGCATTTTAATTATATTAGCTCTACCAATAATCAACAGGTGTAAATTATGTAATCTCGTTAGTTTGATTTTAATTTTAGCAATCAAAGGATCAATATTACAATCAACAATTCAATTTTGTTGACATTAGCCAAAATATCAATTCCAAGGTATGTTGCCTTTTCTACCTGTCTTGTGTCGTTAGCAATGCTGATATTATTGCAAACAATATGAGTTTTAGTCCTATTAAGGGAATACTCCGAGAGCAGCCCGAATCCCCCCGCTTCCGCCTCAATCTCAACTATAACTGTTTCTGGATCAGGGGTTATGATAGCAATATCATCGGCGTATGCCAAAGATTTAGTTTTCCAGCACTGAGATTTGATAGGTCTAATAATCTTGTTAGTGTCAAGTTGTCGTAAAAAAGGGATCAATATATAGTGCAAACAACAGCGGCGAGCTCGGGCCGCTCTGTTGGGTAACTCTAGTTTTTTCAAATGAGTCGGTAAAAATGCCATTTAAAAATAGTCTTGCACTAGGGCAGAAATACACCATCTTAAAGGCCTGTAAAGTCCTTTGCCTACTCCGACCCTAGCCAGGATCTCCCATAAAAAAAAACAGGAGACCCTGTCAAAGGCCTTTTCAGCATCCAACAATATAAGCGCTGATGGATCTCCAGAAATGTTAGCGGCATCAAATAATGAGATGACTCTTCTAATATGGTCAATCGTGCCACATCCTGGTATAAAACCATGTTGTCGGGGTGAGACAACCTTGTGAATGACAGCAGCTAAGCGAGTGGCTAGGATTTTGGAATAAATCTTGCTCTCTGCATTAATCAAGGTAATAGGGCGACATGAGCCTGGTTCCAATGGTGTTTTATGTTTTTTAAGGAAAACTATAATTTTGGCTTCTGTCCAGGATTGCAGTGGTCTTCCCTCTTTAAATACATGTAGAAATAGTTGTAGCATACAGTCTTTCAACTGTGGCACACATTTCCTATAAAACTCTGAGGGTATGCTATCCAAGCCAGTGGCTTTACCAATCGGAAGGCTGTTAATACATAGCAAAATGTCCACCCATTGGGGGAGTTCCTCAAGTTGTTGTTGATCCTCTTGGGAAAATTGTGCTACTGGAACTTGCTTAAGATATGAAATAACATCTCCCGAGTGGTCAGGAGTACCCTCATGATATAGTGTTTGGTAATATAAATAGAGCACATTGCGAATTCCCTCTGGGTATGTAACTCTCCCTCTCTTAGGATCATTGATTTCAACTATTATGTTCCGTGTTGTTTTTTGTCTAGCTCTGGTTGCGAGGTGATGCCCAACTTGCTCACTACACTCATATGCCTTCTCACTCCATACAGCTAATTTATCTACAGCTCTTTTTGCTATTATCTTAAGAATTGTCGATTTGGCTACCATCACTTTTATTTGTGCTTCTGACGCATTTACCCCATTCCGGAGCACTAAAATCAGATCTTCCTCTGCTGCAGCAAAGCTGCGTGGCATATCGTTAAGCAGACGTCGCCTTTCCTTATTCATAGCTAGCGAAAACCTAAGGGTCTCACCCCATATTGCCGCCTTCAGCGTATCCCAGACTATATCTACCCCAGCACTCCCTATGTTCTCCTGAACAAATTGAGGGATCCACCTCCTCATACGTTCACAGTATTCCTCATTAAGAAGTAGCGCTAACTCAAAGCTCCAATTAGTCTTAGACATATTTCTAGGCACTAACCCCTTGAGTTCCACTATTAAAGGGTTATGATCAGCCAAAATCCGTGGGGCTTTCTCAATTGAAAAAGCATGAAGAATAGTATGCGAAACTAATATAACATCTAATCTTCAGCAACATCAAGTTGCCGATCGCGAAGCGCGGAAAATAAACCTCCCGGCGAGATTCTCAACTCTGGGAGGTCAGGTTTCTCATTGCGAGTGGTTGAGTAGGCTTGTGACAGCTTGCGATGAGAAACTACCAGTCCGCGTTGAGAAATCTGCCGCTCGAGTAGAAATTTACTCGAGCAGCAGAAAACGACCACTTGCACTGTGCAAGATGCAGTTTGCACTGATTGCACAGTGCAGACAAGCATCCGGCACAGTGCAATCAGTGCGAACAGCATTTTGCACAGTGCAATATGCAGTTCGTGTAGCTACGCGAAGTTCTCGTAGTGCGAAGTGCACTTCACGTAGCCAGGCGTAGCGCTACTTCGCGCACTACGCCCACCCTTATGGAAAAGAAAAAAATGTAAAACCCGGATCCATGAGTGCTTGCTCACAACACAGTGTCCTCAAAGCTCTAAAAACCTTGGATTTCCGACCATTATAGTTCCAGTCATTGTCAGAGGCTAGATTTTGACTGGCAGGCAGGTTTATATTAAAATCTCCGCAAATAATTATGGGTAACGGCCAGGTAGCTAATTCATTATTTAACCCCTTCGATGCTGATGACGAGCTCAGCTCGTCATCACCCACGGGTGGCGTGTGCTGATGACGAGCTGAGCTCGTCATGTAGCGCGGCAATTTGTAAATTGCCGCACAGCGCAAAAATCGCCGCAGCAGCGATGCGGTTATATAATCAAATACAGCTGGATCATCTAAGGTGCTTCCATAAATAGGGCAAATTGTAATTGGATCCCCATCATCCCTACAGCATTCTGTGATTATCCACCTCCCATTCTGATCAGCTACTATTCGAGTAAATTGAATAGATCGATTAGTTGTCAAAATTGCAACCCCTGGGAGCGTGGTCCTGCTGAGCATGCTGTGAGACGCTTGCCGAGGGCGCTCCGGCCGCCCGCTACTGTCTTTAGGCATAAACAGAGGAGCTGGGGGCTTGTTGGTGCCACTCCTGGGGGTGAATACCTGGTGGAAGCGTAGAGGAGCTTGCTGGCGAGCGAGGAGCGGTTTTGGGGAGGTGATAGGGGTGGTGACAGAGCAGCTCCGCTCCGACCCCTGGTCCCGGATCGCAAATCCGCCATTTTGAGGCACCCGGACTTGGGCGACTGCGGCGGTCGGATGATGCATACAATTGATCCGACGGGAGGGAGTGGATCTCTGGCCCTCCCGAGCCCCCATTGTGCTGACATTTTGAGGACTGACGCCTGCACACCGGCTGATGCGGTGGATGGCTGAGAGTGGACACTGGCACTCTCTGGGCACTTTGAGGCAGCAGAGAAGCTACTGCGGTGCCTGGTCCTGACTAGATGACAGGGGTCACAGCACTGGCGCCGTGAGTGGAATCCTTTCTCCTGGGGGCTCGCGCAGCAGCAACCGTCATTTTGTCCACGGCGGGGGCCGGATCACCCAGTGCCATAGCGGTGTATGGCGGATGAAAATTGCTGCATGCGAGCCCTGAGTGCTCTTAAGGACCCTGTGGATGCCAGATTTTGATGCCACAACCTTCCTGGGCTGCGGGGGAGGGAGAAGCCTCTCTGAGGGAGATCCAGGTGCCCCCGGAGCAATCAGAAAGACCTGCGGAGCTCATCGCTGGGTCCGGGCTGCATACTGACTGTGGCCTGGGGACCCTGCCAACGCACTAGGCCGCGAAGATCCCCTGCCTGGAGTCTGAAGCGGACCTGCCGAGGAGACATAGAGTGAGGCTGCAGCCTGGGCGAGGCTGCGTCTTTAGAGGTGATGCCTCGACGACGACCCTGAGTCTATGCACCTGGGGACCAGACTGGCATGGCCCCCTACCTAGCTGCCAGCATTGCAACGAGCTGACCCTCTGGGGCTAGTCGGGACCGGCTGCCCACGTGGCGCTGGGCCTGGCAGGCCACTTTGATCAGAGAAAGCACCACGGCCGGAGAGAGCTGCCAGCGGCGCAGACAAAGAGTACGTCCCCTGAGTCCTACGTGAGCCGCAAGAAGCACGGCGAGCAGCTCCAATATTTTGGGCAAGGATCAGAGGAGTCAAACTTACCTGACTTGCCGGACCCTGCGGTTCAGCGGTGTAAGAGTCCAATCAGCGGGGAGGGAACGACTTCTGGCTTTATCCCGCTGCCCCCAGACCAATTACTGAGCATGTTTTACGTGGGACCCAGGCGTCATTGAAGCAATATGGCTGTCTATCTGAGACTGTCTGCATTACCTCTACCCGAAGTACTGAGCAAGTGACTCCGACCCTGCACTGGGGTCCTTGGCCGAGCCCCTACGGCGAGGGGCCCCAGTGGTGGTGATTTCTTCGCCTGGCTGTCCTGAGGCAGGATGCGAGCCTTCGTCCTGCCCTGCTTGGCCTGCTCTTTCCCAATAACGGACCCTGGCGGACTTGAGGCACAGTGCGGGTACAGGTGAGGCGCCTTTCCACGTCCCCTCCAGCTCCTACCCACCTTGCGCAGCCCTGTCCCTTGCACTTGTCCGAGACCTGTTGCTCCGCAATCGATTTGAAGACGGGAAGCCACTGGGGCCTGATCTACATACAGCTGGTGAGCTGGCCTGCATGCTGCTAGGGAACCCTCTGTGACTGCTGGTGAGACTGGTACCTGGGGCTCCCCCTGAGATTCCTGGGGCTCCTGCATGGCCTGTGGCCCCTCACTCACTCTCCTATTGCTGGCTGCAGGAGGGCGCACCTAGGCTCACACGCCCTGAGTTCAGCACCATTATCTGAGGGTGAGGGGGAGGTCTGCGAACTAAGGGGCCTTCCCACTACATGGGCACTGAGGTTTGCAGGTAGCCTGTCCCAACGACGCATTAACGGCACGCGCCATACAGACTCATCACCAACTCACCAGCCACTGGCACACGTGAACCTGCAGTTGGGGCCCGAGGGGGGGCCCGCTGGATGCGGACGCGCTCATCAAGTGGATTGGGATATTTCTGTGGATGGTTGCGGACCCCTCCTGGCCTTCCCTGCCGGCTTTGGACCGGGCACACTGAGTTTCCGGGCCAGGGTCCACTTCTTCACAGAAAAAGAAGCTATTCTCTGGGCGACAAGAGCCAAGCAGGATCTCACATACAAGGGGAACAAGATTCAGATCTTCCAGGACCTAGCGCCCAACACCTTGCAACGCCGCTGCGCCTATAAACCTGTGACAGACAAGCTGCGAAGCATGGACACCTCCTATCAGTGGGGCCACCCAGTCGCCTTTATTTTTACATGGGAGTCCTAACGTAGAGTGATGAGGTCCTACAACTAAGCAGCTCAACTACTCCCACTTCCCTCCTCATGACCCACCAGTCCCACCTGACCTACGCTTTCTACACGGGTGCCCGCCAGGCAATCCTGGTCTCCGGCGCAAACGCTCGCCACCCCTTGATGAGCATGCAGCATCACAGGCCAAACAGGACATTATTGAACACATCAGGTCCCCACAGGGGGACAAATCGGAAACAGGTCCGGACTCTTCACCCTCCTGATAAATCTCATGTCCCCGTGATGGTCCTTGGTGCCTCCCTAGTTGAATCTGATGTTTGCTGCTGCGGTCGCGACACTACCCCAACTTCCCTTTTGCAGTGTGGCAGGTACCGGTGCCCCCCGCCTGAACTTGAGAGCAGAGGACGACCTACCCCCATCTGTTCCTGAGAGTGATGTCTCTGGGTCTACCCAAAACCTTAGGGTGCAGACTGGCCCGCAACTGGAACAGTACATTATGGCCTGGTTGGCCGCCAATGCTGGTTATCTATTTTTCTCTCTTATTTCCTCCTATCTGCCTAGAATTTCTATTCTCCTTCTTTCTGTCCACCGGGTATGGCGGGCGGGGGACTGCAAGGCTATGGTGCGCTCCTGTCCATAGGGAGGATCTGTCCCTGAAAGTCCCTTCCCCTATCCTGCTATGCTTTCTACTGTGGCATGATGGATTAACTCGGAATCAGGTATACTTATGGCTCTTCCCGACCCCTTAAAGGTATTATCCCTTAACGTGAAGGGGCTTAATTCCCAGAACAAGCAACAGCAATTGTGGCGCTACCTGCTTCAACACAGTCCAGACATTATCTTCCTTCAAGAAACCCATCTGTTGAAAGTAGATACCCCTCGCATGGCACACCCTAAATATCCCCTCCAATTTTGGGCTATAGCAGATACCAAAATGGCTGGAGTGGCTATCTTATGCAGAAATAGTATCAGGCAGGGGGCACCAAAAGTTTTTCATAGCCCAGATGGGCGTTTTGTCACAGCAGGGGTGGAGATTAGGAAACGCCTATTCACACTGTGTAATTGTCTATGCGCTGAACCAGATGCAGGACTCCTACCTCCGAGCACTCCTATGGGAACATGTGCCACAGGGCGATCCATCCTTGATTTTGGGGTAAGATTTTAACCTGGTGTGGGATCCTATGCTGGACCATAGTGAAGCCTCCTCAAATGGGTCGGTAGCCATGTCCTCTACATTCCAAACCTTGGCTTGATAGACTCCTGGCAATACCACTTTCCTGAGTTGCGGGATTACTTGTACTATTCACACGTCCACCGCTCGTACTCGTGTATTCATTATCTATTCATCTCTCACGCCCTTGTAAGGGACATGTTAGCGACATCCATGTCGGCCATTTTGCTATCCAACCATGTTCATGTTGAGCTTCTCCTACAGGACCCGGCCGCTTGCCCCACCCACCTCCCGCGGTGACAGTGGCGCTTGCCGCCGCATGTCTTGCGGGATCCAGCCAATGTGGAAAGCATACGGACTGCCATTGACTCTTACTTTGCAAGCAATGATATACCCGAGACCCCGTTCCCTGTGGTGTGGGATGCCTTTACGCTACAATTCGCGGTCACATCACATCTATATCAATTGTACGGGCGCGGGAAGCCCGCCACCTGGAAGGTAGCCTATCAAAGGACATTAAGAAACTGGAGAAACAGGATCAGGAACATTCTAAACTTGCATGTCGGCGGCGGCTCACAAACCTCTGGGGTCAACTTCACTCCCAGTGCACCAATAAAGCTGAGCTGTCCCTGCTTGCCTTAAAAAATGGTACTTTGAGGGGGGACAATGTGGGCAGATTGCTAGCCAAGCACTTGCGAGCGCGCGCAGCGAAGGCCCATGTAGCGAGCATTCAATTGCCAGATGGAGAGAGGGTCACCGCAGAGCGGACTAAATGCGAGGCCTTTAGGACCTATTACACTGCCCTTTATGCAGCAGATACGCCCTTCCAAGCCCATATTGACGAGGTTCTGAACCAATGCCCCTGGACCCCAATACACCAACTCATGCCAAACAACTAGACAGCCCTCTCATTGCAGAGGAACTGATGGCGGCGTTGAAAGACCACACACTCGGGAAGACGCCAGGCCCAGACGGCTTGCCACTGGCCTTTTACTGTATGTTCATAGAGCAACTACAGCCATATCTCCTGCGATTATACAATTCCTTCTCGGACACGGAAGGACCGACGCCCTCCATGGGTATGGCAGAAATAGCTCTCATCCCCAAACCAGGAAAAGATCACACGCTGTGTGCATCCTATCGTCCCATAGCTTTTCTGCACACAGGCCTTAAAAATCGACACTAAAATACTTGCTAAGCGCTTAGATCCCCACATGCCTGGCCTTGTGAACCGGACCAAGTTGGCTTCATTCGCAATAGAAAAGGGGCAGACAATGTACATAGAATTTGCTCACCTGGTGGGAAAAGCGCACCATTGGAACATACCAGCCTGCCTTCTGTCACTTGACGCGGAGAAGGCATTTGACCTCATGGACTGGGGTTTTCTTCATGCGGTGTTGCGCAAGATCGGACTGGGCCGAAACGTGATCTCTATGATCATGGCACCTTATCTCTCTCCGCAAGCTAGGGTTCGGGTCAATGGGCAGCTCACGGAACTGAACCCTTTTTCATACATAGGGGTACGCTACAGGGTTGCCCCCTGTCCCTTCTGCTATTTGCCCTGGTGATAGAGCCTTTAGCAGAGATGATCAGGCAGAATGCGGATATACAAGGCCTCACTCTTGGAGGTCGGCAGAACAAGGTAGCACTCTTTGCGGATGACTTTCTCCTTACACTATCGCGCCCACATATATCTCCCGGCGTCCACACTCTGCTGCAGTCCTTCAAGCGGGCCTCAGGTCTTAAAATGAACCATGACAAATCTTGAGCTTTAAACCTCACGATCCCGGAAGAGGAGATACCAGTCTTGAAGATGCTCGCCCCCTAACAATGGGCCACAGACCATATCCGATACTTGGGTTTCAGCTGACCCCCTCCATGGAAACATGGACGCAGGTAAATTGGCGGAAATGCAAGAGAACGGTCTTGGAGGACCTATGGGGATGGAAACCCCTAACTATCTCCTGGCTGGGTAGGCCTAACGCCGTCAAAAAGTCGATACTCCCTAAAATCTTGTATCTATTCCAATGTCTCCCCATACCACAACACCAGATACAGGGCCTCCAAAGAGATATCGATAGCTTCATAAGGGGGGGACGCAGACCACGTTTTTTCCCACAAGATCCTCATGTTGCCGCGAGACAGAGGGGTACTAGCGTGCCCCAACCTTCTGGAATTCAATTGGGCCTCGCACCTCCACTTTGTCTCGGAATGACAAACCATTGAAAGCGAGAAGATGTGTTTTCATATGGACAGGATGGTAGCTGGGCGTACCATCTGGGATTTTACGTGGCTTCACCGTACTGCACGCTCCCGCAGTGCCTATATTGCAGTGCCTACTAAAACGGTCCTAGATATATGGGTCAAGGTAGCTGTGCGTAAGAGATTGACGACCTTCCCCTCCCCTCACACCCCCATTGCAGGTAATCCACTGTTCCGTCCAGCCCTCCACTCTCCAACATTCGCTAAATGGTTCCAGGGGGATTGCAGAGTAATCGAGGACCTGCATGACGGGGGCATGATTAAAACGTTTGCCCAGTGCAGGGAAGAATTCCGTCTTCCTTTGAGAGCAGGACTACAATATGCACAGTTACGGCATTGAGTGTCTTCACCAGAGATACAGCATGCTGCCACCCGCCTTTCACCCCCTTTGATCGGCTGGTCTGTTCTTTCGATGACTCGAAAGGTCTTATCTCTCGGACATATCTGATTTTACAGCACCCACAGGTACTAAGTACATACCCATCGCCAACGGGCTAAGACAGGGCTGTGTGCTGGCCCCCCAATTATTTCGATTTTCCTGTCAGACCTTCCGGCACACCTTGAGGTGGAGGGTAGTGCCAGCCCCAAAATGGACGGAAACAAGATACCCTGCCTATTGTACGCGGATGACCTGGTGATAGTAGACCAGACCGAGAGAGGCCTCCAAAGGAAGCTAAATGCTTTCAATACCTACTGTGCCAACAAATTCTTAACCATCAATCTGGACAAAACTAAAACCCTATGCTTTGGGAAAAAGCCAAACAGATTTAGTTGGTTCATAGGGAACCTTAAACTTGAGACAGTAGATGAGTACCGATATTTGGGTATCTGGTTCGACAGGGCCTTGAACTGGTCTACACACATGGAAACACAAAAAGCAAAGGCACTTTCCTCCATATGCGGCCTAAAGGTTCAATGGGGACTATGGCGAGAAATCACACCGACCATTACTCAGAGCCTTTGACGCAATGATCCCCCCGCAAGCTTTATATGGCGCATAGATCCTTTATTTGAGCGGTAAGGGATCTTGGGACACGATGGAGGGTAACTGCATAAAAAGGCTCCTATCTCTTCCTCAATCAGCAATGATACAAGCCATCAGAACTGAATTAGGTACAAAGTCTTGGGTAACTTTAACCCAGATGGCTGTGATCAGATTTTGGAAGAGACTAGACGACCCCGAAAGTAAAAAAGTAGCATATTGGTGTCGTAAAGAAATTCAGAAAAGCGAGTTAAAATGGGCAAAGTCCAGTAGGGAAAAATTGAAGGGAATCTGCAACGCACTAGAGATCGATTTAGATTTGAGCTCATATCAAATACTTATCTCCAAAGGCGATTTGAAGCAAAGGGGGAAAGAGGTCTCGAAATTAACTGATATGGGTTACCTAACTAAGAAAAAATCTGTGGCACACATGCTAAATGCGTGGCCCCAGGAAAACTGGTCCCCATATCTCGATAGATTACCCAATCGTGGACTCAGGCAAGAGATACTGAGGCTTCGAATTGGTATCAACCCATGGGTAACAAACAGAGACCTCAATATAAGAATGCTAGATGAGGAAGGTCACTGTAGGTGCTACTTGGGAACCAAGGGGGACCTGATGCATTTCCTGCTAGACTGTGCGGTACTCTTAGAATATAGGAAAAGGTGGCTGCGCCCAGTATTCCTAAAATATGAGGTAAAAACAAGGTTTCAGGCGGCCAGACTCCTTTCTGAAATCCCATACTTGGATATTGTAATAGCCCTCGGGAAGTTCTTAAAGGAGGCCCTGGGTGCGCTGAGGGCCAAAGAATAACCTGCATTACTGTATTTTTATCTTAGCAGAAGAGACTCTTGGAGGGATAAGAAAGTGTATAGGTTTTAACATTTGTATATAAATTATGTAGTTTTAATAATGGTGTGTATGATATTTTAATGGACACGTTTTTAAAAATAAGTGTACAATTTTATGTCGCATACTCAAATCGGCGTTACTCACTGTATTGTTTAAAGACTAAGGTCATAATAAACATATATTTTGAACTTGAACTTGAACTACTAAGTACATACCCATACCAACGTCAATGGCAACGGACGTCTGCCACGGAAATCACACCTACACAGTGGAATCGCCTTTGGCGGGACATTCCTAGGCTCTACCGTAGCATCTCACAGAGGGAAAATGCATACAAAATTATGACGCAATGGTATTACACGCTCGTTAGACTGCACAAAATGTTCTCGGCCGCGTCCCGCTTGTGCTGGAGGTGTTTGAATGCATCTGGAGACTTCATTCGCATTTGGTGGGATTGTCCGTTCCTGACCCTGCTCTGGAAGGAAGTCCTTAGCCATATTAAGGAGGTACTGGGCTTCCCCCTGCCTGAGTCCGCAGCAACGAACATTTTGGGCCTTTAACCTGATAACCTGAAAGCACTCACCCGCAGCGATTGGATTATAGCACTTCACATGCTTGGGGCAGCTAAACAACTTATAGCACTATTGGAAAAAAGCAGAGACTCCCCCAATTGCCGCCTGGTTCGTGCGCTTATGGTATGTAATAATTATGGAACTTTTTACAGCGCGGCTGCATTCACTTGACACCCGATTCACTGCTGTTTGGCGACCTTTAGTTAACTACCTCTGTAAAATAGAACATGCGTGTTACCTACCCTCCAAACTTAGAGTGCTGTGACTCTTTGAAGATGCTATACTCCCGCCAGATCCTGACAGGCTTCTCAAATAACTATTTTTTTATTTTTTTATTTAAAGAGTTTTATATAGCGCTGGCTAGACCCGGAGGTATCAGAGCGTTTTACATGAGAATCAACAAAGTAACAGAAAAAGATCAACAATTACACAATACATCAAAAAAAAATAGGCAATACATTGGGAGAGGAGAGAAAAGAGAGAAAAAGTAGTGGATGGGGAAAGGGAGGTGAGAAAGGGAGGATAAGGGAGGAGACAACAAGGAGAGACGGAAGGAAGTCTGTCTAAAGATCTACTGGGTAGGTGACGACCAAGGAGGGAATCCACGGCCCATCTCCCCTATAGCTAAACCAGGTAGCTCCATCAGGCATCAGACAAAATAGTTCAGTCTCAGTACATTGAGAGAGAAGAGAAGGAGACATAAATAGAGGGAGGATGCGGGAAGAGATGACAGGAGAGACGAAAGGAAGTCTGTCTAAAGACCGACTGGGTAGGTGACGACCAAGGAGGGAATCCACGGCTCATCTGCCCTATAGCTAAATCAGGTAGCTCCATTGGGCATCAGACAAAATAGTTCAGTCTCAGTACATTGAGAGAGAAGAGAAGGAGACATAAATAGAGGGAGGATGCGGGAAGAGACGACAGGAGGTATCAGAGCGCTTTACATGAAAATCAACAATGTAACAGAAAAAGATCAACAATTACACAATACATCAAAAAAAATAGGCAATACATTGGGAGAGGAGAGAAAAGAGAGAAAAAGTAGTGGATGGGGAAGGGGAGGTGAGAAAGGGAGGATAAGGGAGGAGACAACAAGGAGAGACGGAAGGAAGTCTGTCTAAAGATCGACTGGGTAGGTGACGACCAAGGAGGGAATCAACGGCCCATCTCCCCTATAGCTAAACCAGGTAGCTCCATCAGGCATCAGACAAAATATTTCAGTCTCAGTACATTGAGAGAGAAGAGAAGGAGACATAAATAGAGGGAGGATGCGGGAAGAGATGACAGGAGAGACGAAAGGAAGTCTGTCTAAAGACCGACTGGGTAGGTGACGACCAAGGAGGGAATCCACGGCCCATCTGCCCTATAGCTAAATCAGGTAGCTCCATTGGGCATCAGACAAAATAGTTCAGTCTCAGTACATTGAGAGAGAAGAGAAGGAGACATAAATAGAGGGAGGATGCAGGAAGAGACAACAGGAGGTATCAGAGCGCTTTACATGAGAATCAACAATGTAACAGAAAAAGAGCAACAATTACACAATACATCAAAAAAATAGGCAATACATTGGGAGAGGAGAGAAAAAGTAGTGGATGGGGAAGGGGAGGTGAGAAAGGGAGGATAAGGGAGGAGACAACAAGGAGAGACGGAAGGAAGTCTGTCTAAAGATCGACTGGGTAGGTGACGACCAAGGAGGGAATCCACAGCCCATCTCCCCTATAGCTAAACCAGGTAGCTCCATCAGGCATCAGACAAAATAGTTCAGTCTCAGTACGTTGAGAGAGAAGAGAAGGAGACATAAATAGAGGGAGGATGCGGGAAGAGATGACAAGAGAGACGAAAGGAAGTTTGTCTAAAGACCGACTGGATAGGTAACGTCCAAGAAGGGAATCCCCGGCCTATCTCCCCTATAGCTAAACCAGGTAGCTCCATCGGGCATCGGACAAATTAGCTAGATCTCAATTGACGTGAGGAAAATTCACAGATAACCAGGGTGGGGGTCTAAGGGCTAGGACAGGTGAGGGCAAAGGTCCATAGCATGAAAGTGGAGAAAAGTAGAGCATAGGGGGTAGGGGGAGGAGGGAGGAGGGAGATAAGGTCGGGAGAGACGCAAGAAGGTTTGTTGCGGCCGTCATTTTAGACGTTGTCTTGCTTCTTAAGCACTTTTAATTGCAATTGTTTCTGTCGGAGTTCTTTGCGCAACATTCCCAAGAGTCCCCGGTCCTGCACACGGCCAGGCAATGATATTCAGGGATTCCGCGAGGCTTTCCAGTTATAGGTGCTTCTCTGCTCGCTGTTTAAATGAAGGGGGGACTCCTAGATATGCAATTTACTTTGCTGTGGAAGCGACCATTAACTCTGCCAGTGATGGTTTCAGTGAGATGTAGCCTGGTGTCTGTGACATACTAACGGTCGTCTATCAGTCTTCACACTGCTCACTGTCCCCCAGTCAGTCAATCAGTTCAATCGGCAGGCGTCTTCAAAAGCACCAAAAAAAAGAGCACCAAATTCTACCTCCCCTCGTGCCTCTCTGAACCTGGGAGCAAGCCAGCGCGATATGATGGTGTCAGAATACAAGAGCGAAGGTACAGGCACCCTCTCTTCCATCCAGGCTCAAAGAAACAGCTCTGCAATTTTAGCATCAGGCTCACTCTAAGGGGGAAATGTCAGCTGTCCCAGCTATACTTCAAAGATCAACTCTCTTTCTCTGTAGCAGAGGCAGGGACCAAATCAGGCACTGGCACAGCAGTTCAATTTGGCACCGCTTCTTTCCTATGTTTCAGTAGGTGGTGTACTTGTAGCGTGCCTCGCCCCACACGCCCGGTGGTATGGTCAGCAGGCGGGCCTCCAGCCAGTGCGCCCGCCGTTGTGGATGGGGGAGGGGCCCCTCGCAGGCTAGACCTTGTGCCATAGTCAGATCTTATGGGTGACAATATGGGCCATGGGCCTATTGCTGCCTGTTATTATTGGCGCCTCACCAGGGAAGGGTATTTGGGATCTCTGCCCCTGGGGGGAGGGGGTTTGTAAAATGCGGGCAGTTTACAGAACAATCTTGCCCATCATCCCCTTCAACAAGCATCAAGGCCTTCACTCTCAAGACCAGCCACCACCACACATCACTTCCCGTCCTTCCACCCAACCACCCAAGTTGCTGTATATCTCTCCTTTCTACTATCTCCTACTTTTTTCTTTTCTCTTCGACCCTTTTCTGTCCATCTACCGCTATCCACTTTATTTGGGCCTCTTGCCCGTGTTCACAATGTTATGGATTTTAAACAGGTCCTGAGGCTTCTCACAACACGTCAATATCGATATCTGTACTATGTCATGTAGCCGGCCCAACAAGGGTTGTAGGCGACATGCTGTGTTCCAACCTAATGCCCTTTTATGTCCTGAAAGACACTTGAATGAAATGTGGCCGGCCCTACAGGGGTTGTGGGCCTAATGCTGTGCACATTTGGACCTATGTTCTACTCTTCATCTAGAAAATAAAAAAAGATTTCAAACAAAATTGCCACCCCTGTGTCCTTGAATTTTGAATTGTGGTCTCTACCAATGTATATCCAAGTGTTTCCAGCAAATGTATCTGTGCTCTTTCGACATACGTTTCCTGCATACAGATAACATTGGATTTTAGTAGTCGTAACCCCACCACAATGTTCCGTCGTTTTTTAAGATCGTTAAGGCCATAAATATTATTTGCTGCTATACGCAGTTTACTCACTAATTATGTCAATTTCAACTGAATTAAGAACATCCGGACATCTTCAAACAAGCCCCCAATGTGCCAACCCCTTCCCCGCCTTCCCCCCTTAACCCTTAAGTGCCCGCCTCACATCCCACCCCCTCCCACCACCTACCGCTGAGGTTACCTGGTGCATGCTGAGCCAGGATGAGGGCATCTGAGCAGTTGTGCGCCCCTCCCCAGTCCAATCTCTCAGCCATCACTATTCCTCTATATTACCACCCTGACTAATTCAGAGTTTCTAAGTAGTAACTATTATTAATGTTCCATCACAAAAACTATCCCTCTCTCAATTAATCAATAAAGATTTTTCCAATGCAATTTTGTTGTATACTTTTTGAGAGAAGAAGGGAGATGGAATAATAGAGCCAGTTGCTATAGAGAGTGTCAAACTCTACATTAATGCAATTAGAGTTTGTTCTTAAGTCTTAAGTCATTAGCTTTGTCTTATTTATGATCTGTAATCTCTCTTAAGTATGCTTGGGCCTGGGGGGGCGCTAGGTGGCGCCGGACTGCAATGGCCGCTCTGGCGTAGAGCTCCTGCCGAGCCGGGCACCTAAATCAACATAATCCCTATCCTGCCAATGCATATTTAAATTAAAACACCGCCACTGCACCCCGGACGCTCTCCGTCAGCTGTGGTGCGAATTTGAGGATGGAGCTCCGGACCCTGTGGAGATCACTCGCTGGTGAAAGTTTCAGCGGGCAGAGCAGGTGGATCTCGCCGGACGGCTGCTGCTGCCCGACGATCACGCGAGGCCGCGGCTGCACGGGCCTGAGCGTGACGCGGTGGGAGGCATTGTGTCGGGCCTGGGGGCTTGCCGATCCGCACCAACGGTAATTCGGTCCCAGGCGCGGAAGTGTGAACTGCTATGTGAGCATCCCCGCACTCTGGAACTGCTCACCCTGAACGAGCGGACCAGCTGCGCAGGACCTGTTGCGAAAGAGCGGTGGTGGTGCTCGAGCCCCGGGGGGGGGGGGGGCAGAAAAGGTGAGCGCAGAAGGATACTGGCCGCGTGGGGATCCTGCCACAGCAGTGGGGGCCTAGAAAAGGACTGAGCCGGTACTTACCTGATTGAAGGGGGAGGCCAACACTGTGGAGGGCTGATAGCGACAGGGGAAGACACATTCAGCAGCACCCGCCATTTTGCGGCCAGTCGCACCACGAGACGCCTGAGGCCGAAGCAGGCCTACTAGCACTGGGCGAAGGCCGGTTTGTTGCCTTGTTGCCACGTGGCACTCACCCGCAGTGCTTTCACCCATGCCCTTGCGGACTGCGATCTCCCCCCCTGCTCACCATAATGGGGCCTGGACACTGCCACGGGCGAACCCTTGCGGAAACAGGGAAGGCCGTCATTTTAGAAGCGGGAGTCCCGCGGGCCCCAGCATTGTTCAGAGGCCTCACGCAGGGGGTAAAATCACGTTGTTCGAAGTTTGCAGATACCCCTGGGCCCGGAATCGTTACTGGCGAGCCGGGATCCCTACCAGACCTGGACCGCTGGGGCGACTGGCCGATCTCGGCCTAGCCTGGGCCTGGGGCGAGGGGAGATCTGACGCGCCCTGGCGATTGCAGGCTGTGCTGGGCCAAAGAAGGCAGCGCCTGCCCTCCTTTCATTAGCCGGTAACAGGCTGTCTACAACTTTTGGCCGCAACATCTGGGTGGGTTGAGGCTGCTTGCGCGTTTCCTGCTGGTAGACGCCGGGACTGCCTCCCTTTCATCGGCCGGGCCCAGGCCGGGAACACCTTGACGCCATGGGCAAGACGGAGCCACAGCAGTCGAAATTGGCGTTTAACACCCGTAAAACACCCAGTTCGGCTCCCAGGGGCCAGGGGGACGACGACCCACCGGAGACAAGTGAGGACGGATGGAAGACCCTGCTGGGGGGCATGCAGCAAAGTCTCACCTCCATAGACTCTAAGATAGACTCCATGAGCCACAGGCTTGACAGTGTCGTAGCGAAGCTTGACAACCACGAAGAGCGGCTGAAGGAAACAGGACAGAGGGTGTCGGATCTGGAAGATGGGCAGAGACAAGCAGGCAGCACATGTTGCAAATGGACAAACTTTTAAAAGTCATTGCTGAAAAGAACGAGGATTTGGAATCCCGCTCTAGACGAAACAACGTTCGCCTGCTGGGCCTGGCTGAAACTACCAATACGGGTAGGCTGGAAGATTTTATGGAACGTTTACTGACTGACCTGGTTGGGAAAGAATCATTCTCTGTGCAACTTGTTATAGAGAGGGCACACCGCTCGTTGGCGAAAAGGCCTCCCCTGGGGCCCCACCGCGCCCGGTGATAATGAAGTTTCTAAACTATTGAGACAGAGATACACTGCTACGGCTAGTGAGAGAAAAAGGAGAAGTGAAGTACGAAAACACCACCCTCTCATTCTACCCTGACTTCACCCAGGCAGTGCAGGACGCCAGGCGAAAGTATCTAGCGGTAAAGAAGCAGCTGCAATCCCGAGGCATCCAGTACGCAATGTTATATCCGGCGAGGCTGTGGATTCATCACCGAGGACGTCAACACATATTTACTAAACAACAGCAGGCAGAGGACTACCGCAAGCGCGACAGGAGATCGTCTTCCCGGGAGGCGGCTGCGAGACGACTATCGCATTCGCACTCGCCGCTGTCGGACCCCTCCTGAGAAATGTGGCCTGCATGGAACCAAGATTTCAGCGAAGTGCCTCGGGGCACCTCAAAAACGCTCTGCAGACTGGTGATGTATAAAATTGGTTATTGGCATGATGGCATAGATGGACGCCCGGTTGCTCACCTCTGTCCCGTCAGACCGACTCCTGGGTTCCAGGAGGTTGCGGATGGGTGAAATAATGAGGTTGAGTAGTAATGGGGGATCCCCTAGTGGCCCCCTATCGAGGGCATTCCTCATAGTTTGTTTCTTTATTGATGGTTCAATGGTGGCGAGGGCAGATACTCTGTTGTAGGGCAGTTCGTGGGGGGGGAGTTTTTTCCTGGCGAGTTTGGTTAGCCGGTGTGGGTGATGGTGGGTGGGTTGGGGAGCGACGCACTGAGAGGATAAGTTACCGTGAGTGTGTGAGGTGTAGGCACAACCAAGTTTCAGTACAGCATTCATACCCGATGGTCATGGTTGATGGGAGCAGGGACAGCACAGGCCTCAATATTATGTCCTGGAATGTAAGAGGGCTGAATGACCTTAGAAAGCGACAACAGATATTAGGCTACCTGGATAGGCACCACATACACATTGCCCTCCTGCAGGAGACACATTTGGCAAAGGGAAGCGCTCCCCGGTTCGTATCCCGATGGGCGGCACACAGTTGCTTTGCATCCTATTCTTCCTATTCAAGGGGGGTAGCCATACTAATTAAATGTGGGGTCAGATTTGTGGAAGGTGGAACAGACGTGGACCCTGAGGGGAGGTATTGTCTGTGGTGGGGGAAGCTTCACACGCACAAAATTATATTTGCGAATTATTATGGGCTGAATGTCGACGATACTCACCACATGCTTACACTGAGGGGCAAATTACAGTCACTGGGCCACAGGAACTTTGTATGGGGGGGATTTTAATACAGTGATAAACCCCAGCATGGATAGGTCACACGCCACTGCTGTGCATTACACCTCCTCACAACGCACCATGCAGGATATTGTAGATACCGATGGCTTGATAGACACTTGGCGCCACCTACACCCCCCCCCCCGGGAAGGAAGGAACATACCACTCAACCGTGCCCAATACCTGGTCCCGATTGGACTATGTGTTCTTTACTAGAGGCATGACACATTGGGTGGAAGGGGCGAGCCACATGGCTAAAACATTCTCGGACCTTTCCCCAGTGAAAGTCACAGTGAAACCCCCGGTGGACTTGGCCCCTTTTAGTACCTGGAGGCTTAACCCTTTACATTTACAAGATGCTGTTTTTAAGGCGGAGATAGAGCAGGAGATAAAGGATTTTTTCCCCAGGAACACGGGCTCAGTAGCCAGCCTCACAACGGTCTGGGAGGTATTTAAGGTGACGTTGCGGGGATGGTGTATCTCCAAGGGAGGGGGAATCTTGAAGGACCTGCGACGGACCCTGAGCACTCTGGAGACCGGGATGAAAGCTCTGGAGAGGGGAATGATAGCCCGGGAAGAGATAGGACCCTTGAAGGCTAGCATGAGGGAGAAGATGGAGTTGGCCGAGAAGGAGTGTAGGTTTCGTGGGAAGCAATGCACAGCCAGGATATATGGAGAGGGAGACAGGCCAGGGAAATCATTAGGGAAATCATTAGCAGGAGCAGTTAGACCCCCCAGATTCGGCAACTATGTCACTGAACTACAAAACGAGCAGGGCACACCATGCCGGTCCCTTCCGGACCAAATGGCCACCCTTACTTTATATTATAGACAGCGATATACATCACAGAGACATTCCACACTGAAACTTGGGGACTACTTTGAGGACGTGTCTCTTGCATGGCTGGGAGACGTCCAACGTAAATTCTTAGCTCTAGACCTCGAAGTCGACAAAATCACTGAGGCTATAATGGGTATGAAGTCGGGCAAATCCCCTGGCTCTGATGGGATCCCTATAGATTTCTATAAGACATATGTTACCATATTAGCTCCCATCCTCAAGGCGGTATTTTATGAGGCGCTGGAAGAGGGCACCCTGCCTGAGACCATGAGAGAGGCCCACATTTTATCTCTGCTTAAACCCTGTAAACCACCCAACCAGTGTGACTCGTACCGCCCCCTGTCACTCTTAAATAGTGACACTAAAATACTGGCCAAAGTGCTGGCTACTAGGTTAAATCACCTCCTAGAAAAACTAGTGCTTCCCAATCATGCAGGGTTTGTGCCAAACCGTGCGACAGCCCATAACCTTCAGACCCTATTGGCTATCATTCAGGACATAGAAAGGACCTGTACTGCGGTGGCTGTCTTTTTGGACGCCACCAAAGCGTTTGATTCAGTAAAGTGGGACTATGTGGTGGGTACACTGGGGTACATGAGGATGCCGGACTCGTTCATAGGCTGGGTTAACTTCCTCTACACTGCGCCATGCGCCAGGGTCCTCCTTAATGGGTCCCGTTTGGACCCCTTTCCCATCACCCGGGGGACGAGGCAGGGATGCCCTCTGTCTCCGGTCCTGTTTGCCATAGCGGTTAAACCTCTGGCAGCCAAACTACGGCAACACCATAACCACAGGGGCCTTATTTACCCCTCCAGACAAGTTTTGGTTTCACTCTATGTGGATGACATTACCCTGTACATCTGTAATCCGCACGAGAACCTAAATCCAGTGTTGTGGGAAATAACTAAATTTGGGGCAATCGCTGGAGTGCAGATGAATTGGGGAAAATCGACAATATTCCCACTGACTGAGCATACGCCCCGCATTCCTTGGACTACCCATTGCAATGGGAGGAGTCTGATTATAAATACTTGGGGATCCACATCTCCAGGGATAAAGAAGTCTTAATGAGGACAAATTATGGGCTGGCCATGACTAAGGTGACGGATAACATCACAAGTTGGCTTTAGCTTCCCCTATCAGTGGCCGGGAGGGTCTCGTTAATTAATATGGTGATCGTTCCCAAATTTTTATATTTGTTCATTAACATCCCTTATCACACGAAAGCTCATTTTTTTGCAACTCTGAAAACACAGCTAGTAAGAATAATATGGGGAGGGAAGCAAGCACGGCTGAAACTGGATACCCTCATGCTCTCGTACCGACACGGGGGTTTCGACGTACCAGACTTCAAACAATACTACCACAGTGCACAGGCGCATTTTGCAGTGTATTGGTTCCAACCCCCTCCCTACATGCCCCAACTTGCGGTTGAAGATTGTCATATGGCCCCGGTCCCACCGTCGGGGTATGTATTTGCGCCATATAAAGAGAGAGACAGGGACCCGACTACTGTGGACTGCACTGTCAAAGCATGGCACTGGTTAGCGAAAAAGGTAGGAGTTCCTCTACTATACTCCCCTAGAATTCCACTGAATAACTTCCCATATCTACAGGTTACAACTGAAACAATCTGCCCAAATTTACTAACTAGGCTGAAGTATTCAACCTGGAGGGACTTATACCCCGGAATAGGAATTTCGAACTAAGGAACAGTTCTTTGGTGAGGCCCCCTACACGTTTATGGACCTTTTTATCTACACTAGGCTCCGGCAGAGCGTACGTGCCAAGTCCTCGGACTTCCCGAAGGAGCCGGAGATGTTCACCTCCCTCCATGTGTTGCTGCAGGCTGATGCACCTGCACATGTCATCTCCATGTTGTACACGCGGGTGCGCTCTGTGTCTCCTAATGCGCAAGTCAGAGCCAGGTCAGAATGGGATAGGGACCTGGCTGAGCCGCTTTCTGATGATCAGTGGGAAATGGCATGTCAGCAAACAGAGCTGGTGTCTGGTGGTAGCAGGTTACGAATTCTTCATTTCAAATTTTTGCATAGACTGTACCACACACCAGCGCGCTTACATAGATTGGGTCTTCGGGATGACGATAGATGCCTTAGATGTAGGCAAGGCCCAGCGGATTTCCTGCACCTGGCATGGACCTGCCCTAAAGTCGCTGAGTATTGGGGAGAAGTCTTTGCAGGGCTAACTGTGATGTTGGAGACCAATATTGTACCAATTCCCACCAGGGCCCTTTTGGGACTAGTCGCAGATATCAGCACACCGAATCGTAAATTTATACTTATGGGCATACTCTTAGCACGAAGACAGGTGGCATGCAGATGGGGCAGGGGAAGGGCGCCTACATTTAAGGGGTGGATACAAGACATGACCACATGGCAGGAACATTTACAAGTATATGCTGAACAATTACCGATGAAGTCAAGGCCAAAGAATATTTGGGGCCCCTTGATGTCCTACCTTAGGGGACTGCATTTTGAAAAAGAGACGATGTGCATACCTCCTTTAATCTTTTAACTCCATATTTTATTTGTATTAATGTTCTTCGTCAAACTGCGTGCTCCCCGCAAAACGTGGTCAGCCCTTTTCCACGCCAAAGATATGAACAAGAAAGTTGGGAGCGGAACTCCGCCCCCATCCAGGTGAACAGCCTTAGTGTACTAGCATACTGAAAAATGCCACAAACTTCTTCTTGTTGTCCAATTATTTTATTTTATTTTCCAAATATAATCCAATGTTATTCTTTTTTTCGAGTTTTCTCATGTCACAAAAGGGACGCTTACACATCGTGGGTTTGTCAGGAAGATGGGGCAGGACAATGTTTAATTTGTACCTGTTTAAGAGAACAAGGGGAGATGGGCAGAAAGCAGGGGTATTCATTTACAATTGCAATAAGAGATTACATTTCTTAGCGGGAAAACGTTGACATGGGGAGTTAGCAATAACTGCATATGTAATGATTAATAAAGGGCACTGGGTCACGTACGGAGACTAACAGATGTGTTTTACATTTATAGAATTTAACCCCTGACGAAGAGCCAGAGTTTAGGCTCGAAATGCATTGGGTGTACAAAAATGAAGTTTATGGATTAACTTATGCGCACTGTGATGGCGCAGGAGAAGGCCTGGATGGGCATTCCTCCACCAATAAGAATATAGTGAAGGTGTAAGCGTCCCTTTTGTGGCATGAGAAAACTCGAAAAAAAGAATAACATTGGTTTATATTTGGAAAATAAAATAAAATAATTGGACAACAAGAAGACGTTTGTGGCAGTTTTCAGTATGCTAGTACACTAAGGCTGTGCACCTGGATGGGGGCGGAGTTCCGCTCCCAACTTTCTTGTTCCTACCTTAGGGGACAGCAGGATGAGGAAGATACATGCAACGTAGGAGCAGGAGGTGAGAGTGCTGCTGAATGAGGTATGAGATCGGGAGGTGCGGGAAGGGATGTGGGGAGATGGGGAGTAGGGGGAGAAAGTGGCAGTGGGGGGGATGGAGCCTAACTAAATGTTGGGAGCTAGTGGAAAACCTTCTACATTGTGACAATTGTCAGAAGAACTTCGGGACAATAAGATGCATGTGCTGGACTTAAAAAGGAGCATGCTATTGAAATTTACTCAGCTCACGGTGATGTGTTTTTTTCTTTTTTGAAGACTTTAGGGGGACACAGGGGGGATAGGGGAGGGAGGAGGGAAGTTGGGGAGTACAATATAGAATACGGACTGTACTCCATCATCTGGAGCAAATGTTATACCGTTAACTAGTATACATATTATCCATTGCTTTGTAATTTGGTAAACAGATATAAATAAATAATATAAATAAATAAAACATTTTAAAAAGTATGCTTGGGCCTGGATTTCAGATGCAAAACCGTGTGTGGATCCCTTGAATATGACCTTTAGGTGGGCAGGATTATGGAGATAAACAGTAGCACCGAGTTGTTGAAATGGATGGTGTAAAAAGTTGTCATCCCCCATCTATGCTCCACAGTGGCATGTGCGAAATCAGGCCATGTGAAAATGGTAATGCCATTAAAATCCTTATTTTTTGCTGGACTTGAAAGATCGTAAAGTAGCTGAGGCAAAAGAACATTTCTGAAATATAGTAACATAGCTTGTGGATATTGCAAAGGGGAGTTAGATCGTTTGGATGGTGTTAGTGGGAAGCGATGTACTCATTGTATTTCCTTGTCCCAATACCAGGAGTGTGATCATAAAAGTCTTGGGGTCATTCCCCACCACTCCCTCCGGGATACCGAGAACACGTAGGTTATTACGTCATAATCTGTTCTCTTGCTCCTCAACTATAAGCATAAGATCTTTAACTATGCCACCATGTTCATCCCCTTGCGTTTTCAAAATGGCAATATCTTTTTCAAGATTTTCAGTCCGTACTTCAACTGAGGCCATTCTGTCCGCAATTTCTACACAAGTCTTGTCACTTTCCATACGATACCTTGAAGCTTCTGCTTGGGGAAACGCGAACTTCCGCTATCTAGCTTTACCTCCTCTTGGAAGCTCTGAATAGATTGTAGCACTACTGCCAAAGTAGGTTCACTCTTGGGATCAGCTGCTCCATCGTCTAAACTTCCTGAGGGAGTGTGGTTCTTTCTTGAGCACATGGTTGGATCGGTAAGAGCTGATAATTGTGAGACAGAATAATCCCATCTGAGATCTGTCATGCTACTCTGTTCTAGGGTCTCACACTCCTTATATTGACTGGATTTCCGCCTCAGTATTTTTTTGTCTGCGGTGGTGGCTTTCATGGATAGCTCTGAGTCTGTGCTGCTGTCCCAATTATAACTCCCTCCTTCGCTAGCGCCGGATACACTTGTGTCTGAGATTTCTGATTCATCCGTTAATGAATAAAATGTATCCAAATTATCAGGCGTTTTTCACTTTCAATAATAGTCGCCGAATCCTTCTTTAATGTATCAGCATTCCCAGCTACAGGATTATTAGGATTTAATACGCCGTCTATGGCGCAAGAGGTTGGGAGTTTATGGCTTATCTCTTCCTGAACCATCCCAAGCCTGGTAGCTGAGCTCAATTGAAAAATAGGAGTATTGATCTCCAGTTCTTTTTCACAAGGAGCAGGAGTTTTGATAGCACCAGTTTGAACAGTCAGACCCTCTGTTTTAGCCACAGCCCCCGCCATCACATTATGCATTTTCCCAACAGCTAGTGGAAATATATGAGAGATAAGCGGCTGACTGGCTTGAGCATTCTGGAGGGGCTGGCCAGTATTAGCACCTTTGATGTTCGTTATTTGAGTTTTTATCTGTTTAATAGTCTGTTAAAAAAATTTCAGCAGAATCATTTTTTCACTCTGCTCCCTGATTTTTTGCCCCACGAGTATCAGGGCGCTTCTGGCAGGTTTCTGCTATTGCAGGATTAGGCTGCCAGCTGCACGCTTTTGCTTTTCATCTATTTCGCCCCCCGCCCTGCCATCCTTACTTGTTTCACTTGCTTAAGTTGTTCACTTTTGTGTGTCGGCTACAATGTATCCTCCGCACCCTGGATACCTTTCGGAGAATGCCACGGCTCCTATGGGTCGGCGTTGTTTCCTCGCAATTTCCAGGATTCTGTGGATAGCCAATAGTATCTCCAAAGAGCGCATCACAGAAGAATCCCGCTGAAGGGCAGCGAAAGTCGACAATGCAGGAGCGGAGCAAGCCGAAACCGCTGATGACCAGGGAGAGTGCTTTATCGTTGCATGTATCGTAACTCGCTCTTTCTGCCCAGCAATCGCCACCACAAAATGCAGGTACTGAAGCTGCTCCATGTATTATAGTGGGCTTTACATGTATCTTAACGCATTTTTGGTGCTAAATCAGGGCTTTAGACCTCATTTGAGGATTGAACCGACGGAGCTAGCTGCAGCAGCGGCTACTCAGACACCATCTTGCCTCCACAGATATTGTTCTAATGCATACCACTGCAAAAGACAATGCTGTTTTCTAGGAACTATCCATTTGATCTCTCTGTAGTTTTTGGTGATGTTAAATTTGCTTTCTGTTGTGCTTTAATTTGTTCCCCTATACATCCCACCTCCTTAGGGTCTCTTATATTATGCATTTTATTATTCCACATGATTTCAATGTGGCAGGAAAGCCTATCTGGGCTATGGCTCCTAGTGCTCTCAGTTCCTGGATATATTTTCCTAACTCCCATTGTCTGTTCTGCCTGGCTGTAGAAATGTCTGGCCCGAATCGAAAGGACCACTCTCCCATTGTATAGTTGCCTGCTTTAAGGGTTTCTGTGAGAAATTATTCCTTAAGAGAGTATGAAATGAAATTGATCATAATTTTCCTTGGAGTCTTTTACTGGCTGTTTAAAAAGGGGTCGAGGTTGATCCGCTGTATATCTTCATCCTGGACAGCTACATCGGTACTAGGGATGAATTTCAATTATTTCAATCTTGACAAGTAGATCTTTCTCCCCCAATGTGAGAGTACGTATCTCCTTTTGGCTTGTTTCAGCCTCCCAATGAGTCCTTCTAAAGAAGACCTGATTGCATTCATTCTTTCCATTAAAGAATTCCTCTTGATTTCTAAAGCCTCACATGTACCCTGAATTTTCTCTTGATTTTTTACTGACCTAGTAAGCTTCTCCCTAACTTCGCGAATCAGGATGGCAAGCATTTTCTCTACACCTATCTGCCTTTCCTATTTTACCTGTTGGGGGGGCTGATTCCATGTGGGTGATTCCTGTGCCTGCACCTGCTCCTGTTCGTCATTCTCTGCTATTATTTGGAACCTGTTGACGGTTTCTAGTGCCTCACTTGCCTACAAAAACTGCTTTTTCCCTGCTTCTGCACCCATAACAACTCAGTCGGTGTGCGGTGTGTAGCTTGAGGTGGGCCCAGTCTTGTGCGCCTGAGGGGCCTGTAGGGATGGTTATTTGTGGCACTCTTCCACTAATCTTTATGTTCTCTGTAATTTTTTTAGATTTCCTCAGTTTCGTGAGGTAGTTTGGGGCCGGTTCAAAGGCGGCTGGGTGGCAGGGGTAGGGTATTTGAAATCAGTGTTGATACTGGCTGGACTACTAATTCTGACTTATCCCAAATATTTAGTTTTTCAAGGCATACCCATTTATTGTGCTCTCTGCATTTGTTAATTCCATATTAGTCTCCCTTACCTCTGTTTGGGGTCTCCCTTTACCTGCTTTCCTTCCTGCGGGAGGAGACCTAGGTATGACCGCTGAATTTCTCCTTCTACCACACTTCTTTCCGGTTGAATTCATGTGTGGCTTACCATGGTTTTCTAGTGTTTTGTAGTCAGCCTGTGGCTCCACTTTAGAGAGAAATGCGCTGATTAGGGATTGCCAAGGCCAACTGGGTTTCCCTCCCAGACATGTCATAAACTTGTTGCCGGGGCCAGGTCAGGACAAACCTGTGCATTACTCACAAAGCAGTACCCCAGCCTTTCGCAATGCACACTCACATGACGTGTCAGGCATACTGAATAGGTAAGTGATATCTCGACGACCAGCAATAACTTTCGTCCGTCATGTTTACCGTCCTACGGAGAGTCACCGTCACAACAAGAGTTCTGGCAGTTTTTATTCACTGGGTGTGGGAGCATGTGAGAGAAAAATGAAAAAAAGAAGGTCCTTATTGATCAAGAGATATGTTGCATGTTTATTTTAAACAAGAACGACAATTTCATTCCACTATTTAAATTAGGATCTGCTAGTAAAAGTTGACTAAAAGGAATGTCAAACTGGTTTAATTCTAGATTTATTTAATTTTTATTTTCTGAAGTTTCAAATTTTCTAGCATGATCTCTATATTTAATAAGGCTAAAAGAAATAACTCAGTTTGCACTAAAAACCCTGAAGAGAAAAGGTTAAAGTTTCAATAACATTCATTTATTAGCAAATGACAGCGGAAAGAAATAAGCAATGAAAATATTACCTAAATGGAAAGTCGAAGACATCAGTATAGAATGCAATTATCCCAAAATGGAAACCTCTCTGTCTCGGGCTGTCGCACCCATTCAAAGGTTAAGTCGAAAAGGGAAACATTTCTAAGTCCCTGCACCTCAAAAGGAAAAATTGCCGACAGCATCTCGGGGTGCAAAAATCAGATTGGAAAGCGAGATGTCCGAAACGTCCTTTTTTATACCCTTTTTCACTAACTTATCTATCTAAATTCGTAACTGTTAAGTTCAGTAATGTCTGTGATTGGTCAATTTGGAGCCGGATGAGCATAACCTCATCATTCTCTATGTAAATTCCCTGCAGTATCATCCTCACTCAAAAATAACTTCCCCCAGAGTGTCCTTTAAATTGTTACTTTGCCTTTCTTTCCCACGGGTAGGATTTTCGCTTCGCTGTCATCTATGGCTTAGGCCCCACAAAATGGCCACGCTGTCCTTGACCCACACTGCTCAGTCACAGGCAGCTTGCAACTCAGACTCTGGCGCATGCGTACTTCTGTCGCCATCTCGGATTTTCAGACAGACTCCATTTTCTTTTATTTCGTGTTCTCATTTAGGCATCAATTTAGTAACTTGGAAGTTCGGGCTGGACTGTTCCCATGAGGCACAGGGTCAGACTGATTTGCATATGGCCATGTCTGAACTGGGGTGGCAGAGTGGGCTAAAGAACGGTGATGGATTAAACCCAGATCAGTTGACTGGGGGTGAGTGCTTGTATTGTCAACACTCCGTCCATCATTTCCTTTGTTTTTTCTTTGTTCAACATGGTATGCTCAGACGTGAGTCCCTTGCTCACTTTGAGACTGGATTCAAGCAAGCCGGGCTGAAGAAGCCTGAAATGACAGAAACCAGTCCTCGGTAGCTTGTTTCCGGTCGAGGGAAGGCATGGCTTGGCAGTTCGGCCTGGACTGTTCCCATGAGGCACAGGGTCAGACTGATTTGCATATGGCCATGTCTGAACTGGGGTGGCAGAGTGGGCTAAAGAACGGTGATGGATTAAACCCAGATCAGTTGACTGGGGGTGAGTGCTTGTATTGTCAACGCTCCGTCCATCATTTTCTTTGGTTTTTCTCAATTTAGGAACTATCACGAAAATAAAAACACAAATAGATGTAAGTTTATGAACCCTTTCTGTTTACCTCCCCCTACTAATGATAACCCAGTTAGTATTTACCTGGCTCAAAGCGACATAAATGCATAATTTGACTTACCAATCTTCATGTTTTATGCCACAAGTAAACAGACAAAAGCACATTCCTGCAGGTTTTATCTTAGTACATAACAAATGCGTACATTTTAATACACAATATTCGACATATTAATAGTTTATTTGCTTAGGCAATACATGCAAATTAGTATCCCACGTGTATTGGTGTATGCAGAGCTATTTTGGGACAATGTGCTGTAAATAAAGGAGGGATTTGGGTTTTAGCAAAATCAAAGATATATGGCAATTGGTATACTCTTGTGGGTACTATGGACCAAACACGGACGATCTGGCTTCCCTCCAAGCATTATTTAACCAGCTCTTGGAGATTACATTTTCTATAATACTAGGAGGAGATTTCAATGTATTAATTGATCCGGTTTTAGTCAAATCCACTACTAGGAATACAGTTAGATCACTTAAAATGAGAGCCCTAGTAAAACAAACCATGGACTACCGAGCCCTTAACTTACTGATATGTGGAGGACTACTTCTCTACTCTCAAAGATCTCTTCTCCGAAATGGAAAGTAACACCACACCCACATGCTCAGACAAGAATCACACTGTACTCGCTACCTCGCCGGAAAAACCCTTGAGCCCTGGTGGGAGTGCTGTGAGGCAGTAACATTTGGAACCTGCGCTCTCGCTCTGGGATCAGCGCCACAGGCAAGGCAGTTGAGAACTGCATGTTGGCAAACCATCGAGGCAGGCAGCATGACTCGACAGCTTCAACAGCCCTTAAAAGCCCTTTAAGTATGTTTTCCTCACAGGCCAGCAGCGCACAGAATTGGCCCATCTAGGTCCTTGTTGCGGCTTGTGCTCTGCTGTGCACTCCCCCACTAATCGGCCTGATTCTTGGTAAAAGGCCACCACGATTGCACTTCCAAAACCTGCATAAATGCAACTCAACAAAGGGAACGTGAACATACTTGTGCCCCCCTCCCCAATACGGGGGGTGAGGCGGCATCAGTAGATTGAAATGAGGATCAACAATAACAACAACATATAACAACAACAGATCCCTCTAGGTAGGGGTGCGGCCTGTGAGTTTGGCGCTTTCTCCCTGTCAAAACAATGAAAAAACACTAATGACATTTATTTGCAAAATGAGATCTGGAAAGAGGCAGTGAAAAAAACATCAAACCAAAGGTAAGCTGCAAGAAAACCCAAGGTAGCCTTGGAGAAGTTCAATAAAATCAAACTAAGGCCAAAGCCATCCACTAATATTGCTTATTCAATCACTATTTGGGAAAGTGAACCCCAGTGGAAAATGCACATTCTTAAAGGACCCAACAACAGTCATTGTTTCAGCAACAGAAAAAGTAATGGGCCTACCGAATCCACTCACACCTCAAAAGTTAGATACGACTACAGCCCACAATTCAAGAACCAACCAAAAAATCTAAATTTAAGCCTTGTCGTAGCAAAGGAGAATAAGGATGATCACCCTAGTCGTAATAGGTTGGTGATTCAGGCCTAGGTACACACCTCATACTGTCCACATTCCATACCAAGACCTGCGCTAAAGGACAAAGCACCATAGTCTACTACCACACAAAACAACCATGGCATCAAACGGAAGAAACAAACAGCTCCTGGCTCCACTCAAGATCCTAACAAGCAATCTTGATCTCATGCAGGCATTAGAGGTCAAACTCATCTATCAGCCAGCAATGAATACCCTGACGGGCACTTACAATCAGTTATTGACATATCAAGTACATCTGAACAACTAGCTCATGAGGATGCAAGTAACAAACACAAGCATCAAGGAAATGAAGCAAAATTTATAACGTAGATGCAACCACATAACTTTGATAGAGCGCAGGCTCACCTGTGTGTTTTACCATACTCACCGACTAGGAGTTAAGTACTGAGTACGTGTTCTGGTTAATAAAATCACCACTGCATGTAGGAGTCCCATAATAATGGATTCACTTTGCTCAAGACTCATGCAGGTCATAGCTACTGCTTTCAGACATCCCGGCAATGCAGATTCCACTGGATCCAGTGTAGCAGAAAAATATGCCACAGGAGGTATCCTTAAACCGTGACTTTGGGTCAGGATGGACAATGCACAATTGTAAAGTGCATCACAGAATAATGCAAAGTCCTTTGAATAATCAGACATCCCTAAAGCTGGAGCTGAGCACAGACAGTCTTGCAGCTTCAGAAAGGCAGTCATGCTTTTGTCGTCCCACTCTACTGGGTCCATTGCTCTCTTTGTTGTCATCTGTATCAGAGGTTTAGCTAGAACTGCAAATTCCACAATCCACTGCCTGCAGTAACCTACAACTCCAAGAAACATTCTGATTTCTTTCTGTGTTTGAGGTAAATCCATGTTTCTGATTATTTTGATTCTTTCAGAGGTAACTCTTCTGACACCTCTGTCTATCTGGTGCCCCAGATATTTTACCGATGTGGTACAGAATTGTAACTTTTCAGGTGATACTTTATGTCCTCCTTCAGCCAAATCATTCAGCAATGCAATGGTATCAATAACACAGTCATTTCGCGTTTTAGACGCCACCAACAGGTTGTCAATATACTGCACTAGGACAGATTTTCCATGCAGGACCAGAATTTCAAGACATTTTTTTCAATATCAGATTGAAAATCAATGGACTTCCTGTGTACCCCTGAGGGACACGATTCCAAACGTAAACATGGTCGTCGAATTTGAACGAGAAAATAAATTTGCTATCTGGATGTAATGGCATGGAGAAAAAGGCATGGCACGAATCAATTACCGTGAACCATCTGTCTCCCCACAGTATCTGATACAAAATCACTGCAGGATTTGGCACAACTGGACAACATGGGATGACAATTTTATTAACTTGGCGGAGGTTTTGCATGACCCTATATTTTCCGCTTGGTTTCTTTATACCAATTATAGGTGAATTATGAGCGCCTAGAGACCTGACAGTGATTTGGCGCTATATAAGTCCCAGTTAACAATAACAATAACAACAATTACATGGACTGCTCATAATTTCTTGTAATGTGCCTTGCTCAACTAAAGGCTTTATTTCTGCTGAAACACCTGCTTTTATTTCTGGGCTCATTTTGTATTGTTGAATATTTGGGTAAACTGCACCTTCTTTCACTGTCACTTTTATCAGATACACATTTTCCATTAATCCTACATCTTTTCCAGTGAAATTCCACACTTCAGGATTCACTGTATGTTGTAATTCTTTTGGTAGGTCTTCCACTATCATCTTTTTATTTCAGCTTCTTGTTTCACTAACATTAGTTTATAAACTCCATCTTCATCTTGGGTTTGAATTTCAACACCACTTGGTGTGCAAAAGATAGTGCAATTCATTTTACACAGTAACCGCCCGATTCATGAACCTAAATTGCACTCGCAAGGGGCCGGATTCTGAGAATCCGGCCCTCTGCGAGAGCGATTTTTGCATTTGGGATTCAGCATCCCAAATGCAAAAATCGCTAATTGCGATGTCGCAAATGTGCGAGGAATTACATTTAGGGAATCTCTATTAGAGATTCCTTAAATGCAATTCAACATCCAATTTAAATTTGCAAATTCGCAATTTCTTGCCGCAATTTACCGCGAGGTCAGACCTCGCGGTAAATTGCGAAAACTCAGAAAAATGCATTTAAATGCATTTTTCTGAGTTGCATGTTACACACACACATGTCCTTTGGACATGTGTGTGTGCAACACCTGTGTGAAATTTCATTTGAGGGGTGCTACAGGGTGTCCTGTGGACACCCCTGGCACCCTTCAAATCGCAATCTTATTTGCGATTAGCTAATTGCTAATCGCAAATAAGGAATACCCCCCATTCATTCCTATGGGCCTTTTGGCCCATAGGAATGAATGGCGAGTTATTCCTTATTTGCGATTAGCAATTTGCTAATCGCAAATAAGGAATCAGTAGGAATCGCGTTTTATTATGCGATTCCTACATGATTACCGTTGTGCGAGTCCTTAATACCGAATCGCTATGATTCGCTATTAGGGGCTCGCAAAACGGCCCGTTGATGAATCAGGCTGTAAGTCCCTACCTAATAGGTTCACTGGACTGGAGTCGCACACCACAAATTTGTGCATTTCTTTAAAATTCCTATTCTGACTTCCATTGGTTCTGTAACAGGGATACTAATTTTGTTTATTAGAAATGCCCACTACTTGGATCGCTTCTCCTGAGAGGGGTAGGTTTGGAACGTCTGCTGTTCTCACAGTAGAACGTTAGCGCCAGTATCCAACAAAAAGGTAATATCATTTCCCTCAACCTTTCCCTCAATGTATGGACCTGACAGATCTACCGGCAAGGATGTGCCAAGTACGCACTCCTTGTCCTTCCCTCTCGGGCACAATCAGTGACTATCTTCCTCAAAAAATGCGTCACTCAAAAGAAATTGTGATATCACTGCGTCTCTCCTTCCACTTCTCTCCCAATTTGTGGTATCCACACTGTATTTAGCTTGGCTCCCATAATCTGGCATAGGGGAAAGTGGTAACTGGTTTTGTATTACCTGTTGCTGTTGCTTCCTTGATACCCCATTCTGTATCTGTGGATTCAAATTGTCAGTTTGGACATTATTACTTAATACAGCCTTACACTCGTTCCTCCAATGCCCCATTTTTCCTCACCCATGACAAGGAAATGTTTTCTTTGCCTCCTCTCTGTTCATTCTTCCTCTAGGTTTACGCCCATTTCCATCTCCTTGATTCTGATTATTTTTCAATTGATTCAACTGGAGTTCTTGCTGCTCTTCTAATTTTACTTGTGCCCACATTACCTTTTGTTCTAAATTCTTTCATTTATTGTCAATTTCATCCCCACAATATTTTGCATACTTAAGTATTTCATCAACAGGCTTGGCCTGCCAGCAGATTTTATGATCTTTAATCATTTGCGAAATTTCTGGCTTTAACACTGACACAAACCGATAAATAAAATGTGTCATGACTTTCGTATCAATGTTTTCCAACAAACTGTACTGCTTGAATACCTGTAAAAGAAGCACATAACATGCATGTACTGATTAGGGGGCTTGGCCAGCCAGGCAACATGGCGGGAGCAACTTGCTAGAGCTCCGCTAGCGACGCCCTAACTTATCCTGCATTTCCCTGGAAGTGTGGAGAGAGTTTGCCAACAACGGGCGGAGAGGTTGCAGAATAGCCTGGGGACCTCACCGGTGTCTCCAGAGCCGTGCGCCGAGACCGAGGAGCCGAGACTTCTCTGATGTGAGGGAGCTGCTGGCGGCCGGGGTGAAGGCGCGAAGTTCAGCCGGGTCCCGGAGAGGAGGGGGCCTGCCTCTGGCGGTGCGGGAGAAGTCTGGCTGCGACCGGGGGCAACAGAAAGAGCTGAGGAGGCACTGTGGTGGCCCCGGAGTGAGAGGCCAGGCCGGATAGCCCGTAACGCTGCCGACAAGTCAGGTGCAGGAGCCCTGCGGCGCCCCTGTGGGGGACTGGACGGTGAGCCGCCATCTTGCAGCCGGCTGAACTATGAGGCTGGAGCACAGACTCTTCCGCTGGTGGGACCTGGAGGCAGACGCCGAGAAGGGAGGGGCCTGCTCCTCTGCTAACTGAGGGGAGCGGAGATACTTGGCAGCGGGCGGCAGCCGAAGGTTACCGTTGCTCTTTGAGTGAGCTGCGGAGCTCCGAAGGCCGGAAGACGAGAGCAGCTCCGTCCCTGAGGAGAGAAGGTACGGGGCGCCTCAACGCTACAGGCCCGGCAGAGGGGCACGGCTGGGCGGAGGGAATTGGAGGCAGCAGGCGAGGGGGTGAGACCGGCAATTCCCTGTGCAGCTGAGGAGTCGTTACTATTCAGGCATCATTTTGGAGTCCCTGTGCTGCGAGGACCCCAGAGAAAACCCACCCCCAGCCCCCCTTAACCTACAGCACTGAGCCCTCTGATTGTGAGCGCTGCCAGCCAAGAACTGCAAAACGGAGGGGCCTGCCCAGTCTGCTGACCCAGGACTTGCCCTGGAAAACAAAAGACTAAAGCTGAGAGATGGGAGCAGGTCTAGGAACAACTCCGGACTGCCCACCGCAGCTGCCTGAAAGTGGAGGCCTTCTGCAGTTTGCACGTATGTGCCCGCACGTGACCTTACCTACTGAGAAGTGGACAAAGCCCTTGCCACTAGTCTGACCGTGGCACACCTACTAGTAGATCACTGGCAGCGTCTATGTGCCCTGCCTAATTGAACAAGCCTGGAACCCCACCTGTAATTGCAGTCAGAGCTTTTTGGGCCGCGACTGGGAGATGGCTTGCTTACGGCGCGCACGGACACCAACAGGTGGGGGCCCATGCAGACGCCCGAGAGTAAGGCTACAGGGTGGACTGCTCTTGGATCCCTGGCTGCGACGGTTGGCTGATAGGAGTGAGGACACCTCTCTCTGGGAAATAGCTCCCAACTGGGGGTGACTGGAAGTGAGTGGCCGGAAGTGTAGATGCCCACGTTGCAGCAAATCACTATGGGCAGGCTCAGGGACAAAGCACAGCTGCAGCAGCAGGAGGCGACCGGACCAGACACAACGCAGGACCAGCGGCGGATGGCCATGGACCCAGCTGCTACACTGGCGGCCAAGATGGACACAGTTTTGGCGGCGGTGGAGCGCATTGGATCGACCCTAGATCAAACCAAGTCGTCACTAGAGGTACGGATTGATAAGGTGACATAATACTTCAAATTGCTGCACGCTGACCACCGTAAGCTGGCGCAGACCATTACAGAACAGCGCCAAGTGGTTCAGGAGATAAAACCTGTGGTGCGTAGTCACGCCGCAGCCCTGCAAGACCTGATTGATAGAGTCCCCGAACTAGAAGACTGCGCCGAGGATACGGAAGGGCGCTCTCGGCGCAACAACGTCCGAGTGGTGGGCCTGCCTGAAGGAGAAGAAGGGACAGCACCTGAGCAATACACTGAGACGTGGCTGAGGACAATCCTGCCGCCTGGAGTGCTATCTCCGCAGTTCGTAGTCGAAAGGGCGCACAAGGTGCCCGCGCAAGCCCGGAGGGCGGGAGCTAGACCCCCCGTTCCTCTTCAAGCTCCTCAACTACCGGGACCGAGATACGGTACTCCGGGAAACACTGAAGATGAGCGACCTGCAGGTGGGCAACAGTCTTGTAATGCTTTTCCCGGACTACACAGCGGCGACACAGAAGAGGCGGGGATCCTACATGGCAGTGAAGAAACAGCTCAGGGACCTGGAACTACACTATTTACTGCTCTTCCCCTCGCGGCTGCGCGTGGTCACGAAGGAGGGCACACGCTTCTTCGACACCCCAACGGAAGTCTGGGATTGGCTGGAGGAGACCGGGCAGTGTCGGGGACGCGACCAGAGGCCCCAGACGGCAGCGGATGGCAAGAGCAGCGCTCCAGGAAGAGGAGGAGGAAGAGGGAGGCCAGACAGGGAACGGGTCTGAGACAGGCGGCACCCAGCCCGGAGAAGATACGGCAGGAGCGGCAGGAGGCACTGGAGGCGGTTGCAACGCTGGGAGCGGGGACAGGACATGGCAGACCGGAACATGGACAACAAAACGGAGCCGAGGCTAGCGGATCTTCCTCGCCATCTACGATAATGTTGGACGACCTTCTGCAGCCGGTGGTGACGCCCCAGACAGCGGACTATATCGTGTGACAGCTGACGACCATATGATGGACTACTTCATAACTGGTGTTTTGTGCAAAGATCCATTGAATCCTTTGAATGTCTGATGCCACACATTGATAGGCAATACTGCTGACCTGGAGTCGCCCATATGCACAGACACAGTAATAGAACCTGCTAACGTACTGTAGATGCACAGCTGCGCTTTCCACTAAGACATAAGTTCCTGCACTTACGCGCGGGGTGGCGCGCACAGGTGGCTCGTACAAGACAACACACTCTACTGTTGGTGGCAACCAACCACACCTCAAAAACGCTGGGGCCTTCCCGAGGGAGTTCCCTGATAACACTACCGACTGCGCGTTCCCCAAGCGCACACACATTGTGATCGCAATACATTAATCAATAGTTTGGTTGCTCAGTCTGGACGCATTCTCCGTTGGGAGTACGCCCATAAAGTTACACAGTTAGTTTCAGTTCACATGTTTCAGATGCGGCAATTAGAGATTCCCGACCGAGGGCCCACCCCCAGACCTCACATGTTGCACCCCCTGCCCCCCCGGACGAACACGCCACAGCACCACTCATGGCATGCACTAACATCATGACCTGGAATATCCGAGGCATGCACACCCCGTTGCGTCGGTACTCTGTTTTCGCGTATATGCAGCGCCACCGCACGGGGATTGCACTACTCCAAGAAACACACATGTCTAGAGTGGAGTTGGAGAGACTCCACAGGCGATGGAGGGGACAACTTTATGGCACAACCTACTCAGCGCACGCGCGAGGCACTCTGATCTGGGTGAAGGCAGGTGTCCCCTTCGCACACACTGACACGCAGGTAGACGCGGAAGGGCGATACACGTTTGTGAGGGGGAGGCTCAATGGGCAAAAAATATTGCTGGGCTCTATTTTCGCCCCTAATACGGAGCAGCCTGCCTTCCTGGCATCTTTAAACCACGTCCTTCAGCATATGCGGGCCTGTCCTGGTTGATAGGAGGCGACTACAATATGTTGCTGGACACACAGTTAGACCGCTCATACCCACCCCTGCGCGCAGTGGCAGCGACCTCAACAGCACAGGCCCTTAGAGATTGGCTAACGAATTGGGACATTCAAGACCTTTGGCGTACACAACAGCCCACAGACAAAATATACTCCTATTACTCGCCGGTGCACGGCCTCCATGTTAGACTGGACAGAATAGTAGGCTCCCAGTCCCTGCTCCCGCTCTTAACCAAGTCGGAATATCTGGGTAGGACGCACTCGGATCATAACCCCTTGTGGTTCCAGATTAGCTGGGTGACAGATAGACCTTCGGTGCCCACATGGCGACTGCAGGCGGCCGCACTGGAGGATGCGGAGTTCAGATCATCCCTGGGTAGTGCCATTCTCTACTACTTTGAGGAAAATGGGGGCACAGCGAGCGACCCTATGGTGGAGTGGGATGCCCATAAGGCAACTATATGGGGGCATTGCATAGTGACAACGTGGAACATCCGAGCGCAGGTATCTGCGTCCCTGACCCGCATAGAATCTGAGCTACAGCAGTACGAGCGTGAGGGGGAGGGAGCGGGTAGGCATGCTCTTAAGCTGGGGGAGCTACGAGGTGAGCATGCGGTCCTCATTGAAAGACTAAGGTGTCACAATTATGCAGCGCACATGGCCAGGACACATGCGAAAGTGGACAGAGCAGGTCGCTTGCTAGCCTGGCGGATACAGGCCGCGGAGCGCAAGGCGCCGATTGGTGCCATTCACTTGGGTGATGGTACTGTGGTGTATACACAGCGCGAAATACACCAAGCGTTTACTGAGCACTATCGGGACCTCTACAAAGCTCGAGGCACCGGCCGGGAACATGCAGTGGCTGACTTCCTAGAGCTGGTTACGCTACCCAAAGTCACTGATGCGCAGAGGGAGGACCTAGGTGACCCGCTTGCGCTGGAGGAGGTGGGTGACGCGATCCAGGCGTTGCCGACCGGGAAAACGCCGGGGCCAGACGGCCTGCCAGCTGAATACTACAAAGCGAACAGAGACATCCTGACACCATGGCTGCTCCAGATGTATCGGGCGTCGATAGCGGAATGCCGGCCCTCGCCCTAACTGAGAGAAGCGTTTTTGGTGTCCCTGCCCAAACCTGACAGAGATCCAATGTCCCTGAGCTCGTATCGCCCGTTGGCGATGCTAAATACGGACTATAAAATATTAGCCAAGATACTCGCTGAGCGACTGGCGCCATTAGTCCCCCATCTGGTCCACCCAGACCAGAATGGTTTTGTGCCGGCGAGGTCCACATCCCTGAACCTCAGGAGGTATTTTCGAGAGGCGGCGGAGGCGGCGGCGGTGTGGCCTAGAGCTGGGTGCCTGATACTGGACCTGGAAAGGGTCTTTGATAGCTTCGAGTGAGGATATCTTCGGGCGGTGTTGGAGGCGTATGAGCTGGAAAGGGAATTTCTGGAGATGGTGGGGCTACTGTATAGGAACCCCGTGATCCGCGTCCGGCTGGGGCCCTACGTCTCGGAGGAGGTGGCGGTGGGCAGAGGCACTCGACAGGGATGCCCTCTGTCACCGCTGCTCTTTGCGCTGGCCATTGAACCTCTGGCGGCAGCCATGAGGCAGCTGCTGGCTGACGGGATCCCACTAGGAGATGGTATACATCAGGTATCCCTATATGCAGATGACTTATTGGTCTTTGTCAGGGACGTGAATAGTATGCCGGAACAGCTTGGCCCACTGCTATGTCGATTTGCCGATCTCTCGGGGCTCCGAGTTAACGTGGGTAAGTCTTGTCTATATGCCTTTAACAGTGAGGTGAATGATCCAGAGTATAGTCTACAGGGCACGAGAGTACAGTGGCGCGCGGATACGTTTAAATACTTGGGGATCCAGATATACTGGCAGCCAGCGGACCTGATGGACAGGAACTTAGGTAGAGCGGTTACAGCGCTCAAGGCGCAGATTGGCTTTTGGTCCACGCTCCCCCTAACACCCACGGGCAGGGTCGCTTTGACTAAAATGTTGATGCTTCCTCGCCTTCTATACTCTTTTACGAATCTGCCTCTGTTCGTGCCCGCAGCTTTCTTCTCCAAGCTCAGCTGGACCCTGCGCGATTTTGTATGGGGCACGTCCCGAAACCGAATGGCCCTAGGGAAGCTATTTCTCCCCACAGACAAAAGCGTCCTGGCCGCCCCCTGCTTTGAGCACTACTATCTGGCAGCGCAGCTCCAATGGATTGCCCGCTGGATGGCGGACAGGGGGAGGGAGGACACCGCCACAAGTGAGCCGCCTTATACCTTGGAAAGGATCACTGCGCTGTTTCATCCGCTGGCAGCCAGGGCAAGACCTGCCCCACTCCTGCTAGGGGTGGCATACAAGTGCTTCCGTAGGGCACTATACCTCATGAGGAAAGTGCTTCCATACGCGCCTGCGGTGCCGCTGGAGGGCTCTCTGGGAGGCGAGGGTCTTCTCACGTGCTGCATTCTCGAACAGTAGCAGGAGGCGGAGGTGCAGACGCTGGGCGACCTATACCAAGACGGAGCCCTGATCCCCTTTGAGACGTTGGTTGCAGAGGTTGGGCTCCACCCTGGGGGATTCCAATGCATAGATCACTCATAGCCCGGATGGCGATGGAGTGGGGTAACATAACGGAAGAGCCGGCGCAGTATCTGATGATACAGTACCTCCATGTCATGGGCAGGGTCAGGCATCTCAATAAATGGGTTGCTGCGTCCCTACGGTTGCACACAGAGCTGGACTTGGCCCCCCTCCGCGGGAAGTGGGAATTAGATATGGGGAGACCGCTGGCAGACAAAGAATGGGAACGGATGCTCAAAAGTCCGGTGCGCATACCCAGAAACATGCAATTTTGACAGATCCAGGTATATATAGTCAACAGGGCCTACCTCACCCCGGCTTTAATCAATAAATATTTTAATAGGGCAGATGCATCTTGCCCTAGATGCGGCGAGCTAGATGCGGACCTCCTTCACCTTTTGTGGCGCTGTTCAAGGCTTAGCAGTTATTGGAGGGAGATCCATGCCCGGCTCGTGCAATGCACCGGCCGCGAAATCCCCTGTGACTGGCCCGAATTCCTCTTACACCACTTCAAGCGGTCGCCTGCTACCAAGGCGTCGTTCCAATTTCTGGACCTGGGAAGGGTCAGGGCGGTGAGACTCCTAACAAAGAGATGGAAAGCGAGGGACCCACCCAGTGTACAGGCGTGGACCCTGTCTCTCCTGTCATGGGGCCGTGCGAAGTGGACCGCCATTAGGAGAGAGGAAAAAGTGGAAATACACAAAGAGCCCATGGTGGAATGCTGGGAGGGCATGCTCAACACGCTACAGGCAACAGGGACTGGCACGGCTGTGGAAGGGGCCGGGGACACGGAGGGCGGAATGGATAACCATGGGGAGGGGCGCATGGCGAACACCCATAACAGCAGCAATGAAAGCAGTAATACTGACGCTAACACACAGGCGGGGGCTCACGGCCGGAATGCTGTGAGGGTGCAGTAGATATGGGGAACATAAATACGCCAAGAGCAAGGAGCAGAGGTGTGGGGGGCGTGGGAGGCCGGTTAGATAAGATGAGGGAATAAACACACATTTACTGACTGAAGGAGAGGGAGGGGGACCTCGGGGAGGGGAATGGGGGAACGTTTTGTATTGAACACAGGTGATAAAGCTGTATCTCGTTATTACTGTTTCTTGCAAATGTTGTGGTTGCAACTGAGTTATGTATATATGAACTGGCACTCCAGGCGGAGAGGAGACGCAAAGACTCGCACAGGATATGGCCATGTACAAAGGCCCGGGACTCAGTCGACTGACGTATATGTCACACTATATTAGCGTCTTAATAGCAAAAGGTGTTGTCAGAGTCCTGATAGCAGAACACTGGTGATAATGTATTTGATGTACATGATGCGTGAATTGAGTTGTTGAAAATGACATAGAAATGCCAATAAAAAGAGTTGACAAAAAAAAATAATAACATGCATGTACTGATTCATGCTTATTTTGGGTAGTTCTATCAATTCTTGTCCAATCTGTTTCTTTTGGGGGTACTTTCCTTTTTAAGAAGGTTATGACTTGATGGTACTTTTTCATCACATCATCTGATGGTGCTCGTGTCTTTGAATCTCTTGGGAACTCGTCACTGGGCCAATCTATGGTGTTCTTACATTCTGTCCACAAATCTGCGGGACTACAATATCAAACAACCCATCTAAATCTTTCAACAATACTTTTGAAACTTTTACAAATCTCTCGACTTGCCTGTACCACTCTACAGGTTTCTCTCTGAGTTTCGGGAAATCCTTGGTAAATGATAAAATATCCTGTCGGGACCATGGAACATGTACATATCATCCTTCTGGCACTTCTCTCATTGGACACAACCTTCTACCTTTTCTGATTCTTTCAGCAAATATTCAGATGTAGTATCTTTCGCTTGGTCTTCCTCTTTTTTCTTTGTCCATCTAGCTCTCCACTTGTCTAGATCTCCCCACTTCTGTAATAATGACAATAATTCCTTTATTTACACTTTTCGTCCTGACACATTCATGTTTTCTAAATCTTTGTCAGAAAATTCAGCTCGGTAAGGTTTCTGTAACACTTTAGATTTTCCAATATCAATTCCCTTCTCTAAAGCCAAATTCATAAATTTTTCATGGAACTTTTTTGTATTTTTAGTAATACTTCAAGATATAAACAACAATTCATCCTCACTGAAAGTATTCAATCTTTCTAACCCCACATTTCCAAACACTGCGAGTAAATCCCTTCCGCTTACTCTTCATACAAGCATTAAAGAACCTGTTACTCCTTCAGGCTTACCCTTTCTTGGTGATATGAGGCCAAAGTTTCACCAGCAAACTCTTCTACTATCATTTATTCACACATTCATACAGAAAAATCCATAATTAGTGCTTCGAGTTCTACCTAACTTTACGCACTTAATTCCTTAGGCAAGTGACCTCACTGCAGATTGGCTTCTAATTACCACCCGCTATTCTGTCCCCGGTGATTCCAAACAAACATAAAACAATACAAACAGGTTTTAGTTAATACATGAAATCAATACAAATTCAAAATAATCAATACGCAACTAACTACCTATCATAACTAAAACCACTACTCTGCTACCAAAGAATACTGATAGAGCGCAAGCTCACCTGCTCGTTTTATCATACTCACCTGGGCCCATAAAACATATACACTTTGAACAGGTAAACCTTCGCTAATCAGAATTTTAATTAACCTTTTGGGACCTATACAATTGTCTTACCAATCCGGTACCTAGATTCCTAAGGAATCAAGGGAGCTAGCATAGTAGGTAGAAAATAAACATTTGTATTCATAAAATAACGACAGACTCAGGAAAGTTTTAAGCACTTTATCTATGTAAATTCTTAACCACTTGGCTGCTAAGGTACAATTACTCCTCTGCTGTAATTTCCATTGAAATCAATGGAAAGTCCATGACGAGTTACCCTTGTCATTAGCGGCGAAGAGGTTAAATGTCATAGTCCATACCAATTCAATTAAAGCTTGTTCAATTAGGAAGAAAATAATCAAAGCAAGATGATGTGAAAATATTACGAGACTTTCTTTAAGCATTGAAACATAGGAAGGGTAAGAAAAGGGAAACAGTACAATGACATACCCACACAAATTTATTTTTACCTAGAATTGTGAGAAAACCAACCCTGGCCACGGGCTGGGGCAAAGGACAGGACTCCCGATAGTTCAGGTGCCAACAGGACAGAACAGGTGCAGACCAGAATCAGAACAAGTACGGACCAAATTGGATCAGGACAGGACCACCGCAGGTCAGGACCGGCATCCACAGCTGAAGTGCAACACCAGCGTCACACCCCTCTCTGCAGCTAACTGCCTGACCCCAATTGGGTAACAAAACTCCTTCCCTGAACCCCGATTGGGTTATCGAATCTTCTGACAGAGTGCTCCGCCAGCACCTCTGCTCTCGATCGCCTATTGAGTGCATTGGGTCAGTGACAGATCAGCTATTCGGACAAACTAACTAGCTAAGCCTACCATAGTTATACCATTTTCCAGGGCAGTGTACCACCCCTTAATGTTGCAAGTTCATGTATTCCCTCAATTTGATTGGTCAAACGCGAGGAGAGGTCATCACACCATACCAGTTAGGAGATAATTTCATTCAAATATTTAAATCAATGTTCCCTCCCATAATTTTATTTTCCCATGCACTTTTATTCCACCCAACAATGGATGTTTCAATAACAAATACAATGTATACGAAGATTTGTAAGTTGTCTTCCTTTCTGAGGGTTAAGCGTTTATTTTCCCAGGCGCATCGCAGGCAAGACTGTTACTGGCACAGATTCAATGCCATGGCTAGTGGACTCGGGAGAATTCAGCACATGCGTGATAAGAGTTTCAAGATGGGAGTTCAGCAATGGCACATCAGGCCCAAATACTAGCTAGTAGCAAATTCAAAGAGAAACAGTTTTAGAACAAAGAATAAATGAATGCACTGTATACCACTTATCTCTACTCTATTTTCTTTATTTTATTTTAACTATAGCAGTAGTGATTAGGCAGAACAAACAAGGTTTAGTACAAGCAGCAGTGAACGCATTAGCATGTGAAACATAGAACAGCCATCTTTAGTTCTAGTGCGCAGAAGCAAAGTTTTCCCACCAAAGCAGAAAGTATGTCATGTCACTTGAGTGTGACAGACTCATGCACAGAAAAATTCCCACATTGCGGCGCCCATTTTAATGCTTTTGAGTTACTGTTAGTAAAAGCACATAGTCAAGCTTCCCATAGATACTAGAAATGTTGTGTGGTGCAATTATTAGTAATACTAAACATGTTTATTAATACGTTATATGTTATTTCGAGAGGATTGAATCCAAGCAAGTCTCTTTACGTGCAAAACCTTGCTCCATCAACCTGGGAAGTAAGATCATTAATACTCCAACAACAAAGGCAAGTGGAAAAAAGAAACAAAAAAAGTAAGTCCAAAACAACATATTGAGATGGGTGATATTTTAGAAACAAAAGTGAAGAGCATCTCAAACCTGCACACCTCGCTATTAAACATTCTACAAACGTCAATAGTTATGCTCAATATGCAGTCAGACAAGCTGGGCATCAGATAAAACTCATGAACATATAAAAGCTGCACATATCACTGGAATAAATTCAAAGTTGAAAAAATTGACTGATCTTATAATAAAGGGACGAAAATCTAACCCAGTATTGCACATCGAATGTGCATGTGGCCCAATAATTGATAAATGGAGTACTTTGCCAGCCATCTTAATGAGCATTCTGAATGAAAGGAACATTAACAATTTGATTACAAATCCAGGCGGACCCAACGTAGAACAGAATCCCAAATATCAAACAGCAACTACTGTGTTGTCACAAACATCGGTGTCAAACAAATTAACCAGAAATCTGAGGGGAGGCCCAGGAGGAGTTCCTGATAATACTGAGCCCATACCTCATAGCACTGGCTAATTAATTGAACATGATACGTTTATGATTCCTAACCAAACCAAGAGACAGAAGAAATGTGCCAGGAAATCCAGGAAAGAACTCCCAGTGCATACGGAAGGATTCCCAATATGGGAAAAGACCCTATTTTTTAAGTCAAGTCAAGTCAAGAAATACTTTATTCGGTTCAATTTTCAAAACCATAAAAGTACAAGACACACATAAAAAATGGTCCAGGGATCACAATGCATCATTAAAAAATTTACATGTTACAGTTAAAAAGAAGCAAGCGCTAATAAAAACATTACAGAATAAAAAACTAGATTCAGTTATGCAATAGGCGATATTAGTAGTGGGTATTCTACATCCAATTGATCTTTTTACCCAGTCTCACTGCAATAGTTAAAAATTTGGCCACATTATAGATTTCCCAGATATCAGTTAACATCTGAAGATATAATAAAGCTGGTTTAACCTGCCTGAACATTCTCCCCTTTAACAGGGAATAATGAATTTTTTCCTGATGTCTTTGAAGTGGGTACAAAAGAACAGGTAATGGGCAGTGTCCATAATTGAGTAGCCATCACAATTACAAGTGTTCAGTTCCAAGTCCCTGGTCCAGCCAGGACGGCCGGAAATTAACAGATGGACTTTGTTCAATCGGAACTTAGTGAGAAGGTACCTGTGGCTTGGATTGTTGACGACCTTCAAATAAAGTTCCGGTTCATGGTCTGAAGAGACAATCAATTGATGAGACCTAACAGAGGGTTTTATCAGCTCCCTGTTTTCTCTGTCCATTCCACTATACAACAAAAAAGTGTTCTTTGTCCACTTCAAATCCGCCTTCACAAGGGCGGATGGATTGTGGAACAGTTCTGGCCTTCCCAGCTTTACACACAATTGTTCAACATATTTCAGCCAGGGGATCTTATTCCAATGATCTAGTTTTAAGCAGTCCTTCAGGATTTCATGATTAACCTCAAGCTCTGGATTGAGCCACACAGATATCCATTTCAAAAGGGGGGCCATAGAAACTCGATCTTCCAAAAAAACCACCCCGCATTCCTGATGTACAATAAAGCTTGCCGTGGATTTTGGCAAGGAAAGAATGGATTTTAAAAAGTTATCTTCGATCACTTGGAGAAATTTAACAGGCCTAAAGCCCCACAGGTCTGCACCATACATAGCGATGGCTATACATTTAGCAGCATACACTTTTAGGACTGCCTCTATGGGCTTCACCCCAAGTTTACGTGAGAAACCAAGGACTGCAGATATGGATCGTGCCAAAACCTTTTTTTTCTCCAGCATTTGGGGGTGCCATGTAGAACAATCGTCAAACACAACACCCAGATAAGGGAATCTGGAAACTCTTGATAACTTTTGGCCATTACAGTGTAAAGTCATAACATTTTTTTTGGCCTTAGCATGGTGGCCTACCACCATTACATGGGATTTGCCAAAATTGATACTTAAATCCAGTTTTATCATAAAATTATAAAAAGAGTTCAACAGGCTTTGCAGACCCACTGCAGTTCTAGCTATAAGAGCAGCATCGTCTGCGTACAGTAATGCGGGCAATGTATATTTCCCTGCCCTAGGTATATCTTTACATGCTGTACCCAGTATTCCACCCAGATCGTTAATATAAAGTGTAAAGAGCAGGGGAGCAAGGATGCAGCCCTGCCTTACACCGTTGGTGATACTAATTTTCCCTGTGCAGTTCCCTTTTCTGCCATAACGGACAGTAGCGGTAAGGTCCTTATGGAGGTCTGCTAGGAAATACACAATGTTTGGGTCAATACCTATACTAAGGAGCTGGCCCCACAACTTGGATCTGTTAACTCGGTCAAATGCCGAGGACAGATCCATGAAGGCAATGTACAGGGATCCCTGCTTTACTTTGGTGTATTTTCCTATCAGCAGTTGTAGGTTTAAACTCTGATCAATGGTGCTCCGTCCCTTTCTAAAACCATACTGAAGGGGGGAGAGGGTGTTAGTCTCCTCTAACCATTGAGTGAGTTTGCTGAGAACCACTCTCCCTATGACCTTAACCGCAGAATCTATTAGGGAAATAGGGCGATAATTTCCGGGTTCCCCCCTGTCTCCTTTTTTAAAAATAGGGACAATTACTGATTGGGTCCATGATTCTGGGATACCTGCTTTAAAAATCCTGTTGAAAACTCTAGCTAAAATTTTGGACCAGAATAAAATATCCACTTTAAAAAGATCGGCGGGAACCCCATCCGGCCCGGGAGCTTTGTTACTAGTCATTTTTTCGATGGCTAAGGCCACCTCTTCCTCATCCACCGTTAGGCTATAGGGGAGTTGGTAAAAACTAGTCATGTCCTCAGCCCCAGGGGTTTCCTGTTCATAAACAGATTTAAAGTGCAAGTGCCATTTGTCTTCTTGTATGCCACAATCCAGTTCATTGTTGCTTGAGTCCGAGAAGAATGGTTGGTTGACCACGGCCCAGAATTTGGCGCTACTTTTCAAGACGTCAGTTGAGGTCAGGTCGGCCCAAGCGTCCTCTCTAATCTCACGCCGCCTTTTCTCAATGGTGGTCTTGTATGCTTTCCTGAGGGTAGCCACGAGCTTTCTGTCTACTGGTTTGGATTTTAAAGCTACTTTTCGCTTGTGATTGTCAGCAGAACATTTGTTGTCAAACCAGCCTACCTTTTCTTGGGTTTTCCTTTTACACTGTCGTGTCACGTGGGACACAATGTCGGCGCAGACCCTATTGTACGCCTCTAACACCTCTATGTCCCCCGCCTGGTCATTCAAGCAGAGTTTAAAGGCCTCCTGGCTACTTATACACAGATTACCAAAAAAGTCCTCAGGAATTATTTTACACCATTTAATTCGGCGGGCCTGGTCAGTTGGTCGTAAATCACATTTATCTACTAGACTCAAGCTGCTTTCCTTAATATCAAATACATTCTTAATTTTTAGTACAACCAGATTGTGGTCACTAAAATGGGACCTTACAACAGAATAACAAATAATATGACTGCCATAACTACTGCTCAAAAAGATATAATCAATGGTGAACCCACTGCCATGACCCGTAAAAGTTGGAATGCCCTCTTCCCCCCCGAGTGGCAACATTAATCCGTTTTCAGCTAGCAGGGATTCTAAGAAGGTTCCCTGCTCTGAATGTTCAAAATGGATGTTCTCTTCTTCTGGGGGGCCAAATAAAATATTGGGGGGACATTTTTCCTGGCAACCATGGACATTAAAATCTCCCAGTAGAATAACAATACAATCAGGCTCCATAGACTCCTGGAAGTTGACTAAGAAAGAGTTTAACCTCAGCAGGTTGTCAACTGGGTGTTCTCTATCAAAGGAGTTGTAGAAGTTCACTAACAGTACAGCATTAAAGCCCCTATGTGTAATTAAAACTGTAAGACAATAGGGACTACCAGTAGGAATTTCTTTATAGGTGCCTGAGATTTTTGCAGATATCAAAGTAACCAGACCACCTCTGGCCCGCCCTCGCTTTGAATTAACAGCTGGGAGAAAGAAGGTGGTGAAACCGTCCACTGTAAGTAAATTTTCGGTGGCCCACATTTCCTGCATGGCAATTATGTCCATAGTGCCTATGAGGTCTCTCCAATGAGGGTCGTCAATTTTATTCCTAAGGCCCGCAATGTTCCATGTGGCCAGTGCGATGCCCCGCCTGCCCCTTTCATTCCCATCAGTCACACACAAAGCTGTCCCTCCCTCAGAACCCTGACCTATAGTTAACATTGGATCAGGGCTTAGCTCAGGGTTTAATTCGTGTGCGGGCTGACTGCTCTGTGGAGAAGTGTAAGGGGCATTTAGCAGTTGTTTAGTGGATGGGCCCAGTGTTTGTCAATCTACCCAATCCATAAATGACGGGTAATCATTGTGATTGAACGTTGGGACATTAAAATAATTTTCTTGCCCGTTCACATAGTGATAATCATAATGTGGGTGGTTATTTTGGGGCCCTGCAGCAAACCCACCCTGGAAAGGTCTGGCCCTTCTTCTCCTGACCACATTCCATCCGTCCTCACCACCCTCCTCCCAGCCACGGGGTTGAGCCTCCCATGGGGAATTGAACTTCTGTCTGTTTTTATGTTCCTGGGGGCCCTTTAACCAACTGCATCTTCTATCGGGTTGATTCCCCTGAGCATAGAAGTAGGATAGAGGCCTGGCAGTGACCGTGCTCGCCTGATAGCGCGGTATGCCGGCACAGATGTGATTTACTACCTGTGGGTTCTCGAAGGTGACCACAACGCAGTCACCTTGTAGGTTTTTCCTATTGCCTCCAACCCAAGGAGTTCTCTCCACCATTAGGATGTCACTGGGCATGCCGGGCGGTAGTGGGTGATTTTTGGACAGCCAGTGACATACCTTATTTTTTAGGGTTTGGTAGGACTCTATTTCAGTTGGTGCAAGTTCAGTAACCCCGGTCAGGATCACAACGTAGGAGCATGCATCCGGGGGAAGGTGGATGTTTCTCCGTGGTTCTCTCTTTTCTTTTGGGGCCTGATCTAGTTTAGGAGTCGGGGGTGTGGGGTCTTTAAACTTGACTTGGGGGGTTACCTTAGATTTGGCAGGATTCGATGTCTGTTTTGGGTCAGGGGTTTTTGAAGTAGTGCCTCCTGAGTTGATGGTATTAGTGGGATTGCTGGGCACATTTTTTTTGATAATAGGGACATTTTTGTCAACTATGGAAGGCTTATTCGTGACCTTCTTTGCATGGGATATCTTATTATCCAAACTGAAACTGGGAGCACTTATGTCTTTATGAATATTTTTTAAGATGGTTTCTAAGCAAAGTAGCCTAACCTCGATGGGTTCAAGGAGGATTTTTAACATTTCGAAGATGTTGTTATTTACCATGTTTAAGCTATTCCTATCCTCGTTGCTTTTGACATGATTATCAACTTCACCACTTAAATCCAAAATTTCCTCTAAACTGCTGTCTATAACGGTATCGTCTGGTAGGCTTAGGGGTAGGCCCACATTGGCTTGGTGAGCTCCATCAGTGTCAACAGTGTGAGCAACCAGAATGCTGTTCGAGTTTAGAGGCACCGGGTCTAGGGTAGTTTGATCTAAGTTATGAGTAGTCTGTGCTTTTTTCCCTTTACGTGTAACAGGTTTGGTCTTTTGTTTAGGAATCGCCCCCTCTTTCAAGCCCCTTTGATGTGCATTAACCATAGAGGCGTTTTCAGACTCATTAGATAAACCGCTCTCTACTAACAAAGCGAGATTGGGTGTTGCCTCCAATCCTTCTTGAGAGCTGAAATCATCATGGCCCCCCTCATTATGTACAATAGCAAGAGTATTTGGACCTGTTGCCGCATGTGGGGTGCAAGCTTGAGCTATGAGGCCTAAGGAAGATCTCTTGGCCATAGCCAAATCTTGAGACACCCTTCTATCCATTAAAATAATCCCTTCGTCTATTAGGGCATGAGTCCGAACAATAAAATCATCAAGGGTACCAGTACATTTTTTGGCTCCAGCAGCTGCCATGCTTCTAGTCTCTCGGCAGTTCATAACAGACCCCGATAACATGGCAGTGGGAGTTTGCAGAAATTACGTGTAGCCGATCACAAAAGTCTGTCTGTGATATTGGTCCCAATAATAATAAAATAAACAATGGGCAAACTTACAGTTGTTTTGAAGGTCCGTGAGGCCAAGGGCTGGGAATCAACTGACAGAGTGTATGGCCCAGGCCAGGCTCCTCAGGCCTCTGAGGGCCCGCCCTTTGCCCGGGCTTAGCCCCGCGCTTGGTCCCGCACGCGTCCTGCTACGCGGAGGTGGTGACGTTGTTTTAAGCACCTCCGGGCGCCTTCTTGCGCGTCACTGTCGCGCGCCCCCACACAGGCTCCTGGGTGTTGGAGTCCCCCCGCTCTGCTTCCGCGTAGATGTTGAGATGCGGCGGCAGGGGGGACTCGGCTCCTATTCCTCCGGACGCTGGCAGATTCGATCTCTGCTACGGCGAGGTGGCGGTCACTCCCTCTGGTGCGTGAATTCTCCAGGAAAGGCTCCCATTTTAAGTCAAATGTGAGCAACAAGATCCAGTAATTGGAAAACTTCAATAAACCAAGCAACAGAACAATGAGAACAAGGAAAATCAGGAAAGCTCTTTGCAGCTGGATTGACTATATTCCTCCCCACTAAATGATGAAGTAACAAACATCATACAGAAGGAACGGGATAATGTACCGATACAATCTAGCTCTGACCAAAATTTGCGATGTGGGAAAAATGAACTTTCCATGCAAAATGCTCAGGGTATTCAGAGAGAAGGGAACAATAACTCTAAACACCCTGACAATTAGCTACCTTAAAAAGTAACAATCAGAATAAAAACTCATGTAAAGTGGCTTAACAAAGTAACTCCCAAACAAGCAATGAACAAAACAAACATATAGTAAAAAAAAAAGTAAATCTGCAAACGGATAACGGGGCAGTACAAAAACCAAGAGAAGTGGAGAAGCAGTTCCATCTCATCAATATTATACACAATGGATTCAGATTGAATAGGGAGTTTAAACAATCAGATCATACTAATATCGCAGTACACTTCACAGGGTCAACAGGACCTCCCCAACAGAGGAACATTAATGAGTCTCCTCTTGGAAGTGCCTACACAGAAACATCTCACTTCTGCAGACTTGTTATCATTTAAATTTTTCCCTTTTGAGGATAAGTAACAAATGAAAAAGAAACTCTCCACTTGGAGAATTGAGGAGATCACATGAATTCACGAAGGCTAGTCCATAGTTTAAAGCATGTGGCATAGCACTCTCAAAACCACCAAGGCGATCCTATCTTTCACCCTTGTCAATGCCGCTTAGGAGACTAAGCTCTGACCCAGGAAGTACCCCTGTGTACTCGGTACTACAAAGTACTAAGAAGGGAGTGGTTGAACAAGCAAAGAGTAAACAATTGAAGGAACAGGGTGAAACTGAATGGCAATGGATTGCATCAACTCTAAATGCCTTCAGAAGTGAATGATTCCCCAAACAAAATAGTAGTAAACCTAATGATGCTTCATTAAAGCTTTTGTCTTGGAATATTACTGGGGCAAACCAGGAAATACAGGATAATATCTCCAACAAACTGGGACAAGTATGAGATCATTGTGCTCCAAGAGACCTGGCTAATCGACCAAAAGCAAGTTGCAGGCTACACTCTTCACCATGTAAATACCACAAGAAAACATCAATATGGGAAGCCAGAAGGTGGTCTCACAGTATATGTATCTATGGCATTGAATATCATGTCGGAACTGCTGCCCAGCTCCAAAACAAAGATACAAATGATCAAACTGGATGAGTGGCACAACTATGTAAAAACAACAATAATAGTGGAGTTCTGGACTTTTTGGTTCCGTCCAGAGGTGTCAGGGACAACACCCGAAGACCCCGGAGTTCTACCTGTCTCGGTGCACAAATAAACAGAAACGCGGGCTTCTCGATGGTGGCGTCAAAGACCAAAGGTTTATTACTGCAGGGACACAGAAGTCACAGAAACTACACACGGGCAGATTCTAGGAGCCTGTTCGATTTGTACAAAGTGGGTTGCTCCTTAAATACTACATTTTCAGCTTGGGGCAAATTCTTTACATACTAGTATATTTCTAAACCTTCATGTCCTAAACAATAAATATTTGGCATTACACAAGAATCGTCAACAATATCTGATGTCAAAACATTACGAACGAGGGGTTCCCACTGTTCCATCATAATCCAATGTCAACTTTTCATTCAAGAGCCGGACCGCCTCATCGTAAATTTCGTTACCTCCCCCTAATAAAGGCCCAGAAGGAAAGGAGCAGAGCCAGGTGCAGAAGATAGAAAAGCAGGATAAGAGATGTTTGTGGGTCATAAATGGGCAAGGCTACCAGCTCCGGCCGCTTAATCATGATCAGGCCAACGAACACAAGAACCAGTATAGCAGGACTGGCCCTCAGGCTGAGGAGGCAGCTTCTGCTGAGTCATGCAGCCATGGCGTTTTCTGTCCTAAGGTACACGTGTCACTAGCAAGGTGAATCGCCGGCTAAAGCTTACGTGTCCTTAAGTAAAAGAGGTCACTGCGTGTCCATTGACTACGTGAGGGCAAGAATACAAAATGGCTGCCGTGATCTAAGATGGATGCCATGGGTAAGCCAGAAATATGGTCATAACAGGAGTGCTCTTGCTCGTAGCATAGCGAAAACACCAGGATATGCTAAATGGATCATTTGCGGTTCACTGATACCAAAATTATATATTTACGACAATGTTGAAAACACGGGTTCAAATCGTCACAGAACCTCAGACCCTCCTTTTGCCCTTACATAGGCAATTACTCAGTCTATGACAGAGTCTATCTCGATGCTCATCAGGTCAGTGACATGTTGTTGCATCATCATCCTTTCTCGTACCTTGTCTCCAAATACAGGTGGTTTTCTAAGACAGGTTGCAGCACAGAGACTACACAAAGCGGGACCACATTGGATAATAAGGCAGCACGAGAACAGGAATACTAGGACAACACCAATGATCATCAGAACCTTCCATCCCCACGCTGATAGTAAAGTCCAAAGCCATTCCATTAAGGACCAGTTTCTCTTGTCTACGTGAATAGAGTCGGAAATCTTGTGTAGCTTAGAGATCGCTTCGTATACAGTCGGAGCATTATTGGGAATAAAAACACAGCAGCTCGATTGGATCATTCTACATACCCCACCTCGATCTGCAAGTATTACGTCTAGAACCATACGGTTGACGATCCGCCTGGAGCTCAGCTGTTAAGTTACTAAGGGCACCAGCAGTTTCTGTAATAGTAGATTCAACTACCCGTGTTAGCTGACGTATATTTCTACTATTGGCCATAGGCCCCCAGAACGGAAGGAAACCTTTGAAGAAGTCTCCGGCTTCCTGACCAGCGGTATCTTCCTTGCTGAAAACACCTCTTGCTACTCTGGTCTTGTGATAATCTGGAGAAGCAGTGTATGTTGGAGGCAACAGTCGAGCAATATAGCATGAACCTGAAAAGTCAGCAGGCAGCCATGTATATGCTCTATCCTGACAAATGAAGTAGGTACCCCTAGCAGTGAGAAAGGCAGGGGAAGAGTTAGACGGATACACGTAAGTCTCAACGCACTCACTCTTCCCTAGCTGAGCTCTTGGATTTCTCCCATTACCTTGTAAACAGACTTGACCTCGGTGAGGTACGACCCAGATTGGAGTGGAGCTCTTACGCTTGCTTTCACCCAAACTAATTCGATACTCTGTAGAATTCCAACTCAGATATACTCGTAATTCATCCCTAGGATAAGATGGGGTGTTATTGACGTCTTTAATCATGTCAATGATTCCCTTGACTAAAGCTTTTTTGGCAGAGTTATATTTAGTGGAACGTGGTGGACGCGGAGGATAGGTCTCAAGGGCATAGGCAAAAATAGTCTGAAAGGCCTGAAATGATCCATTATAGCTAAAAGGCAAGACCAGATAGGGAATGCCTTTATCCATAGTGTGGGGTATCAAACCACACACCCAGCAGTCTGTTGTGTTAACTACCAGTTGGTGTTGATGCAAGAGTTGTACAAAAGTGTTATTAATGAATTCTGAGCGTCAAGCTTGTTCATGTTCAGGAAACGAGTGAAAAGAATGATAAGAAGCAACAGTAGAAGAAACAAGATCAAGGGGAGGTACTGTAGTTGTTATTGGCGTAAAGATTAAATGCACACCAAAGACGATTCCACCCATCAACATTATTAAAACAATCAAAAACGTAATTGCACATTGCATCAGAAAACATTTGTTATGAAGAATCTTGTAAAGTCTATTTCTGCGAACATAAATTACATTCTCTCGGTGCAGCTCAGGAAGCTCCATCTTCTACAACCGCTCGCGACCACTGATGATGTGTACGTAGTTGAAAATGCATCTATCAGCCCTGGGAGTTCCCAGAACAAACAGAAAGGTCGACCTTGTGTCTGACCCCCGCAGATTCAACTAGGCACACAGCCACGACCCTACGGCTACCCAGACGGCAAGGCAATTTAAAACAACATAACAATACAAAATATTAGCAAACTTCCTGGCTGGAGGCAATGTATCAAAATTCAAATATGTAAAGTCGGCAGTTTCCTGCTTTATTTGTCTTTTGTGTGAGACCGTAAGTTGTATCTCAATTTTCCTGGAGCGGTTTGATCTGGAAACAGATTGTGTTCAGCAGGAGTAACAATGTTCAGATTCGCAGATGGCAAGTGTTCGTTTAATGCAGAGGGCAAATGCTCAGTGTTCAAAGGAGCAGTTTCAGATGGGGAGTCAGAGTTCGGTGAATCAGTGATTAGTTCTGCATCGCTGAAAGGTATATATTTGGGGACTGGTTCAGTTTCAGTAGCACCGATGCCTTTTTTCACCCAGTCGTCATAAGGAAGTGGAAGGGGCACACGTTTTGCGTGCGTCGCATGTATCCAGTTCTTTCTTCCAGCCACACGTATAGCAGTCCTCGTCGCCAACAAGACCTGGAATGGTCCGACGAATTTGGGTTGGAGATTTCTCGTCCGTCCAAAGTTTCTGATGACCACTTGGTCACCGGGTTTCAGCTGATGACCTGGACTCTCCGGTGGCTTTGGCAATGCATCGAAAACCTGTTGGTGAATAAGACTCAATTTAGCAGTCAAGTCGAAAAGGTAATCAATTAACATTGGATATTCCAGCTGCTTAAACTCCTTCGGCCTAGGTACCCCCCAAACATTCGCAGGTCGACCGAATACAATCTCATAACGGCTAAGCCCTACTCTAGAATGTACAGTCGCTCTTGTGGATAACAGGGCCAAAGGTAAGGCGTCTGGCCAGGCCAAGCCCGTGGAGGCTTGTATCTTAGCCAGTTTCAGTTTGAGGGTGCCATTGTACCCTTCAACTAAACCAGCAGACTGGGGGTGATTCGCACTGTGGAACTTCTGTTTTATGCCTAAGCCTGCACACACACTCTGCATAACTTTCCCTACGAACTCACTTCCATTATCTGACCATACAATCCGTGGCATTCCAAACCTGGGGAAGTATTCCTTGAGAAGGATTTTGGCAGTGGACAAGGCAGTATTGTCTTTAAGTGGATAAGCTTCGATCCACCTGGAAAAAGCACAGACTACCACTAGGACGTACTTTAGATTATTGCAACGATCCATGTGAATGAAATCTAACTGGATCACTTCAAAGGGGCAAGAAGGAGGAGCGAAGTGACCAGCGGGTGTGGGGATTCCCTTGCCAGGATTATGCATCAGGCATATCATGCAATTTCTCACCACTCTCTCTGCACACTTACTAATCCCATCATTCTTCCAGACTGGAGCCAACATCTTACAAATCCCTTTAGAACTGATGTGCGCTGCTCCATGCGCCATCGTTACCACCGCAAGCACATACGCATCAGGCAACATCCAACGCTGCTGTTCTGACAAATCGATCCAACACCCACTCGAGTCCAATTTACCCGTATTCTCTTTCCATGCAAACTTTTCCTCCTCAGTCGCTTCTTTCTGAATTGCTTTCACACTTTCCACTGTATCCTCACACATTCCAGACTCAGTAATCCATCTTGCAGATGTTGCAACATACATTCTACTCATCGTATTTATAGCTGTCTGTTTAGCGATCTCATCAGCAAAAGCATTCCCACGACCAACATCATCCGTGATTGCTTGATGAGCACTGCACTTCACAATCGCAACTTCAGTCGGCAAGGTTAGAGATTCCAACAAGTCATTAACTAGCTGACCATGTTGAATCTTAGTCCCATGGGACGTAATGAAACCTCTCTCTTTCCACAAACGGCCGAAAACTATGGGCCACGCCGAACGCGTACTGACTATCTGTGAACACATTCACTCTCTTTCCCTTAGCTAAAACACACGCTCTAGTTAACGCGATCAATTCTGCAGCTTGGGCAGAATTCTGACTCACTCTTGCAGTCTCCACAATCGTACTCAAGGTCGTTACTGCATAGGCAGCTGTCACATCACCATTCTCCAATTTAAAACACGACCCATCAACATACAACGTGCCATCTGGATCTGGTAACGGAGTGTCTTTAAGATCAATTCGTCCTTTTGTCTCTTCCTCGGTTCTGAAACAACAGTCATGTGGTTCTGAATCACTCGACTCCTGACTAGTCGGCAACAATGTTGCTGGATTCAATACATTGCCTCTTTTGATCTGAATATGACTCGCTAACAGTGTCAGCTCATAGCCTGATAATCTAGCACTGGTGAGGTGCTGTGTCTTGGTTCGGTTCATGAGTGTATCCACAGCATGAGGAACCATGACCACTAGCATGTTGTTCATAACCAAACCAGCAGATTGTCGAATGGACGCTGCAGCTGCTGCTGTAGCTCTCAAGCAACTAGGCAACGCTCTGGCTACCGGATCTAATGTTGATGAAAAATACGCACAAGGGCGTTGTTTCTCACCAAATCTTTGCGTCAGAACACTCAACGCGCAACCTTCTCTCTCGTGAACATAGGGCGTAAATGGCTTACTGTAGTCGGGTGTACCCAACACAGGAGCTGAACACAGTGCATTTCGTAACTCAGTAAAACTCTCCTGACATTCGGCAGACCATGGCACCGGACTCGGAACACCTTTCCCAGTCAAGGCCACCAATGGTTTTGCCAAAAGAGAAAAATTTGGGATCCATTGCCTACAGTATGAGGTAATACCTAAAAAGGCACGCACTTCTCTCTGTGTGCTAGGAACATTCATCTGCGTAATTGCTTTTATTCTCTCTGGGGTCAACCTTCTTCCCTCCTTTGACAAGAGGTGACCTAGATAGGTCACTTCTTGGCAACAGTATTGCATTTTCGAAGGTGACACCTTGTGATTCAAATTAGACAAATGATGCAATAAGGAAATTGTAGCTGCTTTGCAAGTTTCCTTGTCATCGGCAGCCACTAGAAGATCATCGACATATTGCACTAAAGCAGAACCAGGAGGAAGTACAAAGGAATCTAACTGACTTTTTAATGCCTGACTGTAAATGGACGGACTCTCACAATAGCCTTGTGAAGCACGTTTAAACCTGAAGCTTCGGCCTCCTAAGGAGAAGCCGAAAATATCTCTACTTTCCTCAGCTATCGGAATGCTGAAAAAGGCATTCTTCAAGTCGATAACTGAAAACCATGTGGCTGTAGCAGGAATCAACGTTAACAATGCAGTAATGTCCGGAACCACAGGAAACTGTGGAATCACAATTTTGTTAACCTCTCTAAGATCGATTACAAATCTATAGACTGGAGGCTTTGAAGGATCAGTGCGTTTCAGAATTGGCAATACAGGACTGTTACAGACATTTCCTCTAGTCTCTTCCACTACATCTTTCTTGATCAAATCTTGCACAATCAATAAAAGTGCACGTTCACCTTCACTAGAAATCTTGTATTGTGGGATTCGTGGAAATTTGACATTCGCTTTCAAAGTGACTACATATGGTGGAATTTCTAAAAGGCCTACATCGTTAGGACCAGTCGCCCAAAGAGTATCAGGGAGTGAACGCAGCTCTGGTGGGAGCGCATCCATTGATAAATACATCGGAGAGATGATTCTCTTGCCCAATGTAAGCTGTACTCCTGAAGGAGAACAGTACAATGTCGCATATAGGCGTTTTAACAAGTCTAAACCAAGCAGATTTTCATTACAACCAGTCGTCAAAATCAAGGGAGCTTTCAATTGACGGGGTCCAACAGAAACAGACAAAGGACCAGATACGGGGTTGTAAACAGGGGCGCCTGAAAAACCTACAGAAACATTTGTTAAGCCAGACAAAGGTGCGCCAGGGAGTTTCGCATGTATGATAGAACTTTTTGCTGCACCAGTATCCAACAGAAACGGTTCGACTACACCTGATGTTGCTACTGCGACATAAGGCCCACTCTGATCTACTGGAACTGATACTACTCCCTCTCTTTGTCCATGGCTGTCCTAGTACTCATTCTGCTGAAATTCCTCACTAACTTCACAGTAGTCTTCAACGTGATACTGTTGAGATCTATTCGGTTGGGCAGACTGTCCATTTCGCTGATCAAAATAATTAGAGGGGCGATCATTCGTCTGTGGAGGCATAGCGCCTCGTCCTCGACCTCTAGAATTTTGCATAGAACCACCACGACCTCGCTGAGCTGCTGCAGCATTATTTTGTGCTAATACCGGACACTCATTCTTCTAATGACCTTCCTTCTTGCAGTAAGCACACTGATTCCATTGATATTGCGGTCTCTGAGAACCATAATCTGTTCTCTGATATGGCCCTTGCTGCGTGTTAGTCTGATTCGTGCGGGGCGGATATGCTTGCTGCAAAAGGACCTTAGTTTTTAAATCTTTCGTCTTTTTATCTGATTTTTCCTTCTCTTCTTTATCCCTGTTTTCATAATACTGGGCAGTTGCAAGTATTTGCGCAGTCGTAGAGACAGCCCACGCACTTTCAGAATCTTTCAATTTATTACTGAGCTCTGGTAACAGATTGTGTACAAATTTATCAACAAATAGTCTCTGTCCTCCTTCCGTGCTCATATCCTGACCACTATGATCTACGAATGTTTCTTCAAACCTTGTGAAAAAGTCGGAAACACTTTCGTCCTTCTTCTGCCTGCATGCGGACAACTTGTCCCAGTTAACGCGCAATGCTGGCATCAGAGTTTTCATTAAATCGATTATTCTGCCGGGCAAATCAGCAATTAGAGGTTCGGGTTTAGAACCACCTATTTGTTGACCATCTGCCGCTATTATAGCTGCCCAATCACCACCGAGGGCAACTGGATGATTTTCTTTACGAATTTTAGCCCAAATTGGTTGCGGTACTACATTACCAAATAACATGTCAATGTCCGCTAAATTCATTACGCAAGCTTCAACTGTCTGCGCGAATTCTTTGTAGTATCCGGCTGGATTTTTACGCGGATCTGGCAAGGCCTGTTTCACTGCTAACACTTCAGCTCGCTTCCACGGAATGTGTATCCACACTCTCTGGAATTGGGCCGGAGCGGCTGCAATACCACGGTTCACATCAGCTTGCACAGCTTCGCGCCAAATTGGAGGAACCTCCCTTATTGGATATTGGCGACCTTGCTTCGTACTACGTTTCTCTAACTCTCTTGGTGAACGAAGGGATGGATCTTTCCTATAACTTAAAATCAGTTCCATCGCTTCCTTTATATTCTGACCAACTATCATACCTGCGGCAAATTCTTTCTGAACATGAATTAATTCGTCTAGAATTGATTCAGAGTCATCCTCTTCCAATTCCTCACGCAAAAGGGAGCACATTTCATCAAACGTATATCGCTGTGTCGGTTCATTCCATTGCATAAATGTATCTAATACATCTCTTACACTATATCTTCCACTTTTCGAAATCCATCTAAGAGCTGTGGAATCTAGTATTCCCCGTTCTTCAGTACTGGGAAGCTGACTACGTCTCTGAACGGAGTCAGAAGCAGGAGTCTTAATCAAAGTTTTATAGAAGGGAGATAGAATATTAGAGACAGAGTCAGTGATTCTCCGACGAACAGAAAGCGGAGTCATAATGCTAGCAGAAGCCGTAAGTAGAGTAGCAGTTGGAACAGATAGAACAGGAACAGTAGGAGTAGCAGGCGAAACAACTTGTGAAACAACAGGCATAAGCGGAGCAGGTATAGGCAAAGGAGCAGAGAACCCTGGAAGAGGGGGTGCCGGAGGAACATTAACATTGACCACAGTAAGTACAGGAGCTTGATTCAGGGGAGCAGGAGCAGGAATACCAGGTTGTCCAGCAACCGGTAATTGAACATTCGGTAAAGGTGGAGCTGTAGCACCCTGTGCATACGGTGGGGGTGACCTTAACAAGTAAGACAGCAGGGGATCCTTTTCGGGGTCCTCTATTATCTTAGCTGTACTTGATGGCAAGGCAGGATAGCACTTGTCTATCGCTAAATTACGCTCTCTATTGGCCACCTCCATCGCTTTCTCAGACTCGTTGAGTTGCAGCTGCTTGGCAGACTGTTCTAAAGTCAACTCTTGTTCTTTCTGTTCTTTCCTCAACTTTTTAGTTTCTCTCTGTTTGGATTCTTTTCGCCAATAACGGATAGAATCAAACATTGCCGGCCGGGCTTTCTTCTTAAATAATTTCATTTCTAGATTATCGAGAATTTCAGGTTCGAAACTACCATGAAGTGGCCAACTAAGGACACCGTCTTTCTCTGTGTAGCGGATCCATACCTCGTTATAAGATATAGGACCCACACCAAACTTACAATAAAGATCATAAAGAGGAGTTCCAATCGGAGGAACCAAACATGTGTCCTCCAACCGGGAATCACTGTTGCAACCAAAACACGACAACATACAATTTTTCCGACTTACCATTTTATAATCCGGAACACAGAACAAACAAAACACAAACAAAGGTGCGCGCTCGAACCAAGAACTTAGGCCTACCAAAGCGAACAAATGTATTGATACCCAAACTAAACCAAGAGATTATCGTAACTAGAACAACCAATGATAATCTTACGAAACCAAACCAAACCAAGAACTAAAAGGATTATCCAAACCCTTACGAAGTAACCAACTAGCAACCACTTAATACTTAACTGAGGCACTGAAGACGTCACGAAGGAGAAACCCGTCTTGTCTCGCCGTACTAAGGTCTGCACCTCGGTTCCAAGACAGGGCGACGGTCAAGGCAACGGACCACTGCAGCCGTCCGAACGGGAACCCTCGTGGAAGAGAACGTCAGGCCACTTTTGCGATATGCCGGGATCGATGAAGTGGGGCGCCTCCCTCTGGAATCTTCACACGAAGCTTCTCGAACTCTTCAGGCTTTTGGACCGGTACCGAATGACGTCGCCCTACGTTGGGCGCCAATTGGAGTTCTGGACTTTTTGGTTCCGTCCAGAGGTGTCAGGGACAACACCCGAAGACCCCGGAGTTCTACCTGTCTCGGTGCACAAATAAACAGAAACACGGGCTTCTCGATGGTGGCGTCAAAGACCAAAGGTTTATTACTGCAGGGACACAGAAGTCACAGAAACTACACACGGGCAGATTCTAGGAGCCTGTTCGATTTGTACAAAGTGGGTTGCTCCTTAAATACTAAATTTTCAGCTTGGGGCAAATTCTTTACATACTAGTATATTTCTAAACCTTCATGTCCTAAACAATAAATATTTGGCATTACACAAGAATCGTCAACAATATCTGATGTCAAAACATTACGAACGAGGGGTTCCCACTGTTCCATCATAATCCAATGTCAACTTTTCATTCAAGAGCCGGACCGCCTCATCGTAAATTTCGTTACCTCCCCCTAATAAAGGCCCAGAAGGAAAGGAGCAGAGCCAGGTGCAGAAGATAGAAAAGCAGGATAAGAGATGTTTGTGGGTCGTAAATGGGCAAGGCTACCAGCTTCGGTCGCTTAATCATGATCAGGCCAACGAACACAAGAACCAGTATAGCAGGACTGGCCCTCAGGCAGAGGAGGCAGCTTCTGCCGAGTCATGCAGCCATGGCGTTTCCTGTCCTAAGGTACACGTGTCACTAGCAAGGTGAATCGCCGGCTAAAGCTTACGTGTCCTTAAGTAAAAGAGGTCACTGCGTGTCCATTGACTATGTGAGGGCAAGAATACAAAATGGCTGCCGTGATCTAAGATGGATGCCATGGGTAAACCAGAAATATGGTCATAACAGGAGTGCTCTTGCTCGTAGCATAGCGAAAACACCAGGATATGCTAAATGGATCATTTGCGGTTCACTGATACCAAAATTATGTATTTACGACAATGTTGAAAACACGGGTTCAAATCGTCACAGAACCTCAATAGTGCTAAATGTTTATATGCATCCGAACACATGAAAAAAAGGCTGCATTATTTAAAAGTTATTTTCCATGATAACGGAAATAAGGTTTGAGAAGCCAACATGGGATATAATTGTGACAGGAGACTTTAACTCCAACTTAATTGGTACCCCAGATAAAGACTGCACAAGTATCTTGCAGCACAAAATGATCAGTATTACCACAATCACGTTTAGTAACAAAGTAAACTGATTTTAATGGGCAAAAGTTAGCCATTGCCTTAGAACATATAGGGCTGAGAGTTATAAATGGTAGATCCTGGGATGATAGGCCACCGCGATAAACTTACCATGGTGCAAACCCACAGCCAACGATAGACTACACAATTCCTATGTTACCTTTAATGGAGCATGTGAGGAAATATGTTATTAATTTTACCACCAGCAGTGATCTCTTGTCTCAACACTTGGAACTGAGTATAAGCCCCCCAAGGCACGCATCCTCCCTTGCTGAAATGGGGGCAGTTAACAACAACTAAACTGAAACATATACGATGGTCGGCTAACACCCTCTCTGAATTAGCGACGTTGGTCAAATAGATAATCGAGACTAGTATCACTACAAGTGTCAGTCACGCAGAGAGCTGGATGACCTTCACAACGAATCTGCTAGCACTTTCACCTAAAATCAATTACGTCAGGAGATCTACATACAAGCAGCCTTCCACCCTCATAAACAAGGCCCGTATCCTACGAAAGGAACTAAGAAAGGCAGTCAAAACACTAAGCGCACCAATGTTTAAAGCATACATGTGCTGAAATAAAAAATCTAAGGAAGCAACTTAAAAAGCACATTTGGGAGGATTGGAAAGCGCCAATAGATGCATTTTCGTCAGGGTTCCCATTCAACTTAAAGCAGACAAACACCAGAGCTTCTGGGGGAACAATAAATGGGATTACAAGAGCTCCGTTAATGATAAACAAATCAAGTGTTACGGAAGTAGGTTGGGCTATCCACTTAAGCAAGACATTTACTAAAAGCTCACTCACAGTTAATATAGATATGGGCAACAGCAATAAAGTATTTGATTATAATACAATAGCTGATTCAACTTGTAAAACAACAGGGACAAGTAATCTGCACATAGATCAGGTTAGTTCAGTAGGGCATACCACTCAATGCTATTCAGTAGAGAAGGTTTCAAAGGTAATAATGTCAGGCCGAAGGGATGGGACCCCTGGCCCAAGTGGTATTCCGCATGCCATTTTTAAATGTTATCCAGACTACTGGGCAAGACCGCTGTCAGCACTGTACAATGAGGTCGGAAGATTGGACACACTCCCCAGGAGTTGGAGAGGTTCAGTAGTAAACCTGGTATATAAGGGTGGTGAGCGGTCAGACCCGGCTAACTACAGGATAATAGCGCTAATTGACTCTAAAGCCAAATATTGTGCATCGCTGATCCTAAATGAATTGGTTGACTGGTCATATAGAATCAAGCTAATTCCGCTCAATCAGACAGGATTTTTCAGAGGGTTTGGCACAGCTACAAACATTCTAGCTCTTGCTCTTATAGCAGATAAGTGTAAGCACTCACGGAAACATCTAAAACTGCTCTTTATAGACTTTAAAGATGATTTTGACTGTGTAGACCTTGGCTTGCTGTCGTGTAAACTAAGGATGAATGGGCCTTCCAGAGAGAATCCTTGAGCCATAATACATAGTATACGGACACATAGATTTGTGTCAAAATAGCTGATGGCACCAGACTATCAAGGAAAATCTACACAGCTGTGCTGTGTCTTAGCTCTGCATATATTTACCCTGTTTAGGGCTGAGCTCTCCCCAAGATTTGATCGGGTAAACTCCCATCCTCCATGACTGGGTTCTCTATGCGTAACACATCTCTCTTATGCAGATGACATAGTCTTACTTGGCCTAACAACGGTCTGCCTTCAAAGAGCACTTAATGAGTTAACAGTTTTTGTTAAGGCTAATGCTCTTGAAATTAACTTTGCAAACATTAAAACAATGGGGGATATTCTCAAGAACGTGTGATAATTGTGGCAAAATAACTTTAACGCAACTCTTCATATCGCAGTCTATCACGGGAAAATAACGCTGTGTTAGCGTTCTATTCTCAACATGGAGGTACCATGCGATAGTCTCACGGTAATGCGCCAAATGATTACGTAAAAATCAATGTGACGACGCAAAAATGCGAAATACGAACGCAAAAAAGCAGCGATGTCCCAACCCGCGATACAAAAATCAGCGCTAACCAGAAACAGGCCTGCAATTCCCACGCGTCATGCGACAAAAAATGCACCAGAAAAGTAGTGAAAAAAAGGTGAGATGACAATGTACGAGTACAACCCCACATCGGTGATGTAGAACATATGTCCATTGTCCCGCATCAAATAGGCATCTCCTCACAAACAGTCATAATGTACGGTGACATGCAGTCTGTATGTAAACTGCGCCAATGTGGAAACATACATGGAACACGCTGTGAAACTGCATCTCCCCTTCACATTGCAGAGGGACAATCAACATCTCCAGCACACAGACTTGTCATGTCCATGATCAATCAAGTGTGAAAGCATGATCGAATGCAGGGAGAGTGACTCACCCTTACGTACATGTTGCTCATGTTGTGGGACATGAGTCACAGGGTGCATCCCTGCATCATGGTGGTACATAATTGACCCCAAAAGAAGCCCTTTTGTCACTGTAGGTCACACATGAAAGCCTATATGTAATGATTTGGGACACATGTGAAACTCCGAAGAGTGGGATTCCGTGACACACAGAACTGGCATTTTGAATACATGACACCGTGAAAAGCCTCTCCTTACAGAGGTGAAATACCCACCATCTATCATCAAATTATGAAATCGTTAGCACTACATGTCGCACTTACACTTGTCTGAGTGATGTGCTTGTTCAGATGAGTGACATGCACTAAGGGACTGTGTCTTGGAATGCATTTATTTGCACATGCTATGCCTGTAGTCATTTTGTACTGTCCCATGATTGCTAAGGACTGTCACAATGTGACGTGCTCATGTGAAGAAAATGTCAATGATGGTGTTCCTACGGGCTATTCCTGCTGCAGCTGCATTGGAGTGTGGTCCACCTGCCTCATCTTCCTCATCATCATCTGGTGTATCTGGCACTTGTATCCATGGGGCATTGGTGTGTACACATATGTTGTGCGACACACAACATGCAACGATCATCTTGCACACGATGCCTGGGCTGTACAGGAGCCTACCACCTGTGATATCCAGGCACCTAAAATGTGCCTTCAACACGCCAAACGTGCATTCCACGATGCCCCTGGTGTGTTTGTGTGCAGCATTATGCCTCTGGGCCTGTGTGTTCGGGGCTCGAAGGGGTGTTATCATCCAAGCTCAGAGTGCATATCATTGATCACACGTGACAGTGCAGAGAGACATGAGTCAATAGTTTGTTCTGCATAATGTGTTGGCAGACTCACTGGTACATTGGGGTGTGATATGTGTGACTTTGTGTTTCTTGTATGACATATACAGCATGTAGCAAACGTGAGGCAACAATGTATTTTACATAGCCTCATTGTTGCTCCTCCATCCCCCCTACTCCATCATTTACAATGGTGTGTAATACAGTGCATCGCTAGCACTCCCACGGCACACCGTTGTCATGCCTGTCTGCGCATGTCCACAAGTCTGACAATGACACTGTGATGTTGTGTGCTGACGGTGGGCGGCCACGTGTGTGTAGGCTTATGGTAAGGCTAGGGCGGACTCAGATGTAGAGTTCACGGCAGTCGGAACTAGCTATGCAGTTGAGGGTAGACCGTTGGCTTATGGTGCAGGAAAATGTGACACACACCACAGTTGGCATGTATGATCCCTGACACCGAGCGGGCTTGCGATCCCTCATTCACCCCTTTGGCCGAGCCCGCACTCCGGGGACATGCTGCATAGCAACATTGTATATTGCGGGACAGGTGACACTGACACTATAACAGAGACACATGCATTAGTTACTTCCTTGGCAAGGCCTAAACGTAACCACACCCAGAGCCCTGGATTGATTAACCACACCCCTACGTTGGAATGTCGTACGCAAGTCCACTCCGCTTACACTCACAGGGGGATACGACACAGCTACATGACCCAGGTCTACCCCACCGCCTGAGGTGATATGTTTGCATCTGCTGTACACAGTACAATGTAATGTGGCACGGCCCAGGGCCCTCATACATACATATTGACCACACAGACACACTTAGATAGTTAGTGGAACTGGTTATGGGCACGTGCGCCCGGCCCCTGTTATTGCCAGGGTCACATGTCCAGTGCGCCTGTGCTGGATGGGTGTGTGGTGAGTGTAAGCCAACTCTCAGGGGATGGTTGGTGCGGCAACAACTACAACAGTGATCAGACAATCAGAAGTTCAAAGTTCAAACAGCAAGGGTCCATTACTTGAGTAGCACAGAGTTAGTGGCCCCGGATGCACTGTGGCCAGCACCGGCACACCGCCACAGGACGGTGACTTGCTTTGCACTGAGGTAGGTTCACGCAAGCTGAGCGGGTCCTTGTTGTTTTCCTAGGAGAATGTTGCGGAGTGTTTCGGGGGACAGTGGAAGATGTCCTCCTGGGCATGATGCAGAGGGCAGAAGCCAGCAGAAACAGGCAAATGGAGGTGTGGAATGCTACAACCTCATTTTTGCCACCAAGTCAGTATCACCTACAAGATGAGGAAGACAACCTTCAGGCCATAGACTCAGATGCCACCAAAGTTCAACCAGAGAGTGTCCATGAATGTTGGGGCACAGAGTTAGTAGCACCGGAGCTGAAAGGGGATGCAGTCTTTGATGAGGCCTGCACAATGATATAAACTCTGCCATAAATAAATCAAGACTCAGTTCCAAATGTGTGACCTACTCGACCGCAGTGTAGGCCATAGGCAGTGGACAGCAGGGGCACACAGCCATGTGTCGTTGGCTTGCGATGCACAGAGTTAGTGACACCAGGGCAGTTGTTGGTAGTGTTCAATCACCTCTCTAACGATGATCCTTTTTTCCTCCGGACTGAAACTCGTCTTCCTCGTACACCTCTCCGTGCGTACAATGATATGAACTCTGCCATTGAGAAAGCAAGACTCAGTTCCAAATGTGTGAGCTACTTGACCGGAGTGTAGGCCGGAGTAAGTAAGTAAGTAAGATAATGGCTACTTGGTTTGGGTGGTTGCCAACTTCGGCCGAACAGCCATTTTGGAAATATAGTGGTCCCTGGACATGTAGACTGTGTGGTGCAGTAGTGCAGGACTTTTTTCATTTGATTTGTATATGTCCCTTTTTAAAATCTGGTTGAATTTTAATTTTGGCAAAAGCTTTTAATGTTATGGGCATAATTAAGGGTCTCGTCACAAATGATCCTCAGCTCAAATGCAAAATATTGATATTTGAGGGGCATGGCCAGCCATCATGGCCGCGAGGTTGTAACTTTGTTTGGCTCCTCGGTGAGCCCCGTGAGAAAGGACGATAGCCCTGCTCGGTCCTGGGCAAATGACGACTGGAATGTCAGGACCAAGCTTGAAGTAAGGAAAGGACACTCAGAGTCTCCTTTGAGGACAGGAGGAGGCCTTGTACCGGCTTTCTGCAGGACGTGTGGAGCGGAACCGCTGAGCCAACATGGCAGGCGCTCCCGGTGATGACTACTGATGAATGCCAAGGAACACTCCCAGAGGCTGGGACCAGGCAGCAAACGGTACCCGGAGCACTAAATCACGGATTGAAGATGTTGGTGCCCCGTCGTCACTGTCGAACAGACCCTTGTGTGATGTGAGAAGAAACGCCGGAGAAATGACGGCCATCCCAGACGGCAACTAACAGCTCCTGTGCAGTTCCCGGGGCTGAGGGTTCACCGGAATGCAGACCGGAGCTGGGGTGAGAGCCCTCTGAACAAGGGCAAAGTTTCCAGGCAGTGCGCTCGTGAAGGAGTGGTGAGCGTTTGGACCTCCGGCTCATAGGTGGTAAGAGAAGCCCGCCCACTCCGTGCAAGCCAAAAGAGAGACACATGAGGGGCCAATACTGAGGTCGGGGAGAGAGAGACCAGTGAGGTGCCCATGCCGTTTCCACCGGCAACATACACTTGTTTGAGGAAAAAAGAGCTCCGGAAGGGTTGCCAGGGCCTATGCCTGACCCTAAGATGGCGCCTATTACCCACCATTAAAGGGATCAGCAAAGCCAGTACGAGGCCCAGAGTCAAGACCTGCATACTATCAGATAGCGCCTATGAAACCTGAGAGAACAACCGACAACAAGACAAGCACCCCTAGAACACTTGAGGGAAGGGGGAGCAGTGAGAACCCCTGAACCGTGGAGTGCAGAGAGGCGACACAGCATCTCTTTTATGACTACACCACTCTCCCTCATTTAAACACTCAAGCCAGGTGCTGAGAGGCACAGGTTGGGATGTGAGACCTGCCTCTATGCCACCAAAAAAAAGGACAGCCCAACAAGGTCTCCAGACACTTTGGGGCATTCAAACCAAGTGACTAACCGGTGGAAGAGGGTAATCAGGAGACGCGGATAATGGCGCTTACCCGAGAAGACTTGTAACTCTGAAAGAATTCAAAAGGGAGCTATGGGAAGAAATCAAGGCAGACCTGTGGGCTTCCTTCAAGTCCTTCAAGACAGAAATGGGGACTAAAATAATCGCGCTACAAGTGGATGTGGACTCAAATGGGACACGCACCCTGGACCTGGAGGCGAAATGCCAGGACCTGGAGGGCTGACTCTGACCACTGGAGGAGAGTGCGGAATCCCTCTCTGCCCAACTGAACTCAGTGCTACTCAAGTGCGAAGACCTAGAGAACCGCTCCCGAAGGGATAAAATCAGAGTGCGGGGCCTGGAGGAAGGGAAAGAAGGAGAAGACCTAGGTACATACATGGTGGGCTTGTCCACTAGCATCCTAGGTGAGGGTGCGGGTGCGGCCAAAGTGAGGCTGGAGCACGTGCATAGAGTGGGCCTGGCTCTACAAGGGGGAAATAAGCACCCAAGAGACATCTTGGCTAAATTTGCTTCCTATAAGGTCATGGGATTGGTGCTCTGGAAGGCACGAGACAAGGAGATGGTGGACTACCAGGGTGATCTTTTCCAGGATGTTGCTCAGGCCACATTGATGAAGCACCAACAGTTCTGGCTGATCACTTCAACTCTGAGGGAGCATCATATAAAATACCGTTAGACTTACCCGATTGGTCTTGCCTTCTCCCTCAATAACAAACAGCAGCATTTCATGGAGGTAGAGGAGGCAGCGGCCCTCCTCGGTCTGAGGAGAGCGTCTCCACAAAGGGAGACATCGCCAAGAGAGGCACCCAAAGAGCGGCCCCTGGGGCGAGGGGCTCCTGGGCCTTTGCAGACATCTAAGAAGTGAAGCAAGAAGTTGGCATGATGAGGACATACAAGTAGCTGGTTTCACGCCGACGATAAAGGGCAACACCACCCAACCTGAAGAAGAACACACTTACCTGAGGTGACTTGGCTAACACAGGAGCTACCTCCTGGGTGGCCGGACGCCCCTAGGGGGAGGGCAAAGATGACGCCATAGCCCCAACACACCTGCAGACAACCGCCACTTTCTTTTCTGGGGCAGTGATCGGGAACACTCCAGAGTTAAGGTCCAACAGAGAACTCTCACGGGGCTCTGGGAGGGGCAAGATGAAGTCCAACAGGACTCTGCGGACTCCTGAACTGTTTATGTTTTTTGTTTGTTTAACAATGATGATTCACGTTCCACCCAATGTGCTCAACTCAAAGGCAATGTGGAGGCTCAGGGATAAGGGGCGGGGGGATCTTGGTGACGTGCTAACAGGGGATCAGGGTAGATGGGGGTTTAACTAATGTCATGGAATGTTGGGGGCCTCAAATCCCCTAACAAAAGTCAACGCTTTTGGAAATTTCTGGGGGATTAACAAGCGCAGGTGGTGGCCATGCAGGAAACACATCTTAAGAAAGGAGAGGAATTAAGTTGAAACATAGGCACTATCCCATGATATTCTGGGCAGCTGGCACCAGGAAACAGAATGGGGTTGCCCTGATGTTCCATTCCTCCATTCAGTGTCACCTAGAGGCCTCCAAAAGTGACAAAGAGGGAATATTTCTTATGGTTAGTGGATTGCTGATGGGTCACTCCTGCACAATTGCCACAGTGTATGCACCTAATACAGGACAGGCTGAATTTATCTCTGCCTTTCTCACATCCCTGTTGGGATTTACTTTAGGAGAAATCGTTGTAATGGGAGGCTTAAATCTCATTTGGGACGCACAGTTAGACACCACACACCCTCAGAGGACTGGGGGGGTAGTGTTTTGCAAAGCACTATAATTGTCCCTGCAACAAATGGGGCGGCTGGATATCTGGAGGGAACTGAATCCTCCCACGCAAGACTATTCCTTTTTTCACATGCCTACAGAACGTCTTTGAGGATAGACCAAATTTTAATTAGTCAATCCTCTTACATGCATGCAAGGCCTCCCTCTTCCTCCCCATAACCCTCTCGGACCATGCTCTCTGACTTGCTTATTAAATTGGCCAGCCCAACGTTCTATACTGTTTAGATGGTACTTTCCCAACATACTGTGCAGGGACAGACTACATAGAGGCGATCTCTGTAAATCAGTTAGAGATTCCTTTCCGTCCAACGACCTAGTGGATACTTCCCCAGGAAGCAACTGGGATGCCTTCAAGGCATACATAAGGGGACATTGTATTGACCTCACCACCTCCCTGAAAACACTCTAGACGAAAGAAAGATTGGCATTATAACAAGAGCTGCTGAAGGTGGAAAAAACACACAAAGACTCACCTTCGGTCTTAGCGCTTAGGAAAGTCAAGGCCTTCAGGGAGAAACGGAATGCCATCTACACTAATATAGCTGAAAAGTCTATCCTGAGACTCCAGGCCTATGAGCATGAAGGGAAATATAAGTAAGGTTCATTCATGGCATGGCAATTAAGGGCTAGCGAGGAGCTGAAGGCAGGAGCGTTTCACAATTTTCATAGCCCTCCAGACCAGATGCAATACTTAGACTCCCTTGAGCTCTCTCAGGTCTCAGCAGCAGCCAATGAGAATCTGGGCGGTGCTGTATCTCAAGAGGAAGTTCAGGCAGCTATTGATTGCCTCAAACGACATAAAGCCCTGGCCCTGGATGGGTTTACGGCACAGTTCTACGGAACGTTTGCCGCCGAGCTGGCCCCCTGCTTACTACCCTATTCAATGACATTGTGTCAGCCAAAGAGGTGTCCCCCTCCATGGGGGAAACCCTGATCTTGATAATCCCGAAAGCGGGGTAAGACCCTCAGGAGTGCACCTCCTATAGACATATCACTTTGTTAAACCTGGACGCAAACCTGGACGCAAACATTTACTCTAAAGCTTTGGCTTCTAGACTGGAGCGAGTCCTACCCAATCTTATTCACCCTGATCAGTAAGGTTTCATGAAAGGGCGCCAGACCCACGATAACCTCTGCAGGGTGTTTCCTCTTATAGACAAGGCTCAGAAGAAACAGATTCCCGCGGCCCTCCTCTCACTCGACGTGGAGAAGGCCTTTGACCGAGTTGGCTGGGCCTTCCTGCAGTCTCACTACATTGATACAGGTTCTGTGAGACCTTCCTGGGGATGGTGAGGGCCCACTACAGTTCTCTGAGATCCAGGGTTTTGGTAAATGGGGTGGCGTCAGACTTTTTTTTACTTGGCTAGGGCCATCAGATAGGACTGCCCCCTCTCCCTGATGCTATTTGCCCTTAGCATCGAGCCCTACGCTGCAAGGGTACAAGGGAACCTGAGGATTAGTGGTATTAAGTTTGGGTCCAATGACCACAAAATCTTGTTATTTGCAGACAATGTCCTCCTGCCGATAACTAATCCGGCTGTTTCCCTGACGGAAATACAGCTGGAACTAGATTGGTTTGAAAAGGTTTCGGGGTTCAAGGTCAACCTTTCTAAGTCCTTCCTGTTGAATCTGCTCCCCCGTCTTCTCTATCTCTTCCAGGGACTACCTATCCTGCCTGAGAAGGGGTTATACAAAGAGTTGAGATCCATGATCACCAATTTTATCTGGCAGGACCAAAGTGCACGTCTTCCACACTGTCTCCTGACAAGGCCAAGATCGAAGCAAGATCGAAGCAAGGCAAGATCCTAGCTCTCCCGAACTTTCTGCTATATTATAGAGCCGCTCAGCTGTGGGTCTTGGGCGAATGGTCACTGAAGGAATTGTAGAAACTGTGGATTCACATAGATAGACATGTGACGAGCAGAACCATTTGGGACTTACCGTGGAGGCAGAGGTCTGATAGGTTGGCCAACGCCTACCTGAGGAAACCCACAGCAACTTCCCTTCTGGTATGGGACACGGTGACCAAGACCCTACCACTGACCACGTTCCCGTCCCCCTACACCCACATCCACTTTAACACTGCATTCCCCCCTGTGCTTAAAGCAGGGCCTTTTGATCACTGGAGGGAAGGAGGGAGTCCCATGATTTCGGACCTCTTCCTCAAAGGGAAGATACAAACCTTTGCCGACTCCGTAACCCACTTGCATCTCCCACGAACTGAAGAATTTCATTATGCGCAGCTAGAACATTGGGTCCAGCATCCACAGATGTAACAGGTGGCCACTAGAGAATTGCTCTCATTAGAAAAAACACGTCCAAACTGGCAATGCTGGTAAGGGTTGAATCTCTTTCCTATACAAACTCCTGCTTTCACTCGGCCTGCATCAGAAACCGTGCCTAGAAACATTTTGGGAGGGCATCCATACTACCCCCCAAGAGAAGCAATGGGAGTCCCTCTACAAGGCTATTGTGACATATAACTGCCTGAGGGAGGCCCACTATAAAACTATGCATGATTCGCGCCTTCATCCGCAGAAGCTGCATTTGATTTTCCCTGACACTTCTGACCGCTGCTGGTTGGGATGCGGCCTACTGGGGGGTTTTCAAAATATATGGTGGGGTTGCCCCGTTATCCAACCCTTCTTCAAGGAAATGTTGTCCCAGATCAAGCTAATTTTGGGGTATACGATTGCAGTCTCTATGGAGCATGTGCTCTTGAGTGCCCGCGACCACAATCTCAAATGTCAGACCCAAGGGGACCGCTCCTTCATGTGGCTTTGTCTGGGGGCGGCCAAGATGACACTGGCAGCTGCATGGAAGAAATCGGAGGCCCCCTCGCTCATACAATGGTACGCCCGCTAGTGGCGCCCTGGCCATCGAGTGTATGTTGGATATTGTTGAGGACTCTCTTAAGAGCTTCGACTATATCTGGAGCCCGCTGGTAAGTTATTTGTCAGAGGGGCTTCCACTGTTTGCATGCGGTCGTAGGCTGAGGGTGCTGCATCTCTTCCTGATATAATGGATGGGGATTTCCATCAGACGCTGTGGCTCCCGGGCTATGCTCCCTCCCCCACGTGGGCCCTCCTGCACAGGTCATAGGGAGGCCCACTTTGTGACACGCTCCACATGCTAGAATTCAGGCTACTGTGAATCCCAGGGTTAGCTTGGCTTTATCCTTTCTTTAGTTCTTTTTGGTGGTATTTCTTTCTTTTTCTTAATTAGCGTTCAAGTATATAGGTACTTGGATCTGGGGCAAGCACCCCTCTTGAACTGAGGTTAACATCTCTGAATTTTGAGCCTGCACAAGCCCCCCCCCCCCTCAGATTATGCTCGCAGGGGTAGACCGGAACTTGTGACTAAACTGTATATTTCCTATAGCTATCTAATGCATGGACTACACTCCTGTGATGAAGGACTGCACACATTGTGGTTTCTATAAAAAGTTTTTAACCTTTGCATAAAAAATCAATAAACAGATATTGACAAAAAAATGATGATATTTTCAGATATTTTATGAAAAAGTATTGAGGTTTAGGGAAAAAAACAGTACTCCATGACGATTACCGCTCAAATAATTCCTGCTTGCGATCGCAAAGTGAAGCACTACAAGTCACTGTCTATATTAACCTTACTGCATTACCTGTTTACTAGGTTGAGGTCTTTATTTTAAATGAAATTTTACTGGCTGGATCGTAATGCCATTGTAGCACCTTAGGGCAGTTGATGGCGCGTATGCCCATTGTATTCAAATTGACATGTCATAATGCACTAATAATACCTCTTGAATAATGATAGCCATAATTTTTCATAGGTAATCATTTAATGGTTTCATACAGATGTCCGATATAGGCTCAGATAGTAACCAGACCTTTCACCTATATTTCCCCTGACATTACACTGCATAACAGTTCTTAGTACTGACCTTTTACCTAGTTACGGGACTGCTTAAATGACATGGGGTTTTCCCTGAAAACTAGCCTCATTCATTATGCATGATGATTCTTGGACTCTCAGCAGGACTACCATTTCCTGCATAATACCTATGTATAAGGGTCATTCCTTCCGTCATCCTAAGTCCGACATGACACAGCAAGATAGATCCCATGAGGGTACTACTTTGGGTATATAAACACCATATCTTTGCTGTGGTAGAGGAGAAAAAGGACTTCCATCCTGACACACTGACGTGAGGCACTGAGGTTCCTGCACACAGACACTTCAGCTCTCAGTGGTCTAGCATCCCTTGTGGGGTGTCCATCTCGAGACCAAGACGGGGTCCCACAGTCTCTCACTTCTGGTAATAGAGTTGACTTTCTCCTAGAGGGATTCTTGGCTCTACACCTACATACATGCTTGGTACACTTAGGTACATCTAGTTACAGTCGCATCTTAGGAGTACACATTATTGCGATCATGCATTTTATTTACCTGTCTATAGTCATTGTTTTAGCACAATGATAGAACTCTACCATACTTTTACTTTGTTGGTGCTTATAATAATTTATATCTGTTTCTGTCTTAAGTTTGTTTCAGCACACCTATTTTACACTAGAATGACGCTGGGTCAATAAATACTTATTGAATACGTCCCCACTGTTTATTCTGTGTATCTCTATGAGACAAAGTGAGCATGAGTGAAAAGTACTGTACTGTTTCCACGATCCCTGATGGGACAGAGTTGTCATGTACAATAGTTGGCAAGATCTGTTCTCTCCTTGGAGAGAGGAGTTTACAGTGGCACTGTGAAGTAGCTGGCATACAGGCTAACATACCCGCTGAGGGTGTCTGGAATCAGTCTGGACACCAATCCCGTAGTCTATGTTGTCTAAACAAGCAGATCCGATATATAGGTTTATAAGAACCACACGACAAAAGCAATAGACATAGGTTTACCTTTCACAATAAATCATATGGACCCCTTTCCAGAATATGTTTTTTCCTCGTGGTTGATATATAAGATTTTTTTTTATAAAAGTGGAACATCTGAGCACTTATCTTATCATTCAGCTGTTAATCTAGAAATTAGATCATACTTAACACCCGTTCTCACGAGATGGACTGTAAACTGAGCTCTCTTTTTAGATACACAAATAACTGACAAATTGAAAAATGATAAAAATGATTTTTTTCAGCTAAATAAATCCTCACCCCGCAGATTGTCTGGGTTACCCACACAGCCTTTATAAGGGTTGTCTAACTGCTTAGCTGTTGTACAGGATAAGGAGCTAAAAGGTAAGATAACTAAATTGGAATCCACTATATTGAGTCTCTCAAAGGAGTTAGAGAACACTCATAATCCTTAAGATCAGGCCCTGATTAATGAAAGAATACAGAGGGCCAAACTTAACTTAGCAAATTTATTAGAGGAAAGAATTTTAAAAAATGGGAGACTAGTAAACTATCCCATTGAGAGTATGGGGTAGGGTGTGCTAAAATACTCGCCTGCAAAATTAAAACAGAATTTACTACAAACAACATTAAAGCCATCCAAGGTCCAGAAATGGGGAATTTATGTATAGAGGTTTCAGAGATGAAACAAGTCTTTGTGTATTTTTTTCAAACTCTCTATACTGACCACATGATAGTGACGAAGGAACAGATCTAGGGCCACCTGGTTGAAATAAATATTTCAACAATACAAGTAGCCTTAAGGAATGACTGTGCTCCGCGATTAGTACAGAAAAAGTATTTAATGTAATTAGCAAACTGAAGAGAGGGAAGAAGGCAGGTCCCCAATAACCTCCTGAACGAGCTATACGTGGCTTTGAAAGAAGATCTATTTTGACTGAAGTATTGAATGCAGACTTTTTAAAGGGAAAAGATCTTCCACTATTTTGGGATGAGGCCATCATTAATATAATTTTAAAACCCATTAAAGAACCCAAGCTGTGAGTCGCATAGGCTCCTTATTGAACAGCAACTATAAAATATATATGCAAATATTAATAAAGCGTTTGGGGAAGGTCTTTGGAGCATTAATACATGAAGATCAGAAGGGTTTCCTTAAAGGGAGGCAACTACATGACTTCACGCACGACCTGACTGGTGCAATAGACATGGCCACAAAAGGTAAAATTCCATTGACAGTTCTTAACTTCGATGCTGTCAAAGCATATAATTGGGTCAGTTGGCCTATCCTGCACTGAGTTATCTGAAAGAAACAGGTTAGTGTTAGATTCCTTACCTTAGAATATCCCCAGGCATCAGACTGGATCCGGAAAGTTTTGCGTAGCAGTACCCCTGCGCTTTAGTAGGCGGTGTCTGCGGCTCTGCGTCCGTCGTTGGCATCGTTGGCGCGGGCATGATGTCGTCGGAGTACTTAGACGCCACCCTCATGCGCTGACATCAGTTCTTCTTTTTTTCCGTGCCAGAAAGCGCAGATCCGGAAAAAGCAGTACTTCTTGGTCACTTTTTGACTAAACTTTTTCGATCTTTTTGATCATTTTCCGAGTCTTTACGACTCTCGGTGCTGATAGGGATGCCTGGGTTCAAGCCCTGTGCCGATTGTAGCCGACTGATGTCGGTTACCGATCCCCACCGTCGGTGCCTCTATTATCTTGGGGATGACCACGACAAAAAGTCATGCCTGACTGTCGGGCCTTGAAGTCGAAATCTAGGCGGGAGCGGTCCTGTAAGCGCCTCGAGCTCCGGCAGTCGGCCCCACGCTGCTCAAGGTCCTGTTCCAGGAGGGGGTCGAGGGACCGGTCGCGGGGCCACAGTCATCACCATTCGTCAGGTTCCAAGTCCTCAGGTAAGAGGTACAAGAAGTCGAAGAGGGGACATCGCTCTTCCGACTCCCCCCGACATTCGCGTGATGTGGCCGGGGGTTTGGACGACACCGCTCACATGGCTCGGCCGGAGTCGCAGGCGTCGCGGCCAGCTCCATACGCGGCGGTCCCTGGGCTGAACGCGACGCCGGAGGAGTTCGATGCTTTCCTCATGGCCATGAGGTTTCTCTCTCCTCTGTCGGGTTCCGCAGGGATGGCTTCGGGCCCCGCGGCCCCCGTCTGGGAGCCCGAGCGGGCCGGATGCTTTGGCCCCGGCGCCGTCGGGTTCTTCGGCCCTGGCGCCGTCGGCGACTTTGGTCCCGGCGCTGCAGGGCCCCACCGGATCCGGGTCACCGCTAGTCGACCTTACAACCCTGCCGGCTTCGACCCCCAGGGTGTCGCCCCTGGCGCCGTCCCCGGACGATTTTGTCCCCGGTCCCTCCCTCGGTCCGGATCCGGCGTCGCTCAACGCCGCATTTGGCCCCAGCAGAAGAGCAATTCTTCTATGATCCAGGCCCCATCCTTTGAACCTGAATTTCATGAGATGGAGGGCGAGGGAGACTAAGAGGGGTCTGAGTACCCTCTGGCATGGGAGTGCCAGTCATTTCAGGACTGGGCAGATGAGCTAGGGGAGGCCAGTGGTCTGGACACTGCGCCTGACACTGGCTGTGGCTACGCAGGAGGGGGCTGCTTACAGTGTGGTGCTGACGAGGGCGGCCAAGGCCTTGGCTCTTGAGCTCCCCGTTGCGACAGTGAGAACTAGCATCCCCACTGAGCAGGCAAGCTCTTCGGAGCCTCTACTGCCGTTTAATGAGGCTATTACGGACGTCCTGTTCGGCACCTGTCCAGGCCCACTACAGGCCCTCCTGTAGATAGGAACATTGCCAGGCGCCACCACCCAGCTCCGGGCAACCCTAGCTTCCTGTCCACCCACACCACTCCCGAGAGCCTGGTTATCCAGGCCTCTAACGCCCAGTCCGCATTCCCGACTGCGCCTCCAGATCAAGAATCCAAAAGGTATGAACAGTTCGGCAAGAAGCTGTTCTCCTCACTTAGTTCGGGGTTGCGGTCGGTCAAGACCGCTTGCCTTTTGGGCCGTTACACCCACTCTCTGTGGGACACGGTTGCGACCATGCTGCCGGAGTGCCCGGAAGAGGCCAGGGTGAAGCTCTCTCAAGCCCTTGCAGAGGGACTAGACGCAGCACGGTACTCTATTCAATGTGGGCTGGATACCATGGACTAGCTGGGCAGGGCGATTTCCCTGCGACTGGCGGTTCGCCGCCACGCCTGGCTGAGGTCCGCCAACTTCTCGGCTGTTGTCCAGAATACGGTCATTGACATGCCGTTCGATGGCAGCCGCCTCTTTGGCGGCAAGGCAGACAGTGCGCTTGAGCGTTTCAAGGACTCCAGGGTTCTGGCCAGGTCCTTGGGCCTGTGGGGCCAGCAAACTTCTGCCTTTTGCTCCTTTCATGGCCAAGGAAGGGCCACCCTCTCACGTCCTGCCAGCCACAGGCCGCAGCCTACCATCCAGCGCGGTGGCAGACATGGTAACCGCTGTGGCGGTGCCATGGGACACCGGCAAGGCCAGCCCACATCCACCCCTGCAGTATCTGCCTCAAAGCCTTCCTAGTCCAATATTTCAGGCCCATTTGATGCCAGTGGGGGGGGGGGCAGGGTTCCCCATCACCTCCTCTACTGGCGCACCATCACATCGGACAGGTGGGTGCTGCAAATCGTCCGAAGGGGCTACTCCCTCCCTTTTGAGGCGACCCCTCCAGCCAAACCACTGCAGTACCGCCGCATGTCGGGGAATCACTTGCAACTTCTGCAAGAGGAAGTATCGGCCCTCTTGGCCAAGGGGCCATTGAGCACGTTCCTGGGCCAGAAGTAGGGTGTGGTTGCTATTCCCACTACTTTCTGGTTCCCAAGAAGGGCGGAGGTGGCCTACGCCCTATCTTGGACCTGCGGAACGTCAACGCTTCCTCCGGAAGGAGAAGTTCAAGATGCTGACTTTGGCTCAGGTCTTAGCTGCCCTAGACCCTGAAGACTGGATGTTAGCGTTGGACTTGCAGGACGCATATTTTCACATCCCCGTCCTGCCTGCCCACCGACGTTACCTGCGGTTCACGGTAGGCCACGAGCACTTTCAGTTTACCGTGCTCCCCTTCGGCCTTACAAGCACCCTACGGGTGTTCAGTGATGGAGGTGGTCGCAGCTCATCTGCTCAGATTAGGGGTGTCAGTCTTCCCCTATCTCGACGACTGGTTGTTGAAGGTGGGCTCGCCTGTCAGGACCCTCATGCCTCAAGTGTCAACTGTGACGCACACAAAGTCGTGGAGGAAGAGAATAAAGTTAACGCGGGTTTCTTGGTCAAGGCTGATGCGAATTCGGCACTCTAAGATGACGGCCAGATGCGCGTTTAGCCCAGCGGTCTAGTCTTCCACCTAGTTGCCGCTGCTCTTCAGGTGAGGCACGAGCTGATTATCATCTGCGCACTTCACCGAGTTGTTTGGTCGGAGCAGACGTGGAGTTCGCATGAGGAAAGAGTTATAGCGCTAAAAGTATTTAGAACCTAAGATTCTAGTCAGAAGACTAGTTTGTCGTGACTCACTATCTTCAGAGAGCATTTTTGTCCAATTTCTAGTCCGTTCTTGAAGACGTCGTTGGAGTCCGATGTCCGCCGTGAGTTTAAGACTCAGCTAGCTTGTAGTGACCTGAGGAGAAGAAACACGAAGACAACTGAGAAAAGTGACAAAAATGTCATACTGAGCATTGCGAATAACTAAAGACTTGTATCAAATATAAAGAGTTGTTAAATCGTACTTTCCACAAAGCCATAGAGACTTCCTTGTGACCTACAAGAAAAGGAAAAGAATAGGAATTTAGTTTAAAGACTAAAGGAAGAGGAAACACGCAAACACATATAGTATAAGTAAGTATAGCGAACCGGGGGGGTGGGGGGGGGGGCACTAGGTGGCGCCAGACCAAGATGGCCGCACTGATGTGAGGCTCCCGGCCGACCGAGCGCTTCAACCCATCCTACAGTGATCCTGTCTTCTTAAATCTGCTTTTACATAGCCCCTACGTCTGCCTCTCATCGTGCGGATTACAGCGATACCAGACTTGCCCCGATTGCCTGATCCTGGACGAGATCGGCTGCCTGTTTTCGCCTGGGCGACCCGGGGTGCTGCTGCAGTGGTCCTTCTGATCGGCTCTTCTTCGCCGGGATAGTCCGGTGCTTTGAGGCCTCGCTGACGCGGCCTAGGGGTCTGGCCCGCAGCGGAGCTCCGGCACGTGGAACACTCAAGGACTGCTTCCGACGCCCAGGGGGGGCTACAATCCTACAGGTGAGGGCTGCCCGCTACCTTCTGGTTTCGTCTGCTGCCGCCCGCCCTGCCCTCCCTCCCCCGCCACCGCTGCTGAGCCCTACGGAGTCACGCGGTGCATTCGGCGCCCGGACCCTCCGCCATCTTGGGCTGGCTCCTGCGGGGCTGTGGCGGCCTGGAGCGGCAACATCGCTGTAATTACCTCTTCGTACTCCTCCTCCTATTTACTTGTCAAATATCCACGTTTTAAGTTGCTTTCTGAATGCTAGGTGGTTCTGGGTAAGGCGAAGGTAAGTGGGGAGTGAGTTCCATGTTTTGGCTGCTAGGTATGAGAAGGATCTTCCTCCCATGGTGGTCTTGTTGATGCGGGGTACAGTGGCGAGGGCTTGGCTGGAAGAACGAAGTTGGCAGTACCAGACTCTTCTCCACGACATATCCTGCCCCGGTGCGGTTCCCCCCCCCTTCTTACCTGGCTTGCCATACCTGCTGCACTCCCGGGGATCAACGGAACATACAGCTCCATCCATACTTTGGCATTCTGCCACTGGCAGCGAGCTCCTCTGTCCTCTCCTTCCACCCCCCCCTCCTGCCACTGCTGCACTACCTGCTGCTCGACTACCTATGCCTCCAATCCTAGTACAAGAGCACTGGTCTGACCTGCCGTGAGGCCTGCACAGACGATGCCACTGCGTGGGACGTCGGTCCGCGGTGCTGCAATTCCTTCGGGGCTGAACTCCTTGCCGCCTTCCTATGGAGGGACCATCTGGCGGGCTGCCTGGGACCTCCTAGCACGGCTTCTCACCTCTGCCTGCGAGTACACGGCCTAAGGGGCACTTTATTAGCTTCCACCCTCAGCTTCTTCACGTCCTGGCATCTGCTTCTCCTCCATCATCGCGGACGCCCAGAGGAGTCATGGGCCGCAGCGACGCCAGGCAGTCCAAGATTCCATTTGAATCCAAAAAGACTCCTAAACCGACGCCGGAGCCCGATGGCGGTCCGGTCTCCCAGGCGCCTCCAGATGAGGACTGGAAGGCACTGTTGCTGGGTCTGAAGAAAAGCCTTGTTACGATTGACGCCAATATAGACAACATTAACACACGCATGGACAGCGTTGTCACCAGACTTGAGCAGCATGACACCCGCATCAAGGAAACAGAGGATAGAATCTCTGTCCTGGAGGATGGCGCCACCTCGACAAGCAACCAGGTCGCTCAAATGGACAGTCTGCTCAAGCTCATTGCAGATAAGAACGAGGACTTGGAAGCAAGGTCTCGGCACAATAACGTCCGAATCCTAGGCCTTGCGGAGACCACCAACACTGGTAAAATGGAGACCTTCGTGGAGAACATGCTCGTCGAACTATTTGGGAAGGAATCCTTCTCGTCGGACTTCATAGTTGAGCGAGCCCACAGATCCCTGGCGGCTCGCCCGCCTCCCGGAGCGCAACCGCGCCCCATAATTGTGCGCTTCCTGAATTATAGAGACAGAGAATCGGTGTTGAGACGGGCGAGGGAGGAGGGAACTGTGAACTACTGTAATACCACCCTCTCCTTCTTTCCTGATTTCACCTCCGCCGTTCAAGAGGCCAGGCGCAAATTCACGACGGTCAAAAAGAAGCTCCAGGCGCAGGAGATTTCCTATGCTATGCTCTACCCTGCCAGATTGAAAGTGACATTCATCACCTCTTTCAAAATCCCCATCTGGTAGAGGACTTCCTTAAGAGCTGCAGGAGGGGGCGGGGTGGTGAGGATGCAGCTCTGCGCAGATCCAGGTCGCAATCACCACTGTTGCAACAGGACTGAGAGACATTGAGATGGTATGGTCCTCCCCTTTTCTTTTTGTTTTGGCGAACAGGGCGCTGAATATCACTTGGGACACACTTGGTTTTGTGTGCTTTGTTTTTGGGCGCTAGATTGACGCGGGGCCTAACTGTCTCATGCATGCGCTCGGTCACCCACCTCCGTCCCACGTCAGATGACAGGTCTACCTGTGGTCAGTGGGTGTAAGTAAGGAGGTGGTTCGGTACGTCTGGGGCCCCTAGTTCTGGTCCCCCCAATGGGCGAACCCCTGAGAACCTCTTCCCTCCTGGGAAGTGGTAGTTGTGTTCTACTCTGTTTCGGGTGTAATTGGTTTGGGTTTTGGGATGCTGGGTGGGGGCTGAATTCCTGGCCAGTTGGGGTTGCCGGTGTGGGTGGGACAGTTTTTCGTTTCATTTCTGATGACCAAGCCATACTGGTTTTGATGTTCCCGGGGTTATCTGCGAGGCAATTTTGCTATGTTCATAGTTGAGTATGCTTTGGTCTTAAACTATGTGATTTCATGCAACAAGATGCTACTTCTGTGTGAATGGGTGACATAGAGAGTATGCCACCAGCGCACCAACTCCAGCTGGTGTCGTGGAATATCAGGGGGCTGAATAACCCAAGAAAGAAGAGGCAAATCTTGGGGTACCTAGACAGGCAGGGTATTTCAATTGCTATGCTCCAGGAAACACATTTACTGTCAGATAGCACCTCCCTCTTCGCATCTAGATGGGCTTCATGCAGGGTGTTTTCTTCCTACTCAAATTACGCCAGGGGTGTTACGATCTTGGTTTGGCGGGGTGTGAGGTTTGTGCCTGCGGGTCGGAGGCGGACCCTGGTGGACGATACTGCATGGTTTGGGGGACACTACACTCACATTCGATCCTTTTTGCCTGCTACTATGGCCCCAATATCGATGACACTTCATCGTTGCTCACATTATGGGATAAAATCCAAACCCTGGGTGTAAGCCATGTGATACTTGGCGGTGACTTCAATGCCGTCGTTATGCCGTGCATGGACCGCTCTCACCCTCAGGCAGTACACTACTCTCATACCCAGCGTGTCCTTTCTTCCTTTCTTACTGACCATTCCCTCATCGATTCCTGGCAACACTTGCACCCATCCCTCAAACAGGGCACTCATCATTCGGCAGTACATTCCACGTGTTCCTATCGGCGGGCCTCTCTCCCTGGTTAACCAAAGCCATACACCTTTCAAGGATGTTTTCCGACCATTCCCCAGTCCTCATATCACTTCGCATCCCCATTGAGACCTCCCCGTATCTCAGCTGGCGCCTCAACCCCTCACACCTTGCTGATTCTGCCTTTAGAGCGGACCTTGAACAAGACATCCAAGACTTTTTTGACCGGAATGTAGGGTCGGTATCGGACCTCACCGTGGTCTGGGACGCCTTCAAGGTCACTGTCCGCGGGTGGTGTATCTCTAAAGGGGCGGAGTCCTCAAATCCCTGCGGGGTGAGCTTCGCAAACTCAAATCCGAACTGAGGGAGCTGGAGCGCATTAGTACGTGCGAGTCCCGGGACCATTCTTCTAATGCTCTCCTTCGTGAAAAACTGAACGAATATACCGAGGCGGCGGATAGGGAGAGCAAATTCCTCGGTAAGCAACACACAGCGCTGGTCTTTGGTGAGGGGGATAGGCCCGGAAGGGCGCTTGCCTCCGCGGTTCGCCCCCCTAGGTACAATGGCTATGTCACCACTCTGCTGGATGAGCACCAAATCCCACAACGAGATTTGCCTGAACAACTCCGCATTCTTACCAATCACTATTCCGCTCTCTACACCTCTCACAGGTCGGTCCCTATTGACCTGAGTCCCTACCTGGACAACACAGCTATCGCCTGGCTTGGCCCGTCCCAAGAAAAATTTCTCCATCATATACTCGAAGTGGATGAAATCAAGGACGCCATCATGTCCATGAAGTCAGGCAAAGCGCATGGATCTGATGGCCTGCCGGTCGACTTCTACAAAGCGTATATTCATATCCTAGCCCCTATACTCCAGCAGGTTTACTATGCCTCCCTTGAGGGCGGTCTCTTACCCACATCTATGCGCGAAGCCCTCATCACGTCCCTGTTGAAACCAGGCAAGCCACCGGAGCACTGCGACTCCTATAGACCCCTATCTCTACTTAATACAGATGTCAAAATCCTAGCGAAAGTTCTGTCATCACGCCTCAACCTGCTAATGGAGCGTCTGGTCCTCCCCGACTAGGCGGGTTTCGTTCCCAATAGGGGGACCTCCCATAACCTGCGCACCCTCCACGCCGTACTGCAGGATATCAATCCAAGAAGCGAGGCTGCGGCTGTGTTTCTCGACGCCACTAAGGCGTTTGGTTCTCTTGAATGGGATTATCTATTTGCCCTCCTTGAACGCATGGGGATCCCTTACAGCTTCCTGGACTGGATTAAGCTGCTCTATGGTGAGCCGTGTGCTTCTGTCCTCCTAAATGGTGCAAAGGTCTTCCCCCTTTCCCATCCACAGAGGCACCAGACAAGGGTGCCCCCTTTCCCCCGTCCTTTTCGCGATAGCCATTGAGCCGCTGGCTGCCAAACTCCGACAGCATCATAACCACCGCTCTCTAATTTACACGGAGCGGCAGCTCCTAGTAGCATTATATGCCGACGATATAACTCTATATGTCGACAAGCCACAGGACAACCTCAACCCCCTGCTACGCGAAATCACTAAATTCGGAGCTATTTCGGGAGTTCAAATCAATTGGGCGAAGTCTGCCCTCTTCCCCTTAACAGATAATTGCAATTTCCCCTGGACTATCCCCTGATATGGGAATCCGAGGAAATCAAGTACCTTGGTGTGGTTGTGTCCCGCAATCGTGAGACCCTCATCAGGGCTAACTATGGCACCATACTTGACAAACTAACTGACAACATTACCAAATGGATCCATCTCCCACTTTCGATGGCAGGGTGCATTTCCCTAATAAAAATGGTCGTCCTTCCCAAGTTGTTGTACCTTTTCACCAACATACCATACAGCCCGGGCCCCCACTTCTTTCGTGCCCTCAATTCCCAACTGTCGAGACTGATATGGGGTGGTAAACAGGCTAGGATCAGTTTAAAGACGCTAATGTTACCCTATCATCAAGGCGGGTTTGATGTCCCTGACTTTCAGCGATATTATGATTGTGCCCAGGCCCACTTTGTGGCATACTGGTTACATCCCCCTCCCTTCATGGCCCACCTGGCGGTGGAAGATGGTTATATGCGTCCTATACAACCATCGGGTTATCTTTATACCGAATCGAGAGTGTCGGACCGCGACCCCACTGCAGTGGACTGCACTGTCCAGACCTGGCGCCGCATTGCGGCTCACATGGAGGTCACCTTTTTATACTCACCATGTATGCCTTTAGCACACGACCCCAGATTGAGAGTAACCTGCGCGAGTGAGTAGTGTCCATTTCGACGCCGCCCGGCTGTAGCGCAAAGAAGAAACCTTCGGATTCCCTCCACCCGCACACGCGATTTAAGTCTGCTTGTGCTAACGCTGCCACACCGTCCTTGCAGCTTGGACTAGACCGGCAGAAGCTTTTTCATTTTTGACCGCTTCTCATAGGACTCAGAGTGTTTGTTAGCGAATACGAAACGCCGCCATATAATGACCACGTTGGTTCCTTCTTTCTAATAAATCGACGTCCAACTTCTTGGTTCACTCGACGGTGGCTTATATTTCACCTCCAGATTCCATAATTGGACCCACTTATTCTTTGGCCGCCTGTGTTTATCAATTTTCACAGAGCGGCTTTGTACCATAGAGAAGCCCCCCTAATCCGTACCCCCACAGGCTTTCACTTTAGCCACATTGGTGTCGCCTGAGGCCCTGATGAGAATCTCCGACGAACTAAAGGGGATTTAAAATGCGTAGGCCTAATATCTCACTGGTCTGCCTATGTGTATAAGAGTCACGTCTACCTGCAGACTCCTTACAATTCTTTGTACATTACCTATTTGTATTAACTCGTAATGAATGTCTAAAAATGTAAAAATGTATGGTTTTGTACTATTTTTCAAACAATTATTCTGAATTTTTTGTTTAATTGACGCAGACCCAGTTTTGTACCTTTCTCCTCTTACAGCAGTAATATGTGGTATGCTTGAGTCAAGTCTGAATGTGTTGAATGTGTTGTGAATGTGACATGATTGCAGTTCTAAATGTTTGATGGTTTCAATTGAATGTATTTTTATGTGTCTGCTCTCATCTTGATTTTCTACAAATAAAATTGCGACTAAACAGCAGTTCTCTCTCTGGAATTAATTTTCTGTTTGTGGAGGACTGATCCTAGCCCTAAGTTAATATTATCAGCACTGGCACTCCCTTTTGTTATTTGCAGGCCCACTTTATGGCATACTGGTTACATCCCCCTCCCTTCATGGCCCACCTGGCGGTGGAAGATGGTTATATGCGTCCTATACAACCATCGGGTTATCTTTATACCGAATCCAGAGTGTCGGACCGCGACCCCACTACAGTGGACTGCACTGTCCAGGCCTGGCGCCGCATTGCGGCTCACATGGAGGTGACCTTTTTATAGTCACCATATATGCCTTTAGCACACGACCCCAGATTGAGAGTAACCTGTGAGGAGATAGGGCGCAAGCTCCTCAAGAAACTAGCGATTCACACCTGGGGAGATCTCTTCCTCCATGGGCAGTTCCGTTCCTCGGCACAGTTCTTTGGGGAGACCCCCCCCCCCACGGTCATGGACACGTTCCTTTATGTCCGCTTAAGGCAAAATGTCAGGGCAGTCATTCCGAACTTTCCTGACGAGCGGGACGCCCTGCCCCCCTTGCACTCGCTCTTACAAACTGAAACCCCTAAACACGTGGTGTCCATGCTTTATAAACATGCCCAGCCTGCCCCATCCCCTCCCCCGCTCAAGGTTTGTAGTGAATGGGACGGTGACCTTGACACACCGCTCTCTGACGATCAATGGGAGGAAAGTTGCTCGCATACCACCACAGTGACTGGTAATACTCGCTTACGGTTAATTCACTTTAAATTCTTGCACCGCACTTACTTCACTCCTTCCAAATTATTCCGGCTTGGCCTCCGAGATAATGACCGCTGTCTCCATTGCGGGGCGGGAGGGGCTGACTTCTTCCATCTGGCGTGGACCTGCCCTGCAGTAGCAGAATATTGGCATGCCATTTTTAGAGCTTTATCTGATATGGTTGGGATCGGTATGGACCCCTGTCCTAAGACTGCCTTGTTGGGGCATGCGGTCCCGGCATTGAAAACACATTAAAAAAAAATTTGCGCTGGGCCTTCTGCTGGCCAAATGCCATGTTGCATGTAGATGGGGCAGAGGCCGTGCTCCAAAATTCAAGGTCTGGCTCAATACGATGTCTACCTGGCAAGATCACCTCCACAACTACTCTGAACTTTTACCGCACAAGTCACGTCCCAAGGACATATGGGGGCCCCTCACTGCCTATCTACTCCGACACCAAAGCGAGGACCATCCTGATACCTGAAGCACTCTCCCCTTCTCCTCTGTCCTCAGCCTGTTCCTTGCCCTGTCCGTCCTACTCCCACACCTACCTCTTCCCTTCCTCCCTTCTTCCCTCCCTCCCCAGGTTGCTTTCCTGTGGACGGGCTTGCCTGTACTCTGCGCCCTTAGGCCCCATGCCCTACGATACTTCCCTGCCTCCTATTCATGGGTAGTCCTTATATACTCCTTGCCCACTCCCGCTGCCTGGCCTCTACCAGCACTGCGTCCTGATGCTTGCGGCACCAGCATCTTACACGTAGCATTACTCACATGACCTCGGCACTCTACTGACCCCACAGACTTAGTTACATGATGTCTCCCCCCCCCCCTCCTATGCCGTGTTAGCCATAAACATTTCATAGGTGCGGACCACACTTATACTGGCGCAGGTCGCCCCTATTATTTAGCTGTACTCTATGGTGCCTCACCTCCAACTCCTCGGATCCACATACAAGTTATGGTGGTACATTACGGGTGGGATTGTTCCCAGTTCTGTTTTTTGAAAAAATGATAAAAGAAGCCTCATTTGCATTCTTCTTGTATATGGTTTGCCTTCTCTCACTGTTATGATATGTGCTTTACCTGACTGTGCCTCATTTATATCGGGGCCGGCCCTAAGGGGTTGTAGGCGGCAAGCTTTGCCTAACTATCCTGCCATGTCATTTCCAGTATGCGTCTGCCTTTACCTTCCCCCTTTTTATGGCTGCCGGCCTGACGTCTCAGTTTGTAGGCGAAAAGCTGTGTGCTGTTTCTACTGCTTTGGCACTCAATAAAGGCTTCAAAAAATTTAAAAAAAGTATAGAGAACCAGGGCTTAACAGAATAGAGAGCTAGAATAGAGAAGTGGACAGTTAATAAAATCTTTATATGATTAAACACACAGGAAAGCACACACCAAGAAGAGAGAGCATTAGGAAGATAGTAATAACACAGAAGGAGTGCCCCCTGAATGGGAGGAAAACAGCAATTTGCTCTTTCCTATTGGGTATATCTAGGTAAGCACAAAGTGCCCCAACACCGTTAACTGGACAGTAGTAGTCCTTTAAGAAGACCCCTCACTCACCAACCTGGTTGGTGACATGCTTCATCATTGGGGTCCCACCCCATAGGCCGAGTGCCTATAGGGTGTGCTACTACACCTGACTACAGTGGAGCGGGATATTGTTTCTTTTTTATATGTGCTAATTATAAATGTGTGAAGGTATATTAAAAAGGGCCAGTACTACTCCGTTCAAGATTTTATTCTTGAGCGTCTGAACCCTAATAAAACCAATGTGACACCTTTGCCCAACTAGGAAGGCTTTGGTGTCTCGAGAAGTGTGATATATTAAAAAAAAAATTAAAAATAGCCAAGTGTGCTATGTGAAAGAAATTATAAAGTAAACTAGGTCTACATATTTCAACCAATATAAAAATTCTCTGGTGTTCGTCAGGACTGTGTGATTTACAAGGGGCGGTACGCACACGCTAAGGCGCGCCCTGCCCACATGTAATTTACAGACCACAAATAAGGGTCTGGGTGTAAAAGGTGTGTTCAATCCTGGATTCAGGAAAAAACACTCAAAGCGGTTTCTGTCGCTTCATGGGCTTCGGATGAACCAAGACGGCGATTCTCCGTCACTTTTTTGAAAGTGGTCATCTGTCGGTAAAACCTACTGGGTTCCAGCGTGCGAAGCCCCGATGAATTAGAGAGATAACAGACTTCTGAGTTCCTGAAGAGAATAGAGGAACAGAATAGTTATCATACTCCTACAAGCAGCCTAGAAGAGAGGCACATCTCTTGGGAGCATACTGGTAGGTTTAGAGATAAGAAATCAAGCATTTAGTAAGATAGAGTAGGAACACAACAGGTATTAATGTTTGGTTTCCCCACAGGTTCCAGCCATAATTAAGGTCTGCGGGTCGGACAGGTTAAGAGGAGCCAGCCAGGACAGTCTCTTCTTCTCTCTCTCAGTTTGTTATGTTATCCAATCCCCCTTCCCCTCCGGGATAACAATTGAGAGGCTCGTTCTAATAGAGCTCTGGGTTGTTGATCGGGGTGGTTTGGGGAATAGGCATCTCTGTTCCTGTGCAGACCAAAAGGAGAGAGTTTTCTCGGATCCTGATTGATTGAAGTGCCCAAGTTGCATCTAGCACCTGAACAGAGATGGCAGAGGGTATAGACATACAAAGTTTAGGAGCTATTCTTGACACCATCCAAAAAGAGTTAAGTGCAGTTAGGGAAGAAAATCAAAACCTTAGATCAGAAATAATAAGTTCAAGAAAGGAAACAGCAGAACTGGCACAAAGGTTGAGACCGCCCTTTAGTTCAGGGCAAGATGGTCAAGGGTCCCTATTAGAGAGTGCAAACAGAACGACCACTCAAGTTATACATTCCTTGTCCCCCGTAATTCCTCTTGCAGCTCCAGAAAAATTTAGCGGGGACCCCCGAAAAAGCACAAATCTTTATTACGCAGTGTTCACTGCACTTCCTGTATCATCCTTCAATTTTCCCAGATGCACAGTCCAAAGTCCCCTTCGTGTTGTCATATGTGAGTGGTGACGCAGCATCCTGGTCCTTGCCTTTAATCAACAAAAATGACCCAATTCTAAGGAAATATGAAGAGTTCAAGCAGGAGTTTCTTCAAATTTTTGATAGAAGAAGAATTTCCCAAGCAGTAGACAACAAATTGCTCAATTTAAAACAGGGGAATCGGGACCTAGTGTCCTATCTGGCCCAGTTTAACAAACTGGTAGTGGAAACATAATGGCCGGCAAGCAAGAGAGCGGCAGTATTCTATCGCGGTCTGAAAGACGAGTTAAAGGACGTGTTGGCGGCAATACCCAGTCGACCCACAGAGATTTCGGCACTGGTGGACCTGGTGCTTGAGATAGACTTTCGGCAAGGCGAAAGCAAAGGCTAAAAAAGAAAGGATTTTAGACCAACAGTTCCCAGGTTTGACCGGGTGAGAACAGAGAATAATCAAGGTCATGATGGAAATCTGGCGTGGAACCAATGAAGATCGGAACTATACGTGGTCCTTTGTCAAAGGAAGAGAAAGAGAAAAGGAGAACCAATAATCTCTGTATGTATTGTGGGTCTGGAGGCCATTTCGTGAGAAACTGTCCGAAGAAACCTAAAACGACCTTCAAGCCGAAGGAAAACAAGCAGCACCACCTGTTGGAGGAGTTGAACAGGTGGATGCGTTACAAAATAAGACTCCGGAGGAACATCGAGTGGCCAATACCTTGCAGTCGGCGGCGCCTCATCTCATTTTGTCAATGGAGATAAGGTTTAGAGACATCGTATTGACAGAAGTTTCTGTGATGATTGATTCTGGGGCCACTGGGAACTTTTGCGACCTAAAATTCGCAAATAAGATGGGAATACAAGCGATCAAAAAGTCCAAGAGTGAACCCGTCAGAGCTGTCGATGGAACCAACTTATCATCTGGTCCAATAGTGAGTCATACGGAAGTCATACATCTTCTTTCAAATGATGGGCATGAAGAGAGGATCCAATTCAACCTAATCGACGCGCCTCAATTTGAATTAATATTTGGGCTTCCCTGGCTCACTGAACATAACCCAACGATTAATTGGAGTACTAGAACCATAAGAATGAATTCAAATTATTGTCTAGAAAATTGTTTTGGAAACCACAAAAGAAACCAAGAAATAAATCCAGCCTATTCGTTGTGCCAAACTGGAGAGTCCATATGTGTCGTCGATACTCAAGAAATTCCAGAGGAGTATAAGGAATTTGAAGAAGTGTTTAACGAAGTGGAAGCAGAGCAACTTCCTCTGTATCAAACGTATGACTGCAAGATAGAATTTGAGCCATGTTCAAAGTTACCTTGCAATAGGGTGTATGCCCTAACAGAGAAAGAACACCAGCATCTGAAAGAGTACTTGGACAAATAGTTGGCTAATGGGTTTACAAGAAAATTGAGAGGTGCACTCAATGAAGTCAATAGATCAAAAAGTTCATAGATTTTGTGAGTCTTCTGTTCTTTCTTTAATGGATTCTTTATTTTCTCTTTTTAAAATACACAGGAACAGCCTGTGTATTTTAAAAAAGAGAAAATTGAGTGCACCTCTCAATTTTCTTGTAAGACTATTCATATGACGGACATCCTTGGCAGCGGATGGTGAGAGTGGTCGCACCACTAGAAATTCGGAAGAAGTTGATTTGCTAAACCTTGGTCTGCTTCTGTGTGCTTTGGTTTTTTGGCTAATGGGTTTATTCGACCCTCGCAATCTCCGGTGTCATTGCCATTATTTTTCGTGCCGAAAAAGGAGGGAGAATAGAGGACGTGCATCGACTACCGCGCCATCAACAAGATCACCAATAAGAATCGCTACCCCTTACCCTTGATTTCAGTCTTGTTGGACCAGGTAAAGGGAGCTCGGATACTTACCAAACTTGACCTGAGAGGAGCCTATCACTTGGTTAGAATGCGGGAGGGCGATAAATGGAAGACTGCCTTTCGGACGAGATTTGGATTTTTCGAGTACCAGGTAATGCCCTATGGGCTGTGTAACGCCCCGGCAGCCTTTCAACATTTTATAAATGACGTTCTGAAAGAGTACATCGATCAATGTGCTATAGTGTACATTGATGATATTCTTATTTACTCCTCCGATGTTAAAGAACATTAAGATCAAGTCAAAGGAATTCTTCAAAATTTAAAAGACAATCGATTGTTTGTGAAATTGGAAAAATGTGCGTTCAGCGTCACCCAAGTAGAGTTCCTGGGTTTTCTCATTTCGCCTAATGGAATTCTCATGGACCAGAAGAAGATTGAAGCAGTGACTAAATGGAAGTCTCCAACGAGCGTCAAGGAGGTCCAGAGCTTCATTGGATTTGCGAATTTCTACCGACGGTTCATTAGTGAATTCTCACGTAAAATTTTACCTTTCACTGAGCTGTTAAAGAAAGGAATCCAATTTGTATGGACTAAAGAATCAGAGGAGGCCTTTGAAGCCCTGAAGCAGAATTTCACTTCGGCGCCCATTCTACAACATCCTGATCCGGCCGAGCCTTTTCTATGTTGAGACCGATGCCTCAGATCAAGCGGTAGGAGGAGTTCTTTCCCAGCGAAATAAGGTAACGGGACAACTACATCCAGTAGCCTACAGATCAAGAAAAGTGATTCCTGCCGAAATTAATTACACCATCACAGAGAAGGAATTATTGGCGATCAAGGACGCCTTCAAAGAATGGCGCCATTATCTCATGGGAGCTCGGCATCAAGTGACTGTGTTTACGGACCATCGTAACCTGAAGTTTCTAAAGACCGCCAGAACACTTTCGCCCGGCAGTTGAGATGGTCACTGTATTTTGCGGATTCCGACTTCGTAATCACTTATAGACCAGGAGCTCAAAACGGAAAGGCAGATGCATTAACTAGGATAGATACGGAGAACCAAAAAACCCCTCTGGAAAATCAATCAATTATTCCGAATGATAGGATAATTGGAGCGGTAACGTCAGTCAATCTAGAAAAAAGCATCTTGGAAGTGATGGATTTAGAAGCCATGCAGAATTGGGTGAAGGAAGGAGAAGGTAGAAAAATCATTCATTAACTGCTATACTTTCAGAATACCTTGTTCGTACCCACCAAGGAGTTGCAGTTGAGAGTTATGCAGGAACGTCATGATGCGAAATTAGCTGGTCACAAAGGAGAAGCGAAAACAAAGGAGTTAATAAAAAGACATTATTGGTGGCTTGAAATGTCTAAGAGCATTGAAGAATATGTTAAAACGTGTGAGGTTTGTGCTCTGGGAAAATCTGAACGACTGGCCCCAAAGGGACTGCTTCAACCTTTGCCCACCCCACCTTACCCCTGACACACAGTTACTTTAGATCGCATCACCGATTTACCCCTTAGTCAAGGCTACAACACGATATTAGTAGTAGTTGACTCATTTACCAAGATGACTCATTTCACAGCTTTAAAAGGGGTTCCAAGTGCCAAACAGTTAGCAATTTATTTCAGTACAGAAATCGTCAAGATACATGGAATTCCCAAAATTATAATCTCTGACAGAGGGGCTCAGTTCATTTCCCGATTCTGGAGATCTTTTATGGAAGGATTGGGAACTGAAGTGAGGTATTCCACTAGTTACCACCCAGAAACCGATGGTCAAACCGAGAGGGTAAACCAAGAGTTAGAACAATACTTGAGACTATTCCTTTTAAAACAAGGTGGCAATTGGTCGGATTACCTGTGGGCAGCAGAGTTTGCCCATAATAACGCTCATAATGCGTCCACTGGTTATTCACCATTTTACATGAATTATGGTAGACACCCAAACTCCACCATCAGACAAACAGAAATAACAGTCCCAGCAGTTGCAGAAATAGTGTCTGGCCTAGAGCAGGTCCCTCTTAGTGCAAGAGAAAATCTAGATCTGGCCAAAAAGAAATATAAGAGTTATGCAGACAGGAAAAGGTGCGAGTGTCCCCCATTGGAGATAGGAGATCAAGTCTGGTTAAACAGTAAGAATCTTAGGTTAAAGGGAAACTGGAATTCCAACCAAGATTTATTGGTCCTTATCCAGTAGAAGAAAGACTAAATCAGGTAACTTATCGAATCTCACTTCCAGCCAAATTGAAGATCCACCCAGTCTTCCATGTTTCCTTGTTAAAGAAGGCTCCAACCAATCTACGGAAAACGCTGCCACCTAAACCAGTGCAGTTGGAAACTGGGCCTGAATTCGAGGTGAAAGAAATCCTAGATTCAAAATGGTCCAAGGGACAATTGTATTTCTTAGTGGACAGGAAAGGATATGGTCCAGAGGAACGATCCTGGGAAAGAGAGGACGATGTTCATGCGCCTAGGTTGATAAAGATGTTCTATCAGCGATTCCCTACTAAACCAAGACGGGAGGAACCTGCCTTGTTGGGGGGTACTGTCAGGACCCTCATGCCTCAAGTGTCAACTGTGACACACGCAAAGTCGTGGAGGAAGAGAATAAAGTTAACGCAGGTTTCTTGGTCAAGGCTGATGCGAATTTGGCACTCTAAGATGGCGGCCGGATGCGCGTTTAGCCCAGCGGTCTAGTCTTCCACCTAGTTGCCGCTGCATTTCAGGTGAGGCGCGAGCTGATTATCATCTGTGCACTTCACCAAGTTGTTTGGTCGGAGCAGACGTGGAGTTCGAGTGAGGAAAGAGTTGTAGCGCTAAAAGTATTTAGAACCTAAGATTCTAGTCAGAAGACTAGTTCGTCGTGACTCACTATCTTCAGAGAGCATTTTTGTCCAATTTCTAGTCCGTTCTTGAAGACATCGTTGGAGTCCGATGTCCGCCGTGAGTTTAAGACTCAGCTAGCTTGTCGTGACCTGAGGAGAAGAAACACGAAGACAACTGAGATAAGTGACAAAGAATTTCGTACTGAGCATTGCGAATAACTAAAGACTTGTATCAAATATAAAGAGTTGTTAAATCGTACTTACCACAAAGCCCTAGAAACTTCCTTGCGACCTACAGGAAAAGGAAAAGAATAGGAAGTTAGTTTAAAGACTAAAGGAAGAGGAAACCCTCACACACAAATAGTATAAGTCAGTATAGAGAACCAGGGCTTAACAGAATAGAGAGCTAGAATAGAGAAGTGGACAGTCAATAAAATCTTTCTATGATTAAACACACAGGAAAACACACACCAAGAAGAGAGAGCATTAGTAAGATAACAGACTTCTGAGTTCCTGAAGAGAATAGAGGAACAGAATAGTTATCATACTCCTACAAGCAGCCTAGATGAGAGGCACAACTCTTGGGAGCATACTGGTAAGTTTAGAGATAAGAAATCAAGCATTTAGTAAGAGTAGGAACACAACAGGTATTAATGTTTGCTTTCCCCACAGGTTCCAGCCATAACTAAGGTTTGCGGGTTGGACAGGTTAAGAGGAGCCAGCCAGGACAGTCTCTTCTTCTCTCTCTCCGTTTGTTATGTTATCCAATCCCCCTTGCCTCCGGGATAACAATTGAGAGACTCGTTCTAATAGAGCTCTGGGTTGTTGTTCGGGGTGGTTTGGGGAATAGGCATCTCTGTTCCTGTGCAGACCAAAAGGAGAGAGTTTTCTCAGATCCTGATATCGCCCCAGACAGTCGTCAGCCACCTTCAGACTACGGCCGACCTCCTGCACTTGCTGGGGTTCTCCATCAATGTGCCGAAGTCACACCTGTGCCCCTCTCAGAAGCTCCTCTTCATCGGAGCAGTTCTGGATTCGGCTCAGTTTCGGGTTTATCCTCCCGAACAGCGGGTTTGGGATATTCAGGCTCCGATTCCGATCTTTCAGCCTTTATCATGAGTCTCGGTCAGGTTGACACTGTGGCTTCTGGGGCTGATGGCATCCTGCATCCTTCTGGTGCATCACGCAAGGTGGCGGATGCGGGCTCTGCAGTGGGACCTGAAGTTTCAATGGGCCCAACATCAGGGCAAACTGTCTGACCACGTCCTGATCTCGGAGGGCACTGCGAGACAGTTGCAGTGGTGGCTAACGGACTGCGATTGGGTCAGCGGCAGATCCCTCTCCCTACACCAACCGGAGCACGTAGTTGTGACAGATGCGTCCCTCCTGGGTTGGGGGGGGCCACATGGAAGAGAGGGAGATCAGAGGCCGCTGGTCTCCGGCGGAGTCCGGGCTCCACATCAACCTTCTGGAGCTGCAGGCGATCCGTCTTGCACTGAAGGCATTCCTTCCCTCTGTACGGGGAAGTGTGGTGCAGGTGTTCACGGACAACACCACCGACATGTGGTACTGCAACAGAGAGGGTGGAGTGGTGTTGTGGACCCTTTGTCAGGAGGCTCTACGCCTCTGGCAATAGCTGGAACACCACGGCGTCTCCCTGGTGGTTCAACACCTGGCAGGTTCCCTGAACGCCAGGGCGGATGAGCTCAGCCGTCGGTGCATGAAGGATCACGAATGGCGTCTGAAATCGGAAGTGGCGCAAGGTCACTTCCGGTAGTGGGGAGAGCCTTGGTTAGATCTATTCGCCACAGAAGAGAATGTGAAATGTCATAATTTTTGCGCATTGGATTTTTCAAGGCGCCACTCACTCGGTGGCGCTTTTCGTCGTGAGTGGAGCTGTGGTCTGTTGTACGCCTTTCCGCCTATACCACTACTGCCCAGAGTGCTGAAGAAGATCAGGCGCGACCGGGCTCAAGTCATCCTTGTGGCTCCGGACTGGGCACGAAGATACTGGTATCCCGAGCTACTAAGCATGTCAATCGATCCACCAATTTGTCTGCCTCTTCAGGAAGACCTTCTGTCGCAGCAGCAGGGGACGGTCCTCCACCCGAACATGTCCAGTCTCCACCTCCATGGGAGGAGATTGAGCGGCGGCAGTTGAGGCCATTTGACTTTCCACCTGAAGTATGTGATGTCATTCTCGCAGCCAGGCATCCCTCTACGAAAGCGGTGTACGCCTGCAGGTAGAGCAAATTTGTGGCCTGGTGCACAGCAAGGGCTGTGGATCCACTTTCTTCCCCCCTTTCAGAGGTTCTCCTGTTTCTTCTTTCTCTTGCCAAGCAGGGCTCTGCTCTGGGCACTATCAAAGGCTACCTCTCTGCCATTTCAGCCTTCTTAAGGCTTCCTGATCAGCCTTGTCTTTTCATGTCCCCTGTTGTAAATAGATTCTTGAAGGGCATCACTCACATTTATCCTCCTGTTCCGTTCGTGATGCCTCAGTTGGACTTGAATCTTGTTCTGACTTATCTGATGTGCGCTCCCTTTGAGCCACTTCACAATTGTCCTCTTCGTCTTCTTACTCTTAAGACTGCATTCCTGGTTGCCATCACCTCTGCCAGGAGTGAGTGAGCTCCAGGCTCTTTCTTCTAAACCTCCTTTCCTCTCTGCCCATCTGGACAAAGTTGTCTTGAGAACACGTCCCTCTTTTCTGCCCAAGGTAGTCACAGCCTTCCACATCGGGCAGTCCATCACCTTGCCCACCTTCTTTCTACCTCCGCATCCCTCGAAAGAGGAAGAGAGGCTCCACCGTCTAGACCCAAAACGTGCGCTCCCATTCTATCTGGACCGCACATGCCAGTTCCGGGTGGACGGCCAGCTCTTTGTTGGTTACGTGGGTGCTAAGAAGGGACGGCGGTGCACAAATGAACCATTTCTTGATGGGTGATTTTGTGCATAAAGGCTTGTTATTCACTGGCTAAAAAGGAGCCTCTGGTGGGGCAGCGTGCCCACTCCACTCGGGCCACAGCGGCTACTACTGCCCTGGGTCGGGGACTCCCCTTGCAGGACATCTGTCAGGCAGCTACGTGGGCCTCGCTGCACACATTTTCTAGACACTACTGCCTGGACAGCCAAGTTTGGAGAGATGGCTTTTTCGGCGGCCGTTCTGTCTCCAGGACTTTCTGGTGTGATCATTGGTTTGCAGACACACCACCGGGGTTGGTGTTGCTGGGGTATCTACTTTAAGGCAAGGAATCTAACACTAACCTGTTTCTTTCAGATGCACAAGTTACTTACCTTCTGTAAAGATATATCTGTAAGAAACAGAAGTTAGAGTTAGAATCCTTACCGCCCCACCCATCCTCCCCGTTCTGCGAACCGATATCTAGGGTTAAGGTTCTTCCCTTTGAGGGCCCTAGTTTCATGGCGGACGGACACGGAGCCGCAGACGACACCTACAGATGCGCAGGGGTACTGCTACGCAAAACTTTCCGGATCCAGTCTGACGCCTGGGGATATTCTAAGGTAAGGAATCTAACACTAACTACTGTTTCTTACAGATATATTGTTACCGAAGGTAAGTAACCTGTGCATTAAGCAACATGACTTGGAGGAGGCTTTCTTTATAGTGGTGATGTCCCTATATGAAAATCCAACTGCATAAATCTTAGTTAACAGAAATCTTACTAAGCAGAGCAATATTAGAAGAGGGATGCACCAGGGCTGTCCACTGTCACCCTTGCTCTTCAACCTGTACTTCGAACCATTGGGCAAAAGAATCAGATCCAATCAAAACATCATTCCCTTCGAGTGTAAACGCTGGGAGAAAAATGTTGACTATTACGCTGACAATGTAATGGTTTATACGAGCGATATGGTGAGATCTCTCCCAGTGATTTTGGGCAAATTGGAAGATTTTGGGAAAGTCCTGGGGTATTTAATTAACCAGCAAAAACCTGGAATTATGAAGTGGACTATTGCCTAAGTCCATTAGTAAAACATGAAATGAGACATTTAGGAATACAGGTAGTACAAGACCTAGACAAATTGGGCCAAATAAATTTCAATACAGCAGTGATAGAAACCAAAAGAGTTTTTAAAGCTTGGACTGTCCTCCCGCTATCCTACCTAGGAAGATCTAACCTACTTAAAATGTCCATACTCCCACAATGTACATTTATTTTTAACACAATATCACTGGAATTGAAGCTAGATGACTTTAAGATACAGAGCGGAATTGAGGAGTTTTTTATGGTCCGCTAAAGGGGTGAGGATAGTGTGGAGGAAGCTTCATAGAAAGAAAGAACGAACACAGAGCTGTTGCAAGCCCAGATCTTCTTTTGTATTGTTGGGTGTTTCAGAAGAAGAATATCAGATCTCTCCTTTTGAACAGCTCAGTTTTTACTCCATGTTTTAAGGCTATGATGAGGTACTTGCCTGTGCAGGGAGACTTTTTTTCCTTTATAAATGTGGCTACCCCAAGTATTTCAAAATGGTTAGATTAAAGACATTGGAGGCTGCCTGTAAAATTTGGAATCACACCAGATAGATTTGCTGGATACCCTACTACAGTGGCTCTGCCCCAATCTGGAACCATCGGGATCCCCAATAGGCCTCTTAAACAAGTTGGCAACACCTATTTGAAGCAGGAGTGTACAAATGGGGGCACCTTTTGGAGGATAAATTATTGATCCCCCTGGAAGCTATATCAGACATTAAGAAAGGAAAACCTCTCTAAATGTAAGTATTATGAACTGGATAGCTGGGCACAGGGACTAGGAAAAGACAGGGAAGCCAATCCTTACTGGGAAGAAAAACTACAAGGAAGTTTACCTCAGGGAAAGGAAGTAGCCATGTGGTATTGGATGTTTGTGGATGCAGGGGGCAAAGTCATCAACTTGCTGGCAGAGATTTGGAAAAGGGACTCTGGATGTGAAAAACCTATGGCAAGTATCGATATCTTCTCTTTGGTAGTCTACAAAATCTGCTCCTTTCAGTAAAAATCATTTGTTTGTGGTGCATAAAGATACCTAGACACCGAAGAAGTTGTCAAAGCTGGAAGGTCAGGAGGTTAAGTGCCCTAAGTGTGGCGAGGTAACGGCAAATGATGTCCACATGTTTTGGCGGTTCCCTCTCATCAAGGTCTCCTGGCAGGAAGTGGGTAAGGTGATCACAGAAGTACTAGGCCAAGAAGTTAAGGTAAGCCTGGTACTGGTGATATTTGGGGTGGTAAACCATGGTAGCAACCTTTGAAGTTACTTAAAAAGCAAATGTCCCTACTTTTAGTTCTAATATTGGTGGCACAAAGTAAGATTTGCTTAAAGTGGGTGCTTCCTACTACACCAGCAATGTTGGAATGGTTATTGCCAGTCCACAGGGTGTATACTCTAGTTTGTAGTAGTCCCCCCAACCAAAAAAATGAACTTTGGGATATATGGCAAAACTGGCAAAACTCTCTGCAAAATATTGTGAGGTAAACGCTTGTGGAGTTGAAATATACACACAGGCATCGATAAATATGGAAAACTATTGACCACTGCCAGGAAGGCCACCGATGGCCCAGCGGTCAACTCGCAATTCCTAATGCTGGCGTTGCGAGCTTCTGTAGACCGCGGTCACAGCGTTTGGGCAGTCGGACTGCCAAACTCGTAATCAGGCCCTGAGTGTAGAATATGCTACAAACAGCCAATTTTCCTGTGAAATAAAAAAAAACATGATAGCACTTACCTATGTCCCTGCACAGAGGAAGCTAACCACTCAGTTTACTCATAGAAACCCCTTCTATCAACAAAATGAAGACAAACTAAGCACCGTAATGGATTATTTCAAAAACACTTGGGGTGGCAGACTGCATTGATCCGGACATAGACATCAGCCCAAATTCCAAATACCTGGGTGAAATGTCTATGACAGCAACTTGGCGCAGGATGCTAAAACAAACAGAGCAGTGGAAGGATGGCACAATACCTTCCAATCCACAGCAGGCTGAACCCAACCTACATTCATAAATTTATAAAAGCATTACAAAAGAGCAAAGCTACCAACAACTACAAATGGAGCAATGTGTTAGCTAAATTACACCTAACTTCAGCAAACACAATGAAAGAATGTACAACGTGCTACATACAATGAAAAGTAAAACTCTTCATAAACAACAAAGGAGTAGCTTACTTAAAAACCAATAGCTAAAGGCATATTATAAAACAAATGGTAACCTACAAAAGTCCCATAATCTGTCATAAAAAAAAACAAGATGTCAAATCATTTTTTACATAAATAACAAACATGTTTTATTACATCTGTCTAAATATTGAAAAAAATGCATGTTAAATAAGACTGAGTTAATAAATAATATCTAAATTATTTACATGAAAAAGTACCAAAATAAAGTTCAGAGAAAAAACTGAATCCATCCTGTAAAATAAACCATAAATTTCCGAATAGCAATCCCATAATATTCCCACAAACAACGAAATATAACATTTCCCACCCAATGGAAATAAAAAAAATATATAACTTATTGTTGAGTGGATGCAGAGCTTCTGAAGCCAAGTAGTCAAAAATAATAATCCACGAAAATAGAAAAATATTTGCAAAAAGCCCCTCCCCAAAAACAATTCAATAGACATCCCTTCAAGAAATTCAAAGTATCTAGAAACCATAAAAACCCGAAAAGTGTTTAAATAAAGCCAGCCAGAAAGGGAAGTGTAAGTTAAAAATATTGGTTAATTATAACCAAAAGTGATTTCATAAAAAAAATCCCTTGGGATACGTTTGTTGCTAACAACCTTTAAAACAAGAAAACCTCCTGCAAAGCAAATATATATACTTTACACTTAATAATCATAAAATACGTAAGATAACATAATGTGACATAACATAACAATAAACTACTGAGGGCCATATTACGAGTTTGGCGGTCCAACCACTATAGGACCACGTCCTCCTCCACCAGCAGCACACGGCGCTGATGGTCCAAAGGCCAGCATATTACAAGTTGACCACAGGAACAGCGGTGTGGATGTGGGTATCTTGCCGCGGTGGTGAGTACTTTTCTCAAATATATAGACGCCTGTGTGTTAATTCCGACTGCAGATATGTCAGAAGAGACACATATGCATGATATATGTGGAAGAATACCTTGTACAAATTACCTGGGTGCAGCCCATATGTGGGCAGTCCTGGAAATGGATATATGGTGCGAAAAGGACTCACCTGTAGATCTCCACAAACAGGGTCATAATCCTCGCCATGAAGATCATTCTGTGAAGGGGGGACCTGGAGAAAGGGATACATGTCGGAATCTGCCTGGAAAAAGAGGAAAGGGATGAGTACGCACCCCAAATCCTACGTTACTGCCACCTTGAAGGAGGCGGTCTGAGCACCGTGGTCCGCTCGTAAATCAGAGAACTCATAATAAGGAAGGCAGTGCAGCTCCACTTTACCGCCATATGGCGGCTGACTTTCCCCTACAGCGAATCAGGTGGCCGAAGTTCTGCTGGTGGTCTCAGCAATCCAATGGAAGTCTTTACAAAGCCAATCCGCCCAACTCATAATACAGTAGTCAGTTTGGACCTCCTCTGCCGATATGGTGGTCCACAGCACCACCGAACCCGTAATAAGGCCCTAAAACAGTGTACAAAATATACCAAACTGCACACTAGTAAAAAACACTACTATTATTTATTATTTATTATTATTATTATTTGTATTTAATATGGAGTATTATATAGCGCTAGCCAGACCCAGAGGTATCGGAGTGCTTCACAACCGTTCAAATGCGAAGACCAAACAGATATTCACAGTAAGCACAGTGCAGATATCAGCACAAGTCTCAAGAGTCTCGAGACAATATCAGGTATACATTTTGCGTATTGGAGGAAAAGTCAACAGTGTCAATACATACTCGTAGAACCTTATCAGGATGACCGTACTTTGGGTATCCCACCCCCATCGGTGGGTATTGTCAATAGCTCTTCTGTGTCTCCTGCCCTTTTGCTAGGGACCGGTCAAGGAAAAGATTTTTGAGTTGCTCTTCGAATTTTGCAAAGGAGGAGATAGTTCTTATATGAGGGGGAATAGCGTTCTAGATTTTGGGCGCGTTTCAACCGAAGGATCGGGCTGCGGTTTTTTGTTTGCGTGTTTTCATTGGGGTGAGTAGTAGTGTGTTTGAGCTCCGGAGGGACTTGGTTTGTCCGGCTTTTTTTAGTTTAGAGACCAGGTATTCGGGTTTGCCTATGTGAAGGGCTTTGTGGGTGAGGCAGGCTGTTCTGAAACTGTCACGCATTTCAACTGGGAGCCATTTTAGTTCTCTGAGTGCGGGTGAGATATGGTCAAATTTCTTCACTCCTGTGACCATTTTAGCTGCTGCATTTAGGGTTGTTTTAAGGGGGCCCAGGTGCGCCTTTGCTGAGCCTAACAGTGTTGCGATTCCATAGTCTAATCTGGATAACACCAGTGATTGGGTAACTTGTTTAAGGTCCTTGGCTGGGATGAAAGGTTTTATTTTGTTCAATAGCTTTCAGTTCAGGAAGGAGCTCTTTGCCGAGATCTTAATGTGTTTGGTCATGTTCAGTTTCGGGTCTAAAGTGATGCCTAATGATTTTACAGAATCCGCCAGGGTGATGTTTCCGTCGAGTGTATCGATTGCAGATAACCATTCTGTAATTTGAGGGTTCTCTTCTTTGTTTGAGATGAGGAGTATTGGAGAACCGGGCCTTATGGGCCAGGCGGGGCAGGGCACGCCTTAATCCCCGGATTCACCTGCGTTGTTACTAACAGAGACACAAGACACTCCGTTGAGCGTGGAAGCCAGGTTTATTAGCTGCAGCTAAGCACAGTTGTCCTAGAAGTACATGCAGAGTGTAAGTTCTAAGGAGACTGCCATTTCAGTCCGTGGCGTACAATCTCTTATACTAAACACATTTACAATATCCCACTCCCCACACACACAAAACGAACCAATAGGAAAAGTTGGAAAACAAGCTATCAGGTATCCCAGTATACGCCTCTTTCTCAGACCCCGTGTGTCACCCCTCCCAACAAATTTATCAGTGATGGTGTTCACAATCCCCTCTCGCAGGTGGCAGGACATGCTGGTGTGTCTCAAAGGATAGTTGTGTAATAGGAGCATACAAGGAAAGAATAGGGAAGGCCAGTCGGATAAGACAGTATAAGGGAAGGATAGGAGAGGGCAAATAGTCGGCTGAGACAGGGATCAATCGAACCAGACATAGATTAACGAACTCGCCCAAACCCTGACATCGGGTTTCATGTACAAGAACAATAGAGCTACTTTTTAACTGGAAGGACACGTAGCAGCTGGAAAAGCAAAAAGCATTGCGTTCACCATGCCGCGTGAGTGAAGGCAGCACAAAATGGCGACATGACACAAAATGGTGGCTAGATACGGGACAAAATCAGAAATCGCAGAACCTCAGACCCTCCTTTTGCCATTGCTCAGGCAATACATCAGGGACTCAAGTCAATATGAATCGATATCAGTGGCCATGAGGTCCTCGAGCTGTTGCTGTAACATCATTCTAATGTTCTCTGTTTTTTGTGATGCAGGCTTCGGGACATACATAGCGGCACAAAGACCACATATTGCAGGTCCACACTGCACACAAGGGCAACAAGAGAAGATAATAGCTACGACCATTCCAAGGAAAGTTAGTATCTTCCATCCCCATGTGGACAGTAGTCCCCAAAACCATCCCATCACAGACCAATCTCCCGTGTCCTGATGTATAGACTCGGAGATGGTATGTAACTTAGAGATAGCTTGGTATACTGTAGGGGCATTATCAGGAATGTAAACACAGCAACTAGACCCGATCAATTTAAAGACTCCACCCCTATCTGCCAGGATAATATCTAAAACTATCCGATTTTGTAAAGTCATAAGACGATCCGCCTGAAGCTCGGCTGTCACATAACTCATGGCTTCCTGAGGTTTCGTTTATGATAGCCTCAACAACACGAGCTAGGTGTCTGATGTCTCTGCTATTGGCCATTGGGCCCCAGAAAGGAAGCAACCCTTTGATGAAGTCAGTTGCTTCCTGTCCTGCTGTGTCCTTCTGATCAAAGACTCCCCTACCATGTCTCTTTTTGTGATGATTTGAAGGAGCGGTATATGTTGGGGGAAGAAGGAAAGCCACATAACATGTTCCAGAAAAGAAAGCCATGTATAGTCTCTATCATGACAGATGAAATATGTGCCTTGTGATGGCACTAGCGGTGAGGGAATCTGAGGTGTATAGACATAGGTATAAGAACAGATACTCCTCTCTGGCTGATTCTTGACATTCTGACCATTAATTTTTAAGCAAAAATTACCTCGATGAGGTACTGTCCAAATTGGCGGAGAGCTCCTTAGTTTAGCCTTTTCTGTAAGGCTAGTGACATAGTGTGTTATATTCCATCCATCATATGCTCTCTTCTCATCTACAGGTATCTTGCTAATCTGAGCAATCTTAGCCATAGCCACAATTCCCTTAATCGGAGTACTATGACTAAAGTCTGCTCCACCACCATATGGACTGCCAGGAGGATATCGCAACTGATTTTGGTAAAGATTAGAAAACATAGCCAAATAAGCCCAGGCGGAACCTTCATAGGAGAACGGAAAAACCAGATATGGTATGCCTCTCTCTGGATTATGAGGCATGAGCCCACAGACCCAACAATCAGTAGTATTCATTACTAACTGGTGTTGGTGTAATAGTTGAATGAATGAATTGTTGAAGTATGCGGTCCTCCTGATCTGTTCGTGTGCTGAAAGTGTATATAACCGGTGTGGGGAGGCAGTAGTAGAAAAAGATACGGGGACAGAAGTAGGAACAGGTAATGGCTGTAGGACATAAACAATCCAGCTTCCACACGCTAATAAAGTACATTAACATATCAGAATACATAAAGTTATCCCACATGGACTAACCATTAGTTTCTTAAATCGCTGTTTCATATTTATAGTCTGATCATTAATTTCCACTTTTACATCCATTACTCTAAAGGCGTTGCTCACAGTAATCTTCCTTGATCACTTAGCTGTGGTTGTTAGCCGTCCTATGACACTGCAAGCCCTGTGAAACCTAGGTCACTACTCAGGTGACAGCTTAAGACTCATACCGTGACCCTGCAACATGATGGATGGTGGAAGAAAATAGATAAACAAAATGTCTTTTCAAAACAAAAAGATATGACCAGAAAAATTTAAAAAATTCAATTAATCTCGACCCTTCTCGGTCGCAGGTTATATCGAGTCTTATTGGGGATCGTCTGGTCCTTAAACAAGGTTTCTGGATTCACAGTGTTCACATGCATATGTGTTGGGACGCCCTCCTGTAACACGTCGTCGTCTTCTTTCTCACAGTTCGTGTGGCCCAGGCGTGCACTACTAAATGGTACAAATCTAGGCACTGTCTCACTTTTGTTGTCCACTATACCCTCTCAAACCCATTGGTCAAAAGGCAAAGGCAGGGGTATCTTTTTACAGTGCACGCTGTGGACCCAGTTCTTTTTCCCAAAAACCTTAACGCCCGTCCTTTTGGTTAGTGGCACTTGACGCTTTGGGCCCCAACGAGGTTCTAGATTCCGCGTCCGTTGAAAATTCTTGACGCAGACCCAGTCGCCAGGTTGGATGGAATGACCTGGGTCTGAGGAGGCCTCTGGCAAAGCGTTTTGAACCTGTTGGTGAAGAACACGTAATTTAGTAGTGAAGTCATGCAAATAGTCAATCAGCATTGGGTATGGAATGTCAGAGTATTTCTTAGGTCGAGGCACTCCCCAGACATTTGCTGGCCGCCCAAAGACGACCTCATACGGACTTAGACCTAAACGGGAATGAGCAGTAGTCTTGTAGACAGAAGTGCTAATGGTAAGGCATCAGGCCAGGCGAGACCTGTGCTCGCCTGAATCTTTGTCAGTTTGAGCTTGAGAGTACCATTATAACACTCTACCAATCCGCTGACTGAGGATGATTTGCCGCATGGAATTTCTGTTTGATACCAAGACCTGCACATACTTTCTGCATAATCTCGCCCACAAATTCACTTCCATTGTCAGACCAGACAATGCGTGGCAAACCAAACCTCGGGAAAAACTCCTTTAGAAGAACTTTAGCAGTAGATAAGGCAGTATTGTCCTTTAGGGGGTAGGCCTCTATCCATCTGGAAAAGGCACAAACCACCACCAGAACGTATTTGAGGTTATTGCAACGATCCATATGAATGAAATCAATTTGCAATACCTCAAAAGGATACATAGGGGGAGCGAAATGACCTGCTGGAGTCGGGGTTCCCTTTCCTGGATTATGCATTAGACAAACAATGCAATGTTTCACTACGTTTTCTGCACATTTCGGAATTCCCTCATTCTGCCATACTGGAGCCAAAACTTTACAAATGCCCTTTGCACTAATGTGGGTTGGACCATGCGCCATAGCTACAGGTAGTACGTAGGCGTCTGGTAACAGCCATTGTTGATGCTCTGACAACTCCGTCCAACAACCAGTCGCGTCCAACATTCCCGTACTTTCTCTCCACTTACTCAACTCTTTCTCAGTAGCCTCTTCTTGAATCATTCTCACACTTTCTATTTTGTCCTCACACATTCCTCCTTCTCTGATCCATCTTGCAGGGCCCGCAACATACATTCGACTCGTAACATCTCTCGCTGTCTCTTTCGCTACCTCATCTGCAAAAGCATTCCCTCAACCCACATCATCGATAATCTTTTTGTGAGCGCTACACTTGATTTTTGCTTTTTGTTTAGGCAAAGCAAGTGAGTCAAGAAGTTCAGTCACCAACTGACCATGCTGTATTTTAGTCCCATGGGAAGTAAAGAATCCTCTTTCCTTCCACAAGCGACCGAAACTATGAGCTACACCAAAAGCATATTGGCTATCAGTGTAGATGTTTACTCTCCTTCCTTTCGCCAAAACACATGCTCTCGTTAAAGCAATGAACTCAGCTGCTTGGGCAGAATTCGGTGCAATACGTGCTGTCTCCACTACAGTATGCAAAGTAGTGACAGCATAGGCTGCAGTTGTCTCTCCATTCGAAAGCTTGAAACAAGATCCATCCACCCATAGGATCCTGTCCGGATCCACAAGTGGTGTATCTTTCAGATCTATTCTGCCTTTCGTCTACTCCTCTATTCGGAGAAAACAATCATGTTGTTCCTGAATGCCTTTCTCATCTGGTACGGGCAACAATGTCGCTGGGTATTACACCGCTTGATATGTATATGACTAGCTAAAAGCACTAGTCAGGTGTTGTGTCTTACTCTGATTCAAAAGAGTATCCACTGTATGTGGTACCATAACAACAAGAGTGTTGTCCAATACCAATCCAGCAGACTGACGAATAGAAATTAATTCCGCTGTTGTAGCTCTGAGACAACTAGGCAGTGCCATGGCTACTGGATCCAACGTAGCCGAAAAATAGGCACATGGCCGTTGCTTGTCTCCAAATTGTTGTATTAAAACTGACAATGCACAACCTTCTCTTTGATGCACGTAGAGTGTAAAAGGCTTACTGTAATCCGGAGTACTTAACACAGGTACAGAACACATAGCATTACATAAATCAGAAACACTCTTTTGGCATTCATCGGTCCAAGGGAGAGGTTGTGGCGTGTCTTTCAACGTAAGCGCCAGCAAAGGCTTAGCTAACAAAGAAAAATTCTGAATCCATTGCCTACAATATGAGGTAATGCCCAGAAAGGCACGTACCTCCCTCTGTGTGGTTGGCTCAGACATTTGTGCAATCGCTTGAATTAGTTCTTGGGTCAATCATCTTCCCTCCTTCGACAAGAGATGACCTAAGTAGGTAACCTCTTGGCGACAATATTGCATCTTAGAAGGGGACACTTTATGATGTAAAACAGACAAATGACGCAACAAAGAAGCCGTCACATCTTTACAAACATCCTCTGAATCAGCAGCAATCAGTACATCATCAACGTATTATTGGATCAAAGTAGCACCTGAAGGCAAAGTGAACGCATCAAGCTGAGATTTCAAAGCTTGACTGTAGATAGAGGGACTTTCGCAATAACCTTGAGGAGCACGCTTGAACCAGAAACTTCGGCCTCCAAAAGAGAAGCCAAAAATATCTCTGCTTTCCTCAGCAATAGGAATACTAAAGAAAGCATTCTTTAGATCGATAACAGAAAACCATGCAGCTGAGGCAGGTATCATAGTAAGCAAGGCAGTAATATCTGGAACAACAGGAAACTGGGGGACAATAATCATGTTGACCTCCTGAAGATCAATCACAAAGCGATACACTGGTGGTTGAGAAGGATCGCTACGTTTGAGAACGGGGAGAACAGGACTGTTACAAACATTACCTCTCGTTTCCTAAACCACGCCCTTTTGAACCAGGTCATAGATGATAGCCATCAAGGCTCGCTCACCCTCATTAGAGATCTTGTATTGTGGAATACGTGGCAACTTAACATTAGGCTTGATAGTAACCACATAAGGAGGAATCTGTAACAAACCAACATCATTCGGACCTGTAGCTCAAAGCGTAGCAGGAAGAGATGGCAACTCAGGTGGAAAACTATCCTTCGATAAATATATGGGAGAAACCTATTTCTCACCCAAAGTAAGATGCACACCAGAGGGGGAACAATACAGCGTTGCACGAAGACGTTTCAACAGATCCAGACCCAACAAATTCTTTCCGCAACCAGTCGTTAAAATAAGTGGAGCTTCCAGATCATGAGGATCAATCGAAAGAGGCAAAGGACAAGAAACTGGGTTAGCAACTGGGGTGCCCGAAAATTCTACAGGAACGTTTGTTAAGCCAGACAAAGTGCCCCAGGGAGTTTTGAATGGATCATAGAACTTCTCATTGCACCAGTATCCAAAAGAAATGGCTCTGCAACACCTAAAGCAACTACCTCAACATAGGGCCCATTCTGATCTATTGGAACTGATACGACTCCCTCTCCTCGCTCATGGCTGTCCTAACTAGAATAAAAATCCTGAGCCTCACCTTCAACACAACAATCATCATTGTAATACTGAGTATTCTGCTGATCCAAATAATTCGAAGAATTCTGAGGGGGAAAGGAACGCTGTCCTTGAGGCAACGCACCTCGCCCTCTACCCCTAGGTGCTGATTGAAAACCACCATGGCCTCGCTGTCCTTGAAATCCACCATTACGCTGCAATAAAACCGGACAACTATTCTTAAAATGGCCTTCCTCTTTACAATAGGCGCACTGATTAGGACCCAGGAAAGGTCGTAGAACAAAAGGCTCAGGTTTCTGCAGCAACCTCTGAGATTGAATAGGTTGCTGGAACTGACGCTGACCAGAACGAAGAGGATAAGCCTGCTGAAGAAGAACTTTGTTTATTAAATACTTAGTCTTCTTCTCAGCTTTATATTTTTCCTCCTTGTCCCTATTCTCATAATATTGAGCAGAAGCCAATATTTGAGCAGATGAAGAAACAGCCCAAGAACTTTCTGAATCTTTTAACTTATGAGACAATTCAGGAAGCAAATTAAAAACAAATTTATCCACAAATAATTGCTGTCCCCCTTCAGTGCTCAAGTCCTGCCCACTATAGTCAATAAACGTCTCTTCAAACCGAGTGAAGAAATCGGAAACACTCTCATCTTTCTTCTGCTTGCACGCAGCCAAGTTATCCCAGTTGACGCGTAAGGCAGGCATCATCGTCTTCATTAAAGTTATAATTCTGCCAGGCAACTGTGTAATCAAATCATCTGGCTTAGCACCACCCACTTGTGCTGCATCTGCGGCAACTATATCATTCCAAGTACCACCTAAAGCTTGGTCATGGTCCTCTCTACGAATCCGAGCCCACAATGCTTGTGGAACTACATTACCCATTAGCATATCAATATCAGCCAAATTCGTAAGACATGCATCAACAGCCTGGGACAACTCTTTATAATAACCAGCAGGATTTTTGCGAGGGTCCGGCAAAGACTGCTTAAATGCTAAAACTTCATCTCGCTTCCAAGGACCATGTGCCCATACACGCTGAAAATGAGCAGGGACAGGTGGAACATTACCTGCTTGAGTGCGGAACCGCTTCCCTCTATACTGGAGGAACTTCTGTCATAGGATAATTCTTCGTTTTCTGTCTAACTGCAGAATCAGGTTCAGGAATAATCTGGGAAGAATATAAGGTCCTAAAAGTAACAAGTGTCTGTATGGCATCCTGAACATCAGGACCCACTATAAGTCCCTTATCGAACTTATCCTGTATCTCCAATAAACCCTGAGGAGTTAGATCCAATTCCATATTCTCCCATTCTCTAATAAGCGTGTCACACATAACATTAAAAACGTATCTTTGTGTAGGCCCATTCCATTGGAGAAAGGTACTCAATATATCGGGTACACTATATAATCGACCATTCATCATCCACCTGAGAATCTGGGAGTTGACTACGGGATTGTCTTCGAGAAAAAGCAGGAGACCTGTTGAACGAGCCAAAAAGGGGGGAGAAAAAAAAAGAAACAGTATCGACTAACCGATTACGGGTCGGAGAAGAAGTAGGGATTAAAACTGGAGATGAAGTATTAAGCAACGGCAGAGAAGGGCTACCCATTGCAAGAGACACAAAAGGCAAAAGAGACTGAGGTACAGAAGTTTGTGGCAAAGGAGGTGCAGGCGGTATTACTGGAAGAGCCAAGGGTGCAGGAGCCGGAGCACATGGCTGAACAACAGGTTGCTGCGCAGGTGGCAATAATACGGGTGCATTAGCGCCTGGCGCACAAGGCGGAGGCAATTTCAGTAAATGCGACATTAATGGATCTTCTTCAAGATCTTTACGTTGTGGGGGTAACACAGGATAGCACCTATCTATTGCCATCCGATGCTGTCTATCCCAGACCTCAATCGCTCGATCAGTCTCATCATCTTTAAATTGCTGGGCAGCCTGTATAACCGTCATATCTTTCATTTTCCTATCTCTTTTTGCTTGTTTAATTTCTCTCTGTTTGGCTTCCTTACGCTAAAGGCGGAAAGAGTTAAACATTGCCGGCCGGGCTTTTCTTTTAAACAGGATCGATTCCAAATGATCTAATATGTCAGGCTCAAAGCTACCATTTTGTGGCCACCGTAAGATACCATCTTTCTTTGTGTATCGGATCCATGCATTGTTAAAAGCAATCGGACCAACACCATGCTTAGAATAGAGCTCATAAGTGGGAGTTCCAACTGGAAGAATCGGACATGATTCCTCAAGCCGGGAATCCCTAGAACAGCAAAAACAACAAAGTTTCCTAAGTCGGATCAGACCAGGTATTTGAAGCACTCTGATCCGTTCACTAACTTCGAGGAGTGAAAGCAAAGAACACAGTACAAAAGTACTCACCCCTCGGCTTCGACTATTGCAAAAGGCGAATAACAAAACCAAAAACAAAACAAAGAAGTGGGCGCTACCCATGAATACTTAACTAGATGGTCTTCTCACGCTAACAGAGGTCCGTCTAACGTCTCGCGATACCAATCATCACCAGAGGGTCCAAGGCAGGGCGGTAGTCAGGGCAGCAGTAATCAGCAGCCGTTGGAAAGGAGTAGCCGCGCTGCAAAAGACCTTCGGTCCACTTCGACATACAGGGGTCGCTTGGTGTGGCTTGCGAATCCTCCGGAATATTCTTGCGGGGTTTCTCACGACCCTCGGGCTGAACCGCTACCACTGAAACCGCCCCACGTTGGGCGCCAGTTGGAGAACCGAGCCTTATGGGCCGGGCGGCGCAGGGCACGCCTTAATCCCCGGATTCACCTGCCTTGTTACTACCAGAGACACGAGACACTCCTTTGAGCGTGGAAGCCAGGTTTATTAGCTGCAGCTAAGCACAGTTGTCCTAGAAGTACATGCAGAGTGTAAATTCTAAGAAGACTGCCACTTCAGTCCGTGGCGTGCAATCTCTTATACTAAACACATTTACAATATCCCACTCCCCACACACACAAAACACACCAATAGGAAAAGTTGGAAAACAAGCTATCAGGTATCCCAGTATACACCTCTTTCTCAGACCCCGTGTGTCACCCCTCCAAACAAATTAATCAGTGATGGTGTTCACAATCCCCTCTCGCAGGTGGCAGGACATGCTGGTGTGTCTCAAAGGATAGTTGTGTGATAGGAGCATACAAGGAAAGAATAGGGAAGGCCAGTCGGATAAGATAGTATAAGGGAAGAATAGGAGAGGGCAAAAAGTCGGCTGAGACAGGGATCAATTGAAGCAGACATAGATTAACGAACTCGGCCAAACCCTGACATCGGGTTTCATGAACAAGGACAATAGAGTTACTTTTTAACTGAAGCACACGTAGCAGCTGGAAAAGCAAAAAGCATCGCGTTCACCGTGCCGCCTGATTGAGGGCAACACAAAATGGCGACATGACACAAAATGGTGGCTAGATACAGGACGAAATCTGAAATCGCAGAACCTCAGAATTTCAGTCTTGTCTTGATTGACTTTTAGGTGGTTCCTTGATAGCCAGTGTTGGACTTTTCTGAGCGTGTCATTGAGTCTCTGAATGTTGTCAATGGATGTGGTTTCCAGGTAGATCTGTGTGTCATCGGCATAAAGGTGAAAGGGGATGTTAGCTTTTCTGAGTAGGGTTGTGAGTGGTTCCATGTAAATGTTAAAAAGTTGTGGGGAGAGCACTGATCCTTGGGGGACTCCCTTGCTAACTTGATGTAGGTCAGACAAGCAGTTTTTGATTTGTATTCTTTGAGTGCTTTGTGGAGGAAGGTGGAGAACCATTGTCAGACCACCTCATCTAGACCTGCCCTTTCTTGAAGAGCCTTATGAGGAGGATGTGATCAACCTTGTCAAAAGCTGCTGATAAATATAGGAGGATAAGAAGGCTGCATTTGTCCACATCCAATGATTTGTGCATGTCATCAATGACGCTGAGGGTTGCGGTTTCCGTGCTACATCCCTTTCTAAGGCCCGATTGGTTGGTGTTGAGTAGGTTGATGCTAACCAGGTGTTGGGTAAGTTGCAAGAGCACGCATCTTTCTAGGATTTTAGCTAGAAGAGGTAGGTTTGAGGCTGGTCTGTAGTTGTTCAGATCTTTTTTGTCTAGGTCTGTTTTTTTTAGCAGTGGCATGACTTGCCCCTGTTTGAGGCATTCCGGGATGATGCCGGATTGTAGTGAACTGTTAATGATCTTGCACCATAGCGGGGCAAGGGAGAGTTTAAGCTTTTTGGTCAATTGAGGCGGCACAGGATCAAGAGCGTGTGAGGTAGGCTTAGATGTGGAGATCAGGTTGCCTATCTCGTCTTCATGTATAGGGCTGAAAGATTTCCACGATTTTGAAGGAGGTTTTTTATGGGGCATCCTTGATCTCAGGCTGGGGGATCTTGCTGAGGGTATTGATGTTGATCTCAAGTGAAAGTTCGATCTTGTTGATTTTTTCCTCAAAGAAGATTGCAAAATTATCACATAATTCTTTGGAAGCTTGCATTGCGGAGGTAGCTGGCTTGGGGGTTTGTTGTCTAATGATGCTAAAGAGTTCTCTAGGCATGTTTTTGGCGTTATCTAGTGCAGTGCAAAAAAATGAGGATTTTTCGTTCTCAATGTGTTTTTTGTACTTCCCATGAGCTTCTTTGAGTTGTTCGCAGTGTGTGACTGAGGCGTTGTGTCTCCATAGTCTCTCTGTAGCTCTTAGTTGTCTCCTTTCTGAGTTAATGTCGGAGTTAAATAAGGATCTGGATGGAGTTCTCCTGCTTTTTTTTAATTTTAGAGAAGCTATTTGATCGAGGATGGATGTCATCTTTGAGGTGTAGTGCGAGGTAAATTCCGTTGTTGAAAGGTGATCAGAGTAGCTAGGGCGGAGTGCACATATGTTTGTATCTAGGTCTGTTAAAGGAATCTGAGTTAGATTTCTGGACCATTTGGGGGGTCTAGCAAGGGGGCTGGAGAAGAGTTTTTTGGTTGATGTGAAATAGGATGTTGTAAAGGTCGGACCAGTGAGGTTCCGTGACGATTTGAACCCGTGTTTTCAATATTGTCGGAAATATATAATTTTGGTATCAGTGAACCGCAAATGATCCATTTAGCATATCCTGGTGTTTTCGCTATGCTACGAGCAAGAGTACTCCTGTTACAAACACATTTCTGATCTACCCATGGCATCCATCTTAGATCATGGCAGCCATTTTGTGTTTCCTTGCCCTCACATATGCAATGACCTCTGATTTCTTCATTTCAATTAAGGACACGTAGGCTTTGCCGGAGATTCACCTCTCTAGTGACACGTGCACCTTAGATCAGAACACGCTGTGGCTGCATGACTCAACAAAGGCTGCCTCCTCTGCCTGAGGCCAGTCCTGCTATACTGGTTCTCGTGTCCGTTGGCCTGATCATGATTAGGCGGCCGAAGCTGGTAGCCTTGCCCATTTACGACCCACAAACATCTCTTACCCTGCTTCTCTATCTTCCGCACCTGGCTCCGCTCCTTTCTCTCTGAAATCTTTTATTAGGGGGAGGTAACGAAATTTACGATGAGGCGGTCCGGCTCTTGAAAGCAATATTGACAAGGGATTGTGATGGACTAGTGGGAACCCCTCTTCGTAATGTTTAACATCAGATATTATCGACGATTCCTGTGCAACGCCAAATATTTATTGTTTAGGACACAAAGGTTTGGGAATGTACTAGCATTGTGAAGAATTCGCCTGAAGGCCAATATTTTGTATATAAGGAGCAACCCTCTTTGTACAAATCAAACAGGCTCCTAGATACTGCCCGTGTGTAGTTTCTGTGACTTCTGTGTCCCTGCAGTAATAAACCTTTGGTCTTTGACGCCACCATCGAGAAGCCCGTGTTTCTGTTTATTTGTGCACCGAGACAGGTAGAATTCCGGGGTCTTTGGGTGTTGTCCCCTGACACCTCTGGACGGAACCAAAAAGTCCAGAACTCCAATTGGCGCCCAATGTGGGGCGACGTCATTCGGTACCGGTCCAAAAGCCTGAAGAGTTCGAGAAGCTTCGTGTGAAGATTCCTGAGGGAGGCGCCCCACTTCATCGATCCCGGCATATCGCAAAAGTGGCCCGAAGTTCTCTTCCACGAGGGTTCCTGTTCAAGACGGCTGCAGTGGTCCGTTGCCTTGACCGTCGCCCTGTCTTGGACCCGAGGTGCAGTCCTTAGTACGGCGAGACAAGACGGGTTTCTCCTTGGTGACGTCTTCAGTACCTCAGTTAAGTATTTAGTGGTTGCTAGTTGGTTACTTCGTGAGGATTGTTAAAATCCTTTTTGTTCTTGGTTTGGTTTGGTTTCGTAAGATTATCACTGGTTGTTCTGGTTACGATAATCTATTGGTTTAGTTTGGGTATCGATACATTAGTTCGCTTTTGGTAGGCCTAAGTTATTGGTTCAAGTGCACATATCCGTTTGTTTTTTGTTTGTTCTGTGTTCCGGATTGCAAAATGGTAAGTCGGAAAAATTGTATGTTGTCGTGTTTTGGTTGCAACAGTGATTCACGGTTGGAGGACTCATGTCTGGTTCCTCCGATCGGGACTCCTCTATATGATCTGTATTGTAAGCATGGTGTGGGTCCTATATCTTATAATGAGGTGTGGGTCCGTTACACTGAAAAAGACGGTGTCCTTAGTTGGCCACTGCATGGTAGTTTTGAACCCGAAATCCTTGATAATTTAGAAGCGAAATTGTTTAGAAAGAAAGCCCGGCCGGCAATGTTTGATTCTTTCCGTTACTGGCGAAAAGAATCTAAACAGAGAGAAATTAAAAGGTTAAAGAAAGAACAGAAAGAACAAGAGTTGACTTTAGAACAGGCTGCTAAGCAGCTGCAAGTCAACGAGTCTGAGAAGGCCGTAGAGGTGGCTATTAGAGAGCATAATTTAGCGATCGACAAGTGCTATCCTGCCTTGCCATCAAAAACAACTAAGATAGTAGAAGACCCCGAAAGCGATCCTCTGCTGTCTTACTTGTTACAGTCACCCCCACCGTATGCACAGGGTGCTACGGCTCCGCCTGTACCGAATGTTCAATTGCCGGTTGCTGGACAACCTGGTGTTCCTGCTCCTGCCCCTCAGAATCAAGTTCCAGTACCTCCTGTGGTTAATGTGAATGTTCCTTCGGCACCCCCTCTTCCTGGGTTGCCGGCTTCTTTGCCTATACCTGTATCGCTTACACCTACTGTTTCACAAGCTACCTTATCTGATACTCCTACTGTTTCTGGTCTATTTGTTCCTACTGCTACTCTGTTTTCTACATCTGCTAGTATTATGACTCCGCTTTCTGTTCGTCGGAGAATCACTGATTCTGTCACTAATATTCTGTCTCCCTTTTATAACTCTTTGATTAAGACTCCTGCCTCTGAGTCTGTACAGAGACGTAGTCAGCTTCCAAGTACTGAGGAACGGGGAATCTTAGATTCCACGGCTCTCAGATGGGTTTCGAAGAGTAGGAGATATAGTACGAGAGATGTACTAGATACATTTATGCAGTGGAATGAACCAACGCAACGATATGCGTTTGACGAGATGTGCTCTCTTTTACGTGAGGAACTAGAAGAAGATGACTCTGAATCGAATTTAGAAGACTTAATTAAAGTTCAGAAAGAGTTTGCTGCAGGAATGATAGTAGGTCCAAATATAAAAGAAGCGATGGAACTGATCTTAAGTTATAGGAATGATCCATCTCTTCGCTCACCGAGAGACTTAGAGAAAAGTAGTACGAAGCAGAATCGCCAATATCCAATGAGGGAGGTTCCTCCAATTTGGCGCGAAGCTGTGCAAGCTGATGCTATTAATGGTATTGCAGCCGCTCCGGCGCAATTCCAGAGAATATGGATACACATTCCATGGAAGCGAGCCGAAGTGTTAGCAGTGAAACAGGCCTTGCCAGATCCGCGTAAGAATCCTGCTGGATACTATAAGGAGTTAGCACAGACAGTTGAGGCTTGTGTTATGAATCTAGCGGACATCGACATGTTATTTGGGAATGTAGTTCCACAACCAATTTGGGCTAAAATACGTAAAGAGAATCATCAAGTTGCCCTAGGTGGTGACTGGGCAGCTATCATAGCGGCGGATGGTCAGCAAATAGGTGGTTCCAAACCCGAACCTCTGATTGCTAATCTTCCAGGTAGGATAATTGACTTAATGAAAACTCTGATGCCAGCACTGCGCGTTAACTGGGACAAGTTGTCCGCATGCAGGCAGAAGAAAGACGAAAGTGTCTCCGATTTCTTCACGAGGTTCGAAGAGACTTTTGTAGATCATAGTGGTCAGGATATGAGCACAGAAGGAGGACAGAGATTGTTTGTTGATAAATTTGTACACAATTTGCTACCAGAGCTCTGCAACAAATTGAAAGATTCCGAGAGTGCGTGGGCTGTCTCTACAACTGCGCAAATACTTGCAACTGCACAGTATTATGAAAATAGGGATAAAGAGGAGAAAGAGAAATCAGATAAGAAAACAAAAGATTTAAAGACTAAAGTTCTTTTGCAACAGGCATATCCGCCTCGCATGAATCAGACTAATACGCAGCAAGGGTCATATCAAAGGACAGATTATAATTCGCCGAGGCCTCAATATCAGTGGAACCAGTGTGCATATTGTAAGAAAGAGGGTCATTACAAAAATGACTGTCCGATCTTAGCACAAAATAATGCTGCAGCAGCTCAGAGAGGTCGTGGTGGTTCTATGCAAAATTCTAGAGGTCGAGGACGAGGTGCTATGCCTCCACAAACGAATGATCGCCCTTCTAATCACTTTGATCAACGAAATGGACAGTCGGCCCAACAAAATAGATCTCAACAGTATCATGTTGAAGATTATTGTGAAGTGGATGAGGGATTTCAGCAAAATGGGTACTAGGACAGCCATGGACAGAGAGAGGGAGTAGTATCAGTTCCAGTGGATCAGAGTGGGCCTTATGTCGCAGTAGCAACATCAGGTGTAGTCGAACCGTTTCTGTTGGATACTGGTGCCGCAAAAAGTTCTATCATTCATGCGAAACTCCCTGGCGCACCTTTGTCCGGCTTAACAAATGTTTCTGTAGGTTTTTTAGGCGCCCCTGTTTACAATCCCGTATCTGGTCCTTTGTCTATTTCTGTTGGACCATGTCAATTGAAAGCACCCCTGATTTTGACAAAAGGTTGTAATGAAAATCTGCTTGGTTTAGACTTGTTAAAACGCCTATATGCGACTTTGTACTGTTCTCCGGAAGGAGTACAGCTTACATTGGGCAAAAGAATAACCTCTCCGATGTACTTGTCAATGGATGCACTCCCACCAGAGCTGCGTTCACTCCCTGATACTCTTTGGGCGACTGGTCCTAACGATGTAGGCCTTTTGGAAATACCACCATATGTAGTCACTTTGAAAGCAAATGTCAAATTTCCACGAATTCCTCAATACAAAATTTCTAGTGAAGGTGAACGTGCACTTTTACTAATTGTACAAGATTTGATTAAGAAAGGTGTGATTGAAGAAACTAGAGGAAATGTCTGTAACAGTCCTGTCTTACCGATTTTGAAACGTACTGATCCTTCAAAGCCTCCAGTATATAGATTTGTTATCGATCTCAGAGAGGTTAATAAGATTGTGGTTCCGCAGTTTCCTGTGGTTCCAGACATTACTGCCTTGTTAACATTGATTCCTGCTACAGCCACATGGTTTTCAGTCATCGACTTGAAGAATGCCTTTTTCAGCATTCCGATAGCCGAGGAAAGCAGAGATATTTTCAGTTTCTGTCTAGGAGGTCGAAGCTTCAGGTTTAAACGCGCTCCACAAGGCTATTGTGAGAGCCCGTCCATTTACAGTCAAGCATTAAAAAGTCAGTTAGATTCCTTTGTACTTCCTCCTGGTTCTGCCCTAGTGCAGTATGTAGATGATCTTCTAGTGGCTACCGATGACAAGGAAACTTGCAAAGCAGCTACAATTTCGTTATTGCATCATTTGTCCAATTTGAATCATAAGGTGTCACCTTCAAAAATGCAATACTGCTGCCAAGAAGTTGACCCCAGAGAGAATAAAAGCAATTACGCAGATGAGTGTTCCCCACACACAGAGAGAAGTACGTGCCTTTTTATGTATTACATCGTACTGTAGGCAGTGGATCCCAAACTTTTCTCTTTTGGCAAAACCATTGGTAGCTTTGACTGGGAAAGGTGTTCCGAGTCCGGTGCCATGGTCTGCTGAATGTCAGGAGAGTTTTTCTGAGTTACAAAAAGCACTATGTTCAGCTCTTGTATTGGGTACACCTGATTACAGTAAGCCATTCACGCTTTATGTTCACGAAAGAGAAGGTTGCGCGTTGAGTGTTCTGACACAGAGATTTGGTGATAAACAACGCCCTTGTGCGTATTTTTCATCAACATTAGATCCGGTAGCTAGAGCATTACCTAGTTGTTTGAGAGCTACAGCGGCAGCTGCGGCTTCCATTCGACAATCTGCTTGTTTGGTGATGAACAACATGCTAGTAGTTATGGTTCCTCATGCTGTGGATACACTCATGAATAGAACTAAAACGCAACATCTTACCAGCGCTAGATTATCAGGTTATGAGTTAACATTGCTAGCTAGTCATATTCAAATCAAAAGATGCAATGTATTGAATCCAGCAACATTGTTGCCGACTAATCAAGAGTCGAGTGATTCCGAGCCCCATGATTGTTGTTTCAGAACCGAGAAAGAGACAAAAGGACGAATTGATTTAAAAGACACTCCGTTGTCAGATCCAGATGGCACGTTGTATGTGGATGGGTCATGTTTTAAATTGGAGAATGGTGATGTGACTGCTGCTTACGCTGTAACGACTTTGAGGACGATTGTGGAGACTGCAAGAGTGAGTCAGAATTCTGCCCAAGCTGCAGAGTTAATCGCTCTCACAAGAGCGTGTGTTTTAGCTAAGGGAAAGAGAGTGAATGTGTTCACAGATAGTCAGTACGCGTTCGGCGTGGCCCATAGTTTTGGCCGTTTGTGGAAAGAAAGAGGTTTCATTACGTCCCATGGGACTAAGATTCAAACATGGTCAGCTAGTTAACGACTTGTTGGAATCTCTAACTTTGCCGACTGAAGTCGCAATTGTGAAATGCAGTGCTCATAAAGCAATCACGGATGATGTTGGTCGTGGGAATGCTTTTGCTGATGAGACCGCTAAACAGACAGCTAGAGATATGATGAGTAGAATGTATGTTGCTACATCTGCAAGATGGATTTCCGAGTCTGGAATGTGTGAAGATACAGTGGAAAGTGTGAAAGAGATTCAGAAAGAGGCGACTGAGGAAGAAAAGCTTGCATGGAAAGAGAGTACGGGTAAAATGGACTCGAGTGGATGTTGGATTGATTTGTCGGAACAACAGCGATGGATGTTGCCTGATGCGTATGTGCTTGCAGTAGTGACAATGGCACATGGAGTAGCACATATAAGTTCTAAAGGGATCTGTAAGATGTTAGCTCCAGTTTGGAAGAATGATGGGATTAGTAAATGTGCTGAGAGAGTGGTGAAAAATTGTATGGTATGCCTGATGCATAATCCTGGCAAGGGAATCCCAACACCTGCTGGTCACTTCGCTCCTCCTTCCTGCCCCTTTGAAGTAATTCAGTTAGATTTCATACACATGGATCGTTGTAATAATCTAAAATACGTCCTGGTGGTAGTCTGTGCATTCTCCAGATGGATCGAAGCATATCCACTGAAGGACAATACTGCCCTATCAACTGCCAAAATTCTTCTCAAAGAATATTTCCCTAGATATGGAATGCCACGGATTGTATGGTCAGATAACGGAAGTGAGTTTATAGGGAAAGTTATGCAGAGTGTGTGTGCCGGTTTAGGAATTAAGCAAAAATTTCACAGTGCAAACCATCCCCAATCTGCTGGTTTAGTTGAGGGTTACAATGGCACCCTCAAACTAAAACTCGCTAAAATACAGGCATCCAAGGGTTTATCCTGGCCAGATGCACTACCCTTGGCTTTATTATCAACGAGAGTGACTGTACATTCTAGAGTAGGGCTTAGTCCGTATGAAATTGTCTTTGGCCGTCCGGCTAATATTTGGGGAGTGCCAAGGCCAAAGGAATTTTGTTCTCTGGAATATCCAATGTTGATTGACTACCTTTACGACTTGACTGCTAAATTGAGTCTTATTCACCAACAGGTTTTCGATGCATTGCCAAAGCCACCGGAGAGTCCAGGTCATCAGCTGAAACCAGGTGACCACGTCGTGGTACGGAATTTTGCGAGGACGAAGAACCTTCAGCCCAGATTTGTTGGCCCTTACCAAGTACTGCTAGCAACGAGAACTGCTGTTCGTGTGGCCGGTCGCAAACACTGGATCCATGCGACACACGTCAAACGTGTGCCCCTGCCACTACCTTATGACGACTGGGTTAAGAAGGGAATTGGTGCCTCTGAATTCGAGCAAACACCCAAGTTTGTCCCTTTTAGCGATGCCGAATTGATAACTGACACTTCAAACTCTGACTCTCCTCCTGAAACTGCTCCTTTGAACTCTGAACATTTGTCCTCTGCATCAGAAGAAACTCTGCCATCTGCGAACCTGAACATTGCAACATCCATTAATGATACATTGTTTCCGGATCAAACAGTTCCTGCAAAACTAAGATACAATTTACGGTCTCGTAATATGGACAAATAAAGCAGGAAACTGTCTATTGTGATATTTGAATTTTGAACTTTTGCCCTCAGCCAGGAAGTTTGCTATTGTTTTATTATTTTTGAATTGCCTTGCCGTCTGGGTAGCCGTAGGGTCGTGGCTGTGTGCCTAGTTGAATCTGCGGGGTCAGACACAAGGTCGATCTTTCTGTTAGTTCTGGGAACTCCCAGGGCTGATAGAGGCATTTTCATCTACGTACACATCATCAGTGGTCGCGAGCGGATTGTAGAAGATGGAGCTTCCTGCGCTGCAACGAGAAAATGTGATCTATGTTCGCAGAAACAGACTTTACAGAATTCTCCATAGCAAATGTTTTCTGATGCAATGTGCTATTACATTTTTAATTGTTTTGATAACGTTGGTGGGTGGAATCGTCTTTGGTGTACATTTGATTTTTATGCCAGTAACTACAGTACCTCCCCTTGATCCTGCTACTTCTACTGTTTCTTCTATGCATTCTTTTCACCAGTTTCCTGAACATGAGCAAGCTCGACGCTCAGAATTCATCAATAACACTTTCGTACAACTCCTGCACCAACACCAACTGGTAGTTAACACTACAGACTGCTGGGTGTGTGGCTTGATACCCCACACTATGGATAAAGGTATTCCCTATCTGGTGTTGCCTTTTAGCTATAATGGATCATTTCAGGCCCTTCAGACCATTTTTGCTTATGCCCTTGAAACCTATCCTCCGCGTCCACCACGTTCCACTAAATATAACTCTGCCAACAAAGCGTTAGTCCAGGGAATTATTGACATGATCAAAGATGTCAATAATACTCCATCTTACCCTAGAGATGAATTACGAGTATATTTGAGTTGGAATTCTTCAGAGTATCGCCTTAGTTTGGGAGAAAGCAAGCGTAAAAGCTCAACTCCAATCTGGGTCGTGCCTCACCGAGGTCAGGTCTGTTTGCAAGGAAATGGGAGAAATCCGAGAGCTCAGCTAGGGAGGAGTGAATGCGTTGAGACTTACGTGTTTCCGTCTAACTCTTCCCCTGCTTTTCTTACTGCTAGGGGTACCTACTTCATCTGTCAAGACAGAGCGTACACATGGTTGCCTGCTGACTTTTCAGGTTCATGCTAAATTTCTCGATTGTTGCCTCCGACATACACTGCTTCATCTGATTATCACAAGACCAGAGTAGCAAGAGGTGTCTTCAGCAAGGAAGATACCGCTGGTCAGGAAGCTGGAGACTTCTTCAAAGGTTTCCTTCCGTTCTGGGGGCCTATGGCCAATAGTAGAAACATACATCAGCTAACACGGGTAGTTGAATCTACTATTACAGAAACTGCTGGTGCCCTTAGCAACTTGACAGCTGAGCTTCAGGCGGATAGACTCATGACGTTGCAGAACCGTATGGTTCTAGACGTAATACTTGCAGATCGAGGTGGGGTATGCAGAATGATCCAATCGAGCTGCTGTGTTTTTATTCCCAATAATGCTCCAACTGTCTATGAGGCGATCTCTAAGCTACACAAGATTTCCGACTCTATACACGTAGACAAGGGAAACTGGTCCTTCATGGAGTGGTTTTGGACTCTGATATCAGCGTGGGGATGGAAGGTTCTGATGGTCATTGGTGTCATCTTAGTATTCCTGTTCTCGTGTTGCCTGATTATCCAGTGTGGTCCAGCTCTGTGTAGTCTTTGTGCTGCAACCTGTTTTAGGAAACCACCTGCGTTTGGAGAAAAGGCGCGAGAAAGGATGATGATACAACAACATGTCACTGATCTGATGAGCATAGAACTAGATTCTGACATAGACTGAGTAATTGCCTATGTAAGGGCAAAAGGAGGGTCTGAGGTTCCGTGACGATTTGAACCCGTGTTTTCAATATTGTCGGAAATATATAATTTTGGTATCAGTGAACCGCAAATGATCCATTTAGCATATCCTGGTGTTTTCGCTATGCTACGAGCAAGAGTACTCCTGTTACAAACACATTTCTGATCTACCCATGGCATCCATCTTAGATCATGGCAGCCATTTTGTGTTTCCTTGCCCTCACATATGCAATGACCTCTGATTTCTTCATTTCAATTAAGGACACGTAGGCTTTGCCGGAGATTCACCTCTCTAGTGACACGTGCACCTTAGATCAGAACACGCTGTGGCTGCATGACTCAACAAAGGCTGCCTCCTCTGCCTGAGGCCAGTCCTGCTATACTGGTTCTCGTGTCCGTTGGCCTGATCATGATTAGGTGGCCGAAGCTGGTAGCCTTGCCCATTTACGACCCACAAACATCTCTTATCCTGCTTCTCTATCTTCCGCACCTGGCTCCGCTCCTTTCTCTCTGAAATCTTTTATTAGGGGGAGGTAACGAAATTTACGATGAGGCGGTCCGGCTCTTGAAAGCAATATTGACAAGGGATTGTGATGGACTAGTGGGAACCCCTCTTCGTAATGTTTAACATCAGATATTATCGACGATTCCTGTGCAACGCCAAATATTTATTGTTTAGGACACAAAGGTTTGGGAATGTACTAGCATTGTGAAGAATTCGCCTGAAGGCCAATATTTTGTATATAAGGAGCAACCCTCTTTGTACAAATCGAACAGGCTCCTAGATACTGCCCGTGTGTAGTTTCTGTGACTTCTGTGTCCCTGCAGTAATAAACCTTTGGTCTTTGACGCCACCATCGAGAAGCCCGTGTTTCTGTTTATTTGTGCACCGAGACAGGTAGAACTCCGGGGTCTTTGGGTGTTGTCCCCTGACACCTCTGGACGGAACCAAAAAGTCCAGAACTCCACCAGGCTACGGGGAGGACGTGGTCAATCGTCACTGTGTCATTTTGAGCGATAATGGCATCCAAGGTTGCCCCATTCTTGTGCATTTCTTTGGAGCAGAGTTGAGTCAAATTGTTGTCCAGAAGAAGATTGTTGAGGGTCAGAATTAGTGGATTGTTTGCCTCATTCCAGTGTACGTTGAGGTCACCCAGAATTAGGTTATTTGCATCGCCGAGTGAGCAGTGGGCAATCATATCTGACAGTTGTGCCCCGAAAGTGGACGTGTTGCCTGGGGGATGGTATAGGAGATGGCAGAGAATTGTTCTATTGTCATTAGTCTTGATGTTGGTGGTGAGACATTCGATGGAGCTGCAGTTGAAGGAGTCCTTTTCTGAGATGGCAATGGTATTCTTATGTATGATTACTATGCCTCTGCCTCTTTGGTAATTTCTGTCCTTGTCATTTCTGTCCTTGTTGATGATACTGAAGCCTGGGGGCACCAACATGTATAGGATTGGTGTGGAGAATGTGTTTAGCCAAGTCTCAGTTATAAACGCAATGTCTATGTCATGCGAGAGGATGGTTGCGTGTTTGACTGCTGATCTACAATTTATGAGCATACATTTGGTATTGCGTTCCCCTTTGGTGTGCTTCTTTGTGGGGGAGGCTCTGGGAATGGGAGTGAGGAGGGCCGGAGGTCTTGGAGAATTCGAGGAGCGGTGGTCTCTTCCGAAACCAGTGATCACTTGAATCTTGGTTGTATGGCTATTTGTGAGGTGAGTGTTGTAGGTTAGGGATAGCTCTGTCGCCTCCTTAGAGGAGATGGCTTCTTTGGTTCTTCTAGGTCTCTGATTTCTATGTTCTAGGTCAATTTTTCTGGGTCTTTGTGTTAGGATCACAAGGATGGGTGGGGGTTCCCTGGGTCTCTGCGTTTGATGTTCAGTATCAGCTTCTCTGGATCTTTGTGACAGTAAATGTACAAAAACCCACAAACAACACTATAACTAACCTTTAGACCTCAGCTCCTACACACTCCCATCCTCAAAACTCTTCAAACAAACCTTACAAAAGGATTTACCTGTTCTGATGAACAGCAGCACCTTACTACAACCTGGATCCCCGAAGATAGAATAACAATTACACAAATAGGTTACAAAATAGATGATAGCAGTAACAAAACAAGGCAGCTAAATTAAACTAAAACAAGACTATCTCCACTTAGAGATGAATAAGAAAAATGTAAAAATGTCGAATAAATATATTAAAATATGTTAAAAGAAATGAAGCATGTAAAACATGCCAGAAAATGTTGTAAAACAGATTGTAAAGTATAAAGTAGGTAATAGTGGAAATGCATACAATTATTTAATATATACAAAAAATACTTCTGCTACTATGATGTTGAAAATATGTATATAAAACATTTTTTTTAAAGTAAGAAATATTTTAAACAATGGAAAAAAGTTGAAAATATACAACATGCAATACATTTTAAATATGATTTAAATTTTTTATGTATTTGTATACCTACATTAAAAATGTTTTATTTATTTTTATATAAATGTGAACAGTTAATTTGAATGTGATATGTTTAGGAATGTAAAGATATACATTAAATAAACTTTGAAAACATATATAAAATTAGAAAAATTGGTTACTTCTTTATTCTTTAAAGATATGTAATTAGGAGCATTATTTATTAGAAAAATAAAACTATTTATTACATTTTTAAACACCAACAATACTAATTAAATAACACAAGATATTTCTTCTACATACATAATCTACAAATAATCTTTATTCTGTAAGGTTGAAAATGTCTAGATTCGAGTAGCTCCAGATCCCAGCCCTGTATGTCCCTACAGGTAGAGCCATACTTAATTATCTCACTAGAACACAAATTAAAAGAAATGACAAACATATAGAATTTAACATACTACAATAAATTACATATAAAATAACACACAAGATATTACAATGATATTTTCTAAATCACTATTTTTTACAACAATATTAAGAAATAACACTTCAAACAATATTTTTACTTTCAATAACCCTGTTGATGATATTTTTCACAACTCGATATTCTTGACACTAAGGGGCATATTATCAAGGGGGTTTATCTCCGCTTCTTTGGCTTTAAAAGCCAAGAAAGCGGAGATAAAATAATCTCCCTATTACCAAGCTGTCGCTAACACCAGTTAGTGACAGCTAATAGGAGATAGCAACCACCTTGGGCCCCGCTTTGCATGTCAGTGATATTTATCACTAATGACATGCAAAGTGGGCGTGCCAAGATGTTAGCTCCTGGAAACAGTCCCTAACATCGCTATCTCCTATTACCAACTTTTGGAGATATTCGCGCTAAGCGCGAATATCTCCAAAAGCTAACACCTGCCCTGAGCAGTTCTTAGCCATGTTATCCAATGGGAGGTGGATAACATGGCTAAGAGTATTTGCTCGATAATGCATGAATATCGCTGACTTTTCAGCGATATTCATGCATTGCGGCCGTTTTTATCGCATTTGCGATAAACCTTGATAATAGCAAGGTTTATCTGCGATAAAAATCGCCGATGTGCGGCGATAATTTTTGTCTCTAAACAAGTTAGAGACAAAAATTATCGCTAGTTGTTGGTAATATGGCCCAAAGTTTCTATATCACAATATTTTTTATCCTCTATTTTCTTCAAATACCCCAAAAAAAGCTATCACTTGCCTGAGGGTTTGCAGCTGCCTTTTAAAGCTGTTCAGCAGCTAGTCCTATTCAGTTTTCCATTCCTGATTTTTTCTCTTTTTTATAATGGATGTTCCTTTCTTGAATCTTTTTTTGTTTTCCCGTTCCTTTGTGTTTCCTGTCTTGTGATATGATTTCCTTGTCCTATTCTTTTACTATATACAAACTTCAGTCCGGATATAATGTGCATCGCAACAAAGCTCTTCAATTGTTTTCCCTCTCTCCAGTTGCTGATTCCGAGTCCTCGCTCCCAAGAATTTAATTATTAGATTACTGGTTCTTTTTTGTAAATCAATTGTCACACCTCTGAAGCCTTTGTCCAGCAAGGAGGTTTATTCTCCTTTAGCTTTTCACTACTGAGAAGGCGGATTCTTGAGGGCACTTGCCCATCGTATGTTTCAGAATGTGGTGACATTGTGGCTTCTAGAAACAGTACATATGATAGCGTAAGACCCTGCCCAGATTATACTTAAGTGTTTAGACCAGAGGCCTTGTTTGGGCTTTGCAGGTTCACTTCTGACATCAAGTAAGCAGTGCTGCGGGAAAGCAGTCTATCCCAGCAGCTTCAGGATTATCTCCCACATCCTCTACATTGCAGTTGGTAACACCAGCCTGGAATAGTAGGTTGTAAGTCGTACACTGTGGCTGTGAGGGTACAGTTTTAAAAATTTCATGTAGCAGGTCAGCCTGCAATCAGTGGCCACACCGTCCATGTGACATACCATTCAGTCTCTCACTCCTCCCACTCAGCATCAGGTCAAGTTATAGAGTGGAGCACTGTCTACATGACATTGCTCCCTTCCCTGTCTACCTGACCATCATTGCCTCTTATTCCAGGTAGCTTAATCACGAGCCTCAGATTGACCTGTTGCAATATCTTACGAGTTCAGAAACAACCAATACATGACTATGGGCTGCTGCAATTTCAACTCAGGCTGACCCTAAAGTCCGATCATTATTTTTCATTACGTATGGTTTGCCTACAGCATTTTCACTCCTAGGTTTTACTAAATGACCTGCCTGGACCACACAGAGCACTTATATTATTGGCCTGTAAATCTTTACCTACCTATTGCTTTGCTTTTCTCTCACTCTTAGATCAAAATCCATTATCTGCCTCTGTCATGGGTCCTCTCTCACCCAAGTGTTTAATATGGACTGCTCCTTTGCTGCTCTCATGTGGACACTAAAATCACCTATCTAGGCTGGCCAAAACCAGTGCATACTAAGGGATGTTCCTCAGGTTTACCTATAAAGAGCCTAGCATAGTCTGGTCAAGTCACTCCAGGGCACCCTTGCAAGTAACTTTCAAAATTTGCCTGGCACAGCAGAATCCTATTGGCAATGAAATTAATGTGTTGTGCAAGCTGAAACTTGACCATATCCCTATGATTTAAGACAGACTGCATATATCTATATTGTTTTTTGTTTAGCACTGGAACCTTTTTACCCCCTGACAAGTTCCACTTATCCATGCCTGCAGCTTACCATAAGGGTCTAAGCTAGAGGTTAAATAGCACTCTTCTCATGGATACTTCTTCCAGCAGATTTCTCATCTTTTGAATTGATACCCAAGCAATTCCCAACAAGAAGGTGGGCTTAAAGGATTGATTAAGCCACAAAATCATGAGGGTCTGAGTCTGCTGAGTGTCCTTACCTCTGCACCTCCAAATCCAAACAGTAGTTTTTTGCAAAGGTATCAAGGAAACCTAAGTCACAGCGTTGCAGATCTCTGCTATTGGAACTTTCCTTGCCAGAGCTGAAGCTGAAGAATTCACACCTGGTGGAATGAGCTCTGACCGCCTCGAGAGGTTCTTGGTGGGCCCATCTAAATGCACATGATGGTCTACCTGGACAACATCCTCTTTTGGATGAATTTGCCCTTCATCTTGCCAGTATAGAAGATGAAAGATCATCAAGCTGTAAATCTTTGGTGTGGACAATATAACAATTGACCGCTCTCTTAGGTTCCAGCCTGTGGAGCCTCTCCTCCTCCTCAGGAAAGCATTTCTTGTTCAAAGGACCAGCTTGTCAGAAAAAAATGATGTAAAGGGAGTCTTGTTGCTCAGCACTTGCAACTCACTGACATGTGTAGGCAACGTAATTGCAATCAGAAAAACTGTTAGTAAGCAAAAGTAAGCAGTCCCAACTGACAACTGTGCAATGGTTGAAAGAAAGAAGACATTAAAAATATAAGGACCAAATTAAGATCCTATTGAGGCATTGTGAATGCAGTGTGAATGCAGAAGGGGAAAACACATAAGATAATGGATGGAATGTTGCACAATGGGAAAACATTCACCCCCAGTCACAGATCTGGGTTTAATCCATCGTTATTTTGCTCACCAAGCCACCCCAGTTCAGACATGGCCATATGAAAATCAGTCTTGACCCTGTGCCTCTTGGGAACAGTCCAGCCCGAACTGCCAAGCCATGTCTTCCCTGGACCGGAATCAAGCATCCTGGGACCGGTTTCTGGCTATCAGCCGTCTTCAGCCAGGATAGCTTGACTCCAGTGGTTTAGTGAGCACGGGACCCACGTCTGGGCATACCCTTCCAACATAGGGTAAACAGCAAAACACACAAAATTATGGATGGAATGTTGCACAATGGCAAAACATTCAACCCCAGTCACAGATCTGGGTTTAATCCATCGTTATTTTGCTCAGAAAGCCACCCCAGTTCAAACATGGCCATATGCAAATCAGTCTTGACCCTGTGCCGAAGGGGAAACATATTGGTGAGATACTTCAGAAACCTCATAGCTATAGGGAAGGCTGTTTTGGAGACAAAAAAGAGAAAACTGCTTCATCTCCCAGAGTACACTAATTCGTGGAATGTATGTGAACCCTTAGAATCACTTGTACCACTTCGGGCGGCAGATAAAAAGCATTCAGGTGTCCCTGCTCAATCTCCAGGCATGAAGATGGAGACTCTGGGAGTTGGAATGCAGCACCTGCCCCTCTGATTGAGAGGTGGTATTCCCTGTTAAAGAAACCAATTTGGGAAAACAGAGGAATATCTTGAGCACCAGCTGGATTGCTCACATTTCTACCAGATTTATTTGCAACATCTGCTCCTCTGGCAGCCAAAGGCCTCTGATCTCCAGCTGCTCTAGATATAGTCTTCACCAAATAATGGAATTTTCTCTTACCAGGGTGGTCACTGCTGGTGGAGGCTGTAAGGATATTCCTTGAACTAGGCTTTCCTCCATACTCCCACATGTCAAATCCAGAGTACCATCCCTGAGATCACTGTGGAGAGTGAGAGATCTCTGCCATGTTAGAACTACTGCCTGCAGGTACAACTCCAGAGCCCTTGTGTGCCAGTGTGGGTAAATATTCAGGAGGATGCTGGAAACTAGCAGGCCTAGCAGGCAAAAGTCCATCAACACTGGAATGTCTGCTTCATTCTGAAACATTGGAATCATAGGCTGAATATCATATATCCTCTGAAGAGGGGAGAGGCTGGACCTGACTTGAAATAGTGTCCACTACTGCCCCTATGAACAGGATGCGCTGAAAGGGCTCCAAGTGACAGTTGAACATATTGATGGAAAAGCCCAGGTGATACAAAAATGATGCTGTTGACAGTAAATGACACAACACTATCTCTGGACTCTTGGCCTTGAGGAGCCAGTCATCCAAATACAGATATCTGAACTTCTGAGAAGGACGGCAAACACTGCTATCTCTTTCATGAAGACTTGTGGCACAGAAGTTAAGCAGAATGAGACGACCAACAACTGGTAATATACCTTGAAGAGTAGGTACTTCCTATACGGCCATAGAATTGGTATGTGAAAATATGCATCCTGCAGATCGACTAACACTGTCCAGCCTCCTGGTTCCAGTGATAGGAACATCTGAGCCGGGTACAGCATCTTGAGCAACCTTTCCTAGCTCAGGAACCAGTTTAAGACTCTGAGGTTTGGATCAGATGAAGACTGTCCTTCTTTGGGACCAGGAAGTACCGGGTATGTCACCCTTGGCCACGGTTCCTGCTCTGGCAACAATTCCAGCTGGAGTAAGATCTTTACCTCCTTCTGAAGAATGCTTAGTAGGTGGTATGCATAAGGAAGGAAAGATGAGAGGCATGGGTTGATAAAGGAGCCGTCAGAAAGATTGTTACTTACGGCAAGTAACTTTTTTCTTGTTGAGTCTTTTATTCCTTTATGTGGCTGCCTATATCCAGTTCATATGCTCCTCTTTTATAACTCTCAGGTATTCACTTTAGGTCATTTATCCAGTCTGCTTGCAACAAGTGAAGAACAATGTGTCCTTCTAACCTTGTTCCACAGGGGACTCTTGCGAAATTTACTCTGGCCACATATAATCAAGTGTACTTCGGTATATCACTCCTTCACCATTAAGGAGTAGTCCCTAAAAGGCCACTAAATATAGCTAGTGCTGTCTCTGCCTTTAGCTGGTTACTCATAGTTGGTTCGAAGCACAACCTCCCCCACATATAAATCTGTTAGGGGATCTTAACTGTAAAATCTCCAATTATAATCTTGATATATTCAGAAATAAGGTTAAAGAAGAATCCTTGCAGATCCCTCAAGCGCTCTTTCCACAGAATATTAGGACAAATAAGAGAGGGAAACTGCTTCTGGATGAATTGAGAAAAGTTGATGGTATTATAGTAAATGGAAGGCTACCCTCAGACATACCCGCGAACTTTACCTGCAAATCGAATAATTGTGAATCCATTCTAGACTATGTGATAGTGGGAAGTACCTCTTATTTTCTTTTGAAAGATCTTAAGGTCTCTAACACTCCTCTAAGTGACCATAAAGTACTAACTCTCACTATAGATTTAAATCTCATTCGGTCCGATCCTTGGTCCTTAAACAGTAAAGGGCATATTATCAAGGACAGGCAATACATTATCGCCGCTTTTATCGGCAGGAAACTGCCAATAAAGCGGCGATAATGGCTTTGATAATATGCTTTATGAATTCCAATCGATGCCCATGTTAGATGTGAACACATCTAACATGGGCTTCGATTGGAATTCATAGAGCATATTATCAAGGCCATTATCGCCGCTTTATCTGCAGTTTCCTGACGATAAAAGCGGCAATAATGTATCGCCTGTCCTTGATAATATGCCCCTAAATTTGTTCGTTTTGATAAGAAATCAGGGAGATGCCACTGGGATATAAGGGCAATTGGGGGTTTGAAAAGAATATTAGAGGCCGCCGTGGAAAATCTGGCTAACTGGAAAGGTTCCTAAATATCATGTTTTGCTGATCTCATGAATACGGTGATTGCCTCTGCAAAGAAGTTGAACCCAAAAATTAATATCAAAGTAACCCTAATATCCGTACGTCTGGTTAATATTGAAATACATATATTAATTAGAGAACAGTATCTGACCTACTCCTCCGAAAGATATCGTAGAATTGTACTACTAAAAAGGAGGAGAACAAGGGTGAAGTTTAGGTTGAGGAAAGAGAGGGAAGATAGTTTATTGATTAAATTGAGGGAAGCTGTATTGAAAGGTCAAGTAAGAACATTTTGGTCTCTCATCGGGGAGGGATGTGGAGTAAGATCAAGACCACTTCCTGTTGTAATTGAGGAACACATATGGGTTAGTTACATCCAGAACCTTTATGCAGGTAATGGAACTGTATTTGATCAAAGTGGATCAAGTGCAGATCTCTCACCATTTGGTTCGCCACGGAAAGGGATATTGAACTAGCCATCAAGGGCATGCGCTCCTCCGGGGCGATGGGCCCGGATGAGCTCCCAATCTCAGTATTGAAACAAAACAGTACTATGTGGAGCAAAATCCTTTTCCTGGTGTTTAGATATTGGTATGCAAATAAAATGGTTCACCCGTCTTGGAAAGGGAGTATATTAGTCCCCCTGTTCAAGAAGGGAGACCGTGATGCTCCTCAAAATTATCGACAAATTGCATTTCTAGATGCTGTGGGTAAAGTCTTGGCCAAATGCCTTTTGATGCAAATCAACGACTGGGTGGACTTGGGAAAAATGTTACCCTTTGAACAAACTGGATTTAGGCGAAAGCATGGAACCATGGATAACCTAACGGCATTGCAGGCGATAACCGACAAATATGTCAAAGGCCGAGGAGGGAAGGTGTATGCAGCTTTTATAGACTTCTCCACAGCATTTGACAAAGTAGATCGTCCTTCGGTGTGGAGAAAAGTGTCGGACTTTGGCATGCTGGCCATTCTCCTGGAGTTAGTCCGAGCCCTTCATACGGACACTTGGTGTAGAGTCTTGGTGGGAGGAGAAAGAGGTTAATCCCAAATTATTCCCACAACAAACGGCCTAAAACAAGGTTGCTTGTTGGCCCCTTTATTATTTTCCTTATATATATCTGACCTCCCCTATGCCTTGTCTTTGAGTGAAGGTATCTCCCCTTTACTGTGGGGAAAATCGATTGTCTGTTTTCTTTTTGCTGACGACATTCTAATATTGGACTTAACACCAAGAGGTCTAAATATGCGTTTGCAGGCATTACATGAATATGCAGAGGCCATCACCTAAAGATAAATGTGTCTAAAAGTAAAGTAATGTGCATGCAGGGAAGGAAAAAGTTGAAGTACGGGAACTTTGTTTGGTCTGTAGGTGGACAAAATTTGGAATTGGTAAAATCATATGTCTTCCTAGGAAAAACAGTGTGCGGAAACTTAAGTGACAAGGCTCACATAGAAAACATTATTCGTAAAGCGATAGCACAAGGGAAAAGCTTAATCTCCCTTTATAGATCCACAGGGAGAAGACACTTTGCACTCCTATTAGAGGTTTTCCGCGCCAAAATTCCCCCCTCCCTGTCGTATGGTATTGAATTACTTGACTTAAGCAAATGGGGCTTTTTACATACAACAGAAGGAAACATGTTGCGCTCCTTAGCCACGGTTAATTCTGCTTGCCCTGTTGCCGAACTTAGGTTGGAATTTGGTTTGCGAAGTAGCTGGGTACAGACAGGGTCTTGCAGGGATAGTGCGATGGGTCTCAAATCTTGTAAAGGGTGAAGTTGGCACATTACGTTCTTTTATCAGGAAAGAATTATTAGGAACCCTAAAAGAGCAATCATTAATTGTAAGGAATTTTAGAACTGCGGTTGACTTGCTTCAATTGAACGAATCTGTACTTTTTAATTTATCTTCATATCAGCTAAAAGCTTTGTTGAAACAGGCCACCTGGAAACTAAGTTTCACTATGGACAGGGAGGCACGCATTCTAAAGAGAGGCGTTCATCCAGCTATTGACTCATGTCTGATAAATAAGGCGCAATCTTATATTATTTGGAACCTCCCGCATGGAGTGCGCCGCTTTTGGCTTTTATTGAGGCAGGGTACTCTCCCATTAAATAATATATTGTTCAAATGGTACGGGTCCTCCCTGGTCTGTAATTTGTGTAATATTTCTATTCAGGATGTTACCCAGGTGCTCTTTATATGTCCTGCTCTTTACCTCATCCACGTAAGTGGATGAGGCCGATTTGCTCACAACTATCCATTCTGTCTGCCTCCGCATTTTCAGACGCTATCTATAATCCACCTAATGAAATGTTTTGTCACAGGATTTTTAACTTTTTAAAACGTTTTTTAGACATGTATTAACTTTATATGGTTGCTATGATTATTAACATGGATTTTATTGGACAAATATTAATATTTTGTGTATTTGTATATCATGTTCTATGGTCCGAGATTGTACGTTTTATCTTGGTTTTTATTTTTATGTGGATCTCTTCTGAGTTCCAAAATCATAAATAAATAAACTTCGACAAACTAAACTTCATAGTTGGTACTGGAGGACCTCTCGACGTCATCAATATAATTGGCTTTGTGCAGCCAATGCTGCAGATTCACTTTAATCTGTTCCCAAGAGAAATGCAGAGATTGGATTATCTTATAACTTTATTGTCTACAATCAGCATAAGCAATGAAAGACCTGATATCATCTATCACAGTGGTCTGCATTTCATCTCAATCCTGCCGGTTCTTCCCATCACCCCCTGGGGAATCTAACATCTTTTTTCTATTAGATGCCTAGGCACAATGACCTTCGACAAGATAGAAGCAGGCACAGTGTCAAAACGCTTCCCACATGGGCCACCCTACAAACACTCTCAGAACTATGCACTGCTCTATGGTGCTGCTTGCTACCCATCCGTTAGAGCGATTCTGCGCCGCATCAGGGCTATGAAGTGCTTCATAGCTACAACTAGAATGCAAGAATAGCAAGACAAATCTTTGGTTATGGAACAGAGTGTTTGGGGATTTGTAAAATGCTTAAAAACTAATTTGCGCGTTTTTTTATTAGGTGTGCGACCATGAATTGCTGTGTCATTGCGAGGAAGGCTGGCGTCCACCCAACTGTGACGTACGCATTCCAGTAAAAGGTGAGTACAAACCAATTCAAAATGTCATGACTTTGTACTGCGCCATTCAACTCTTATGTCTACGATATTGTTTGAGGAGAAATTCATGAAACCATTTTGTGTAACTTGTAATAATGATGATAACCTGTGAGGCTTCATACGGAACTTTTGCTATTTCTAAACAATGTAAATAAACAGTGTTGCTGTTACAGAATTTACAGGCAGATGCATCAAAGAAAATACCGGGAGGAAACGGGCAGATTCTCAGAATCTGGCTGTTTGTTCCCGGTATTTTTGCATTTGGGATGCATCATCCCAAATGCAGAAATCGCAATTTAAGGAATCTCTAAATAGTGATTCCTTAAATTGCTCTTGCATTTAAGGAATCCCAAAATGAGATTCCTTAAATGCAATGCATGAAACCCCAAAAAATAGCGATTTCGCTAATAGGGGGAGCAAATTACCATGAAGTTGAACTTCGTGGTAATTTGCAAAAACTTTGAAAAATGCACTTTTGTGCATTTTTCAAAGTTACATGTTGCGCACACACATGCCCTTAGGGCATGTGTGTGTGTAACATTTGTGCACAGGTCCATTTCAGGGGTGCAACAGGGTGTCCTTTGGACACCCTGGCACCCTTGAAATAGCGGAACATTAGCGATTCGGTAATAGCTAATCGCTAATAAGGAATGGCTTTCCTATTCATTCCTATGGGCCTTTGTCCCATAGGAATGAATAGGAAAGCCATTCCTTATTAGCGATTAGCTATTACCGAATCGCAAATAAGGAATCTGTAGGAATCGCTAATAACATTGCGATGTCTACATGCATCCCGTTTTGCGAGTCTTTAATAGCGATTCCTTAAAATTCGCTATTAAGGACTCGCAAAACATAACTTTGATGCATCTGCCAGACAATGGTTTTACTAAGGCCGTCCTTAGAAGTGTCATGTTCATTCTGGGGCCTAATAATTTCAGCAACCAGGTCCATTAATTGCAGTTACTGGGTCCATCGGAATTATAAACTAATCAGAAACCACGGATAATTGTTATTCAACCTGGAGGTTTCGCCAAATACAACTTGACTTTGGCTCAAGTTTGAATTCTGTGGAAAGGCCCGTGGTGGTAAGCCAAAGTCCTTCACTGTATTCCCCCAAAATTACTTTATTCTCCTAAAATTAATTTAATTTACTTAAAAGTAATGTTATGTTATGTTATGTTATGTTACATACATTTGTATTGCGCACAGCTGCCCCAGCTAAGGGGCGTCCTGGCGCATGGCAGGTAATATGCAACACCTACAGGGAACACAACAGAAGGAGAGAACAGAGGCGAATTATTAAAACAGAAAAGTTTTTAAAGCTTTGCGAAAGGCTAAAAGATCATCTAGCAACCGCATCTCTACTGGAAGAGAGTTCCAGAGCTCGGCCGCTCTGACCCGAAAGGATCGGCCACCGACCCGACACAGCCTGTATCGGGGGATCACAGTAAGTGCTTGGCCCAAAGATCTCAGGGGCCGGGTAGGCACATACCAGGACAGAAGGTCCGCAAGAATTTGAGGACCCCCACCCCTCAAAATCTTGAACGCCAAACACAGCACTTTAAACTGGATTCTTGCCCTGATAGGCAACCAATGCAGTGATCTCAATGTGCCAGAAACGGAACATGTTCGGGGTAAGCCAACAATGGCTCTCGCCGCAGCGTTCTGAACGCGTTGGAGGCGGGTAACCTCTGCCAGATTGGTCCCTACCAGAAGAGAGCTGGCATAGTCCAGGCGTGATAACACTGTAGCCTGGACTATCAGCTGCCTGGTGCGATGGTCAAAAAACTTCAGGACGGGACGCAGCGACCGTAGGATACCGAAGCAACAGGCCGCGGTTTTCTTCGTATGGCCCACAAAACTGAGGGAGGGATCCATCCATACTCCTAGGTTCTTTACTTCTGTGACCGGAAGGGGGGCCGGCCCCAGCTCCGAAGGCCACCACCTGTCCCCCCATAATTCCGACCTCCTACCGACGATCATGATCTCCGTTTTCTTTGCGTTGAGCTGGAGACAGTTGTTCTTCATCCAGCTCGCCACCGCCCTAAGTCCACTCTGAAACCTGGGGGCATCCAAGTCCGCATCCCCGCTGATCGTAACCGCTAGCTGAGTGTCGTCGGCATATGAGACCATGGTCATGCCCCATTGCTTGACGACCTCAGCCAGCGGTCTCACGTATAGATTAAACAACGTGGGACTCAGCGAGGAGCCTTGCGGCACCCCCTGTTTCAAAGGATGGAATTGGGACTGGAACGGTGGAACGGCAACGCTAAAGAAACGATCGTCTAGCAAAGACCGGAACCACTGGAGGGCGGGGCCACCCAGCCCAATCTCCTCCAGGCGATGCAACAGGATGGGATGCGAGACAGTATCAAACGCGGCACTCAGATCTAATAAAACGAGCGCCGCTGTCTGCCCCGCATCCATCACCGTGCGAAGATGTTCAGCCATGGAGAGAAGGGCGGTCTCCGTGCTGTGACCAGCACGGAACCCGTTCTGGGTGGGATCCAAGATGTTAGCATGGATAAGGTAGGCCGAAAGAACTTTGTTGACATGGGCCTCCAACACTGGGGGGCCCATGGGCAGGGACATTTTAGGAATTACTCGGGGTCATTCATAAGGAGGGCTTATGGCTACCTTTTGGAAATGCCGTTCGAGTAGGTGCCCACCAAGCATCCCTCACCCCACTCAAAGCAGTACTGCACTCTGCTGCTAGATTGCTTTGCTCCCCCAGCAAATTTAAACATATCACTTTTATGCTTCAAGACCCCCCCTGGCTCTTCATCTTGGGCAGAATCCAGTTCAGTTAAAATCCCAAGGATTGCCACAAAGCAACTCACAATAAAGCCCCCTAACTCTGTTGTAAATAAAACAGCGATAGTATTAAGCATTCGCTGAAGACATGCTATTGTGTCTTTGTTCTAGTTTTCCCGCCCGTACTTGAAATGCGGCCAGACTTCATTTTGTTTTCTGATGTCCATCTTGTATGCTATACATTGCCATGTGCTTGCCACGAAGCGAGTCCTACCTCGCTGATTGTCACCCCTGAAGTTTGCCCAGCAACAGGCTATAAATAGTTCCTTGTGCGTCCAGCGCATGCCCAGTAAGAATAACATCTGTTTCTGCTTAGCGTAGATTGGAATGTGCATTCGGCGGGTCTCAAGAACCGTTAACTCCACCCATATATCGATCATGTTCGAGAAATATCCATATATGGTTGTAAATCATGTTTTGAGCTGTAACCGCCCACTTATGAGCCCCTTCTTTGTGTATAAAAGGGGACCGCATGTCCGAGTTCTTTGTGCTACCTTGTACAATACTGTAGAGTGTTGTGTGGGCTGTAGTACCACCTTTGAAGGTTTATTAAACTTTGTTTTTGTATTTCCAGTTTCCATGCCAATTTCTTGTGTAAGTCTGAGGACTCTGTGTACAGAAGGGCGAACCCTTTCGCACTCGCAGGCCTTGCTGAGGCCTGTACTCATCAATTGGCGCCCACAGTGGGGCTCATCGGCGACTCGGATGCTCGAAGGACTGGTCGTGATGAAGGATTGGAACCTCGCCAGAGACTTGATCACTGCCAGCGGCGCCTTTAGTCCTGGCATCCCAAGGTATTCTTCCTTCCCTTCCGATCTGACCATCTGGGTGGCGCCGGTCATCGACTGAGACCTCTTCTGTCGGTTTGCCGCATAGTGGCCGTTTGGGGGAATTCGGAACTTGGCAGTTGGAATCTGGACGCTCTGGATTGGTAAGAATCGTTGTACGGTACTTGCTGCGAGCCTTTGGTAGTCTTGATTGGCAAGGCAGTTTTAGGATACGCTTGCCCCGACTAATTTGTTTGTTTGTTTGAGGTGACTAGTCATATTGTTTGGTTTGGTACTATTCATATATGTGTTGCAACTCATATAGGCAGGCAATGTGGAGATATTTCTCCTGATATTTGGATTTGAGCGGCGCAATGTTGTAAGCGCTATTTTTAATTATAATATTGCATAGTTTGCACTATTTTCAGACATGTCTGTTTTTAGCGCACTCCGTAAGTGGTGCTGCTGTTTTGGAAATGACCGGTTGATACTTGAAGAATCACAGCCGGCTCCCCCGGAAGGGGCGCCGAATAGGGACATGTACATGAAATTTGGTCTTTCCCCCATAATGTACAGCACGGTATGGCGGAAATATACAAAAAAGGATCCTGAGTTGCGATGGCCTATGTATGGATCATTTGATTTGCGGAAAATTGAGTATGTGGAGCAGTGTATGTGTAAACGGCGAGTGAGACAAGATATGTTTGAGTGTATACGAATGTGGGTGAAAGAGGTACGAGAACGTGAAAAGCGTGAACAGGCACTGATTGAGTAAGAGCAGCGTAAGAATGAGCGTGAGAAAGCCCACGAGGCGAAAAAGTGTGAAGCAAAGGAATTAGAGGAGAAACAAGAGAAAGAACGTTGGTTGCAAATATCTGGCCAGTATCCTGTGCGACAGCCTCTTTATCCTGTCCTTAATAAATCTGACGATGATTTTTCATTATTAGATCATTCTCCGCCCCTGTATGTTGGCCCGTCCGCCCCGAGAGGGGGAAATCAAGATTCTGGACCGCCCCGGCAGACAGTGGATACGTGGTCCATGTTATCGGCCGATCGTATGGCTGATCTCCGTAAGATTGCTTATCGGGTTAACAAAGATACTGTCTCCCTTGCAGATTTATTGGAAGAGCTTGAAGCATGGGAGGATAGGGAGAAACTATACTTTACTGAATTTTGTTTCTAATGAAGTAGTCACAGCTTTTCGGAAGTATTCTGAAGTTCTTGAACCAGATGATGTGATAGCCGATTCTAAAGAAATGCGTAAAGGTCTTTTTCTTCCTTCTCAGGTGCCTGATGGGATTCGACGGATATTTGCGTTACGGGATGAGATGTTTCGGCTACGGGATGAAGCGCGGAAAAGGAAAGCCGGCGAAGAGAAATCGAATCCGAGTGGCGACGGGAAGCAGTCATCCATCTTTTATTCAGATAAGATCGATGCAGTGCATGTTAAACCGATGCAGGAGGCGGCACCTTTGTATGTTCCTCCTAAAGGAGCGGGTACTAGTTCGGATAGAGGGTCAGCTGACCCTCAAGGGTATTTCATTTATAACTGGGTTTATACTCCTTGGAATAGAGCAGATGTTATGGCATTAAAAGCTGCATTACCTGATCCACGAAAGAATCCAGCAGCCTTTTATGAGGAAGTTGAGGGGGCTCTGAATTCCTGTACTATGACCTTGGCCGATATTGATTTATTTTTCGGGCTTATACTACCCTCAGATATGTGGAGGTCTATACGAAAGGTAGATGACCTTCAGACATTTAAAGTTAGATGGGCGGATCTTGAGGATGAGAATAGAGAGAGGAAACCTGCACAGAAACCGCCCCAGTCGATTTTAGATCTTCCTGCTGCTATTTTGACTAAATTAAAAAACGCTTATCCCCCCTAAAAAGATTGATTGGACAATGTTAGCGTCCTGTAAACAGAAAGTAGATGAATCAGTTTCTGATTTCTTTACATGATTTGAAGAAACTTTCCATGATTTTAGCGGCCAGTCGCTTACGGACGACACGGGTCATCATCTTTTTGTTGATAAATATGTTTCGAATTTATTGCCAGGAGTAGCAGCTCGATTAAAAGCGAGCGAAATCTCTTGGACGACTTCGACGCCAGCATCCCTCCTGACGATGGCTCAGTATTATGAGTGTCAGGAATTAGAAGCGAAGGGTAATGAGGAAAAGAAATCTAAAGATTTGAAAACGAAGGTTATGTTAGCGCAGTGTATGGGACGCCTCGTAGAGGTAATGAAAGGGGCGGTCAGAATTTTCCTGGTTCTTTTTCGGGCCGTACTGATTTGGCCCGGGATCAATGTGCATAGTGTCGACAGAAAGGCCATTGGGCAAATGAGTGTTCGTGGTTGCGTGCCCAGCGGCAAGAGCGTGGGCAGGGATCCATGAAGGGTAGAGGAGGTTTTTCAGGCCCTAGGGGCAACACAAACGATCGAGCTAGGTTTGAATCTAGTACGCGACCGCGAGATGGGTCCAATGTTTTTGATCGATGAAATCAATACCAAATGTCTGATTATGTACCTCCTGAACAGCATGACTCACAGTATGCATAGGATTGCGTAGGATGGGGTAAGGAATCAGTTGAAGTGCCAGTAGATCAGAGGGGTCCTTATGTTACAGCACATGTTTTGGGTTCTACTGATCGGTTCCTGGTAGATACAGGGGCTACTCGTAGCGCTTTGTCTAAAAAATTGGTTCAGAGGGCTCCCCTGTCTGGCTTAACAATTACATCAATAGGGTTCGATGGAACGCCTTCTGTTAGCCCACTATCACAACCTCTTGCACTTTATGTAGATCAGTTTGCAGCACCATGTCCATTTTTGGTTTCCCCGAACACGCCTGATAATATTGTGGGCCTGGATATGCTGAAGCATTTTCGGGCCACAATACGATGCTCCCCTGAAGGAGTACGTGTCATCTTAAATGACAATTATCCGAAAATGAAGATGAGGTGCACTGCACGCCACAGATCTGCCTGCTCGGTATTGTACCCCAATTCAGAGCGCTGAAACGCAAATTCTGCGCTATCGCACTACTATTAGCCAAAAGGCAGGTGGCGCAATGCTGGCACAGCCGTAGAGTGCCGACTACAAAAGTGTGGCTGCATGACATGTCTACTTGTAGGGATAAACTACAAACGTATGAGGAGGACTTGCCTGTAAAATCGAGGCCTAAGGATATATGGTGCTTTTTGTCGGACTATCTGAATTCATTACAGGAAAATGGGGAGGACTAGTTGATGTGCAGGTAACACTGGAAGGTGAATGACTGATGTGAGAGTTACGGCGCCTGAAGGCTGCTTTGGGGAAATTCCGGAACACTGTTTCGCTCACTGTATAGGATGTAAATGAGAGCAATGTGAGGTCTTAACTTGGGGAAAGTTGAAGTTCGGTTGATAAAATTAAAAAATGTAAGACTCATGTCGATTGTCCACTACGAGTCCTGCTTGGAGCATGCAAGACGGTTCTACCTGACGTTTACATAGTGATTTCCATGTCTAACTGCGATTGTACTAAACGAACATAGTAAAGTGGCGAGCCGGCCTCAGGGTTGTAGGCTCATGCTGTGTATTCTACTTTATGTTAATAAAGGTCTTACACAAAAAAAAAAAAAATTATCCGAAAATGGAGAGGGTCTACACGATTAAAGAAGATACTGCACTAGCCTCTTTACCTCATACTTTGTGGGCTACTTCGGATACTAATATGGGCCAGATGATCATTCCTCCTGTACACATTAGTGTAAAGGAGGGAGTTGTGTTACCGCGCCTGCCTCAGTATCGAATCTCACAGGAGAGGGAGGAGGCGGCGATACAGATAGTGCAGGATCTGATTAAAGTAGGGGTTGTTGAAGAAGTCCCATACAATGTGTGTAACAGTCATATACTACCGATTTTGAAGAAAGACACTGACACTAGGATTTATCGATTTATTATCGATTTGAGGGAGGTTAACAAGATAGTGATACCACAGTACCCAGTGGTTTCTGATATTACGACACTTCTTACTTTGGTCCCGCCAACTGCAACCACGTTCTCGGTCATAGACTTGAAGAACGCTTTCTTTTAGATCCCTATTCATCCTGACAGCCGATATCTTTTCGCATTCCCTTTGAATAATAGATCGTATAGATTTTGTAGAGTTCCCCAAGGCTATACTGAGAGTCCCAGCATTTATAGTCAAGCGTTGAAAAGACAATTGGATTCTTTTGTTTTACCCGAAGGTGTGGCGCTTATACAATATGTCGATGACATCTTGTTGGCAGCCGGCACCCCTGCACTATGTGAGGAGTGTACGTTGTCTTTGCTTACCTTTTTGGCATCTCACAATCACAAAGTATCGAAAAAGAAATTGCAATATTGTAGACCAAAGGTAACCTACTTAGGTCACCTTTTGTCTAAGGAGGGGCGTGCACTTACACCAGATCATATTCAAGCCATTTTAGACACACCAGCACCCTCTACGCAGAAAGATGTTCGAGCTTTTCTGGGTCTCACCTCATTTTGTAGACAATGGATAGTAGGGTTTTCATACATACTTAAACCACTGTTAGCCCTTTTGACAAAAGATACTCCAGTTCCCCTTCTTTGGACAGATGAATGTGAGAATGCTTTTCAACAATTACGTCAGGCCCTTTGTTCAGCACCAGTGTTAGGCACCCCTGATTACTCGAAGCCTTTTACATTGTATGTGCATGAGAGAGATTGATGCGCGTTATCAGTGTTAGTGCAGATGCACGGCGATAAACAGCGCCCTTGTGCATACTTCTCGGCAATGCTTGATCCTGTTGCACGAGCGTTGCCTGGTTGTCTTCGTTCAGTTGCAGCAACAGCTGTGTCAATACGCCAGAGTGAAGGGATTGTGTTATCTCATAAGTTGTTGGTGTTGGCCCCCCATGCTGTTGATGCCCTTTTGAATCAGACAAAGGCGCAGCATTTAACTAGTGCTCGTCTGACAGGATACGAGCTGACGCTGTTGGCTCCTCATATTACTTTGAAGAGATGTGCAACACTAAATCCAGCCACATTGTTGCCTTTCCCAGCGACTTAGCCTGAGGCGCAAGAGACACATGATTGTGTCTTTGTGACTGAGGAACAGACAAAGGGTCGTATTGATTTACAAGATACATCCTTTGCAGATGTGGATGGAGAGCTGTAGGTGGATGGGTCTTGTTTGAAGTTACCAGATGGGACTACCTCCGCAGCATATGCAATCACTACGTTACACACAATAGTGGAGACAGCACGCATACCACAGAAATCAGCTCAAGCAGCAGAACTAATAGCGTTGACACAAGCTTGTGAGCTTAGTGTGGGATTATGTGTGAATGTATATACAGACAGCCGCTATGCTTTTGGAGTAGCGCACGATTTTGGCCTGCTCTGGAAGGAAAGGGGCTTTTTGACATCACATGGAGCGCAGATAATGTATGGAGAATTAGTACAAAATCTCTTGACTGCATTGACCTATCCTAAAAGGATAGCTATAGTTAAATGTAGCGCACACAAGAGAGTGACAGACAAAGTGGGACAAGGAAATGCTTTTGTAGATCAAGTAGCACGTGAAACTGCGATGCAGCCTGGCTCCACTCCAATGTATGCCGTGAAATCACAAGCTGAGCGGTGGCATGATGCTAGGGAAAAGGTGTTAGAAATACAAAAAACTGCTACTGATAAGGAACGAGAGCAATGATCAAAAGATGGAGAAATGGATGATGAGGGCTGCTGGAGGAATAAGCAGATGGATAGGTGGAAGTTACCTACAGCTTTCGTACAACCTATGGTTCAGATGGCACATGGGCTAGCACATGTTGGAGCTTCGGCAATTGTGAAATTGCTTACACAAGTTTGGAAGCATCCAGAGATTGCTAGCACGGCTAGGAGAGTAGTACAGACCTGCATGATTTGCCTTAAATACAATCCAGGAAAAGGAACACGAACTCCAGCAGGAGGATTTGCAACACCTACTGCACCGTTTGAAGTATTGCAAATGGATTATATTCAGCTGGAACGCTGCAATAATCTGAAGTATTTCCTGGTTGTGGTTTGTGCATTTAGCAAGTGGATTGAAGCATACCCTACGAAGGACAATACTGCAATGACTACTGCTAAGGTGCTGTTGAAGGAATTCTTTCTTCGTTTTGGTGTTTGTAAATTGCTGTGGAGTGATAACGGGCCCCATTTTGTGGCGGACGTTATTAAGTATGTCCTGAAGGGACTAGGCATTGTGCAAAAATGTCATACAGTGTTCCACCCGCAATCAACAGGATTGGTGGAAAAGTACAATGGCACGCTGAAATTAAAAATAGCAAAAATACAGGCTTCTACTTCTTTGACTTGGCCAGATGCTTTGCCTTTGGCATTATTGTCTATCAAATCAGTACCGCATTCTCGGACGGGCCTAACACCCTATGAGATCGTCTTCGGGCGCCCCATGAACATATGGGGGGTGCCCAAACCAAGCTCAGTGTATGATGTACCTTGTGTTTTAATGAATGACTATTTGGCACAATTAACTGATAACTTGGTTTCCATTCATCAACAGGTTCGAGAAGCACTCCCCGACCGGTCCACAGGAGAAGGCCATCATTTCCGGCCTGGCGACTTCGTTTTGGTGAAGTCCTTCGAGAGGTCGAGTAGTCTGGAGCCGAGGTGGTGCGGTCCTGAGCAGGTCCTCCTCGCGACAAAAACAGCAGTGCGGGTGACCAATCGGAGAAATTGGATCCATTCCATTCATTGCCGGAAAGTACAACCTGACCTGGTGGAGCCTGCTGTATTGACCGACCATTGAGATATCCTGACTACGGAAAGAGGCCATGCTGTGGTACCTGACGAATCTGAGGAGTTCTTCCCAGACCAGGCGATCCCTGGATCAAGAAGATATAATCTGCGGCCAAGAAAAGAATCTGCAATTGTGTGAGAAATTGTCAGAACGGTCCCTAGGTCAGTGAAACGGAGAGCCAATGAGGCAAGGGGGGGGATCAGCCATGCATTAGTGTAGTGACACCCGTCTTGGCCCGCTGGTGAAGAAAACAACGGCTACCTACTAGGTAAGAGTTCTGACAACACTTTAGTTTCAGGAAGATACCATGTACATTTGTTCAGATGGATAAGAAGAAGATTTTTGGTTCTGTAGGGTTCATTGTCATTATAGCGGCTATCGCTACAGTCACGTCGTTTGTTGAGGATAAAGCTCCTGCCCGTGAGCTATATGTTGTTTCCACTCCAGTCCCGAATGAGCACTTTTTCTATACACTCCCATATCAAGAGTTGAAACATCGACAGTCATATTTGAATAACACTTTCATCCAGATGTTGCTTCATACCCACATTGCTACAAATGCTACAGACTGTTGGATATGTAGGATGATGCCGGCGCACCAAAAGAAAGGGGGAACACCGTTCATACCTCTTCCTTTTTCTCACAATGGCTCTTGTAGAGCATGGTACACTTTGCTTTTTGCCACGAGAAAGCCTACTGTTGGAAGATTACTCTTTAGACTGAATAAAGAATGTCATCAAGATAAGGAAGGCTATCCAGAAGCCAATGGAACCATATGGGAGTGGGAGGAATATCGACCGGACAATGAATCGACACCTTATATCTTCACGAACACTAGAGACACTGTTGGACAAGAGAAGTTTCAGTTTCCCAAGCACACGCAGATTTATGTGTACAGAGTGTAGGCCATATTCCTGTAGGTGTTAGTGATTGTATTGTTGTATTGAACATTGATGGCCTAAATGACAGTACATTCTTAGCCTCACATAATACCTATTTTGTATGTGGAAACAAAGGCTATTATCGATTACCAGCTGGATGGTCTGGAGTATGTTATGTATCGTTTTTATTGCCACCTGTATTCCTGGCACCTGCATCATATCATAAAGACTTGAAATTATTGAATAATGTAACTGTAAATAGGTTCAAACAAACTTTATCTGTAGATGATGTCGATCAAACGGACACTAGTCTGCAACAATATATAGATTTCAATTTAGGATTATTTTTCTTTGTGGGAGCAGCCTTGAACAGTAGAAAGATACAACAATTAACAAGAGTAGTTGAAGCTGTTACCAATCAAACTGCTGCAGCTCTTGGGAATCTTACTGAAGAGTTGAAAATTACTAGGATTGTTGCATTACAGAACCAAATGGTTCTAGATGTGATGGTAGCGGATAGAGGTGGAGCTTGCAGAATTATCGGAAGCAGCTGCTGCATCTTTATCCCCGATCATACTCCCTCTGTGTATAAAGCCATTAACAAACTACATAAAATTGCAGCTGATATTCATGTTGAAAATGGGTCTTGGACCTTTTCTGGGTGGTTTTGGACCTTCATTTCTACATGGGGTTAGAAAGTTCTTACTGGACTATGTATATCTGTTGCTATATTATTCACATATTGTGTATGTATCCAGTGTAGACCAATGATATGTTCACTATGTGTTTCCCTTTGTGTGCCTAATAAACAATCTGTCGCAGAAGCTACCCATAAGAAAACTATAACCAGAGAGATAGCTGACATGATGAGCATCGATATAAACGATGACTATTTAGATTATCCAAGGAAACCGAATGTCTTCAGCAAATGCTGAAAGGGTCGTCTGTTGTAAATAAAACAGCGATAGTATTAAGCATTCGCTGAAGACATGCTATTGTGTCTTTGTTCTAGTTTTCCCGCCCGTACTTGAAATGCGGCCAGACTCCATTTTGTTTTCTGACGTCCATCTTGTATGCTATACATTGCCATGTGCTCGCCACGAGGCGAGTCCTACCTCGCTGATTGTCACCCCTGGAGTTTGCCCAGCAACAGGCTATAAATAGTTCCTTGTGCGTCCAGCGCATGCCCAGTAAGAATAACATCTGTTTCTGCTTAGTGTAGATTGGAATGTGCATTCGGCGGGTCTCAAGAACCGTTAACTCCACCCATGTATCGATCATGTTCGAGAAATATCCATATATGGTTGTAAATCATGTTTTGAGCTGTAACCGCCCACTTATGAGCCCCTTCTTTGTGTATAAAAGGGGACCGCATGTCCGAGTTCTTTGTGCTACCTTGTACAATACTGTAGAGTGTTGTGTGGGCTGTAGTACCATCTTTAAAGGTTTATTAAACTATGTTTTTGTATTTCCAGTTTCCGTGCCAATTTCTTGTGTAAGTCTGAGGACTCTGTGTACAGAAGGGTGAACCCTTTCGCACTCGCAGGCCTTGCTGAGGCCTGTACTCATCAATTCTTGCAGCCCTACCTATCACCCCCAGAGACTCCGTGGATCTTAGACGTCATAAAATACTTCTATAGATATCTAAATATAGATGCTTCGCAACAGCAGGATATACAAAACTACCTCCCATGGTCAATTTAGGGTAGAAAGCACAGTGACACGGGTCCTGATTGGCAGAATCCCAGTCAGACTTGGTCAAAAACATACTGACACCAAATGAAAAGTGGGGATAACGATCAAAGCAGTTCTCCTACATACATTCTTAAACATAACTAAGTAATTGTATTTTCTATTTTCTTTCACAGGCAACCAAACTGTATAGTGGAATAATTTGTTTAATGATTTAAATAATGATTCCTCTGTTTCAAACAATGCCTTTTTAAGCTCACTGTGCCTTTTAATTTGTGCAGCACTTGATGAATTGCACAAAATGTGACAAGTGTGTCCCACATCATGTATATGGCTCTGGATAACTCCTCTGTCTGTTGTGCATGGCCAGGGCACAAACCGCACACAGCAGGATAGAAGCCCAGGCTAATAGGCATAGGGCCTCTCTGGCTAGCTGTCCATTTCTACTAGTGCAGCTTGGAGGCATAGGAGAAGGCTTTGAACGTATCCTTAGGTGAGGCTGTTGGCACTGGCAATCCAATGACATATGGCCAAAAATACAGGAGGACATAATTCAAGACTCGCAGCAGCTTAGTACTCGTCATGGATTAGATGAGTTAAATTTCAGTTTGCATGATAGTCAAGCTCCTCACTTAGATACAGTAGAGACAGCTCCCCTAACACACAGACGAGTCATTTTATTTACCCCAACGTATATCTCTAGAAGCCAAAGTAGGTCTGAAGAGTGGCCTAGCAATCTGGGTTTTCTCAAATAACTGTACTAACAGATACGAATATCACAAAGTTAATTCAAACATCCTGCATGTAAGGATTGCCATTGCAGTGTGTACACTTGATATTATCAACATCTGTTGCCCCCTGGTGCTATCAAAAAACTGCCTTGCTATCATTAACAATCTGGTGCTGTATAACACTAACTTAAAGAATGAGCTTGTTTACACAAAATTCCCTTGCAGTAAAAGCATCAGATGTCGCACCCTAGTTCTTTATGGAGACTTCAACACTGGCCTGAACTTAATGAGGACGAATGTGGAGATTTTTAATTGTATTTACATAGAGTACACTACCCCCAACAAGGCACAAATTGCTTTTCGGTGACTAGCACGCTACTCCGGAACACAAAAGGATTAGTAGTTGATAAGTAGAAAGAAATATGAGTTAATTTGAGTACATGCGAGTCTGTTAGTTGGATTGAATAGGATAATGGAGAGGTAGAAGAGGAAAGAGTCTAAAAAGTGTTATTTGTGAGATAATAGTAGTAAGGTGAGGTTTGGGATGAGTTACAGGAGAGATAGAGGATGAAAGAGTCTCTAGAAAGGGATTAGGGAGATCATAGTTATAAAATGATGTTTGGGATGAGTCAAAGAAGGATTCCATGAGGGAAGAATTTAGAAGGGGTTGATTGGGAGATCATAGCAGTAAAATGAGGTTTGGGGTCAGCCAAGGAGGGATAGAGTCTATAAGGGGTTTTCCCCATTTGGACATTCTCAAAACAAGATCTTCCAAGTGCAGCAACATTTTATGTGACTTTCTAAATAGGACCAAACTATGGCACCCTTAATTGCTGCACTACATCAGACAGTCCTTGTCAATGTATGTTCACAGCAAGCAATCAAGACTGCTTATTTGAGTTCATGTTTATGGATATAGAATCCTAGTAAATCAGCAATGACATGACCATTACAAGGTAGCTAGAAAGTGACCATGATCCCTTAGTTGAAATCTGCGATTGGAGCCCAGCATGAAGCCAGAAGTGGCCAAAATCTACAGCGAAATTAACTTAATCATGAAGCGAAGTAGGAAATCCATCATCTGGCAGGTCGGTTGCTCTGTCATTAAGTCAACACAAGGATTAATCATTGGAGGAAAGAACACAATTACTTTTTACTGCAGTAAGACCAAATTTATCTAACTGTTCCATTTAAACTGGATACCGTCTTGAGAACCATGTCAAAGCTAGTGTTAGTTAATGGACCATCTTTGCATCGCCAGCTTGATCTCAAAGGCAGTACATGCATCACTTGGTTTGACGAAGAGTGCCTTAAATTAAAGTCCACTATAGCATCAGCTCAAGAAAGAAGTATGCATTGTGTGAATCGTGCTTTTTGTTGCTGAGGAAGGAATATAAGTGGATGTTTGAATAACAAAAAAAATGGAACTAAAATGTAAAGCCTGGTCTAAACTTATGAAGGTAATTCTAGGAAATAACACAAACTTGTTTGGGAACTTAATTAGGTGAGGCTGTGAAGGAACCCTGATAAATCTTGATTCCAGCATTATGGCACTGGCCTGGATTGATCATTTTGCTAACGTACATAATCCATCATGGTGTAGCACTAGCCAGCCAAACGAAGAGGGGACCTGACCTTCACATGTTGCCAAAGATCCTGCACTGATCTATGCTGTAATGCCACCTGTAGTCACGTCTGACGTCACAAGTTTAGAATTTGTGGAAAGCAAAGTCTGCATTGCCATTCTGAGCCAAATATGTTTGAAAGCACCTGGCCCTGATATAATGTCATCTGACACCTAACGCACCAATCTAACCACCTGGGTCCCAATCCGAACTGCAGCCTACAAAACAATCTTGGAACATGGGGGAGGAACAGCTTCTTGGAAGGCCCCATTCATTGTTCCTCTGCATTAAAAAGAGTCCCAGACCTATACAGGGAATTATTGCCTAATCTCTTTTTTGACTAATGCGGGAAAATCTATGCCAAACACTTCTAACTCGATTAGAGACGTGAGTCAAGGAATAAAATATTTTCTCTCTGTTTTAAGCAGGCATTCATAAGTAGCAAGGCACAATCGACCAAGTAGCTACTTTGTACTCTGTTTGAAATGCACCTTTATAAAAACATTCAGCTCTTTTCTAAATATTTATCGATCTTAGAACAGATTTTGATTCTGTGGACAGGGCAACCCTTTGGCACTCCCTGGAGGAACATGGTGTTAATAACAAGCTTTTTGTTGAACCCTGCACATAGAGACACTGGAAACCATGTTGTATATATTCCAAGACTTCTTTATTGGTTCCAGTTCAGGGTAGTACCAATCTCTGTCCAGCCATCTCTAGTTAGGTATCAGTCATGTACCAGCCCACCAGGAGCAGCCCGCCTAGCTGCTCAGCCCATCTCCAACTGTAACCACTCATCCACACAGGCACCAGGCATTCCATTCATCACAGTCACACCAACATTCCTTTACCATCTCTCACTCAGGCTGAGCAGCTAGGAGGACCTAGGCTGATTACATATAAAGGTAATGCTTAGGATATAACACTTTTGCACTATATAGGGGCTGCTTCACCAGAGTAAAACAGCAGTGGTGAGATTTGTCCCCAAGGGAAATTGCGCACCAAGCTTTGACATTGCACTGGGTGTCAAGCATGCACTGGGTGTCAGGCAAGGGTGCTTTCTCACACTTTTATTATATAATTTGTTCATCAATGACATGGGCAATCAACTGCTAGCTATATATCTGGATGTCTCCGCAATCCGGGGGAGGGGGGATAAAACACCAATCTTACTGTTTACCACTATCAACATTGGCCTGCACTGAACTTTCCATGCCCAAACTCCTCAAAGATTTTAAATTATAGTGTTCCAAGAAGAAACTCAAAATCAATATTCCAAACAGTAAACACTTGTCCTAAACATATGCAGAATTCCTTCAAAGTCTACCACCAGCCGCTAGAACAGCTCGATTCATATGATTACCTAGTAATAAGGCTCAACGATAATGTAACCTGGTGCAAACAGTGGAAAAAGAGTGAAATGAGCATGCTACGACAGTTAAATGCTATCCTCCTTTTCAGCAGTAATGTTGGGAGAAGAGCGATCAAGCCAGCGCTATGAACGTACCAAGCCAAAGACCGTGCTGCAGGCTTAAATGGAGCTGAGATGATGTAGGGGTCCAGTAAGGCACCAGGCCTGCAGAAAGTTTAAAACCTATTTTTATGCGGCTTGTTACAACTTGGTGCTGGGACCCCAATGGCAGCACTTAGACACAAGTTGGCCTTTAAGAACATCAAAGGCATTTCTGCTCTAAAACTACTCTTGTTTTGACACCAAATTTGGCCCAAACCATGTTCATCAATCTGCCTCACAACAATCTGCAAACTTTGGGATAGCAGCCCTTTCTTACAAGTTACTATGGCTCAATAATATTGCAAATACCCTCAATAACATTAGTTGCTATGAATATTGGACCAATCTGGAGACCATGGATCCCTCAACTTTTGATGGAGCAAAAGCGAATTATTGGTTGGGGATTTCTGATCATCAGCACCATGGTAAATTGTTGCTTACCCTGCGGGAAACAGACCCACATTTGATTTAGAGAACTATTTGATCATATATTTCCACCGACAAAGAGAGTTTTGTCTGTAAACTTCTGGCTAGGATGCCTCCCTGTGAAGTCTTTTATACAGAACTGGTCGACCTATTGTGGCGATTCCTCCTTCCCCTACTTCCAATGCGGCGATCAGCCTCTTACACACTTTATCCCGCTATGCTTTTTTTCTTTGTCAAGGAGATGTATTTGTCCTCTTTTAAAGAGTATGGCATCAGGCATTCCAATGCTGTCATTCACTTATGTTTAAGAGTGGACATTATTGTTATTTTTGACCCAGTATCTTGGTATATTTAGTAGGTTTTGAAAGTTACGCTGCCTTCTATTAGACAACATAATGTGCAAGTGTCTCAACTGTTAGCAATCCATTGCTGTCATATTACCTTTTGTTGCTGTTTTCAAGTTAAAAATACAGTTCAACTAACTCGCAAATTCTTGCACAAAGCACTCTACCTGGACCCCCTGATATTTTAATTGCATTGGCCTAGGAGGAGTCCAAATTATTCTTAAGGTGCTTTGTTGTCTCTTGTTTTTTACGCATGATGGCGATTTCTTGTCTACTTTTATTTTTATTGTATTTTTGTATTAGAAAGTATAATGCTTGAGCATTGAAGGGTCTTAATTCATTAGTAACTTATTACACTGGGACAATGCCATTACACACCTTGCCATAAGATACTCAAATTGTTAGTGTTTAGGTGCTTTTAACTTACACCTAGATAAATGAAATGACAGAGAGGCCATGGAATATAAAAAGACTGTGAATCAGATCAACCTGAACTACTATGTGGTGAAACCAACTCATCAAGGGAGGCACATTCTGGACCAAGTTTGTTCTAATGTGGCTTTACATATGGAAGATCCACAACCTTTGATTTGGTCTGACCATTCTCTCATTATGTTTTTTTGGCAGCTCCAAATAAAACTGGCTCAGATACTAAGTGAGCAAATCTATAAGGTGAAAGCCTTTGACAAGAGAGATCCTGTTGAATTTACGAAAGTCTTAAATCATAACATTCTGGTGCTCTTAGACGCAATGGAGGATGATATATTAAAATGCAATAATTGGATTAGAAATGCTAGAGGAGTTAGCTCCTATCCTCCGGTGTAGAGCTTTCAGAGCACACCTTCCGAACCATGATTTTTAACTCCCTCAAAATGGAAAAAAGCATTGTTAGGGACCAGAACCTAAATGGAGGAGGGATTATAATTCAGTAGACAAAGTGTCCTTTAAAAAAGAGCAAAAGGAATACTATGTGGCCATAACTAAAGCTAAACAAATCTATTATGAGGAGCAAATTGGAAAGGCAGGTAACAGTTCTAAAGAGATCCTTGCGATAGTTAAAAGCTTTATGACACCATCAGCCTGCACATACTACCAAGAGGCCTGGGTCGAATGATGTGAAAAGCTGGCAAGTTTTTTCATTGAAGATATCAAGTAGTCAGGCTAGCCTAGGAGTAGGAGGAACAGCGGCTGTAGATGCAGGACCTACAACTCCTAGCAAGGAGATTTCTGAAAGTAATATAAAGCTGAGCTCCTTTGAAGTTATTTCTCCGGAGTATTCTCCTATAGCCCTCAAAACTATAAAATAAGGCTCCTCGAATGACCTATGGAACCATTAACGTGTAGTTGCCAGGGCAGATATCATTAATCCAGTGGTCAATGAGATTCTCAATACCTCTTTAAGAACAGCTATTGTTCCCAGTGATACAGCGGGACACTAACCTGCAGACAATATTCACTAAATACTCATTTGGGCCCATAAACCACACTCACTCTTTATCTGGTCGAAGAAACCCCGCTGCAGATCAATTTTAGGGCTAATTATATATATATATCCATTGCTTCTCAGTCTTGAGCCTATTTAATACTAAGACCTTTCTTTACAAATGGATCTATTTTAGTTGATTATATTTGGAAATTATGACAATGAAGCGTATACCTATTCTGTTCATTAAATAACCACATACTCGGATAAGTTTTAAAGGTTTATCTGGATTTTCCCATGAGAATCAAAGACAAATTACAGTGTTAACTCCATCATTCCGAAGAGGTAAGATTCGATTTATCTAAATTAAACTATAATTTCAATGACAAGTACTTTAGGAAGAGAGGATAGAGAGAAAAAGCACACTGACACAATACGTAGATATATATATTTACCTAGGATGGTGCAAGATCAGACCCCTCTGGCCAAGAGGTGCGGGCCCCTTAGAAAAATTCTGGTGACAGGTTCAGGACAGGAGTAGGACAGGTCAGGTAGCCTCTTCCGGATTCGACGTCTGCGTCTCACCTCTTTCTGGTTCTATTTTCCTCCTCAAATCTTCCGCGCTCTTGTTTCTGATTCCATTACCTCCTCGATTTTCCCGCGATCTTCTTTCTAATTTTATTTGTTTGAAAATTGTAAGCCTGCTTCTTTAGGTATTTCGATCATCAATCGGACAGCATCTCTATCTTTCAGCGTTCTGGCAGCGACTGAGCTAACTAATCTAACTAACTACTCCAATTATACCTTCTTAATGGCATGTACCACCCCTAAATGTTTCAACCTTATGAAATTCCTAATTCTGATTGCAGAAGCAGAGGGGATGTTCATCACACCATGCTAAGTTTAATACTTTTCTTAAGACCTTTGTCTTATGTTCAATCACATTAATTTGTTTCTCCCAAGCTTTATTTCCCACCCATCTTCATACTGAATTATCAACAATGTATACAGTTTGTACAGTTGTCCATTGAGTCTTCAGGATGTTCAGCTGGTTCCCAGGACATGTGGAAAGGGTGTCCTTGATCGGGTTCCAAGACTTGCTCTCATGACTCCAGGGTTGTCTCGACCGTGCATGCGGATGGGTGTCACATGGGTGTCAGCCCTTAGCTCTCTTTAAGGCCCAAATACGAACTAGCAGAGAAGTAAAAAAGACAAGATGTTAAATTCAAAATTAAAATGATTTCACTGTATACCACTTATCTCTACTCTAATCCCATTTAATTAAAAAAACTATGCATTAGCACTTAGTATATAACGCTATTTAGTTTCAGCAGAGCAGATGCTTAGCATGTGAGTTCTTAACCATACATTTTAGCTGTATTTGCACAGAAGCAACGCTTTATCTCCAAGCGTTAAGACGTCATACAGTTGACGCATGCGCAATTCATTTTCCCACGTTAGCAGCCATCTTTAGTTGCACTCGGGTTACTTGTTAGTAAAACACGTAGGCAAGTTTCCTCCTTTTCTAGTAAATGTAAAAGGTTGTGTAAGATTAGTGCTACAAATGTCATTAGTAATTTATTACGAGGTTATATGAGAGGATTATATCCGAGCAAGTTGTTTATGTGCAAATCCTTGCTCCATCAATTGCCTCTCTGATGACATTTATGCCATCAACAGCTACCCGTACCCAAATCAAATGCCAACTTCAGCATATTACCATTCCCTTCTCTATCTTGTCAATTTCTACATCATCTTTTTCTTTCATGTTCTTCATTTTTTTAATATAATTTTCCTTTTAATTCTTCAAGGCTGATTTCCTCGTATTTCCTTTTCTTTCCCTGTTTATTTACTTCATATTTTCTTCTCCTTTTAACACATTTGCACCAGATCATTAACATTAGACGTATAGTTATTCAAAGTATAGGTAGTATTAGTTCAGCTACAACCTCTTTACCAAAATTTGAAAACCATGACCCTATTGACGTTAAACTATTAGTTAGTCTTTTCTATAAACTGTCAACTTCCAGTGGTTTTAATTCCTCTTCCAAATTTGTAATATCATTAATGTATTTCCCAATTTCTATACTTTTATCAGGTATGTAAGTGCAACAATGTTGCGCTTTCAGCATTTTACAGACTCCACCCTCTTTTGCGAATAAAATATCAAGGGCAAGTCTATTCTGCAAAACCATAGATCTGATCACAACCATTTCAGTATTGATCATTAGAAACCCACCAGCAGTATCAGTCGATAAGCGATCAAGTACTGTGGACAATTGACAAATTCTTCTTGAATTCAGAATTACTCTCACTGAAGGTATCAATGCACTAAATATGTCTCCTACTATTTCTGCAAAACTAGCTATTTTATTATGTGTTAGTTCATGGTTGTTTTCATTGCTTCCAGTGATTCTTTTCACATGGTTAGACTTTAGGGAATACTATTCCAAAATAGCAACTCCCATACCATCTTGCTGGTAGCTTAAAGTAACCCTTGTTCCCACATATATAGTAGATTCCAGGAAATACTTGATCAGTTCTCCCTTTTAGTCCCCATCCTCCAATAATCAAAAAAGTATGTTCACCTTCACTGGAACCAATAAATACATTGTTATAGTTAGTTTTTAACCTATGGAGACAGATTTTCCCTTTCTTCTCGAAATCTAGTGCCATTGCAGCCTAGGCCTTGCCAGGTGTAAACATTATTTCTTTCTCATCCATGGTGGAATTTTGGTTTTCTGTTCATTGGCTTTCTTCTGGAAATCTTGTCTCCTTTCTTCTACTAAATTAAAAAAAAAATGTCTTCTTTTAGTGAGCATGTTAAACTATGCTTGTAAGCTTCTGCTATATCTATTTCAGTTTGTGCGGAGAAATAATCTCCCATAAACTGTGCAGCTAAACTAGTGAGCACTGGATTCATATTCCTTCGAACAGGAACCTCTGGAAATATCACATCTAAGTTTGAATAATAATACTGCAATCTTCCTGTTTTATAGAACAGACTTGCTAATACACTAGATGAAATGCCATATGTTAGCGGTAAATGGTGATATGTAACACCTTCTGCTAGTGAAGCTGGTAATGTCATACATACATAACAATCACTAATCTCCATAGTATCTACATATTCAAACAATAACTTTGTGAAACGTTTAAATCTGTGTTATTATCTGTTACCGTGTGATGTATTTCTAACTCATCGGATGCTTCTAGTTCTACTCTATTTCCATGTTAGCTAGTTTTCAATTTGTGTCTGTATTATTTTTCTTTTCTATACTCATCAAATATGGTATTGCTATGGTCAAACTTAACCATACTATAATTACTAATAGGATGCTACATATACATATTCTACAACATTTAAACAATTTCGCTTTGGTCTTTCAGCATCTCTATTTTCTTTTTTTTTTTTTTTTTTTTTGAAAACCTTTATTGTACCTTCACAGCTTTACACAGCTTGTCGCCTACAACCCGAATGGGCCGGCCGCTAATTGAAGTGTCACATGAGAACGATCCTTAAAGATACACACAATGTAGGTTATTACTAAAGTCATTTAAGTAAAGGTCGTCAGAGAGAGTGGTGAAGGTCAAATGCAAATGTTCCAAGCAGGGTGAATGATGAGGTTTTCATTTTCTCTTTTTCAAAACTAAAGAAAATAACAATCGAACTTCGGGAAGTCACAGTACGATCATTGACTATGCATATTGCCAGATAGACGTGAGAGTACACCTGAATTAAACCAACATCGTTCGCAACCACAAGTTAAGTTAGGGTGTAAGTGAGACATCGCCCCCTCCCATCCCCTCCTGAAGGACCCCACCCCATGACCAACCCCCCTCACTCCATCCCGTCATCCTCATCCGAGTCTAATGGGTCATCTTCTGGCAGCGGGTCGCAGATGTCACCCCGGTAGGTGTTCTACGGGGACCACACCTTGTTCCACTTGCCAGGACAAGCTCGGTTTAAGTATACCGCCCTTTCCATGACCATCGCTCTGTCCATGTTAATGCACCACTGTGATGTTGTCGGGAGGTCCGCCACCCCCCAGCGCTGCACAATGTCCCGCTTAGCTACCATCATACCCAATGTCACCCAAAGGCGGCCGTGCCGGGATAAATCTGTTGGCTCCCATACATTGAGGAGGCACCGCCGCGGCTCCGGTAACACCGAGACCTCCAGTACCTGTGACACAGTGCGCAGGACCTGACGCCAGTAGTTGTGTATGCTTGGACATTCCCAGAATCTATGGAAGAATGTGCCCTCCTCCCCGCAGCCTCGCAAGCAAAAGGGATCAGGGGTCCGTTGTATGCGGTGTAGTAGTGTTCTGGTGTAGTATGTTCTGTGTAGGACTTTGAGTTGGATTAGCCTCATTCTGGCCGATATGCCCGCTTCCTTAGGGGAAGCCAATGCCTCATTCCATTCATGCTCGTCAAGCGCGCCCACCTCCTGCTCCCATTTCTCCTTGAGAGACACTAGTGGATCCGGGGAGTTGTTGAGGAGCTTCCGGTAAGTGAGGGAGGTCGCCTTTTCTATCATATAATCCGTCAGGAGGCGATCCTCCAGCGGTGAGGACTCGGGAAGAGTCGAACCCGCCGGGATAGCCGATAGTAGTGCATGGCGAATTTGTATGCACCGGTAAGTTTCGTGTGGTCCCAGATCATAAACCTCTTTCAGACGGGCGAAGGTGATGACTCCCCCTCGTTCCCACATATCCCCCACCGTGGAGATTCCAATGTCGTCCCATCGGGAGAACCCCTTACTGACCCGAAGATTGCCCAGGGCTCATGCATCCCAGAGTGGAGTGAGCTTAGAAAGTGTATCTTTCCACCCCAGCGCAGCGGTGGCTGCATGCCAAGTGGCCACTGTGAGTCTAGTGGGGCCCACCAGTGGTCTAAGTTTCCTCCGGTCATAAAGCGGTGCCAGTAAGTTATTGGCGCCCAACTGAGCTCTATCCGCCTGGAATGCCGGGTCAGATTGCGATGCATGCAGCCATTGGTTGATAGGTCTGAGTTGTGCTGCCCAATAATATAGACGCAGGGAGCGCGATGCCGCCCTCGTACCAGCTCCTGCAGAGTTTGGCTTGGGCTATACGCGCAGGGCGGTTGCCCCACTGCAATCCAGAGACTACTGCTGCAACCTTCCTGAAGTATCCCGGTGGCACTGAGAATGGGGTGTTGTCTAGGATGTAGAGGAAACGGGGTAGGGACTTCATCTTAAACAAGGCAGCTTTCCCCAGCATCGTCAATGGCAATCCTGCCCAGAAGCTTGCGTCTTCTTTGAGACGATCCAGTGGTGGCAAGAGGTTCAGCCTCTCGTGTTCAGTAGGGTCACTCGTGACCTGGATGCCTAGATATTTGAAAGAGGAGCCGGCCAGCCGTAGAGGGCAGTCCGGGCCAAGCGTTGGGTGGTCCCCCGTCAGGACGTACAACTCTGATTTGCTCCAGTTGATGGTATAACCTGATACCTCGCCGTGGTCATTACAGAGATGTAAAAGAGCTGGTATGCCATGATCGGGATCCGTCAGGTACACCAGCATGTCGTCTGCGTATAGTGATATGCGGTCCTCCCACCCCTCCCTCCATTTAATCCCTTTAAGTAAAGGGGTAGTCCTGATACGGCTAGCCAGAGGTTCTAGAGAGAGTGTAAAGAGAAGGGGGGAGAGAGGGCATCCCTGTCGGGTGCCACGTCCAAGTGGAAAGGAGCGTGAAATGTGGCCGTTCGCCACCACGTGTGCCACCGGTGCAGTGTAGAGTAACTTTATCCAGGAGATGAAATTTGGGCCAAATCCCACGCACAAAAGGACCTCAAAGAGGTAGGCCCACTCCACTAGATCAAAGGCCATTTTCGCGTCTAGTGCCAATATAGCCGCGGGTTCGCCAATGCTCTCCGCTCTCGCCAGCACCCCGTGTACCCTTCTGAGATTGAGCGCGGTGTTCCTGTGGGGCATGAATCCCGACTGGTCCGGGTGGATAAGGTCGGACAGGTGAGGCATGAGACGATTTGCTAGGAGTTTTGCTAGGATTTTACTTTCCGCATTAAGCAGAGAGATAGGGCGGTAGGATGAGCATTCCTCTGGGGGTTTACCAGGCTTAGGAATAGCCACAATCGTGGCCGTCCGTTGGTCCAATGAGAGCATCCCTTTATCTCGACATTCCTCATACATTTTAAGCAGGTGCGGGCTAAGAGTGTCAGTGCGTGCTTGGAACCATTCGACTGGGATGCCATTTGGCCCCAGTGCCTTGCCTGTTCGGAGGGCTCCGATGGCCATCCGCAGTTCGTCTGTGGTAAAAGGCGCCTCTAGCTCAGCTATGGCCTCCGGCTGCAGTGTTGGGATGTCTATATTGCTCAACGCGCATTGGGCCGCAATCGCAGTAACTTCCCGTTCAGGGGTGTATACTTTTTCAAAGTGGGATGCTAACGCTTCTACCACTCGATCCGGGTCAGTCAGAATCCTGCCCTCGTCATCTTTCACCTGCTGGATCCCTCTGGAGCTACCCCCTCTCTTGTCAAGCCAGGCCAGCATCTTCCCTGCCTTGTCCCCAACATCGTATACTCGGTTCTGTGTGTCGATGATGTGCCCTTGTGCAATGAGCCGTGCGTGGTCTGCGTATAGTCGCTGTTCAAGTGCGAGGGCATGTGCTGTATCATCTGTGGGGTCGGCTTCATGGGCAGTAGTGGCTGCGCGTAGTCGGAGCTCAAGGGCAGAGTGTTCAGCTGCCTGTTCCCTTCTATGTGCTGTTATAGAGCCTATAGCTTGCCCCCGCAACACTGTTTTGTAGGCCTCCCAGAGTACCTCGGACGAGGTTGCGGTTGGTTCGTTTTCAATGAAATAGTGTGCCGTGGCCTTCTGCAGGGCTTTCCTGACCTTCGGGACCTTAAGATAAGAGGCATGAATGGGGAATATGCGGCGGCGGGATCGTGTCCGTGAGGTGATGGTGAGAGTCAGTGGTGAATGGCCTGAGATGCCTTGAGGGTGTATGTGCACTTCATCTACACGCTGCAGCCCATCCCCTAAAGCCAGGAAGTAGTCAATGCGGGATAGACTATTGTGAACGGTGGAGTGGAACGTGTATTGCTGAACCATCGGGTGAACATGGCGCCAAACGTCCACCAGCCCCAGTGCCTCTATGAATCGCCGAAACCGGGAGGGACCCCCCGGAAGGGCTGTTGCCGGGAACTTGTCGAGCTGCGGATCTGCAGCTGCGTTGAAGTCCCCACCTAGAAGCATGTCTCCCTCAGGGAGGGACAGCAAGAAGTCACCCAGGGCCGGTAACATCACCGAGTGTAGTGAAGGTGGGATGTAAACTGAGACTATTGTTAAGGGGCGTCCGTCCCATTGTCCCGCCACCGCCGCAAAGCAACCCTGTGTATCAGTTCTAGTGCTAAGGGTAATGAAGTGGGAAGATTTTCTGATCAGTATGCCTGTGCCCCGGGAACCAGTGGAAAATTCAGAGTGGGCTAACATTCTATATCCCCTTCTGTCTAAGGCCTTGGTAGCGCTACCCACCAAGTGGGTCTCCTGCAGGAGTATCAGGTCAGGTTTATAGCGTTTCACCTCGGACAGAACGAGGCCGCTTTTCACCTTATCACCCAGGCCACGCACATTCCAAGCAAGGAGTCGGAGGGTGGAGCCGCCTATTTGCGTCTCCTCCACTCTCGCTGCATTGAGCTGCTCACCCGCCATCAATAGAGATCAGAAACATATACCACCGGTATAGACTCCATCGCACCAGCAACATTACAATAGCAGTCAAAGTACATTGTACAGTTTGAGATCGACTCTGTGAATTTCCCGTAAAGAAGAACAAACCCCCCCCAACCCGCCCCTCCCTGCCTCCCTGCCAAACGGACTCAGAACTGCCTGCCACCCCAACTCAGCAGAGCGCTTATCCCATGCCAAAAACAGAGTACTTGCACGTCGGGGGAGAGTGTCCCCCAAAGCAGGCGGTCCCTCTGCCGCCCTCGGGATGTCCGGGCCAGCGTCCAAGAACGACTTGAAAAGCAATCTTCGCGGGAGTAGATCCGAGTCCATTCAGTCCCTCACGTTGGTTTCATTCACCTCCAGCGGCCCCAGCGTGGTCCTGTGATGGTGATTCGCTCGCGCTTCCCCTGGTTGAAGATTGTGAGCCTGGCCGGCCATCTTCTTCTGGCCTATTGCGTCGACGACTGGAAGTGCGGTCCACCGTGCGCCATCCCTCCAGCCATTCTCTTGCTGACTCAGCCGAGTCGAAGAACCAGACCTTCTTGTCAGCCACCACTCTTAAACGGGCCGGAAACAACATGGAGTACAGCAATTCTTGTTCGCTGAGTGTTTTCTTTACCTCCAGGAAAGTCCTCCTTCTGCTGGTGACCTCTGCCGTGTAGTCCGGGAAGAAGGATATCCGTGAGTTCTGGATGTGGATAGGTGGTGCCACTCTGGCCGCTTGGAGAACAGTGTCGCGGTCCCTAAAATTGAAGAGTCTCGCCAGGATGGGACGTGGGGCGGCCCCCGGTGTAGGTGTCCCGCCGGGGACCCGGTGAGCACATTCCACTGTGAAGAAATTGGAGAGTCCCTTCGGGGCCAAGCGAGTCTTTATGAGTTCCTCCACGTACAAATCCATGGCCCCTTTCGTTTCCGATTCCGGAACTCCCAAAATGCGGACGTTGTTGCGTCTGGAGCGCCCTTCATGGTCGTCCAACTTGCTTTTTAGGAGTTTATTGTCCGCTTGTAGTCTTTCCACAGCTACTTGCAGGTCGGAGACATCCTCTATCAGCGATTTAGTCACCACTTCCACCTGCTTCACCCTTTCGCCCATCTTCTGGAGGTCGGCTCTTATGAGGGTCACCTCGGTAGCAGTCGAGCCCACTGTAGCCTGAACCTGTTCCAGAGCGCGTAGGACATCATCCAGTGTGGCCTTTTTTGTCCCATCGTTGTCTGCGCCCTTGCCCAGGGATTTGCGCTGCTCAGGTTGAGTGGTCATCTGATTATCGTAGGCGAATTTACCGAGTTTCGCCTGAGCGGCGGTTTGTCTTGGCCCCTTCCCCGCCATTTTAGCTCTGCGGTGAGACACAGTTTATGATGAAGCGGGCCGATCGCCCATAGCCGATCGTGTAGAGGCGACTGTACAGGAGGTTCAGTCTGGGCACAGACCAGAGGTCGCTGACGATGACAAGGTGCGGCCGGCAGCCGCGGAACTGCTGCGGCCTCGGCAAGCCCGGGCAAGATGGCGACTGTTGCGTAGCAAGTTACGAGTCTTGGCCGAGTGTCGTGAGGAGGCACTACGGTGTAGCGCCACTGGGTAGGCCGTGTTGAGGATGAAGTGTTCGTAAGGAAGGACCGCCGGTTGTTGGTGTCGAGTGCTGTCTTCAGCGGCTACTTCCGGTCGATCGTGCCAGGGAGGGTTGACTTCCGCTCGGCCAAGGGCTCAACTCGACACCGCTGCTTCCCTCGTGTCACCAGGCCCTTCGCCCGTGAGGGACTTGGATGAAGGTTCGTCCCGTTTCCGAGGTCTGAGCGTTCCCAAATTTCTCCTGTGAACGTCGTTCGGTCACCGCACCCCGGACACCCCTTCTGGAGCAATCAGTGAACGGATAGGCATGCAGATTGTTGCGGGAAGCCGCCTTGCTACGGGAGACTCTCTAGGTTGCTGCCGCCATCATCGGCTGCTAGCCACGCCCCCCAGCATCTCTATTTTCAGCCATTTTAAGAAGATCTCACTTTCTTCACTTAATTTCAGACAATTTTTAAGTTTTCTCGGTTCGTTTTCAAGGAGGTCTCACCTCTCCTTCGTCAATTTGATCTGCAATTATTTCTTCATCACTTTCTTCATTTAACTCTAAATTTTCAAGTTCTTCAAGAATCACATAGGTCCATTCAGGTCCTCTGAACTTATTGTACAATATTATTTATCTTTGACTCCTTCTTTGGTCTGTCCTGATTGACTAATGACTTTGTTCACTTGGTCAGGTTCTTCATTATTTGTCTTTAGATGATACCTTAATCTTTTGACATATCTGGGCCAATTATCACCTTTTCTAACCCTTTTGGGTTGCACTGTACTTTTTCCTTCTTTATCACTTTCGGGTATTCTCTTATTTGTATTGTGTTTTGGCACAATTTGATTTTCTTCGTCTTCTGAATCCCTCTCTAGTTGACCGAGTTCAGACACTTCTTGAAGTACTACCATTCACCTGAGCATGTTCTGCATTGTCTATCTGTTCCTGTTCTGAGTTTTCTTTAGTCTAATTTCTACATCAAGTATGTCAGTATCTGGTATCAAGTCCTCCTGACTAGTGCTCGGTTGTTCTTGATCAGCTACTTCAGAGTTTGTTATTCTAGGCTCTTCAGTTGCACAACCTTCTGCACCCGCAACCTCGATTTCTTGGTGTTGGATTTCTTCAACAGGAGCTGGTACCCTTTTGGTATGGCTGGCTTATATCCAGTATCCTGCACTTTTCATTGCTGTTGTTGTAACCAGTATAACCTGTTTTGGGGTACTCCACCTGGGTGCCAGGCACATCTCTCTGGTGTGATTCTTCACCACCACCCAGTCTCCTGGATTTAGATCATGTGCTTGATCCGGCTGCCTGGCCTCTGCGTCTTCTCCAACCTGGTGCGAGACAGAACACACTAGGTCAGCCAATCTTCTACAATAGTCCAAAACCAGATCATCAGTTATGCTTAACAGTCTGTGTCCAGGAATGAAGGCTAATCTCATTGTTCTTCCCATGAGTACTTCATGGGGACTCAACTCTGTGTTTCTGTCAGGATTTTTTCTGAGTCCCATCAGAACAAGAGGCAAGGCATCTGGCCAACACTGTGATGTAGATGCGCACACCTTTGCCAATATTGATTTATTGTGCCATTGAGTTGTTCCACCACCCCAGAAGCCTATGGGCAGTAACACAGTGCAATTTTTGTTCAATCTTGAATGCTTCACAGTTCGATCAAATTATCTGATTCTGCCGTTACTGGAAAACCAAAATGTGTTATGAGTTCCGTCAACAATAATTTGGTAACTGTTATGCTGTCATTTCTCCTGGTTGAATATACCTCCACTCAATGTGAGAACAAACACACTATGACAAGGATGTACTTCAGTCCTCTACATGGTGGTAACTAAATGAAGTCAACCTGCAACCTTACAAAATGGTCCCTCTGCCTTTCCTATTCTTCCCCAGCTGACTACTGTCTTCCTACCTGAGTTGTTCTGTTGACAAATTAAGCACATTTGGCAAAGGCTCTCTGCGACAGTCCTAAACTTTGGGTTGAACCAGTCCTGTCTAAACAGTCTGCTCATAGCATCTCTACCTAATTCGGTATCTCCATGGTACATTCTTGCTAGCTGTGAGAGTAAACTGTCTGGCATGACTGGCCTGCCATCTGGATAAATCCAAACACCATCTTCTTCTCTCCTTTGACATCCTGTTTTAATCCCCCCTTCCTTTTCATTTACTTCTACTTCATCTTGTACATGTCTTACTTCATCTCATGTTTCTATGGCTGAGATAAGCATAAGTTGGCATCTGATTACGGTTGTTTCAATTTTCTTGTTCACTGCCATTTTAGTCTTGGCACAATACTGAGCAACTCGGTCAGCATAATGATTACCAGCAGTCACGTAGTCATTCCCTGACTGATGTGCAGCACATTTGACAACAGCTACTTCTTTTGGCAATTTTATTGCTTCTAAAAGCTCTTTCACATATTGTCCATTTTTGATAGGGGTTCCTGAAAAAGTCATGAAATCCCTTTGCATCCAAAGTTGGCCAAAGTCATGCACAACCCCGTAACTATACTGACTATCAGTATAAATGGTTACTCTCCAATTTTTTTCCAATTTTACATACTTTAATTAAAGCAATCAATTTTTGTGCAGACTTGACTCCAGGTAAATAGGATGCTTCGACTATTCCAGCCAAAGTACAAACAGTATAAGCAGCACTCAACCCTTCTTCCTCGTGCCTCATGCACGAGCCAACTACAAATAGTTAATTTTCACAATTGTTCAGGGGATCTTCCTGTATGTCTGGGCTAGGTTTGGTACAATATTCAGTAACATCTAAGCAGTCACGTTCAACATCATCTCTCACTTCTTCTTCATACACATCAGGTAATAAGGTAACTGGATTCAGAACTGTACACCTGATTACTGTTACGTTTTCTGCTCCCAAAATAATTCTTTCATATTTTGTCATTGGACTTGGGGAAGATACTGAGTTCGGATTCTGGTCAGAAGTATTTCAACTGAATAAGGGACATATACTTTCACAGGATGTCCCATCACAATAGATTCCCTTTGTTCAAGACGTGCAAGCAGCAGCTACCGATTTAAAAAAAGCAGGTAATGCAGAGGCTACAGGATCCAAAGTAGTGGAAAAATATGCCACTGGACTTTGCATCAAACCATGTCTTTGGGTCAGTACTGACAAGGCGCAATTATTTTGCTCACAACAAAATAATACACATTCTTTTGTGTAATCTGGCATTCCAAGAGCATGGGCTTTGCATAAACAATTTCTTAATTTCACAAAAGATCCCATGCTGCAGGATCTTTTGCTCATTTTCTTGTCATTTGTATCAGTGGTTTAGCCAGTAACGAAAAACCTGCAAATCATTGCCTACAATATCCTACAACATTTAGAAACATTCTGATTTCCTTCTGGGTCTGAGGTAACTGCATCTGTTTTATTATTTTAATCCTTTCAGATGACACTTTCCTCACTCCTCTTTCTAATTGATGTCCCAAATATTTAACTAGGTTTTTACAAAATTGTAGTTTTTCTGGTGACATCTTACGCCCTCCATCGGCCAAATTGTTTACCAATGGAATAGAATCAAGACACAGTCTTCTCGTGTTTTTGAGGCAACTAATAAATCATCTATACATTGGACCAAAACTGAACTTCTGGGCATCACTAATGTTTCTAGACACTTTTTTAAAATCTGAATAAAGATTGAAGGACTTTCTGTGCACCCCTGTGGAACTCAATTCCACACATAGATATGATTTTTAAATTTAAATGAAAAGAGATGCTGACTATCTGGGTGTAACGGAATGGAGAAAATTGTATGACACAAATCAATTACTGTGAACCATCCTGCATTCCATGGTGTTTGATACAGAATTACTGCTGGGTTCGGCACTACAGGACAACTAGGCACCACTATTTTATTTCTTTTTCTCAGGTCTTACACTATCCAATATTTCCTGTTAGGTTTCTTAATGCCAATTATGTGTGAATTACAAGCCCTGCTCATGATTTCTTTTAAAATGCCTTGTTTAATCATTCCTTCTATTTCTGCTATGACACCTGATTTAATTTCTGGGCTCATTTTATATTGTCATGTGTTTGGGAATATAACACCTTCTTTTACAGTCACTTTTACTGGGTGTACACCTGCCATTAACCCTACTTCTTTTCCAGTGAAATCCCACACTTCTGGGTTTACTGTCAGTTTGAATTCATCAGGCAGGTTATCCTTTGTCATCATTGAATACATGTCATCTACCTCCGTACCTTGTTTTGCTAGCATTAATTTGTACAAACTATCTTCATCAGTGTTTGAATTGGCACACCATCCAGTGCACAATAAATTGTACTGTTCATCTTACATAGTAAATCTCTGCCTAACAAATTTACGGGTTTCAAAAAGACAAGGGAACCCTCAAGGTAATTAAGGACCTAGGGTAACAGTTATATATGCAAACAGTGGTCCTTAACCAAGTAATCATAACAATGAGATAAATATAGATTGGAATCAATGCTATTTTCTGAATGTCCAGCCAGACAAACAATTTAATAACATAATAAATCAAATAACTTAGATAGAGAACAAGAATCAAGTGGGACACAGTCCTGTATCCTTTAGAGAACAAAACAGTTACAATTATATACAACACACAAGGACATTTCAAGCAAGGCAACTATAGCTTGTAAGATGTAAATTAAGTCAAGCTTAGAACGAACAGACAGTGCACATTTTTGACACAGTGAATTCATGCAGTTGACCCATTCGCAGTTCATTTTCCCGCGTTAGCAGCCATCTTTAGTTGCACTCAGGTTACTTGTTAGTAAAACACATCGGCAAGCTTCTGCCTTTTTTAGTAAATGTAAAAGGTTGTGTAAATTAGTACTACAAACGTTATTAGTAATTTATTACGAGGTTATATGAGAGGATTATATCCTAGCAAGTTGCTTATTTGCAAATCCTTGCTCCATCTCCATTAATTGGAAACAGCAATGATTTTGCCACTCATAAAAAAGCCAGCTGCAGATCCAGTTGCCCCTTCTAACTACAGGCCTAGCTCCCTTTTACTGTCTCTCATCCAAGCCAATCAGATTTCAGAGCCCAGCACAGTACAGAAACAGCTTTGGTGGAGGTATAAGCATTGATTAGAGGTACAGTGGGCACGGGGGGGGTGTAGCTGGGCTAATGTCATTGGACCTGTTGGCAGCGTTCGACATACTCCCAAATGTACTCCTTTTAGATCGTCGTCAGGATATAAGAGTGACAGGGCAAGCCTTGAGGTGGTTCAAATCTTTCTTAGAAAATGGAAGCCAACAGGTTTGGATTCCCCCATGTTCTGCAAGACCCCAAAAAGGTGGTGTTAGAACTGAGGGTCTCTAGTTGGCAATGGTTTGCACCTTTGTCCATATAGAGACCCTTGCATCTAGTCAGGGTAAGGGGAATATACTCCTAAAAGAACCCCTGCTCAACCCTGTAGTAGCTTGGCACGAGCAGGTAGGCTTATCTCAGAGGCAGTGTGTAAAGCATTTGTGAACACATACAGTAATACAGTGAAAACACTACAGATGGACACCACACTGGTTTTATAAAAATAAGTATTCTTTATATAGACTTAACACAAGACCCAAATGACAAAAATTCACAATATAGTATTAGGAAAATGACTTATAAATGGTAAAAATAGATTTGTTCAAAGTTGATGGTAAATGCAACACATTTCTCAAAAAGTACCTTTGGATGCATAACGCAAGTTAAACAAAAGTTTCGCAGGGAGGGTGATGCGTTGGTTCCTTGCTTCGGGGGAGGCAATGCGTCTGTTCCTCAGTGCTTGCGCAAAGTAAGCGATGCATCTGTTCCTCACCAGAGATGAGGTGAGGCATTGATCTCGTATTGTTTCTGGTTACAATGCGACAACATGGTGCCTCAATGCGATGCGACGATCCAGTATGATGTGACAAGATGGCGATGCGACTATGTGAAGGTGATGCATGCACGCCCAACGGCCGTACCGCGGACTCGGGAACTTGTGAGCCGTGACAGGCCCTGCGACAACACTTCTCTGGTGATGTGTTGGCGACCCGCTTCTCCGGTGATGCAACGACAAACAGCTGCGATGGAGACACGCTTCCCCGGTGATGCAATGGCGACTTCTGCGGCACCGGTAACAGCTGCGATGCGACGCGCTTCTTTTCATTGAGTCACACTGCCAGCTCCCAACAATTCGCAGGCTTCTGCAGGCAAAATTCCCAGCAAAGAAATTCAGGGGAGAGCTTGTGGTGAAGTTTTGTATCCCTGAGACTTCAGCAGTAGGCAAGCACACGTTAAGCCATTGGAGACTCTTCTTCAAGATGATAAAAGTTCATTAAAAGATCATTCTCCTTTCCTTGGCAAATAATTCACCACTGCAGGCTAACCCCAGAAAATAGCACAATGGCACAGGGGCAGTCAAATCCTTCAGCTTCTTTAGTTCCTCTCCTTGGCAATGGTTGGTCTTGATTCTCAGAAGTTATCTAACGTCTTGGGGTCTAGACCACAATATTTATACTACTAATTTCTTTGTTCTCTGAATGGTAATGCTACCAGGTCTAACAGATGGCTACTGGGGTCCCCAGGTATCGACGCTGAACCCTTCACTCTTCAACATATACCTCACCCTGTTGATCCAGTTAGTATATAAATTAGGAGCAAAAGTGATCCTATGTGAATGATACACAGTTGCTCTTCTCCTGGAACAAGGAAACAGAATTGATTGGGGGGGGCGTGGCTAACCAACCAGCATGGCAGACGTGAGTTGTTAGCGCTTCGGCTGATACCCCCTGTTTATCCTGGGATTTCTCCTGCTGAGGTGCCATTTATTTTAAAAAGTTTTATATAGCGCTGGCTAGACCCGGAGGTATCAGAGTGCTTTACATGAGCATCAGATCATAGTTACAGGTTACATCGTCCCACACTGTGCAGGACTGGTGCGGCGAAGTGGAGAGGAGCCCGTATAGCCTGGCGGTTTACCGTTTGCTGAATGTTGGACAGAGAGCCGAGACTAGGGAGAAAAACGAGGCTCAGAAGGGAAAGGCGCGCAAAGTGCCCTGCATGACAACGGCTGTCCCGGAGCGGCTGTGTAGGTGGCGGACTGCCGAAGCTCGCAGGAATCTGAAGGCCTGGGCCGAATGGAGCTGTCGTGGGCGCTGCAGTGAGGAACGGAAGTGGGGCGCGAAAGGAGGCCACCTGATCTGCACCCAGGAAGCCTTGCTGCGGAGACTGCCAGGAAAGACGGGTGCTGGCAGACCGTTACCTCAGAAGGCGGGCCCGCGTTTGTCAGGAGCAGGACACAGGGTAGAGCGGGCAGTCATTCCCCCCTTCGGCAAACACGTCGGGAGCAGTGCCGCAACCTCAGAGAACAACCCCTGAACAGCCACACAGTGTAAAGGAGGCTGGGAGAAGATGCGTCTGCTGTGTCCAGAGAAAGTGAAGGCAAATGGGGAATGTTTGCTGCTAGGACCTAGGACACTGAAGGCTGGTGAGACAGTGAGTGGACGCTGTTAGACCTGGCACCATTGGTGTGGGTCTCCCTTCCATTTTTGCTGTTGCCTCATGTATTTTTGCTGGTATTAGATGTTTTGGGCACTGTGCCACTGCTATCCAGTGCCACAGTGCAAGTGCTCCCTACTGTAAATTGTTGTGTTAATCAGTGGTTTCTCTATACGCGTGGTGTCAGATTGGAACACGCGACTCTTCTTAGCCCCAATATCGGAGGTTTCTCTTTACGCGTGGTGTCAGATTGGAATACACAACTCTCCTTAGCCCCAATATCGGAAACTGTGCCTGCAAGGAGCATTGTGCGCGGCGAATATGGGATACATCTCTATCGTCGCCATTTGAAACACAACCCTAGAATCGATTCAGAACACAGCAGATACAGTGCTACGCGCAACAGCCTTTAAAACCCTGCGTGGGAACGAATTAAATAAATGCTTAACCACAACTTGCGATATTTTTGATGCACCATATAAAGATTAATTGCATTGCAGGATACCTTCATGCAATTGCACCTTAATCCAGAGAGAGAATACATCACCTATATCAGGACGTCAAAAATAGGAAACCACTTTATACGAGTGTCGATATACAATCACAAATCTTACGAGTTAGTGAAATTTCACCCGTTATATATTCAAGATCAGCCTGCAAAGCTTTCACTGGTAACACAGAATTCCTGAGGAAGGCACTGGCCAAAACGCGTTGATGATTGGTTCTGTATATCATTACCAGGGATATTCTTATCTTAATTGTTCAATTTATATAGATATTGCTATCAATTACTGTGATCAATCAACACATTGTAACCAATTATTGTGAACAACTGTTTCCTGTAGAATCATGTATTTATAATGGAATTCCACTAGATCTGTACTAGATTCATTGAGATTGACTATTAGAAGCAAGAAAGTGTCCGGTATGAATTGAATGTACTATCATGTTGACTAAATACTTATATTTTTGGATAAAAACATTATAAAAAAATGACAAAAAAATGTTCTTAATAAAAATAATATCTTTCAATAGTTTGATTTATTAATTTAAGTTCTTAAGTGTTCAACGTATACATTGTTTTATGTATCCATGCACGAAACCCGGTGCCCCCTGTTCATTCTTCTAAGCTAGTGTTAATCAGTGGTTCCATGTTCGGCTATTTGGTTTACTTGTCAGACCCTAGTCTAGTGCACTGAGTATGCCCAGGGCGTGTAAATCCAAATTGTGCTGGTGGGCCGGCAGCACTGGTTGTGCCACCCACAAAAGCAGCCTTGTAAAAGGTGTCTAAGCTCTGCCATTGCAGAGCCTGCGTGCAGTATGGTACTGTCAGGCTGACAGGGCAAGTACACCCACTTCCCAGTTCCTGCACCTTCCCTTGTCTTCATATCAGTCACCCCTAGGGTAGGCCCAAGGGCAGGGTGCATTGTAAGTATAAGGGAAAAGCCCTGATGTTTGTGGCCTGTCCTAATAGTGAATTATAGCCATTTTAGTTTTTCACTATTGCAAGGCTTCCTGTTCTCCATAGGCCAGAATGGGCTGTTAGAGTTATTACATGTTATAATCCTAACTGTCTCAGCGAACATGGTAGAAATTCGAGTTTAGTATGCCTGAACTCAGAATAATAAAATACATCTTTTAGTGAAGTTTATTTTAATATTCTGAGTTTTCAAATACTACTTTTAGAAAGTAGGTATTTGCTTGTCTAACCATTCAAACCTGCCTCTGCTAGGTTGTGTATTCCTATGTCTGGTTTTGTGAGCGACAGGGCTGGGGAATTCCAGGAGATAGGCTGAGTCACCCTGTGGTGAATAGAGAGATCTGCATCTAGATGGGAGGGAGGAGTTGTACCTGAACCTTAAATAGGGCTGTGCCTGCCTTCCACAACGCTGGCTCCACCCCTTGGGGAGTGGCTGATGTCTCTGCCCTGCACACTGAAAGAAGAGAAGGAGTCCTGTAAACAAAGTGCTCGAGGCCTGTACTTGCCTTCCACAATGGTGGCTCCACCTCCTCTGGGGCGTCTGATGTGCCTGCCCTGCACTGTGAAAGAAAAGGAGAAGTCTGGTAAACAGAGTGCTTCAGAAGTGGTTTGGACTGGGCAAAGGCCCCTCTCCCCTCAGAAAACAGAGGATGTTGGGGTATAAATATTGGTACCCTGATCCCATGAAATTAGATCACTTTGGACTACAATAAGAAACCTTTACTGAGGAGAGGAACCTGAATAAACTGAGGAGAAACTATTCCCAAGCTGAAGTGCTGTTTGGGGGATTGGCCTGCAGTGGTTGCCTTACTGCAAAAAGGAAGTAGAAAGACACTTTGTGTACTTTGCTTTCAACTTGTGAAGGATCTCCAAAGGCTTGGAAAAGAGCTTTCCTTCTGCTGAAGTCTCAGGGACAACAGACTTCACCCCCTAGCTCCCCAGAGTGGAAGTGCCTGCTGCTGTTTTGGGCCTTCTGAGGAACAGCGTGTCGCAAGGACCTGGAAGCGTGACTCAACGAGAAGAAGTGTGTCGCTGTGTCTGCCGTCGCAACTCCAAAGAGGGTGTCACCCCTGGAACTGTCGCACTGCACCGCATCGAAGAGAAGCATGCCGCAACAAAGAGGAAGCATGTCACCGTCGCTGCTGTCGCACTGTACCGCATCAGGAGAAGAGTCTCGCAACGAGGTTGGAGCCTGTCGCCGTCGCTGTACCTGCCGTTGCAACTCCAAAGGAGGGTGTCGCCGCTGGAACTGTCGCATTGCACCGTATCGACCAAGAGCACCTCGCATCCCCGAGAAGCGCACCGCCGTCGGAGCTGCTGCCGTCGCATCTTGGATGTCGCGGCTGTAGTTGTCACATCGAGCGGAAGCTTCAAGCATTATGGGAGAAGAGCGTCGCCGTTGGAGCTGTTGTCGTCGCATCATAAGGGTGTCACCGCTGCAGTCCATGAATCGAACCGAGGACTTCTCGCATCCCGAGAAGCGTGGTGCGTCTCTAAGATCTTCACATCTTCATTTCTGTGTATCTGAACTTTGCCGCATTTCCCAATAGTTGCGACATTGCTTGTCGTGGAAGTGTAACACAACTTAAGGTACATTGACGCAGAGTGTTGCATCTAAGAACTGAACTGAACTAAGCTTAAATCTACCATCTTAAAGTAATCCTAATGTGTATTTTTGTCGTTTATGGTATTGTGGTAACTCTATTTAAAGTCTAATTATTTTTTATATAAAACCTGTGTGGTGTCCATTTGCAGTGTTCTCACTGGGTTACTGTATTTGGTCACAACTGCTTAACTTACAACTGCTCTGAAATAAGCCTTGACTGCTCGCGCCACGCAACCTAGAGGGTGAGCAGGGATTATTTTAGGAGTGTAATCCCCTTATCCTGACTAGAGGAGATGACCATATTTGTCACAAGTACCTATCTGTGCCAACAAAAGACCCCCAAATCTAACAGACGCCATCTTAGGGGCGGTGCCATTTTGAGTGGGACAGAGGCCTGTGAGGTTCGCCCTTGGTGCAGGAGACGGGCCCGGGTGTAGAGGGTGCCCCCGGTGAAAAGTGGTGGGACACCTGTGAGGCACTGAAAAGCGTGGGCCTGAGAGGTGCTAGCCCCCCGTGAAGCTACAGGGGAACCAAGGGACAGTGGATCACCAGCAAGCCGGTGTATTGCGGGGCGAGCATGGCCCGTATGGAGCGCAGACCAGTGGCAATACCAAGGAGGGCCAGAGTTTTAACGGACACAGCTCAATCAGGGATGCACAGCGTGAGGCAGAGGCGCTACAGGGAGACAGTGCCCAAGGATCCAGTAACCTCCAATGGGACAGGTGGGCACCTATCAGGGGCTATTGGTGGGGCCAAGCCGCATCTGTACTGGTCTCCTCAGACGCTAATAGTGAACAGCACGAAAGGTCCCATCAGGGAGCACACCAGAGCAGTGGGGGCAACAGTACGGCACCCCTGGACCACTGAGGAGGAGAGAGGGAATCCCTACACTGCGGAGGAGGAGGAAATTGCACGTCTGCAGGTGAAGCCCCGGGTAACTGTGGCTGGTGCAACGTGGGCTTTTTCCTCCCAATCACAAGGACAGGCAGTCTGGTCACTGAGGAGCTGGCCGCAGAATTTACAACGTCGCCCACAGAGAGGATTGCCTGCTGAACATTTTGCTGGCTGAGTGGCACGACGTATCTCTCTTTCGACGGCAGGCGGAGGCCCCAGTTCAGTTTAGTAACCTGCTGCTGGTTGTGCTCCCACAAACTGTGGACTGCCTGTGAATGCCAATGGCACAACAGTTTGCGATGGGCTGGGTGCGGGACAAGTTGCAGCAAGGACAGACACGTGCGGGAAGCCTGGACCCTCCACAAGCGTGGAGACATGAAACCACAGGCAGCGACCCTCACAGCCAAGATGGACTCTGTGTTTGCAGCAGTAGAAAGGTTTGGCACCACCCTGGAACAGACAAAGGAGTACCTGGAGACACGAATTGACAAGGACACATCGGATTTCACCCTCTTCACGCAGATCATCATAAGCGGCTGAGAAGGTTGGGGTATATGGCCAATCGATTTAAAACCTTCAGCCCATCACCCAGAGTAAAACTGCAGCACTACAGGACATGTTTGACTGGGTCCATGTGGTTGAAGACCGAATAGAAGATGCAGAAAGGTGCTCTCAGCGCAATATTATTCTCATGGTGGGCCTTCCGGGGGGGGGAGGCAGAAACCGGGAGCAGTACGTTGAGCACTGGCTGTGCGATCTCCTGCCCCAGGGGGCGCTTTCGCAGCAGTTTGTCGTGGAGCCGGCGCACAGAGTGCCAGCGCAGAAGCCCAGACCGGGAGCCAGGCCCGCCCGTTCCTCTTCAAACTCCTTAATTACCGGGACAGAAATGTGGTGCTGCGCAAAACTCGGAAGTCAGGCCCCCTGAATGTAGGGAACAGTCGTATCATATTCTTCCAGGACTATACCACAACTGTGCAACAGCGCAGAAGCAACTACATGGCAGTGAAGCGTCAACTTATGGAGCTGGAGTTGCCGTACTCCCTGCTGTTTCCGGCTCGGCTGAGAGTGGTCACAAAAGAGGTGACCAGTTTTTTCGACTCCCCGGCAGAAGTGTGTGACTTGCTGGAGGAGAAGAGCCAGTGGACAGGAACACGACCTCCGGGTTCAGGTACCGACCATCTGATGGAGAGAAGACCCCCAACGGCGTCGGCGGCGAGGGATGCACCAATTCACAAGGCCGGGCCCAGTGGTACCCAGTCCGGTGAAAATCAGGATGGAACATTGGGAAGTTCTTGAGGCGGTGGCAACTCTTGGGACTGTACATAGCAGCGGACGCATGGAGGCCTATATACGCAGTGCCCCGGGAACCAGTGGTTCATCAGCTACATCCATTGTGATTTCGTAGGATTCACACCTGCTGGTGGTGACTACACAGACTGCTGACCAGATTATGTGATACTATGCCGGTGTACTGAGTTCAGACATAGTCAACCTACGCAAGTAGAGTACTGTTTTGATTTGCCTGTTTCTGCACACATGTCACTAGGGGTGCTGTCAGGGCCTAAAGAGGCGCATGCGCAACATCAGGGGATGGCTTGCCGTGAGTGGGTGGGATGTGCAGCACTTGATGCTAAGCTCATTTACAATTGCGGGCACTCTACTGTGGCTCGCACCAGATCTGCGCGCTATTCCAGATCACGACATATTCAAGCACCCTCCTTATACACTGGAGACATGGGAGGGGAATAGTGCAGATAAGTCACTGCCACCGCACGCACCCCACCAGGCACTACACTGGAATAGCTCACAATTAACTTTTGTTTCTGAGGTTTGGAAGGATGCCCCTCCAGGGATACGCCCCATTTGGTTTACTGTTAACAATCATTCTGTTGCTTGCATTGCAGCACACTGACATGCTCTCCTCCGACCATGGCTCCGACCCTGGAACATACGTGGCATGCACACGCCAGCGAAGCGTTACTCTATCTTTTCCTACCTCCAGCAGCACTCAGTGGGTATCGCACTCTTGCCGGAAACACACATAACCCAGACAGAGCTCGACAGGCTCCCCGAGCGCTGGAGAGGGCAAATATATGGTACTCCCTTTTCAGCGCAGGCGCGGGGTACACTGATCTAGATATGAGCAGGCACTCCCTTCATCTGTGGGGAGGTGGTGGTGGATCGCGAGGGCAGGTACACCCTTGTGAGAGGAAAATTGAACGATCAAGAGATGTTATTGGGGTCGTTATATGCCCCTATTGTGGACCACCGTCATTTCTAACACAGCTGACGCAGGTCTTGAACCCCTATGCTGGGCTCCCTTGGTTGCATGGCGGGGATTTTAACATGGTGCTGAACGTCCAGTTAGACAGATCTTTCCCCCCTCTCCCTGCGACAATGGCGGCGTCCAACGCGCAGGCGCTTAGGGACTGGCTCTCCAACTGGGCGCTTAAAGACCTGTGGCGCATCCTCCGCATGACTGAAAGAATCTAATTCCCATTACATTAGCAGTCCATAATTTGCATGTTCAGGTAGACAGAATGGTGGGTTTCCAGTCTTTGCCCCCCTAATTGCGAAATCAAAATACCTAGGGCGGACACACTCTGATCATAACCCCTTGTGGTTCAAGATCAGTTGGGAGACAGACCGCCCACCTGTCCCCACATGGCGACTTGTCGGGGTTGTCAGCAGCACAAGAGCGATTGAGTTGCCACTAACCTCTGTCTGGCCACCCGCGGGAACGATGTTGTGTAGAGAATCCTCCCTCTTCGCCTGAGCGCTACACCTCCCAGTGTCCTAACACACACTATAGGAAGGATAACACCCAAGGGAAAAGAGAAGGGGACAAAATAATAAATCCTGCTGGTCCTTCTTACTTCCTAGGTCTGGTCTAGTCGTTAATCTGGTACACTGCATGTGGAATAGAGCAAACGACAATTACACACAGTCTTGGCTTCTCATAGAAAAACACATACAAGTCAATGCTAAGGGTAAATATGATATTTACCAGTAGGTACGCAAGACGTTGTCTTGAACAATGGTCATAGATACTAATATCGCCAAACTGTTACTGCACAGCTTAAGGGAAATAGTTTTGTCAAATAGAACTTGTTCTTGTAGAAAAAACAGGAGTAGAACTAGGACAGAACAGCGAGAAGCAGATGGATACTATGTTCCTCTTCTTGGTTGAATGCACTAATGAACTAGATCCTGGTATAGGGAGCCTTCAATAGATTTTGAATGAATAAAGTTAACAAAAAGAGCTAAAGTAAAACCTGTACATATAAAGCCCTAGGAAGCGCTTCCTACTACTTCTTGAATAAACGTACCTCAATTCACCGAAGGATAGAAGGTTGCTAGACAGCCGTACAGCTCCTCCTGGTATTTAGTCTCGTACCTACCAGCCTCAGAGCACAGCTGTATGAGTTATCTCACAAGGAACATGAGTCAGGGAAGAATAGGCTTACCGCTGCTGTCGTAATACCTCGGGGCTCGAACTGCGGGCAGGAAGTGGAATAAACAATTGCAGAACAATACTCTCGGAAGCAGCCGCGGGAGTCTATGAAGTCCTCACGGAAATCACGGGGTCTTTTGAAGTCCTCACGGAAGTCGTGGGGGTCTTTTGAAGTCCTCACGGGCTCAGCAACATTACTTGATCCAAGCGGGAAGGCAAGCGTCCGCTATGCTCTAGAAACCGGTCAAATTGGCAAGCGCCGGCCCCCTGCCTCGGATCTGATTATATAGAGGGCAGGCCGGCTTGAATGGTTTCCTGACTGCCTTACTTAGTCCCTTAGCCTTCTGGGACTTGTAGTTCGGTGCAGATCGAGTCTTGCCCTGCTCTGCCTTATCCGCGATCGCGACATGACTCCAGCCGTGGAGCTGTGGAGGTCTCAGAGTTTCGCCCTTCCCTGGGAACGGCTATTCTAACATATTTTGATATTAATGAAGGGACGGCGACAAAGTGGCTGTCAGGGGACACTGTCTGGGAGCCACGTGGAATTTACGTAGGATGTTATCAGCCTCCCTTGCGTTCTTAGAAGCTGAACTATTACAATATGAGCATGAAGGAGAAGGGGGGGGCAGGCCTTCATATCGGCTGGAGGACCTCCGGGCCCAACACGCGGAACTTCTAGAACGGCTGCGATGGCACAACTACGCGGCGCGCACGGCCCGAACACACGCCAGGGGAGATAGAGCGAGTCGTCTACTGGCTTGGTTACTGCGGCAGGAGGGGAAGCGTGCCCCAATAGGGGCACTTCGCATGGCGGAAGGGAAGCTGGTGCATACGCAGCGCAAGATCCACCGCACCCTAACAAATCATTACAAGCACCTTTACAGTTCCAGAGGAATAGGCCACGGGCACCTCCTAGAGACGTTCTTGGACTCTATCCAACTGCTTAATGAGCCTCTTTCCTTGGAGGAGATTGGAGAGGTGATCATGTCAATGGCGTCTGGGAAGGCGCCAGGACCAGACGGATTACCAGCTGAGTACTACAAAACATATCGTGAGTCCCTGGCGCCATTACTTCATGTGTTATATAACATGGCGATGGAGGAGGGATTGCTACCCTCTTCAATGCTGGAGGCGTTCCTGGTCTCCCTGCCTAAGCCGGACAGAGACCCCACAGCTCTAGGCTCATATAGACCCCTGCGATGCTTAATGTAGATTACAAAATCCTCACAAAATTACTGGCGGATCGGCTGGCGCCGGTGGTCCCCCACTTAGTCCATGAGGACCAGAATAGGCTTGTCCCTGCCAGGTCCATGTCGTTGAACCTAAGGAAGTATTTTAGGGTGGCGGCCGCGCATGAGTGGCATGTGTGGCATGAGGCGGGATGCCTCATCCTCGATCTAGAGAAGGCTTTTGCTTAGAGTGGGGCTACCTGTCGTCGGTGCTGTTGCGATATGGGTTGGACATGGGGTTCCTCCAAATGGTCGACCTACTATACAAAAACCCTACAGTCTGAGTGCACCTAGGCCCCTACATCTCTGAAGCTATACCGGTGGGTCAAGGCACCAGGCAGGGGTGCGTCCTGTCCCCGTTACTGTTCGTGCTGACAATTGAACCCCTAGCCGCTGCTATACGTGCGACTCTGGGGAATGGTATACCTTTGGGGGACGCGATCCATCAGGTGTCACTCTACGCTGATGATCTGTTGGTGTATGTGAGGGACGTGGGGCACATACCTGGACAGCTGGCCCAGCCACAGCAGAGCTTCGCCACCATCTCGGGGCTTCGAGTGAATGCAGGTAAATCCTTTTAGTGAGGGGAACACCGACCCGGGATATTTCCTTGGTGAAACACAGGTCCAATGGAGGGAGGGCACCTTCCGATACCTAGGGATGCAGATTTACAACCAACCAACTGATTTGTTTGATGGAAACCTGGGGAGGGCAGTTACAGCGCTCAAATCGCAGGTGCGCTTCTGGAACACGCTCCCGCTGATGATCACAGGTAGGGTGGCGCTCACCAAAATGCTCGTGCTCCCCCGTCTCCTGTACTACTTAGTTATTTGCCGCTATTTATCCTGGCCCCCTTTTTTAACATGCTCAATAGGATGTTATGGGACTTTATCTGGGGCACGCTCGACATAGGCTGGCACTAGCAATGTTATATCTACCGACGGATCAGGGAGGCCTAGCTGCGCCTTGTTTTGAACACTACTACCTTGCCGCTCAGCTGCAATGGTTGCTCTCTGGCTGGCAGACAGGGGTAGGGACGATACGGCCACAACACTACCGCCATACTCGTTAGAGTGAATAACCAGGCTCTTCCACCATGTCGCTACCATTGCGCGGTTGATGCCGCTCGTATTAGCTGTGGCATACAAATGCTATCGGAGGGCTCTATATATCACCCGAAACATCGTCCCTTACGCACCGGCCATACTTTTGGAGGGTTCTCCTAGCAGTAGAGGGGTTCTTGAGGCTCCCGTGCTCGCGGAATGGTGGGAGGTTGATATTCATACACTCGGAGATTTATACCGGGATGGTGAGCTCATACCATACAAGACCGGGCTCCCACCTGGGGGGTTTTTAGCGCACCGCTCCCTGATTGCGAAGTTGACTGTCAAATGGGGGGACGTGACCACAGAGCCCAGTCAGCATCTAACCATGCATGTCTGCACATCATGGGGAGAGGCAGACACCTGGCCAGCTGTTTTACGGCATTGCTGTGGGTGCATGTGGCTTTCAGTTTGGCTCCACTCCGCAGCAAATGGAAACTGAATCTGGGAAGGCCACTGGTGGATAAGGAGTGGGAAAGGATACTTAGAAGTCCCGTGTGTATCCCCAGAAACATGCGATTCCGCCAAATCTAGCTATTCATCATCCACAGGTCGTACCTCACACCCGAACTGGTTAACAGGTATTTTCGTTGTACCGATGCACTGTGCCCTAGGTGTAATCAGCAGGGGTGGGGTTTCTGCATATGCTATGGAGCGTCCCTGGGTTGGGTACCTACTGGCGCGCATTTAGTGGGTTGCTGCAGGGTTGCACAGGTCACACCATACCCTTTGATTAGCCCAAGTACATATTATACCACTTCAGGAGGACCCCTAAGGACAAGGTAACGTCCCAGTTCCTGGACCTGGGGCATGTGGTTGCAAAACTACTCCTCACTAAGAGGTGAAAGGTGCATGACCCGCCACACACAAGGGCATGTAGTTCCTCATTTCAGGCATTGACTAGGGCATAGGGGATGACCATTCTACGGGAGGAAACACTGGGATTACGGAAGGAGCCTATAGCCGCTCACTGGGAGCAGATGCTTTCTGCACTTCAGCAAATGGAAAGGGAGGGACACGCGAGACACACAGAGGGAGCAGATAGTGACCACACCGGCGGAGGCATGCCACAGGCCGATACACTGACGGGATAGTCCAATAACGCTTTACCTTGGCTTTACCCTGGCACAAGTGCATCCACACTTGCGCGGTCATGGCTGCGGAGCACTTACGGGGCCCCCAGGGGCAGGAGGTGGGAATATGAGGGGAGGGGAGAGGCAGTTGAGTATGTACACACTGTTTATGCTGCTACTGGTACTGTTCCGTTGTTTTTTAAGTAAATCATCTGTTTCAAGGATCAGGGTGAATGGTCAGCAATGGACCACACAAAATCCCAGGAGGTAAATGCACTGCTTTTACATTGTAACCTCAGAGACTGCATCATCACTCTTGGACTGCAGTAAAGCTGGCTCCTGCGCGAGCACTCCTCGTTTCACTCAAAGTAAAGTTTGAATGCATGCGAAACTAATGTGGCTGCACACTCATGTATTGGCGAGCAGCCTTAAGTACGATTGTAAGCTTATACATGAGATGCCTGTTATGACTAAGTGTAAACTTAAATCAATAAAAACAGATTTGACAAAAAAAAACAAGGAAACAGAATTGATTAGCTCTCCTATTAAATTTGGGGTCACTGCAGTATTTCATTGGCTAGAAAAGGTGCAATCGAAATGTAATGAGGGAAAATGGAAATTCCCCTCTTTGGAGACCACAATTCTGACTAACTTTTTGGCCAGACCATGCACCTCCACCTGAATTTCAAAGAGATTCGATAAATATATTTTTTTATTAACACAAAGCAGTTTACACAGCATGAGCCTACAACCCGGGGGCCGGCTCGCTACGTTTGTATGATCATCCATCAGAGCATAAGTGCGTTTTACATGAACATCTCATGACTGAGAGGTGGAGCCACCCCGTGTACCACAAGTCAAGTCAAGTCAAGTCATAAAATTTGTATAGCGCACTACATACCCGGAGGGTTTCAAGGCGCTTAGGAAGGGGAGGGGGATTATTTGTCGAATATCCACGTTTTAAGCTGCTTTCTGAACGCTAGGTGGTTCTGGGTGAGGCGAAGGTAGGCGGGGAGTGAGTTCCATGTTTTAGCAGCCAGGTATGAAAAGGATCTGCCTCCCATGGTGGTCTTGTTGATGCGAGGTACAGTGGCGAAGGCTTGGCTGGAAGAGCGAAGTTGGCGGGGGGGGGTGTAGAAGGACAGTCGAGAGTTGAGGCAATCTGGTCCGATGTCGTAGAGTGATTTGTGTGCGTGGGTAAGCAGTCGGAAAGTGATCCTCTTATTGACGGGAAGCCAGTGGAGGTCTTTAAGGTGACCAGAGATGTGTTCGTTGCGTGGGATGTCTAATATCAACCTGGCTGAGGCATTTTGGATTCGTTGTAGTTTCTTCTGGAGTTTAGCCGTGGTACCTGCGTAGAGGGTGTTTCCGTAGTCCAGTCGGCTCGTGACTAGAGCGTGGGTGACTGTTTTCCTTGTTTCGGAGGGGATCCAGCGAAATGTTTTTCTGAGCATGCGAAGAATGTTAAAGCAGGAAGAGGATACGGCGCTGACTTGTCTGTTCATTGAGAGTGAAGAATCCAGGATGACGCCAAGGTTCCGTGCGTGGTCTGTTGGGATGGGTGCTTTTCCGAGGGCTTACGGCCACCAGGAGTCGTCCCATGCAGAGGGGGAAGTACCTAAGATGAGGACTTCTGTTTTGTCTGAGTTCAGTTTCAGACGGCTTTGTTTCATCCATTCGGCGACTTCTTTCATTCCTTCGTGTAAGTTAGTTTTGGCGGTGCTGGGGTCCTTGGTGAGAGAAAGGATCAGTTGAGTGTCATCCGCGTAAGAGATGATGTTGAGGTTGTGTTGGCGGGCGATGGCTGCGAGGGGGCTCATGTATACGTTGAAGAGGGTGGGACTGAGTGAGGATCCTTGAGGTACGCCGCAGATGACTTCATAGGCCTCGGATTTGAATGGTGGGAGGCGGACTCTTTGGGTTCTTCCGGTGAGGAACGAGGTGATCCAATCAAGTGCTTTTCCTTGGATTCCGATGTTATTGAGGCGTTGTAAAAGGGTGCTGTGGCAGACTGTGTCGAATGCTGCAGAGAGGTCAAGGAGGATGAGGGCGACTGTGTCTCCATTGTCCAGTAGAGTTCGAATGTCGTCTGTTGCTGCGATGAGGGCGGTCTCAGTGCTGTGTTTGGCTCGGAAGCCAGATTGTGAGGGGTCGAGGGATTTGTTGGTTTCGAGGAAGGCGGCGAGCTGGTTGTTGACGGCTTTCTCGATGACTTTGGCCGGGAATGGAAGAAGCGAGATGGGGCGGTAGTTTTTGAGTTCGGTGGGGTCTGCTGTTGGTTTTTTCAGAAGGGCGGTGAGTTCAGCGTGTTTCCAGTCTTCAGGGAAGGTGGCGGAGTTGAGGGAGCCGTTGATGACGTCTCGGAGGTGCGGTGCTATGACGGAGTCAGCTTTGTTGAAGATGTGGTGAGGGCATGGGTCTGTGGGGGATCCAGAGTGGATGGAATTCATCAGGCGGATGGTGTCCTCAGTGGAGACTGGGTTCCAGGCGTTAAGGGTGTTCACGGGGGGAGGATGGTCAGCAGATGGTAGGGTGGGATGGCTTCCGGGTTGGTTGTCAAAGCTGTTGTGGATGTCAGCAATCTTGTTGTGGAAAAAAGAAGCTAGGGAGTCGCAGAGGGTTTGAGAGGGGGTGATGTCGTTGGAGTTGGCCGATGGGTTGGAGAATTCCTTGACGATGTTGAAAAGTTCCTTGCTGTTGTGGGCGTTGTTGTCAAGTCGATCCTTGAATGCTGTTTTCTTGGCTTTTCGGATCAGTTGGTGGTGAGTGCGGGTGGCGCTTTTGAAGGCGTCCTTGTTGCTGGTGGATGGGTCTTTTTTCCAGGCCTTTTCAAGGGAGCGGCATAGTTTCTTGGACTTCTTGAGATCATCGTTGAACCATGAGGCCTTCTTGTTGCCAAGTTTGTGTTGACGTTTTTTCAGCGGTGCTAAGGAGTCGTAAGAAACAGAAAACAACATACCCCAACTAAGACCGTACAGTACCACCCCTCACGTTCTAAACTTCAACTGTGAGGATAGTTCCAGTTCCCACCAATTGTCTGCTGCCACTGGGCCTGTCCTCGTGCATTAAACATCCCACATTCCTAACTGATTCAAAAGAGGTGCTAGTCTTCCTCATTGTCCTGCATTGAGGCGAGGTATTCCGACAAATAACACCAAATATCCTTCGGCCTGGACTTTGCTGGCAACTGCTCCTCATAAGTTTGCAATTTGTCACGGCAGGTGGACATGTCATGCAGCCATGTTTTCTTCGTCGGCACCTTCCGACTGTGCCAGCATTGTGCCACCTGCCTTTTCGCTAACAATAAGGCTATTGCACAGAACCTGCGCTTCAATGCCCTGAATTGTGGCACTATGCCTAGTAAGCAGACCTTGGGTGTGCACTGCACCTCTTCCTCCAATATGACAGTTAACGTGGCAGTGACCTCCCCCCAGTACCTCGCTACCTTGGCGCAGTTCCAGGCCAGATGCGCAAAGTCTGCTCCCTCCCTGTTACACCTTTTACACCTGTCTTCCTCTTGTAACCCGAACCTAAGCAGTTTTGTCGGCGTGTAGTAAATTTGGTGAATAAACTTAAAGTGAATAATTCTCAAATTACCGTTAGGCGTCAGTATCTGTGTCAGGGCGCAAGTGCTGGTCCACTCTTCATCCGTCAATGGTGTGTCTAAGAGTGCATCCCACCGCCCCTTGGCTTTCAGAGCGTGTCCCGCCAATTCCGATTGTGCAGCAGAATATAGCCTAGATACCAAATGGGATAGGTCATTAGTGGTGATCAATAATTGTAGCGGTGCAAGGCATTCAGGCTCTGACGGAAACGTCGGGTAGTGTTCCCTCAATGCTCTGGTCAGTCTATAATATGTAAAGCAAAACATGGGAGTTTGATTCTGGATGTAACTCAGCTGGTCTAGGCCTATGAATGTGCCCCCTTGAAATACATCCCCCAGCTTGTCAATACCAGCTCTACTCAGCAATGTCATTCCGACCTTCTCCCCGGTGACGGACAGTGCCTGATGATGGTGTAATGGCATGGCCGGTGCGTACAGCGGGGTTTTATGAGCCAGCTGCCCAAGCCTGTGCCATGCTTTGACCGTGGTGTCCACCGTGTTTATATCCCTGGCATGTAGCGGAGGCCGTGTATGCGAGACTATTGCCGAGAGGGGAACAGGATGTGCATCACCCTCCTCTATGGCCGCATGTGTGAGGTAAGGGACCGCATGGTACCAATATGCCGCATATTCCGCCTGTGCGCAGAGATAGTATAGGAGGAGATCAGGCACACTGAAACCCCCTTGTGCAAATGGAAGTGTAAGGGTCTGCAGATCAACACGGGCCTGTTTGCCCGCCCAGATCAGGGTCCGCACCAGGGAGTTTATACGACGGAATATTGCTTGTGGTGGCGTGATCGGTATGTTATTAAACATGTATAACAATTTGGGCAACACGTTCATTTTGACGATAGCTATTCTATCGGCCAGTGATAGTGGCAAGTGTATCCAGCGTTGGATGTTGTCTTCCAGCTTCGAGAGTACCACTCCATAGTTCGCTCGCAGTACCTCCTCTGGATCCCTGTGATACATGACCCCCAGGTATCTAATCGGGTCCTGTTGCCACTCCAACGGGAAATCCACAGCAAAGGGTGATGTGGTGTCAGTGAGGGGTATGATAGAGGATTTAGCCCAATTAATCGCCAGCCCCGAATGCCCGCCGAATCTGATGTATTCCCTGAGTAATGGGTTTAGATGGGTCTCAGGGTCACGGACATAGAGTAACATATCGTCCGCATAAAGCGATATGTGAAGCGGTCTGGCTATAAATTGCAAAGCAGATTCTTTATAGTTCTGTCGCACTAGACAGGCTAGCGGCTCTAGTGCCAGTGCAAACAAGAGAGGCGAGAGTGGGCAGCCCTGCCTCGTACCCCGTTCAATTGCAGACTGATCCGAAACATAGCCATTGATTCTGATCCTGGCACACGGCTGTGTATAAAGCAAGGAAACCCATTGCACAAACCGTTTAGGAAACCCCATTCTATTTAGGACAGTAATCATGTAGCGCCATTCTATGGAATCGAACGCCTTTGCGGCGTCGAGCATGACAGCCACCGCTTTAACCGAGGGTTGAAGGTAGTGCGAGAGTGCAAACAGGGACCTAGTGTTATGTGTGGTTGATCTGGTTGGCACAAAGCCAGATTGATCCGGAAGGACCAGACGGGTCATCAGGGGGGACAGCCGCCCAGCTATAAGTTTCGCAAGGATTTTTGAGTCCACAATAATCAGGGATAGCGGTCTGTATGAGTCACACTCCTCTGGGTCTTTGGACGGCTTCAGGAGAGCGATGATCATGGCTTCGCGCAGCGTGGGGGGGAGTAACGATTTTTCAAAAGAGGTGCCATACATGTCTACTAAGTGCGGAGCAATAATGTCCGTGTATTGTTTATAAAATTCCGAGGTGTACCCGTCAGGGCCCGGCGCCTTGCCATTCGGTAGGGAACTTATCACCTCGGTCACCTCTTCCACCGTGATGGGCCTACCCAAGTACTCCCTGTGCGCATCCGACAGCCAGCCGATCGCCACATTATGAAGTAGTCATACGTTTCTTCTGCTGGAGCTGTGGGTTGTGACTGATATAGCGAGCCAAAGGAGTCTACAAAGCATTTCAATATGTCCGTAGCGTGTGTTTGCAATATACCCTCCTTAGACTTCACTCTGAGTATCGCTGTTGGACCCCGGCCTTCACAGATTTTCCGAGCCAGTACAGCCCCTGGCCTGCCTCCCTCTCCAAAGGTTCTAGCTACATGTTTGCGATCCAGGTATTTTATTTCGGACTCCAGGAAGTCTGCATGTTCAGTATGCACTTCGCGCAGCTTAGATAGGAGGGAAACATCCTGAGTGGCCTCATACATCGACTCCAAGTCCCTCATCTGTTGCTCGCAACGGTGGATTTGGCCCCTAATATCCTTGAGGACCCCTATGGTGGTGCTAATGCAGACCCCTCTAATCGTGGCTTTGAATGCCTCCCAAAGGAGACACGGGTCGTCAGTTGTCTGTGCATTAATGTCAAAGTAGTCCCTTATTGCTTTTTTAATGGTGTCTGCATACACCGTGTCTGAGAGGGCACGGGAATTAAAGCGCCATTGGAAAGGAGGGGGTGTGTATCGTGGAATTTCCAGTTGCAGCAGGACCGGATTGTGGTCCGATAGCGTGCGGGGTAATACCTGTAGTTGACGAGCCCATAAAGCCAGGTCTTTAGAGCCTAGCCAGTAATCCAACCTGGACCAGCTGTTGTGAGATGCTGTTATGTGTGTGGCGCCTGATGCGTCAGTGTGTTTCAGCCTCCAGAGATCTGCCAAAGCCAGGTCTGTCATCATGTGACCCACCATTAGCCGTGATTGCTTGTGTTGTTCCAATGAATTAGATGAGCGGTCCAATCCGTCCTGTAGAGTCATATTCCAGTCACCCCCGCATAATATGTGTGTGCTATTATGTTTTTGCAAGTGGTCCCAGACTTCCCAAAAGAAGTCCGGAGCGTCAGTGTTTGGTCCATATACATTAAACAACGTCACTCGTTGGCCCCTCAGTGTACCCGTTACCAACACGTACCTACCAGAGGGATCTTGTGTAACGTGCTGAGCTTCGAAGCTAACCCCCCGCTTAATCAATATGATCACCCCTCTAGAGTAGGAGGAGTATGAGGCCCTGTAGACTGCCTCCGCCCATCTCGACCCTAATTGTGCGTGTGTGTGTGGTGCGAGGTGTGATTCCTGTAGGAACGCTATGTCGACATTCCACCTTGCCAGGCTGGCAAATATCTGTCTGATTTTCCGAGGTTGTGAGAACCCCCTAATGTTCCAGGTAAGAATGTTCAAGCTTCTCTTACCCGTATCTCTAGAACCCATCCACCTCGATTAATGCAACACATGACATTTTTACACATTCCAACACTGCGAAGATTGCTAGCTGATCCTTAGCATTAAGCCCAAGCACTTCAATGGCAGTCAGTACCAACGGGGAAACAAAAAGGATAGACATATGGAACTCTGTCGGTCTTTGCACACATGTAAACAGCCCTCCACCCCTTATCCCACCCACTCCAGCAACCCCAACCTGTCGAAGCCTTACCCTTTCAGTGCACCATTCCCCCGAACTCATAACCATAAATACAGTGCCCAGATTAGAACTCTTAGTGGGTTTTACCCTCACGGAGGTCCGCCAGGAGCACAACTCTTCACCCGGTAGATGGGTGCAGGCGATGCTATATAAACAGTATAAATGCGTAATTTAAGTGACCATCTACCGCCGTCCCCACCACTCCCCAAGTACACAGCAACAACGTTACAATAATAATAACATGCTTGGGGCAGTACGATTACGCGCCAGCTCCATTGGTCGGCAGTAGCCAGCACATTCCACATCTTGCCCAGTGTTCTGATCGCCCCATATAATAAATGTGTGAACGTCAATATTAGCATTGAGTGAGGCGTGTAGATGCGGGTGCACAGTTGCCAGACTACATTCCACAAGGTCGATTATCTTATAGTGCATTAGGTTCACGTGGCCACCTCACCTTAATGTTCACGATGAGAAGACGCATCAGTTAATGCGGTGGGTGGGATCTGTCCTGCTCGCCCCGTGTCAGAAAAACTGCGCCAGTATGACCTGACACCATTAGCCAATATAGCGTGAGGGGGGCATGGCAATGTGGGGCAGCCACAAGCCATAGTCAATTTTACCACTATATAGGTGAGCAGCATTCCAGGCTGCCCCATTAGTCGCCAGCCACACAGTTATTCAGTCAGTGCAGTACCACCGCCATAATTCACTACTTAGGAGTTCGGCGCCATATGGGTCTGACCAGTGCAGCCATCAGCGGCCATGTTATAACGCACACTAGTGAACAGCACAACAAAACTCACCGCTGATCGATGAGGAATCGCGTTAGTGGCTTCAGTCCGAGTCTCCTCGTTGATCATTTTGCAAGCTTTCTCTCGACTCGCGCTGCACCTTATTAACAAAGTCTTGGGCCGCCTTTGGTGTCGCTAGTACAATCGCTTTCTCCCTCCATACCACCCGGAGTCGTGCTGGATACAACATTGAGTACACAATGTTCAGGTCCCGTAGTTTGGCCTTCACGGTGGTGTACTCCTTCCGGGCCTGTTGGACCGCAACCGTGTGATCTGGGTAGAACTCCAAGGAGTTGCCTTGATGTTGAATTTTCCCCTTTTCCCGCGCAAGCCGAAGGATCGTGTCCCTGTCCCGGTAATTGAGGATCCGCGCCACTATTGGTCTCGGTGTGGCACCAGGTGGCGGTCTCGGGGCCAGCGACCTATGTGCTCGCTCCACGATGAAGAGTGGCGATGAGGCCTCCGCGCCAAATAGGTCTTTGCACAGATTTTCGATGTAGTTCTCCATTCGTCCTGTGTTGGTCGTCTCCGGCAGGCCTGTGATTCGAACGTTATTGGGCCTCGAGCGCGCTTCCAAATCCTCCTCCTTCGCTTTGATCACCTCCAGGAGACGTTCCATGCCTGCGCACTTGGAGGTGGAAGCCCGCGCTTCATCTTCGACTGCGGATATTCTTGTTTCGGCCTCATCCAAACGTTCGCCATGCTTCTCCTGCCGGGCGGCCATGTTGTCCATTCTGCAAGTCAGATTATCCAGCTTGCCATTTATATCCTGCAGGTTCGACTGGATCGCTAGTAGGATCATCTCTATGTTGTTGTTGGTCGCAGGCCCGGCAGTGTCGCTATCTTCCACCACCTCCTCCGTGGATTTCGCCGCCCTTCTGCTTTCAAATGATATTTTCGGTTGTTGTTTATCAGGCTTACCCATGGCGGCGGTTGGGGATGTCGCCTTCTTGCTGGCGGGCCCAGACGCCCTCGTGACTCTAGCTGCTGTCGCCGTGGTGCACCTCACAGGGTGTGTAGTAGTCGCATGCGAGACTGCCCCCCAGACTTGGGAAGGGGGCACAACCGACAGCCACCCGGTCGCGTGGCTATTGGGAGACCGCCGTTAGTCCTCCTCCGCAGCAGCACGGTGCGATGTGGTCAGGGACCGGCCGTGCACCAGTTCTGGTTCCGCGACAGGCGGTGATAAGCAGGGTCGCAGTCTTCCGCCGGAGCCCCACTGCCCCTGGGGTTGTGTGCGAGTGCGGCGGACCTCCCACCTCTCCAAGATAACCGGCAGCAACAACTCACCCTGCACAACGTGTAAATGAAGCGTGCCAGTCCAGCAGTGTTGCAGGCAGCAGAGATCGCCGTGTTTACGCCGGTCAACTAGTAAAATTGGGCTGGGTATGTGTCGACCGGAGAGGAGGCGATAGTACTTGCACTCCGGTGTCAGCCGCCGCCATATTGTCAGGCACTCAGTCTGGTGACACGGCAGGAGTACTTGGCTGTCAGTAGCGGCACGGGGCGAGATATAGTCACCGGAAGGCTCAGGGATCAGGTTCTTACCCCTGAAGTGAGATCACTGGTACAGGAGGGCGATCATATGTCGACGGCTCTTTGCTGGTCGTGTGTCCGCCATCCGGCGACGGCCATTTTGTCAGGCAAACGATCGCGCCACATCTTGACACGGAGAAAAGTCAGTAATCGCTGTTCGTTGGACCGTGTGTTTCACCTCGGTCGATGCAGCACATCTTCCCCCACATAGTGGACGATCGCCCGGCGGAGCTGCAGCTCAGGCAGCCATTACGCTGTGCGCCCCCTAGCGCCTCCTCAGATTCGATAAATAATTTGATGATTCTGTTTGATAATATGCTGTCACTTTGTCCACAGATTAATAGGTTGACTGGAACCTGCTTTGGGATCAAGAGATTTCTAAAGAAATGTCTTGCCTTTCCAACGGTTATCCAGGCATTGATTACTTCCCAAATAGTCTATGGGAATGCCCTTGTTTTGGGCCTTCAGGAATATCTCTTGAACAAACTTCAGGTGACCCAGAACACAACAGCTCAACTTTTGCTTAATCTACCAAGGCGAACGCATATTAGCTCTCATCTTTGGGACCTCCATTGGCTTCCCATCAGGGAAAGAATGAAATTCAAGGCTGTGGTGTTGGTACATGCAGCCCTTTATTGTAAAGGACCTACTTATCTAAGTGCCAGATTCAACTTTTACAATCCTCCAAGACAGCTACGAGCCACAAATACATTTCTTGCATTGTTAGAAATTGGATTTCTGGTTGGTCTGGGCGTGCGCCAAAGCCAGACAGAAACCACCACTCTAGTCAGGGCAAGGGAGTTTCACACTGAAGATAACCCCTGCTCACCCCCTTGGTAGCTTGGCACGAGCAGTCAGGATTATCCCAGAGGCAATCTGTAAAGCGTTTGCGCAACACACCCACACAGCAGTGACACACCAGTCACACCACAAAAGAAACTCCACACAAGGTTATATAAAAATAGCCTTTTTATTATCCATAAAACACACAGAGCATAATCACAAATATACACTGTGCTACCTGGCACTAGGAATTACTTTACAGGGGATTATATACATTACAAGGCTTATCGGGCCACTGTCACCACCATTAGAACAGGTAAGTAATAAAACAACCAGTAACTACTAGTAAAGGCATCTAGCATAAACACATTAAGCATCAATCATTAGGCAGAAACCAAATAATGTATACATCACATTAGGCATAAAAAAGTATCAACAGTAGTGCAGTGCATCATTACTACACCTCATGCCCCTCTCAGGCATAAATATACTTCACATTATGCCTCCATGTCCCCGGGAGCGCACTGGCCCCCAAATGGCAGTCCCAGCACCTCAGCACTTTCTACCCGGACTGACCCGTAGTTTGGTGAAGGCTCCTTCCTCCACCCTGGCTCGGGGGCCTCCTTCGAGGTCACCCTGAGCTCCCAAACTCACAATAAGGTCTCTACCCCCAAAAATAGGGCAGTGAGGCCAAGGGTTACTTTGGCAGCTGCCCACTACCCCCGGGGACAGCTGCTACCCTAGCCACGTATGGTGATGCCAACTCGGCTCCTCAACAGGTTTTGCGCTCAACACTGCAAGCAAGGGGGCAGGGGATGCGACTCACCCTGTCTCCGTAAAATGGAGAATGCCCTTGGTGCTTGAAGGAAGGAAAGAAGGCATCTGCCTGCGTCTGTGCTGCGCAGATGCCAGCCAGCCTGAACTTCCGCGTTGCCGATCCCAGCAGGGATCTTTCCTCTTTCAGCGCATGTCTCCCTCACCAGGTTGCCTCGTCAATTTCTGCATTTCTTTCAGGGAGCTCCGCCAACGGACAGGCCTCCGACTCTGCCTGACTTCCGGCAGAGGAAGTCAGCAACCTCACTCTCAGTGGAGACGCAGCAGGTGGGAGTCCGTGAGGCTCGGCCCACAATAAGAGAAAGCCCCTGCCTGGCTTCCGGCCTCCCCACTGCAGGCTAGTTGCCAGGTTACGACTTACTAACGAGCGACACCCCTTGGACAGCAGCTCTTTTCAGCCCAAATTTAGACGACTTCTACCACACTGAAGGGAAACTAGTCGGGGGGGGGGGCACCGACATGCACACGACTGCTCCCCCTTCTCCAAGAAACTCGAGGCTTCTCCTGTGCTCCAGGTCACCAGGAGAGAGCAATTAGCCTTTCTCCTGCAGGGAGACCCAGAGAAGGGACACGAAGGGCTCCTAAGCACGGAGCAATCTCCAGGTGCCGAAATGTAGACCCAGGCCAGCCAGCGCACAGGATCCCAGCAGAGGCGTAGTCCCTCCAGCTCCCCCAACAGGCAGCAAGTCAGTACAGGTGGTGGTTCCTCCTAGCCACCCAGCAGCCTACCAGCAGCAGGTCCATAGTAAGCACCAACAATTTACATGGGGTCACAGCCCCCATATTTATACCACATTTGTCTTTGTTCTTAGGGCTCTGCCCCTGGTCTAAACCCGTTCTGGGGGGCATTCCAACATGTATATACAGTGCATAACAGTCCCTATTGACTGAGTAGGTCCTGGCCCCAGACACTCCACAGGGGGGCCGAGCCAGCATTGTACAAGGCAGGCACAGATCTATTCAGGGTCAGGGACTACTCCCACTACTCGAAATGCAGATCTGTCTATTCAGCCTAGCTCTGATTTACTCAGCCCCTGTCACTCCAGAGCCAGACATGCAATGCACATCAGGTAGGCACAAAGACACATAGCACACAGAAATGTCCACTTCTAAAAGTGGCATTTCTAAAATAGTGATACTAAATCTGCGCACACCATTGCGTAGCATTTATTACCACTGTTCCAAACATACCATTCTTGATCACACTACTCGATCACGCTACCCCTCTCATATCAGGAATTACCACTGACACACTTATCAGGGAATCCCCAATGCATTCCTATGAGAGGGCAGCCGTACAGCAGTAAGAAACCAAAACAGCTGTTTTCACTACCAGGACTTGCCACACAGTTAACACATTTATTATCAGCATAGATGGAGTATCATATATTTAGGTAGTATTTCTAGGGCTCACACAGGAAATGGGAGTGCGTGAAGTGAAGGTGTGTTGGTGACATTTTAAAAATACATTGCATTGGAAATCAACAATAATTATAAAAACTCAGCAATAAAAGGAATGTGATAATGGAGTTTTGTTGGAGAGGTCGACGGCGTTTCGATCTCAAGCAATTGAGATCATCATCAGGACGTGAACATGTGAGCAATTCGAATCTACAGGAGGAGAAAACATTTTTAGAACCTTGGTCCAAGAAGTACATACATTAGTTGAGTACACAGTGATATCGAATTAGTAAGAGCTGGTGTCTAAGATAAGGCCATTATCAAGAACAATTTTCTAATTGAAACAGAAGCACATGATGAGTACGGAAGAAAATTGCAGGCGGTGATGAGTCCTATGCATAAAAGGCGTGACAATAGTGAACAGTTCTCCAGTGCAATTACAGGAGGACAGGTGTCTAAGGTGAGGCTATTATCAAGAACAATTACCTAATTAAAATAGAAGCGCATGATGAGTACGGAAGAAAAATTGCAGGCAGTGATGATTCCTATGCATGAAGGCGTGACATTAGTGAACAGTTCTCCAGTGCAAATTACAGGTGATCAGGCGCGCCAGAATTAGAAGCAGCTTACTGAAGGGTGGATCGAAGTAAAGTTCAAGGTGCCCGGGAGAGGGCAAAGCTTGAATCCGGATGCATCGTGAAGGATCACTGGCCGGCTGGCTCTATAAATAAAGGCGTGGTATTACTTGCAAGTGGAGTATATGCATAGCTGGGTAGTGGGATAGCAAGGCGACTTACAGTATGAGTTAGCAAATGGCCAAAGTAATTCCATTACAAGTTGGTGCACGCATCAGGATAGGAATAAATTGCCTCTCTGGTGTCAGTGATCTAGTTGAAGGGGGGGAGGGGGGGATTGTGTTAAACTGTGGGATTTAGGTAGAACACTCAGCAGGTGAGGGGAGAAGCAGGAATAACCTGGTGAGACTTACTTGGAGACCCACATGAGGCGGAGAACAATGATGGTAGCCCATATTTAAATAGGGCAGAAGCCGCTCGTCAAGGCATCTATTGTCGTCAATCTGAGGGTGTAAAAATTGGAAATAAGTGGCTTCCTGGGGCGGAGCCATGGATATGCGAGGTGCGCGAGTGCGGTGAGTTCTACTTACTCGGTGTACGCAGCTGAAGTCAGCAGGGCGGAGCGATCTAAGTAAATCTGTATGTGTTTTCGCATAGGGCGAAGGAGATTTTAAAAAGTGCTGTGCGTGGAACTGCGCGTGCGTGTGAGGGAGGTCACGCGTTACATGCGTCTAGTACTTGCGAAGATGCCATATTGGAGTGGGCGCCTAGGGTTTTGAAGGGGCACAGATTGCCAAGGTACATAGAGATCTTAGGGTGATGAATATAGTAGGACAACAATTAAATACAATTCTCGGGAGATTAATAAAAATAGACAAACAGTGGATATAAGCACATGTGAATAGAGTTCCTAATAGGACTATTACGTAGTCTAACAATGGTTAGGGTAACAAACCAGTTTCAGTAAAAGTAACAAGAATTGTGATGTGTAGGCAACAGCTATTAGTAGATTATAGTTCATTCAAAACAGTGTTCACAGGATTATGTTCAATTCTTCAATAGTGCTAAGTCCTTTCTCAATTGATTGGCAGTAAAACATCCACTTGCATTCCAATCAGTTGAGGATGGCTTGAGGGTCCCCTCCTCTTGCAAAATGTCAAACACTTGCCAGCGAAGGTTTTGTTCTGAGTGGCCTTTTTCAATGAAATGTTCCACCATTGGTGCATTGGTAACCTGACTACGTATTCTGCTTTTGTACTGGCTGATTCTTACTTTTACTTATTGGGTAGTGTGGCCCACATATATGAGGTCGCAAGGACATTTTATACAGTAAATCACGTTTGTGGAATTGCAGTTAGAAATAAACTTTAGTTTGTGAACATTGGTGCCATATTCAAACATTTTTCTGTTGTTGGAGGAAGGGCATGCAACACAATTTCCACATTTAAAGAGAGCTAATACAGGGGGTAGACCAAGACATGAATGAATCGTGTTTTTAGTACTGGATGGTGTGTGTGCTCGCACTAAGCGCTCCCTAATGTTGCGCCCAAATTTAAAAGGGAACAGTGGGGCCTCGTTGGATATGTTGAGGGACGTAATTAGGGGCCAGTGTCTTTTTATTATTTTAATTATCTTATTGCTGGCAGGGCAAATTGTGGTGACACATGGAATGCGTGACATAGTCTTTTTAGGCCTGGCTTCTAGTAGTGTGAGAATACAACACACGCTTCATTGATCTTTTTACCAAGCATCTGGGGTAATCTCTCTTAATGAGTTTGTCAAAGAGGAGATCTGCTTCCTTCAGGTAGTCTTCTTTCATTTGGAAGTTTCTCCATATCCTAAGAAATTGGCCATATGGAAGACCATCTCTAAGGGCATGGGTGGGCGCTATTGTAGTGTAGAAGAGTACTGCACTCCGTGGGGTTTTTGTACAAGTTGGTGTACAGCCCTCCCTCTTTGGGTTTGACTGAGACGTCCAAATAGTTAATCTGCGTGTTGCTAGAATCATAGGTGAATTTGAGATCTGGTTGGCAACTGTTTACCCATGTGCAGAAGGTGTCAAGTTTGCTTGAGGTACCATGCCGGATCATAAACACATCATCGATGTATGAATGCAAACTCCTGATTTTATTGCGGTGGGATTGGCTTGGTTGAGGATCAAAGTCTTCTCTATGTTGTCTACAAGGAGTATGGCAAAGATGGGGGCAAAAACTGCCCCCATTGAAGTTCCTTTACGTTGTTTATAGAACTTGTCATGAAACATGAAGTAGGTTTGGCCTAGTGCTATTTCCAACAGTGAGATGATGAATTCCGTGGGCACTTTGTGTGGTCTTGGCCTGTCATTAAGATGTGTTGCAATTACTGCAGGACCTCTATCTTGTAGGATGTTGGTGTAGAGGGATTCGATATCGAGTGTGACAAGTAGTTCTTCCCTGGGGTCTAAATGTCCACACTCAACTAGGTTGATGAAGTGGGTAGTGTCCTTAACATAGGCCATAATGTCAGTGACTAAATCGTGGATGAAAAAATCGACCTAGTGGTTCTAGAATTAAGTCATAGCTAAAAAGAATGGGCCTGCCTGGAGGGTTGGTTTGATTTTTATGAACCTTGGGAAGTGTGTATATCACCGGTGTTCTTAGGTTCTTATTATTGGGGAAGAGGAATTCTTTGTGGCTGATGTAGCCTCGTTCTTCAGCTTCTTTGGTTGTGTTCTGGATCAGGTTTTTTATCTCTGGGAGAGGGTTTTGTCTTAGTGGTTCATAATGGGTGGGTTTGTTGATTTGTCGCATAATCTCACTCGGAACAAGACCTTCGCTGTCAAGTGATTTACATTATACGCCCCCATGCAAGAGGAGGGGACCCTCAAGCCATCCTCAACAGATTGGAATGCAAGTGGATGTATCCGAAAGAAATACGTTAGTTAGATTCCTTACCTTAGACTATACCCATGCGTCATTTTGGATCCGGAAAGATTTCGTGAGCAGTACCCCTGCGTATCGGCAGGCGTCGTCTGCGGCTCTGCATCCGTCATTGGCGTCGTGATCGCGGGGATGACGTCATCGGAGTACTTAGACGCCGTCCTCACGCGCTGACATCAGGTCTTTTTTCAGCGCCAGAAAGCGCAGATCCTGGAAGAGCATGTACCCTTAGCCATTTTTTGACAAACTTTTTGGTCTTTTTGACTATCTTTTTTCGAGTCGACTTCGACTCCTGGTGGCAGAAGGGATGCCCGGTTTCAAGCTGTGTGGCGCCTGTCACCGACTGATGTTGGTTATTGACCCTCATAGCCAGTGTCTCTACTGCTTAGGGGTTGACCACGACGACAAGTCATGCCCCGACTGTCGGGCCTTTACTTTAAGACCAGGCGGGAGCGGTCCCGTAAGCTTCTCGAGCTCCGGCAGTTGGCTCCGTCCCGCATTGAGGTCCCGGTTGAGGAGGAAGTCGAGGGACCGGTCGCGGAGCCGCAGCCATCATCGCTCGTCGGATTCCAAATCCTCGTGCATAGGTAAGTTGAGGCAGGGCAAGAAGAAGTCGAAGAGGCTACATCGCTCTTCTGACTCCTCTGGCCGGTCGCGCGACTCCGCCGAGGGTTTGGATGGCACCACCCACGCGGCTCCAACGGAGCCGCAGGAGTCGCATCCGACTCCACACCCTCCGGTCGTTGGACTTAATGCGACTCCGGACAAGATTCAAGACTTCCTTATGGCCATGAGGACTCTCTTTCCGCTGTTGAGGCCAGCCGGCGTGCCTTCGGTCCCTGCGGGTCCGACTGGGGTCCTAGCGTGCTGGCAGCTTCGGCCCCAGTGCCGTCGGTGACTCTGGTCCCGGCGCTGCAGAAACCCCCGGGATCCAGGCCTGGATCCCAGTCGACGCCGGTTGACCTCACGACTCCTCCGCTGGCGCCGCCCCCCACATGCCATTCCCGGCACCGTCCTTGGACGCCGCCGCCCCTGGTTTCAGCTTCGGTCCGATCCGGCGTTGATGGGTGAGCCCTTCACCTATGACCCGGCTTCATCATGTATGCCTGTTTATCAGGACACGGATGAAGGGGAGGACTGGGAGGGTTTGAGGACCCTCTGGCACAGCAGTGCCAGTTAAGTCAAGACTGGGCAGATGAGCTGGGTGATGCCAGTGGTCTTGACACTTCGCCTGACACTGGTTTTCTCTCTCCTCCTATGGAGGAGGGGGCTACTTATGCTGTGGTGTTGCTCAGGGCGGCCAAGGCCTTGGCACTTGAGCTCCCTGGAGCGGCCGCGAGGACTAACCTCCTCACTGAGGTGCTTCAACCGCCAGTAAGCTCTTCTGAGCCTATGCTGCCGTTCAATGAGGCCCTCACTGACGTTCTGATGGGCACTTGGTGCAGGCCCTCCACACTGCCTCCTGTGGATAGGAACGTGGCCCGACGCCACCGCCCGGCTCCGGGTGACCCCTGCTTTCTGTCCACACACCCCACCCTGAGAGTCTGGTTATCTAGGCCTCCACGTCCCAGACCGCCTTCCCAACTGTTCTCCTCGGTCAGCTTAGGATTGCGGTCCATTAACACTGCATGCCTTTTGTGCCGTTACACCCAGTCTCTGTGGGATACGGAGCAGGCGTGCTGCCCCAGTTTCCTTAGGAGGAACAAACACGGCTCGCCCAGGCTATTGCTGAGGATTGGGACGCAGCACGGTATTTCATCCAATGGGGTCTTGATACCACGGACTCGCTAGGCAGAGCGATTTCCACGATGGTGGAGATTCGTGGCCACGCCTGGCTGAGGTCCGCCAATTTTTCGGGGGATGTCCAGAACACACTCATGGACATGCCCTTTGATGGCCGTCGCCTGTTTGGCGACAAAGCAGAGAGTGCACTTGAGCGTTTCAAGGACTCCAGGGCTACGGCCAAGTCCTTGGGCATGTCGAGCCAGCGCCAGCAAACTTCTACTTTTCTTCCCTTTTGTGGCCAAGGAAGGGGCGCCCCCACATGTTCATCCAGCCACAGGCCGCAGAACCAACCTCAATGCGGTTGCGGATGTGGTGGCCGCCGTGGCAGCGCAGGGGGACAGAGGCCGGATCAGTCCACATCTGCTTCCACAGCATCCGCCTCAAAGCCTTCCTAGTCCGAGCTTTCAGGCCCATTTAATGCGGGTGGGAGGCAGGGTTTGCCTTCACCTCCTCCACTGGCGTACCAACACTTCGGACAGGTGGTTGCTGCAAATTGTCCGAAGGGGCTACTCCCTCCCCTTCAAGGCGACCCCTCCAGCCATGCCACCGCAGTACCACCACATGTCGGGGGATCACTTGCAACTTCAGCAGGATGAAGTAACGGTCCTCTTGCCCAAGGGGGCCATCAAGCGGGTTCCTGGGCCAGAAGTAGGATGTGGTTGTTATCCCCACTACTTTCTGGTTCTTAAGAAGGGCAAAGGGGGCCTGAACCCTATCTTGGACCTCAGGAGTGTCAACAGCTTCCTCCAGAAGGAGAAGTTCAAGATGCTGACTTTGGCTCAGGTCCTGGCTGCCCTAGACCCTGGAGACAGGATGGTAGCATTGGACTTGCAGGACGCTTATTTCCATATCCCGGTCCTGCCGGCCCACCGGCGCTACCTGCAGTTCACGGTAGGCCACAAGCACTTTCAGTTTACCATTTTCCACTTCGGCCTCACCAGTGCCCCTCGGGTGTTCACGAAAGTGATGGCGGTGGTCGCAGTTTATCTGCGCAGATCAGGCTTTGTAGTATTTTCCTATCTCGACGACTGGTCGTCTCCCACCTCCAGACTACGGCCGATCTGCTGCACTCCCTGGGGTTCTCCATCAATGTGCAGAAGTCACACCTGAGTCCCTTTCAGAAGCTCCTCTTCATCGGAGCAGTTCTGGACTCGACGCAGTTTCGAGTTTATCTTCCCGAGCAGCGGGTTCAGGATATTCAGGCTCAGATTCCAATCTTTCAGCCTTTATCCCGAGTTTCGTCAGGATGACGCTGCGGCTCCTGGTGCTGATGGCCTCCTGCATCCTGCTGGTACATTATACCCGGTCGTGGATGCGGGCTCTGCAGTGGGACCTGAAGTTCCAGTGGGCACAGCATCAGGGCAACCTATCCGACCACGTCCTGATCTCGGAGGGCACTGCAAGTCAGTTGCAGTGGTGGCTCATGGACTGCGATTGGGTCAGTGGCAGTTCTCTCTCCCTTCCCCAACCGGAGCACACAGTGGTAACGGATGCATCACTCCTGGGATGGGGGGCCACATGGGAGAGGCGGAGATCAGAGGCCTCTGGTCTCTGGCGGGGTCCCGGCTCCATATCAACCTTCTGGAGCTGCGGGAATCCGACTTGCACTCAAGGCATTCCTTGCCTCTGTCAGGGGAATTGCGGTGCCAGTGTTCACGGACAACACATGGCAGTCCATTTGGTACTGCAACAAACAGGGCGGGTGGAGTCGCGGACCCTTTGTCAGGAGGCTTTGTGCTTCTGGACATGGCTGGACACAAGGCATCACCTTGGTGGATCAACACCTGGCAGGTTCCCTGAACGCCAGGGCGGACGAACTCAGCCGCTGGTGCATGATGAATCACGAATGGCGTCTGAACTCGGATGTGGCACAAGGTCTCTTTCAGCAGTGAGGAGAGCCTTGGTTAGATCTATATGCCACCGAAGAGAACCCGCAATGTCATCAGTTCTGCACATTGGATATTCCAAGGCGGCACTCGCTCGGAGATGCTTTTTGTCGCGAGTGGAGTAGCGGTCTGTTGTACGCCTTTCCCCCCAAACCACTTCTGCCTGAGTGTTGAAGAAGATCAGGCGCGACCGGGCCGAAGTCATCCTTATGGCTCCGGATTGGGCACGAAGGTACTGGTATCCCGAGCTACTCAGTATGTCAGTCAATCCCCCAATTTGTCTGCCTCTTCAGGAGGACCTTCTGTTGCAGCAGCAAGGGACAGTCCTTCAACCGAACCTGTCCAATCTCCACCTACATGCGTGGAGATTGAGTGGCGACAGTTGAGGCAATTTGACTTGCCTCCTGAAGTCTGTGATGTTATTCTGGCAGCCAGGCGTCCCTCCACAAAACCAGTATACGCCTGCAGGTGGAACGAATTTGTGGTATGGTGCACAGCAAAGGCTGTGGATCCACTTTCTGCCCCTCTTTCAGAGGTTCTCCTCTTTCTTCTTTCTCTTTCCCAGCAGGGCTCTGCTCTGGGAACAGCCATTTCAGCCTTCTTGAGGCTTCCTGATCAGTCTTCTCTTTTCAAGTGCCCTGTTGTGAATAGATTCTTGAAAGGCATCATGCACATATTCTCTCCTGTTCCTTTCATGGTGCCTCTGTGGGACTTGAACTTGGTTCTTACTTATCTGATCTGCGCTCCCTTTGAGCCACTTCATAATTGCCCTCTCCGTCTTCTGACTCTCAAAACTGCTTTCCTGGTTGCCATCACCTCTGCCAGAAGAGTGAGGGAGCTCCAGCCACTTTCATCTAAGTTTCCTTTCCTCTCTGTCCATCCGGACAAAGTTGTTCTGAGGACTCGTCCTTCTTTTCTGCCCAAGGTGGTTACTGCCTTTCACATCGGGCAGTCCATCACCTTGCCCACCTTCTTTCCGCCTGCGCATCCCTCTAAAGAGGAAGAGAGGCCCCACCATGTGGACCCAAAACGTGCACTCTCCTTTTACCTAGACTGCACATGACAGTTCCGGGGGAAGACCAACTCTTTGTTGGCTATGTGGGCGCTAAGAAGGGACGGGCGGTGCACAAGTGGACCATCTCTTGGTGGATCATTTTGTGCATTATGGTCCGTTATTCCTTGGCTAAAAAGGAGCCTCCTGTGGGGCTGCGAGCCCATTCTACTCGGGCCACGGCGGCTACTACTGCCCTGGGTCGGGGAGTCGCTTTGCAGGACATCTGTCAGGCAGCTACATGGCCATCACTGCACACGTTTGCCAAGCACTACTGCCTTGACAGTGAAGTCCGGAGAGATTGCTTTTTTGGCCGTTCCGTCCTCCAGGACTTCCCGGTGTGATGTTGGTTCGCAGACCCACCCCGGGGTTGGTATTGCTGGGGTATCTATTCTAAGGTAAGGAATCTAACTGACGTGTTTCTTTCAGATGCACAAGTTTCTTACCTTCTGTAACGAAATATCTGTAAGAAACATTAGTTAGATTCCTTACCGCCCCACCCATCCTCCGCGTTCTGTGAACCGATATCTAGGGTTAAGGTCATCCCTTTCAGGGCCCTAGTTTCATGGCACCAGTGTCGGTTTCTTGCATGGCTCTGCGTTTGAAAGCTATGTACAGAACTGACGTCAGCGCGTGAGGGCGGAGTCTAAGTACCACGACGACGTCATCCCGGCGATCACAACACTTACGACGGACGCGGATCCGCAGACGACGCCTACCGACGCGCAATGGTACTGCTGACGAAAACTTTCCAGATCCAATCTGACGCCTTGGAATATTCTAAGGTAAGGAAACTAACTAACTAATGTTTCTTACAGATATATTGTTACCGAAGGTAAGTAACTTGTGCTTTACTGACATCTAGTTGAGAAAGGACTGAACACTCTTGAAGAATGGAACATAATCCTGTGAACACTGTCTTGAACGAACTATAATCTACTAATAGCTGTTGCGTACACATCACAATTCTTGTTACTTTTACTAAAACCGTTTTGTTACCCTAACCATTGTTGGACTACGTAATAGTCCTCGCCGACGACGGACGCGGAGCCACAGACTACGCATACTGACCCGCAAGAGTACTACTGACGAAAACTTTCCAGATCCAGTCTGACCTGGGGATATTCTAAGGTAAGGAATCTAACCAGTGGCGGCTGGTGACATTTGAAAGTGGGGGTCGCAACATTTGTGGCGGTGTGCACCATGGCAAGTGAGCATAGTGAACGAGGCCGAACAATGTAAGGAGGGTTGGGGCACCTTTACTTCCTTTTCTGTATCCAGGGCGGACATTTGGTAGCATGTACCTCCTTGCATCAGACAGGATCCTGGTGCAGGCATGTATATTCTACCAATGTCCGAACTGGATAGATAAGTAAGTATAGGTGACAGGTCATGAAACTCAAAGGCGCCTTCAGGTTTGACCAACAAGCCTCTGTTTTGGTGCAATCTCATCTCCCAGCAGGGAGCAGCACTGGAGGCCAGCAATGCTTGAGGCGGTCACGGACTAGCGATACTTTGATGTGTGTAATGTAGTTCACACTTTGGCACAGGGTCATGCTGTGCAGATAGTCAAGCCCGCCAAATCCATCCTGCCACAGAGGGATTATCGCGATTAAAGTGGTGGTAATTGGTTGTGTGTGCAAATATTATTTTAGCCCTAATCCAAGGCAAGATTTTTCTTACATTACATAACACTGAAAGCAAGAATAATCTTGCGGTGGATTTCGTCTAAAATAATGTTTGCACACACATGAGTGTTTTGGTATGCAGTATTTAATTTAGCTCCCGAGATAGACACTACTGCAAAAGAGGCTCGAAATGACTTATTTTGGAACAAGTTACAAAGGAAAGAATATACGTGGTAAATACTGAAAAGTAGTAACGGTAACAAAGCAAAGTTGCATTTGTTTTTCTTTTACTATCTAATTGGACGTGCATGCACACGTTTTTACAGTACAGCTTTGGCGTTCACAGTTAAACTTCCCTAAAAATAAAATATAGGTCATCTCATTCATTCGTTTCCTTATTCAAAGTCCCGACCCACGTCGACAAGGTCAGAAAAACTAGGCCCAAAACACCCCTTCCTCTTCTTCAATTTCATGCGAGTACTGCCTTGCAAACAAAACTGCAGCTACCCAGCTAATCGAAGCCCAAAAATAAATGTGCAGACTAGTCTAGTGCAAAAAAAAGGTAAACCGCTTTGCCCCTCAATGAATCCCACTTCTCCTCCGGCCCCCCACTAAACTTTAACAGCATTCATCCCTCATGAATCTAAGTGTTTATTATTGTAAATGAAATGTTCAGCTACAGAAATAAAATGAAACTATATCAAAAGGCGAAGCTCCTTGAAAGGAAATACCAGAGAGAGAAAATGTGCTAAAACGCAGGAGCACAGCAATCAGAGGGGGAGATAGTATGTCTGTTATACTGCCCACCCCTAGGCTAGTCAGTGCACAAAACACAACGGACGATAATGATTGAACAAATACATTATACAAGTTTACACACCTTGTTGTGCTAACAGTCACTCTTCTACACGTCGTTAGTCATTGTCGTTACGTGTGTGGTCGACAGAGTGAAAGTAGTAGTAGAGTAGAGACAAGTACGCATACAGTCTTCTCGAACAATTGTCTGCACGTGCTCTCGTCTGTGCAGAGAGGAGGTGACTGGCCGGCCCGATTTGCCAAGCAGGCAGCAATGTCCAATCATGTAATTATGTAGTAATCATGTAGTAACACTAAGCCATTACAGTGATTGGCCATTGCCCCACGTTGGATGCTCCCACCCCCGCTGTGCAAGTCAAGACAACTCGACTGCCAACCGCACTACATGCTGCAGAGCCAATCATGACGCTGCTCTCTTCAGAGGAGAGCTGCTCTCTGAAGAGACCAGCGTCAGGATTGGATTGAGCACGAAAAAAAGCCGCTCATTTCAAAACCATTGGGATCCGTGGAGGTGCGCAAATCCCATACTCGCCCATGCTTGCTTTTCAAATAACATAGGGTTGCTAGTTGCAGAAAGGGCAGCCAGACAAACCCCACATGCGCAGTGCGCACTGTGCCAGGCGAGGCCCAGCCGTAGTACAGTAACAGACAGTGAGTGCAGGCCTGGCTGGTCACGTGATGTTATGATGACGTGACGCTGCAGCGCGACGGAGCGCTTTAATTGATTGAAGTTGATTTGAAAGTGCGTGTGATTGTTGTAAATAATTAGTGGGGCAACGCCCCACCGCCCAAACGGTAAAACCGCCACTGAATCTAACTAACTAATATTTCTTACAGATATTTCGTTACCGAAGGTATGTAACTTGTGCTTTACTGCCGACTCGTTGAGAAAGAACTCAACACTCTTGAAGAATGGAACCTAATCCTGTGAACACTGTCTTAAACGAACTATAATTTACTAATAGCTGTTGCCTACACATCACAATTCGTGTTACTTTTACTAAAACCGTTTCGTTACCCTAACCATTGTTGGACTACGTAATAGTCCTATTTGGAACTCCATTCACATGTGCTTATTTCCACTGTTTGTCTATTTTTATTCTACTTCCTAGAATTGTATTTAATTGTTGTCTTACTATATTCATCACCTGAGATCTCTATGTACCTTGTCCTTCTGTGCCCCTTCTATACCATAGGCGCCAACTCCATGGCGTCTTCGCAAGTACTAGACGCACGTAATGCGTGACCTCCCTCACACGCACGCAGAGTTTTTAAACTCTCCTTCGCCCTATGCGAAAACACATACGGGTTTACTCCGCTGGCGGTGCGAGATTGCACCTGTCTACCCCAGCGACTTCAGCTGCGTACACCGAGTAAGTAGAACTCGCTACACTCGCGTGCCTCGCATATCCATGGCCCGCCCCAGGAAGCCACATATTTCCAATTTTTACACCCTCAGATTGACGACAACAGACGCCATGACGAGCGGCTTCCACCCTATTTAAATACGGGCTACCACCCTTGTTCTCCCCCCATTTGGGTCTCCAAGTAAGTCTCACCAAGTTATTCCTGCTTCTCCCCTCACCTGCTGAGTGTTTTAACTAAATCCCACAGTTTAACACAATCCCACGCCCCCCCTTCAACTAGATTGCCATCACCGGAGAGGCAATCGGTCCTATCCTAATACCTGCACCAACTTGTAATGGAATTACTTTGGCCATTTGCTAACTCATACTGTAAGTCGCCTTGCCATCCCACTACCCAGATATATACTCCGACCACACGTGCAAGTAATACCACACCTTTATTTATAGAGCCAGCCAACCTGTGATCCTTCACAACACATCCAGCCTCAAGCTTCGCCCCCTCCCGGGCACCTTGAACTTTCCTTCGATCCACCCTTCAGTAAGCTGCTTCTAATTCTGGCGGGCCTGCTCTCCTGTAATTTGCATTGGAGTACTGTTCACTAATGTCACGCCTTCATGCATAGGACTTATCACCTCCTGAAATTTTTCTTCCATACTCATCACGCACTTCTGTTTTAATTAGGTAATTGTTCTTGATAATATCCTCACTTTAGACACCTGTTCTACTGTAATTGCACTGGAGAACTGTTCACTATTGTCCCGCCTTTTATGCATAGGACTCATCACCGCCTGCAATTTTCTTCTGTACTCATCACGTGCTTCTGTTTCAATTAGGAAATTGTTCTTGATAATTGCCTAATCTTAGACACCAGCTCTTACTAATTCGACATCACTGTGTACTCGACTAATGTATGTACTATTTGGACCAAGGTTCTAAAAAAGTTTTCTTCTCCTGTAGATTCTAATTGCTCAGATGTTCACGTCTTGATGATGATCTAAATTGCTTGAGACCAAATCGCCGTCGACCTCTCGAACAAAACTCCATTATCACATTCATTGTCTTGCAGAGTTTTGATAGTTATTGTTGTTTTCCAATGCGATGCATTTTTAAAATGTCACCAACACACCTTCACTTCATGCACTCCCATTTCCTGTGTGAGCACTAAAAATACTACCTAAATATCTGATACTCCATTTATGCAAATAATAAATGTGTTGTCATTCCAAACAAAACCTTGTGTCCATATATACTGAGTATCCAAGTCCCTCCAAGACTCTCTTGAATTTGTGCTTTTGATTCAAACTGTTCTAAAATCATCTGTAGCCCAGGCTACCTGAAGATCCTTCAGGCCTCTCCTAGACCATTGTTTATACTCACCAACCTTCGCAGTACTGGGGTCCTCTTGCTCTTTAAAACATATGCCGCACAGTTAAGGCACATGTCCTACCATTTACCTACAATGCACCCTGCCCATAAGGCTAGCTAGGGCCTACCTTAGGGGTGACTGGTATGTAGTAAAAGGGGAGTCACAGACGTGGCGTCCACTTGGTGTGCCACGTCACAGCAGCTTTAAACTACGTGCACAGACCCTGCAATGGCAGAGGCCTGAGGCAGGTTTGAAAGGCTACTTTTGTGGGGGGCGCAAGCAGCGCTGCAAGCCCACCAGTCGTGTTTAATTTACTGGCCCTGGGTATCTGAGATAGCACTTTACAAGGGACTGATAGGTAAACGAAATTAGCCAAACAGGTGTGGGCCAATCTTACCACGTTTTACCATAGACAGCACATGCACTTTACACTGGACAGCAGTGATAAAGTGCCCAGAGTCTTAAAACCACCAACACCAGGTCGGAAAAAATACCAGATGGAAGGCAAAAAGTTCAGGTATGACCCTACAAAAAGGTAGGTATGCATGCCTAGGATCCGTAGAAAGATAGCAGGCGGTAGATCGCTAACCTTTTTGGGTGCATCTGCCAGGAATCAGCTCCCCTTGGAACTACGCTCAATAAGTGACCCAGGGGCTTTGTAAAAAATAAAACTGAAAACCTGGTTCTTTATGAAGGCTATCTTCTTCCTCCCCAACTGTCAGCTATTGCTGCACAGGGCCATTCCCTACAGTAGCTGTGCGCAGTATAAATAGCATATTAAAGCATATCATATACATTTATGAGCACCAATTACAGGTCCTTGTTGCCACTTCTTTTATCCATTCTAATTGATTGTGTGGCATTTGTCGTTGTTTATTTTTATTATTAAATTTCTTTATTCGGTATTTCATAATAGAAATCCATAAAAGCAATGTTATCCATATTATTACAAAAGATTAAAAAAAGGATCAATTATACAGTAAAACTGAAGAAGAATGGTTAAAAGTGAATAACTTCACATTACATTAAGTTCATTGTTCTGTGTTATAAGCATCTTCCTCAGAAAATTAACAACATGATAACAGGTAGATTCAGAGTCTAAGAGCTGAAGACGCAACATGGCAGGGTGGCACTGTCTAAAACCCCACAATTTCAGCAATGGTAGCAGCCAAAATTTGCGATGAGCATAATAATACTTGTAGAACAGTACTGTATGTATAGTAGTCTGGACTGATGTGTCATCGCAGGGACAGAAACCTAAGGTTGGCTCCCAAGTGTTTCTCATGGGAAAGGCTACCAACCGGTGGAAAAGGTTTAATCTAAATCTGGTTAGTAAGAATCGGTCAAAAATACCAATTTCAAGCGTTAGATAAGGCTGGGTTGTAGCGGTGGTCTGAACCATAATTGCATGGTGGACAGAGGTTTTCCCTATTTCGCTGATGAGTCTTAGCCCATCTAAATGGCTCAGAGCCATTACTTTCAGGTCCTTCTTAGATATCTCACTGATCTTTGCTGGTGTAGTGTAGTATATCTCTAAGCCTAAGTCAGTGAGAAAGTTTCTAATGTAGACAAGCCATCTTATTTTTGTCGAATGATCTAGTGCCATTGAATCTGCCACAATCCCTTTAGTTAGCATGTTTTTATCGGAGGTCCAAATACGCCGCCACAGTAGCAATGGTTGGATTTTTGACGGGTCCTCTATATGTAGTATGCCTAATTCAATGTGGGATGCGAATGTAGAAATTCATCTTGGTGCCGTAAGGAGGAATCTTAAAAATGAGTTTTCTGCCACCTGTAGAGCACTGACATCCACATGCCCCCAGACGCCAGCCCCATACAGAGCTGTTGTCTGGCATTTAGCGTTGTAGATTTTCAGTAGTTCCACAGGCGACCGTTTGCCCAGTTTTTGTGAAAAGGACATCAGGGCAGCTATTGCCCTCTTAAAACAATGCTTTCTGGAGTAGACTGCCGCTTTCCAGTTCAGTTTTTCGTCTATTGTGATACCTAAATTGGGATACTGGGCCGTCACTTCAAGTTTTTGGTTATTAAGGGATATATCCCTGGGCCGTTTTCTCCCTTTACTTGCCACCATTACAAAGTTCTTCTTGGTGTTAATGTGGAGGTCAAGACTGCCCATGAAATCCGCGTACCTGGACAGCGCCTTCTGTAGTTCACGCGGATTACGGGCCAGAATGACGGCGTCGTCTGCGTAGAGCAGAGCGGGAATCAGGCGTTGTTTTACTTGTGGGAGGTCCTGGGCTCCCCTTAAAAGCTCCGTCTCCAAGCTGTTTGTATACAAGGAGAATAAAAAGGGGGCCAGGACACATCCCTGCCTAACTCCACGCTCTACTCCAAAGGGTGCAGACAACTCGCCCCTCAAACCGAAACAGACTCTCGCGGAAGCCTTGAAAAATAATTCCCTCAGAAAATCTAAAAGTGGGGGGTCCACTCCCATTTGTGACAATACTGACCAGAGTTTTGAGTGGGACACGCGGTCGAAAGCTGTGGACAGGTCCACATACACCATGTAGAGCTTGTCTTGTTTTGCGTGAATGTATTTTCCCAGGATCATTGATAAATTTAGGGCCTGCTCTACTGTACCGAAACCTTCCCAGAAGCCAAATTGTAAATCGGACAAGGCACCCCTTTCCTCTACCCACTGCTGGAGTCGCTCGAGGATGGCCCTGCCAGTTACCTTGCCCAGCGAGTCCAACAGTGAGATGGGGCGATAGCAAGTAGGCTCCTGGCGGTCTCCCTTTTTAAAAAATGGGACCATGATGGACTTGGTCCAGGATTCCAGGATTCCCTCTTTTACGGCTGCCGCACATACCCTGGTAAGTATGGGGGCCCAGAGGTCCGAGTTGTATTTAAAGATGTCCACCGGGACTCCATTGGGCCCCGGAGCTTTTCCATTTCTACCTAATTTTAGGGCCAAAAGGACCTCAGAGATATCAAATTCTATTGAAATGGGGTATACGACAGCTGGGTGGATTACATCTTCGCTTCCTAAATGTGTTTTTTTTTAAAGATTTTTGAAAAATGAGAAACCCAGGCTCCTTCTTATATGGCCACTTCGATTTTTGGAAGATTATCATCCGCTAAAAATGGGGACTTTACTACTCACCAAAAAGCCTTGCTGTTTTTATTTAGGGCACTTTTATGTAATTCGTCCCACAAAGCCTGTTTTAGTTCAGCCCTTCTCTGGTTTTGCGCAGACAGGTATTCTTTTCTAAGTCTGGCAATTAGCTGTGGATCTCTAGCGTCATTGTTCAGGGCCACTTTTAGCTTAGAGTGTGCCAAGGTACAGCTATGGTTAAACCAACCGTTCTTATTTGATGTTTCTGCTTTTGGCTTTGCTGTCAGGAGGCCCTTAATGGTAGTTAGAATTATGGAAAAGTTGCTTAGAACTTCCTCCTCTGTCACAGTTAAATCGAGACATTTTATGATGTAAGGGTAGGCTGATTTAATCAGCTCTTCAGTAATTTGCCCAGGATATATCTTCCCATATTTTAAAGTATATCCATTTAGCTGAGCCAGATGTAATTTATTCTGGCTCAAAGCTTTTGCTATCGTTAAGGTAAGGGATTGTTGGTGGATTAAGTTGAGTTCTATCCTAAGGGCCGAATGGTCACTTAATGTGTTTGGTAGAACCTTGAAGTGCTTGGTCCTATTTGACAGGCCATCCGATAGGAGAATATAGTCAACAGTTGACTGGTATCCCCTCCCTACGTATGTTGGCTCTAACTGCTTAGTATTAGAATTTGGGTTATTAACTATTAAGAGGTCCAAGTCTGATAATAGATCGTTCATAGCTGTGCCCAATTTGGTGTGGCAGAAATGGGTAAGGGGGATGTCCTGCTCATTCACCATCCCACCATAATTTTTTCCAAGATGTGGGCAGGGATGTAGATTAAAGTCCCCCCCCATAAGAAGAAGACGGCACCTTTCCCTCCTTTCGCCTGTCTAAGATTAGAGAGTTTTTCATTGAGATTTGATACCACCCTCAAGAATTCTCCTTCCTTCAAATTGTTATAAAAATTAATAAGCAGGACGGTCTTATTTTTAGGTAAGGAAAGGGAGAGACACTGGAAATTTACGTCCAGTTCAACAGTGGTTATTTTTAGTTGCTGGATGGTGTTTGCTATATAGATGTTTAATTCCCCCTTGGCCCTACCCATGCTCCCAACCAATGCTGGGGAAAAATACGTCCTAAATCCCAGGAGATGAAGTTCCGTCGGTGACCATGTCTCCTGAAGGCAGATAATTTGTTGTCTACCTAGGAAGCTCATGGCACTCCCATCTTCAATCTTGGGACGAAGGCCGGCGATGTTCCAAGAAACAACGCTTAAGGTTTGGGGGTCCTTGTTAAGAACTTCACTTGTTTGTGATCTAGGATTAAGCTCTGGCTCCGTTGACTTGGGCCTAGGATGGTCTTCAGCCAGTGGTGGTCAATCAACTGACTTGAGACCACTATATCTATTCATCGTTGGGATACCACTCCAGCCCTCCCAGGACAATGGCTCTCTATAGGGATCCCTCTGATGTTGTCCTTCCCACTCTTCCCTTTCTCTACCCCGATGTCAAGGGCCCACTGTGTGCCAAGGTCCATCGTAATGGTAGCCATTACGGTGTCTCGGGGGTGGAAGAAGGAAAGACGCTTTGTTCCTATACCGCCAGTTAGACTCGGGTGTTCCCATGAACAGATATGGTCGACCAGTCTAGGATCTTCAAAAGTAATAGGGACGCAATATCCCTGTATTGTTTTCTTTCCATGCCCTACCCAAGGGGCTTTTCTTAGCATCAAAATCTTGGTTGAGCAATAAGACGGAGGTGGCCGATTCATACTGAGCCAATATTGGACCTTGTTCTTTAGTGACCAAATTGGTTCAGAATTTTAAACCGCCAGTTCTGGTATACCGGTCATTACGACTATGAAAGGACTAGCTTCTGGTGGAAGATTGACAGAAAATCTTCCATCAGAGGGTCCTCTGTCCCACCCTCTGTTCAATTGTGTTGCTGGTGTTTTTGAACCAATGTTGTTATGTTCCGAATTAGTATTTGTGATGGTATTTGGGGTATTACTTAAAGGGTTTTCTGTTATCTTACTTTTGGTCGCTATGGTTTGAATTGGTTTAGCTACTGCACCTGGGGGAATAGATTGTTTGTTTTGGACAGTGGAAGTAGAGGAAGGCTGCTTGCCTCCCCCAGTCTTTTGTACCCCCGGATTTGGCTTGGCTATTACAGAGGTTGTCAGTTCGGCTAATGCTTTTTCTATTTGGGACAGTCTAGCTTCTAATGGTGTGAGTATTTGCTTAAATAAATGTCCAATTTTTATTAGCAGTTGAGTATTAGAATTATCATCTGCCTCCTTTCTTAGTGATGGATCGGTTACGATTTCTACACTGATAGGAGCCGGGGTATCATGTGGTGTTTGATGAATGATCACCGTGTGGACTTCCTGATCTCCTTTCGAAGGGGTACGAGGTCGGCTCTCTCCTGTCTTATTAGAAGCCTTATTTGGTTTTTTAGTTTTTTGATTGATTGGGCCTGTAGGTTTTTTTTTCTCCTTATTGCTCCCTCTCTCCTCCCTCTTGACTGCCTTGTCTCTTCTGGGGTAGTTTGGATCGCTAGATCTGGGGTCTTTTCTAAGTCCAGAGTTAATTGTGATTCGGAAAGCTGTGAGACCGATAGATCAACCGTGTTTGGTAAGCTATGCCTTTGGCCACAGCCTTCACTCCGTCCAAGGTGCCTAAGCTGATCCGGCGTTCTTGCATCCGCCAGAAGACCCATAGAAGATCTTTTTGCATTAACTAAATCTTGGGACACTCTGCGTTCTATGAGCGAAATACTCTGATCTATGAACGAGTTGGCCCTGGTGATGAAGTTATCTAGGGGACCTATAAATTGCCCTTCCTTAGCGGCAGTTTTGCTTCTGCTTCCTCGTGTGGACATAGTAAGGATTTATGAAATGCCTGAGTTAGGATGGAAACAGTGAATACATAATTATAAGTACCCCCAATATTGATTTAGGACAAAAAGAAAGTAAATACAATTTAGTAGCTAGTCCTGGATGATGGTGGTGTCTAGAAGGGGGCCCCGGCTGGGTCTTTAACGGTCTCTAACGGGCTACAACGGGCCCGCCCTTGGCCCGGGCTTCGCCCGCGCGCGTCCCGCGATATGCGGTATGACCTTGGTTAAAATACACAGGTGGGAAAGGGCGGGGCTCACGCGGGAAGAGGCAACAGCTGTCGATGTCAGGAGGTATGCTGGTCCTCGCAGTCCCGGTGTGCGGCGCTGTGACCTGGCAACAGAGTCCTTCCCGTTCGGTTCGGGGACGATGCAGGGTCCAACAAGCTCTAATTCAGTCCCAGCAGAGTCAGGACACATGCAGTGTGCAAGAAGCTCCTACCAGCGGCTCCCACGAAGCGGGGGCCGCGAGGAGTAAAGTACAGGTTGGGAAGGGCGGGGCTCACGCGGGAAGAGGCACCAGCTGTCGATGTCAGGAGGTATGCTGGTCCTCGCAGTCCCGGTGTGCCGTGCTGTGACCTGGCAACCGAGTCCTTCCCGTTCGGTTCGGGGACGATGCAGGGTCCAACAAGCTCCAATTCAGTCCCAGCAGGGTCAGGAAACAAGCAGTGTGCAAGAAGCTCCTACGAGCGGCGCCCGCGAAGCGGGGGCCGCGAGGAGTAAAGTACAGGTGGGGAAGGGCGGGGCTCACGCGTGAAGAGGCACCAGCTGTCTATGTCAGGAGGTATGCTGGTCCTCGCAGTCCCGGTGTGCCGCGCTGTGACCTGGCAACAGAGTCATTCCCGTTTGGTTCGGGGACGATGCAGGGTCCAACAAGCTCCAATTCAGTCCCAGCAGGGTCAGGAAACAAGCAGTGTGCAAGAAGCTCCTACGAGCGGCTCCCGCGAAGCGGGGGCCGTGAAGAGTAAAGTACAGGTGGGAAGGGCGGGGCTCACGCGGGAAGAGGCACCAGCTGTCGATGTCAGGAGGTATGCTGGTCCTCGCAGTCCCAGTGTGCCATGCTGTGACCTGGCAACAGAGTCATTCCCGTTCGGGGACGATGCAGGGTCCAACAAGCTCCAATTCAGTCCCAGTAGGGTCAGGAAACAAGCAGTGTGCAAGAAGCTCCTATGTTGTTTATTTATTATCCGGCACCTTAACCGCAATGATGCTTTCATTCAGGTATATGTAGCAAGTCCTGCTTTTGAATGTCCAAATGTAGAACTTTTTACAGATGGGAGATGATGTGTTTTGAAATCTGGTAGAATAAACACCAAATTTTTGTTGGAGAATAAGATAGAATGTTTGAAAGTATAGCAGTAGTTGTGAGTCCATTGTTTTATTTCCCAAGCTGTTTATGTTCCAGGAGCATAGTTGGAAGTGGGTGTTATACATTGGTGATGATTTTGTTCCAAGTCAGGAGTTGCTGCTCCGAATATTTATTTTGCTAGCTAGCCAGCCCCAATCAACTGTTATGGGTGCCAATCCTGGTTTGTCGAACCCTCTAACCATCGTTTTTCTCCTTGTGCACTGGGGTTGAGCTCCGTGTCCCTCTCAGTACCGAGTGTGTCTTCATTGTAATGTACATAGGATTGAGTTCTGGCTGCTCATTACATTTTGCGATTAAGGGTTCCATATAGCCTGTTATTTGGTAGGGCATCAGTTTGATCTCCAAGGTACTAAATTGTGTTTGCTCATCCGTAATCCTCTTTGCTATTCCAAGTGCAACCAAGGTTGCTTTTGTAGCCTTGTTCGCTGAGAAATGTTTGTGCTCTATGAACTCAATTATCGTCACTGGATCTTAGATCCTCCAGTCTGCTGATTGATGTTAGCAGTCACTGAATATTCCTTCTGTTGAGAATGTCCCCCTGGCCTCTAGACTTGTATTCTAGTATGAAATTAATATCACGGGTTTCTGGCCGCATCCGAGTAGCCGGATTTATGGACCTATTCTTCCAAATCCGGTGGGCTTGCTGCCTCTATCTGTACTGATTCCAAGCTATTTTCAGTAGTTAAAATTCGAGTTGAAGGTTCTTGTGCTCAATATTGTGCTAGTTGTTGGATCTGTCCCATTCTGCCTCTCTTCATTGTTAGTGATTTCAGGCGTTTGCTTCCCTTCTCCTGAGAAAATTCAGGGGTATATGAAGCTACCAATTCTTCCCACTCTTGCGTTGTGTTTGATTTATCACCATTTGCAATCTCAGTATCTAACCTCTCCTGCCTCTCTAGAGGGAATCATTATCGTAGGCACTGCTTGAAGCCTGCTTTGTGGTTGAGAGCGTGGCCAGATGAGGTTTGCTGAGTTTGCCTCTATTACTTGGCTCGCCATGTGGCGAGTCACATCTTATTAAGCTCTGTGGAGCTTCCTTTAGGTGTAAATAAGTTATAATGCCAAGGTTGTCCGAATTACTTCCATCAGATCATTCTTCTACTTCTTGATGTTGTGAAGCTGGGCTTGGTATTTACTTAGGGTATGCCTCCATGCAGGTTTGTTCATTACTCTGTATAGATCTGTTTCTTTCAACTGGGGATGTCAAAGGTGCACAGCGGTTTGATGGCAATTGCCTAGTGGTATTTTTGAGTTCGACAGAATTAGAATTTTTGGTTCAAGCAGGCCATTATAATCCTTTTCCTTTCTGAGAATGTGGCATCATTTTAATAATTCCTCTGCATAGTGAGCATTTCCGTGGCAATGACCGTGATAGAAGGATTGTAAGGGAGCACACTTGTGTCTTTCAAAGCCATGTTAGTTCTTTGCCCTTTCAACACCTCTGCTCCTTGGTGACCTCTGTTACCTTGTTCGTGTTTCCTTCAGTCATCATTTCTGGCTTACGGCCTAAGGTTCTTATATATTCTATAACCACTGGGTGCAATGGGGACAGGAGACCATTGAGCCCCTTGTTACTTCAGAATAACATCACCCGTGTGCCCGTCGCAAAAGAAAATATTGTGTAGATCTTTGGCTGATAACCTGTTGTGTGGAAGTATCTACCAAAGTAAAATGCATTTTTGGTTGCTTTGTTTATCCCTTTGCAGTTCCTTTCCTTTTTATTTGTTGGCAATGATCCCATTTGCCTCTCTCTCCCTGATCTCATATTGATGCAATCAACTGGGCTGGGCTGCTTCCTAAACTTTCCTGCTTGGAATCTCATTGGTCTTAAGTCTATGTTGACAATGCTGGTTCGTTGGGTCATTGAGTCACTAGGTTTCTGGATCCGACTAATATATGCTCCTGTTGTACTCTTATTGCATGGTAATTTTAAAGAAGCTAGCTCTGCTTAAGTTAAGTTGGCTCCGTTGTGCCCGAGAGGAGAGGAGATCTCAGGTGGGGGCAGGCTAGCTGCTGGTGAGGCAGATGAGAGGCAGGTGAAAGGCTAACAAGCTAGTTGAGAGAGGTTGCAGAGTCTGACAATGATTGTTAGGGAGCCCCAGGATGTCCCAAGACCATGGAGAGACTTAAACAGTGGCACCACTCTCCCCACAAGAGTGTATCCTGAGGCTCCTGAGGGGGCATGAGCATGCTGGGTTACTAGCAGGCTAGCGGAATTTGAATCTGGACAGAGACGAAGGGCTGGGAAGTTAGTTAGATGAGTCTGTGGTGCTGTGAAGCCCAATATGGAGCATCAGGTCCAGGCACAGGCATGCAAGAGAGCCCACTCGTTTGCAAGCCACAACCAGCTGAGCTGCACTGCCTCCGTGAGCACAAGGACTCAACTGGGCAGCCAGTTTAAAGCACCCAGAGTCTCAAAGGTTCAAACCTCAGACCTGAAATCTCCAGCTTCAACACCTTCCATGCTGCTCCCTCTGTCAGACACTCACCGGCTCAAGCTCTGAGTCCAAAATTTTGTTCAGTTGCAACCAGTCACCAGTCACCGCAGAAGGGCACAGGGGGGCAAGGCAGGGTGCTATGGTGTCATTGGGAGACCGTCCGAGTGGTCAAGGTGTTGTGTGCCCAGTTGGGTCCCCCATTTGTTACCAACACACGGTAGAAGGGCAGGCTTGAGTAGAAGACGGCTGGAGTAGAGAACGGTTGGATGCAGTAAAACAAATAAAAGCCTCGACAGCCTCACCGATGGCTTCAAACCCCGCCTCCTCACTTCCCGTCACAGCATCACACCATCACTTCCTCAGTGGAAACAGGAAAAATTAATGAAGACAAGTCTTCTAAGTCTACTAAGGATAGAGTTCGCCCTCATGACTCATCTACTGACCCATCCATGAGGCATAAATCCTCTACTAAGTCCTTCTCAACTGCTCCTTCACAGTCAACACCAAGATCGTCAACAGCCACGAGTACCACTATCTTGTCATTGAACGCAAACGATGACAGCGGCCACCATTGACTCGTTGATGAAGATTCAGGCATCTACAAAGTTCCTCTTGATGCCCTCGTCGATGACAATCCTATCAATACCAGTGCCATTGACGATGATTTCGTGATGCTCCCGTCGACGACGACTCAATCGATGTTGATCCTGTCAATGTTTGTTCCGTTGACAGCGGTCCCATCAATGATTGCGCTGTCGACAGAAGTCCTGTCGACAACATTGACCACAACCCCAAGGAAGGGTCTTACATACCTCCATCAACAACATCGTCAACGCTGACAACAATTAAGGTCTCAAAAGCCACCAAAACATTTCTGCATTCTGGATTCACCTCGGCCAGCAAGGTCTCACCTCTGTCTCCAAGCCATTTGTTGGATCTTGAGGAATCTGATGAGGATGATGGTCCTTTTGGACCAGCTCACAGCCCTTCAGAAGTGCATGTTAAATGCCAGGAGGAATGTGAGGATTATGAAGATGAAGGGCAATATTACCAACATTATTATCCTTTTTCTTTAAAGACATTATGAGCCTGCCGATATGACCTTGACCGTCCACCTAAGCGGGATAATTAATAACTGCCTACTTCCTTAACACAGGATCTCCAGGCTATGCTTACAGATTAAAGGATGTATTTTCCACAACCCCTGAAGAGCAGCCCAATTCGCCTCCACAACCTGTCACCCCTCTTGGTCCAACACCTCTCCCTCTGAATTGCTTCCCATGGTGCAGCATCACCGAATGAAGATCCATCCTCATCTGTTTATGATAAATGAGGAGAGGTTGAGATTCCTTAACCCCAGCCACCTTTAGATGAATGGGATGACACACTCCCTACCTCTAGTACTACCTGCTGAGAGGGCAGCAACCAGATTCCATCTCCCTGTGTCGGGGAAACAGTCTAACTGTTTCCTGTATGATTTTAAAGAGCAGGCAAAGAAATTGGTACGCTCTATACTGATCGTTGACTACAGCTGGCAAAAAAGAGTCAAAATGAAGATTAACCTTGCCACAGTAGTGGCTGCTCTCCTTCGCATTGATAAGAAGTATAGGGCCCCTGAGGATTCCCCTTTATGCTTGACAGGACACTCCAAACCTTACTTAGTGATCTCTCAAGTGGCACAACGTAGATCTAAAAACCCATCTACTCCTCTTTTGGCACCATCTGACAAGGAGGGACGCCATTTAGACAATATTTGCAAAAGGTTTTCCACCATGTCTGCAATTACAGTGCTTGCAGCTAATTACCTAGCAATTATAGGCTGTTATGATTGCCAGATTCAGTCTGATTTTGGATCCTTCATTGACCTCATCCTGGGGGATTGATGGTCTGAAGCCAAGAAGATATTGCTGGCGGGCAAATGTCCCTCATCTCATATCATAGATTGTACCACGGAAATCGCATCCACAGACTTCTGTCAAGTAGCCAGTGAAGTCATGTTAAGGCACCAAGGATGGCTCAAGGTGACCTCGCTTAGGCCTGAGGTCCAATCTAAGACACTGGACATGGCTTATGATGAAGACAGACTATTTGGTAAACATATTGACAATGCTCTTCTTGCTATTAAAGCAGACACTGATACTGCCAAATCCCTCGGCATACTGTAAATTGCCCTTTCAAGGAGTGTAGGGGCACTGCTTCTTATCTTACAGGGTGGATAGTAGCACTCTGATAAAAACTGAATTTCAGAACACTCACCTGGCCCCTTTGCAGCTTTGAACATACAAATAAGAAATTATTTAGATTTTGGATTTGCAACTGGCACAATTCGCAAATTCTCTTCTCTCTAGGTGTTTTATCCCAGATGCCAGTAACATCTCTTAGAGGCAGCAGATTGAGTCCCAGTAGGAGTATTAGCCTTCTAATCCCGTGAGGGATTCTCCAAGTTAAATAAGGCTCTGGTTTATTCCCCAGAGCGCTCCCACTGACCGCCCCATTACTGGAACTGGACTAGCTTGAAGCAGCTTCTCTCGCCAAACTTATAGGGGAGCTAAACTTCTTTAAGAACTGTTTCAGAACAGATTTAGACATAAGAGAAACAGGATTTAAACTAAGGCCAAAGGTTTCTATTCTAAGGGTGGCCCTAAGTTTACCCTCCTCCCCCAAAAAGAGGGAGTTACCCCACATGAGAACTGTTGCCCGGGATAAGATGATGGACGAGACTAATCCAAATTCAAGGCGCAGTACATACGGGGCAGCCAAAGAGTTTTAAATTGCAAATTTGGTGCATGATTCGTCCTTCTGCCTTATCAAACAGAGCCAATAATTCATGTCCAACACCTGTTTAATGCACTTTCCTGGGAGACATCTTTACTAACACAATGTTTAGTGTGCTCCAAGTCTTGACCTGTTTCGGAAAAAACTTTCCCTAAATATACATGCGAGTCGACCAGTTCCAGTTTTTCAGAACCAAGCATCCATCTTAGACATCTCTCTATTCTAAGCTCCCTTCTTGCGGAAAACCAAAATCTTGCTTTCTGCAATATTAATTTTCAAGAAGTGAGCTTCTGCTTAAAGCATCCAGACAACGTTGCAGGCCAATGGACGTTAGATAGAATATTGCAACATCGTCTGAATACAATAGAGAGCCAATGGACATAGTACATAGTACAGAGTTCAGAGCGCCAGGGAGATCAGCGATATACAAAGAAAATAAAACTGTTGCCAATAGACAACCCTGCTTAAGTCCATTATGCATTCTAATTTTACATGATAAACCCCGCAAACCTCCCATCCGATTAGGTATGCCAAGGAAGACAAGTTTACTCCACAGCGTCTGGCAGTCCACCTTGTCAAATGCAGTGGAGAAATCGATAAAAGCTGAATAAATTGGCATCCCTCGGGAGAAAACATATTTCTCTACAATTGTCTGAACAACCGCTATATTATCCAGGGTGCCATAGTTCTTTCTAAAGCCAGCTTGTTCCGGTGGAAGAATATCCTGATCATAAACCCATTGTTGTAAATGACATAATACACTTTTTGCAAATAGTTTGCCTGAGGCATCCAGGAGGACAATTTGTCTAAAACGAAACTGCACCGTTTTCGGTCCTTTTTTTTATACAGGGGGACTATAATGCTCCCCTTCGAAGAGGGAGGGATTTTATTCACACAGAAACAATATTTATAAAGTGGCTCTAAAAAATCACCCCATGCGTCTGGCTCCTTTTTAATTAGTGCAATTGGGATTCCATCGGGCCCTTGTGCGCAGGCGATTCCAGCAATCTTGATATACTTTACCAATTCCTTTCCTGATGGGAGCCAAATTCAGAACACACTCCCTTTGTCTTCACCTACTACGGAAGCAAGCTTTCTTAAAGCTTGCCAAGGGAGCAATACAGAAAGTACTGGTTGCTCAAAAAGGAAAATGATTCTACTCCCGTTTTTCCCTTATATATGAGAAAGCAAGAAAATGGAGATTGATACTTGATCTCAGGCAGCTCAACGAATGACTCAAAAATCAATTCTTCCAGATGATCACTCTCTCCGACATTCTTCATCGTTTCAACAATGGAGAATTTATGACATCTCCGGACCTGGATGGAAGCTGCTTACTTCCATATCCCCATCCATCCTAAACACTGCAAATATATTTGATGCATGGCAGCTGATACCCATTGCCAATTCAAGGTACTTCCCTTTGACCTCAGGTCAGCCCCTCACATATTTACCAAGTGCATGGCTCCTGTAGCAGCTGCACTCAGGACACACAGTCATCAGGTATTCCCTTACCTAGCCGACTGGCTGCTACAAACTTCAAGCCCTTTACAAGCTACCAGAGTGACAACAGCCTTTCTGTTGTTTTTTCTCAAGCTGGGCCTCGCTGTAAATTGGAAAACATCCTTCACCAATCCCAGTCAGACTATGACATTTCTCAGAGCTGATCTAGACACAATTTAGAACAAGGCCTTCTTCTCCCAGAACAGACAAGGGAGGCTAGCACACTTAGCTTAAAACATTTAAAAAAACAGTACTTTTCTGTGAGACTGTTCAAATCGCTCCTGGGCATGATCTCTTCCCCAATAAACTTGACCCTATTCACGAGCCTCAAGATACGACCATTACAAGAGGAACTGCTTCTCCAATGGAGCCATTCAGAAGGGGCCTTCAAGGATTTGATTTCCATTACTCTTCAAATGCTACCCATACTCACATGGTGGTCTCACAAACCACATCTCTCTCAAGGCCGTACATGTCTCCCATTAGTACCAGATTGTATCATCCACACGATGCTTCCATGGGAGACATGTAGAGGCCATTTACATAAACTTCATATCCAAGGAAGGTGGTCTGAAAGACAATGGAGAATGCACATCAACAGCCTGCAGCAAAAGACCAACTTTCTCATCCTGCAGGCTTTACTCCCAAGGATCACAAAATCCTCCATGCTGGGGTTCCATGTTAAAATATTGATTACAAAAACATTGAATTCCTATACTTAAACAGGTAAGTACAATAATATCGACTCAAAAATATTGATGTAAAAAATATAGACGTAAAAAATATTGACTTTAAAAAATATAAATTAAAATAAATTAATTAATAAAATATTAATATTATTAACAAAATACATTAAATGTAATATATATTTAAACTAATTATAACAAATAAACTTCATTTATGAAATATAAATACACATTTTTTCACATATATTTACTTAATACATACTTAAAACTTTTTTAATTATATAAACATAAAAACAATATATAAATAATTTAGAATAAAATATTCTATATTTAATTAACACATTCAACTATTAAAAAAATCTTACATACATTTAAAAACAAAATAAAAACATTAGTAGTTAAAATGTTGGATAGCGAAGGGGTAAAAATTACTATTCCCACTCCAATGATGCAACAGTAGGGAAAGCGCTGGATAGCGGAGGGGTAAAATTTACTATTCACACTCCAGTGAGTGCAACAGTAAGGAAAGCGCAGGACAGCGGAGGGGTAAAAATTACTATTCCCAATCCAGTGAGTGCAACAGTAGGGAAATCACAGGATAGTGTAGGGGTAAAAATTACTATTTCTACCCCAGTGAGTGCAAAAGTAGGGAAAGCGCTGGATTGCTGAGGAATAACATTTACTATTCCCACTCCAATGAGTGCAACAGTAAGGAAAGCGCAGGACAGCGGAGGGGTAAAAATTACTATTCCCACTCCAATGAGTGAAACAGTAAGAAAAGCGCTGGATAGCGTAGGGGTAAAAATTACTATTCCCACTCCAATGAGTGCAACAGTAGGGAAAGCACTTGATAGCGGAGGGGTAAAATGTACTATTCCCAGTCCAGTGAGTGCAACAGTAGGGAAAGCGCTGGATACCAAAACAATAAAAAATAAAACCATCAGTATTTTTATTAAATGTAATTTCCAATATTAACATAATGAATGTATACATTTAAATATATTATTATTAACAAAGATAATAAAAAAATAATTACCCATTATTTAACACTATTAAATCCACAACACACACATACAATTAATGACACAATTACATTTAGTAATTACTAATTCATTGTTGAAAATTAATTTAGTATTATTTATTAATTAATGAATACAAAATTAATTACTTACCACTTTTCACACCATTTACACATATTAACACCAAAACACACACCTAAAATAATTAATTACATAATTAGAATTACTAATTACTAATTAATTGATGGTAAGTAACTTAAAAGTATTTAATAATTAATCAATACACATTTTTTGTTAATTACCACCCTTTACACAATTTACACATATGAACACCACAAGACACACCTACAATTAACAAAGCAATTAACCTAATTATTTATTAATTGACTAATTGAAATTAATTAACAACTAATTATTAAGCTATTATTAATTAATCAATTAACACATTAATTATTTAATACATTTTATAAATTTACTACCCACCCTATTCCCCAATAAACCCACAACCCGCTACGGAACTAAAAACACAGAATTAAACTTAACATAAATTAATAACTAGTAAAACTCTGAAACATACATAAAATAACAAACAATTCTCATTAAAAACACTAAAATACATAACAGTATTATTAAATCGATATTTTTGTAAACTATATTTTTGTAAACTATATTCATTCCAAAGATATTTATGTAATCGATATTACTTACCTGTCAGTCGACATTCTTGTCCCACTATATTTTTGCGGCGATATTTCTACTCTGCACCCATACTGGTCTGTGCCATCAATACAACCAGCATGTATTATATCAACAAACATATCCCAAGTAGGCCAAGAGCTGTGGCTTTGGCTCACAGATTATCCTTAAAAGATGATCACATGCCTGAAGTACACAACACAGTGGGCTCTCTTAGCAGGACCAAAGACAGTTGCCATAAGTGGAAACTGGACCAACAACAGTTTAACAAGATATTCTCATTGTGGGGAAATCAGTGCTGGACCTCTTTGCAGCGCACAACAACACCAGATGCCAGTTGTAGACCAGTTGATACTCTCTCCCAGGGTCAAGGCAAGGAGGAATGCCCTTTCAATGCATCGGTCCAGAATTACGCTTATGTTTTTTCGCCTTCCCACTAATTCCCAAAGTCCTCACCAAGATGAAGGCGGAATACTTTTGTCTCCTATTGATTGTTCCCAAGTGGCCCAAACAGCAATGATTTTCGGAGCTCATCCTCTTGTTGGAGACCAAACGCATTCGCATTCCACCAACACCATCTCTCCTGACATTTAATCGGGGTCAGATATGCCACCTGGAGCCAGCCTCTCTATTTGCATGCATGACTCCTGCATTTAATGAGTTTCACAACTGAAACAACACTCACGATATTCTTTGTACATCAAGAGCGGAAGGTACAAACAAAACTTACACATTAAATTGGAATAAATTCTGTCACTGGTGTCAACAAGACAACTTACACCCATTCCACTCTTCTCCAGAACAGATTTTACCTTATCTTCTCTCTCTGGCCGATTCAGGCGTGGTTTACTCTTCTGTCAGAGTTCACCTTGCTTCAATTGCAAGGTGCAGACGCTCTACACAGGCTCTGCTTCTCTGTTCCATAAGAATCCTAAAGCAATACATGAAAGGACTCTTCCGAGCTTTTCCACCGGTGCGAGCTCCTCCTTCAGAATGGCATCTCAACGTAGTCCTCTCACAACTTATGAAGCAGCCTTTCGGGCCCATTCATAAGGCTGACTTAAAGTTTCTCACTAGAAAAGTTGCTCTCTTGCTTGCTCTCACTTCTACCAGAAGGGTTAGTGAGATACAGGCCTTCTTTGTTTCACAGATAAGTTTGTACTTCTCAGAAAAACAAGTAGTTCATCCCAAAGGTCCCTTCTCAAGTCCACTTCAATGAGCCTGTCATACTTTGGATTTTTCCCCTAACCCAGCTACACCGGCTGAGCGGGGTCGTCATACTTTCGACATCAAACATTGTCTCATAGAATTAGGCACATTCACAAGACTGACTAGTTACTAGTAGTTTATGGCCAAGGTCGTAAAGTCACAGTAGTAACAAAACCTACCATAGCAAGATGGATTTTGGCGATAATTCAGTTTTGCCATTGCAAGGCGGGCAACTCCATTACAAGGAAAGCTAAAGCTCATTCTAAAAGAGCAGTGACCACTTCCACTGCTCAGTTTGTAGAAATTCCACTGGAGAAGGTATGCAGGGTTGCGATGTTGAAGAGCACACACATGTTCACGCAGCACTACTGCCTGGAATCGACACAGTGAAGTGACACAGCCACAGGCCAGGTAACGTTACACCATTTATTAAAATAAAGTGCACCTCCTTAAATATAGGAGTTTTTTTAAATTTTCAAGTCAAATGTTATAGACTTTGATATATTGCTACCTGATTTTTCTAGTTACATTCTTTATACAAAGTTATAGACATAAATGCTTACGTTCTCAATATATCTGTTTGGATCTATTATCATGTGGTTCCAATGAATCTATATAGGATCTGCGCATTTAGACAATATAAACTAAGGTATTGGGGTCCAGACTGAATCCAGACAGCCCAAAGGAAATGTTAGCCTGTAGACCAGCTAGCTCACAATGCCACTATAAGCCCCCTAACCTTACCAAGGAGTGAATACTTTCTGGCAACTATCGAACATGACAAACCTGACCCCTCAGGGATCGTGGAAACAGTACAGTACTTTTCGCTCAGTCACCCGTGCTCACTTGGTCTCAGAAAGATACACAGAATAAATGGTGGGGAAGTTTTCAATAGGCAATTATTGACCAGCGTCATTCTAGTATAAAATACATGTGCTGCAACAACCATTAGACAGAAACAGATATATATGATTACAAGCACCAACACAGTAAATAAAAGGTAGAATTCTACCATGATGCTAAAACAGTGAAAATATGCAGGCATATAGATACATGGCAGTAATCATGCACACTCCTAATATGCAAACTCTAGCTAAGCATACCTAAGTGTACCTAGCATGTATGTAGGTGTAGAGCCAAGAATCACCTATGTAAGATTCAACCTCATTACCTGATGGGAGAGAATGAAGGACCTCGTCTTGGTCTCGAGTTGGACACCCGGCAAGGGATGTCAGGCCACTGCGTACTGGAGTGAGTGTCTGCGTGCAGGGACTTCAGCATCTCGTGTCAGCATAGAAGCTTCTCCTCTGGTTTGCCCAGCAAAGATGTAGTACTTATATACCCGAAAGGGACCCACAGGGGTTATACCTAGATGTGTCATGGTATTGTGGGCCTGTCGTCCAAGGATGACAATAGCCGTGGCTTTTCTACAGAGTTATTATATGGAAGATGGTAATCCTGCTGTGATGCTAAGAATTCTGATGGATATTAAATGAGGCTAGTTTAAAAAAAAAACACACAACATTTGTTCAGCACCTAACTAGGTAAAGGTTCAGCACCAGAGCCGTTATGTAGAGCAAGGTAGACAAATGTAGGTAAATGGTTGTGCAACTACCTAGGCCTATATTGGGGTACTTTGGGGCTCACAACAATATATATATATTTTGCCAGTGTCCGCGCAAACCACTAGTCCCATAATGATTTGTATGTCCATCCACAGAGGAGGTCCAATGAGGGCCAAGACTATACAATTAGCAAATGGACGAATGGTCTGTGTGGAAAGCAACGCTGGACTGTGCCTTTGATAAAGTTCATGAAGAACGAAACGCGTCAGGCTGTATGTCCGTATATAATTAAAATCCAAGTGAATCATCGGTCCGTGAGTGCGCCTTTTTGTCCTTCTTGGCTGAGGATATTTGTGTAAATATAAATACGGCTTGGTCCTGCCGCAGGATGCACCACCCACAAAGAGCGCCACAATGCCCCGAAATGGACCCTGTTTTGTGTGCTGTCGAGAGACGTCAAGGGGTAATGGCTGCCGCCTCGGACCGGCAGAGGTTGGGACCCTAGACAGCGTTGAAAATGGGCTGCGAGGGAACGGAGCTTCACTGAAAACGTGCGACATCTATACGGACAACAACATACCAGGTATTACCCACTGGAGGGTCTGACTTTGCAAGTGTCCGCGCAAACCACTAGTCCCATAATGCTTTGTATGTCCATCCACAGAGGAGGTCCAATGAGGGCCAAGACTATAAAATTAGCAAATGGACGAATGGTTTGTGTGGAAAGCAACGCTGGACTGTGCCTTTGATAAAGTTCACGAAGAACGAAACGCATCAATCATTGGTCCGTGAGTGCGCCTTTTTGTCCTTCTTGGCTGAGGATATTTGTGTAAATATATATATATATAATGTGATCAAGCTCCTTTTAGGGAGTGAAATCCGTCATGGGGGACATTTGTCTCAAAGAAAATGCAAAAATAAATCTTTGATACTGCTCACGTAACTTCATGTGTGGTGGCCCGTCATTGAACGAGTTATTTTGAGGAGAGAGGTCCGCGCCTGCTTTGCTCCGCCCTGGAATTGGCGGACAGGACTTGCACTTCAAGATATATATATATTTAAAATGAAATTTAAGAGGTTTTTTTCCAATTAGGAAACAGTAGACCACATTTACTAAAAAACTTGACATGTCGATTTTAGTGATTTTAGATATTTATTTATTTATTTATTGATGTAAATATGTATAGATATTTATTACTATTGTGATATGTTGCACATTTAACATCATGTTGTGTATTGAATGAAATCACTCACTAAGAGTTTCATTATTTAAGGTCAGAAGACTGTGAAATTGTACAAAGTCTTTTGTTTGTTTCCTTGATAAGGAGCCTTTTGAAAAGATGTGCGAGGCGGGAATGTAGAGTCCGCCCTTTGTGTCTGTTATTTAAATCCCATTGGTGGCATTGCAACCTTACCATGTGACCAAGACTGTGGAGACAGTCGAAACGCGTAAAGGCGGGCGAGCTAAGCAATATGCATAAATAAAGAACCTTTTGTTTGGCACCAGAACTGGGTTCAACTCTTCGTTTGTCAATCCAATTGAATCACTAATTGGTGGCGCAGGCTGCGCCTGGCGAGTATTGCTTCATACTTTGCACCTTGGAGGCTATCAGTGGTGCGAGTTGAACCCCTCTCCCAACAAGGCTCGGCGGCAGGAAGCAGTTGGTTCTGTGTCATGGAACTGATCTTTACGTGAACTTCGGCGAGGAGTTTGCCGCCTGGAGCCCCCGGATACTACAGAGTCCTGCCACTGTTTGGGAATCGGCGCCATCAGGAAGAGCCGGCGGCGTATGCGGTAGCCCTGGGAGGTAGGAGACGCGAGATCATCCGGTGGGGAATGTGCCTGGACAGTAATTGTGGTTAATCAAAACGTATTTTCGTACAAGGCTTTTACTGTTTCCATCAGCGGTGCAGCATTTAATACTTTGCTACATCTTAGCTATGTCCGCAGAAGCGTTGCGGAGTAGAGAGGAGCCAGCCTCATTTTTGTGCAGCCCCCGGCTGGGGGAAGGGATACAGCACAGCAAACAACACAGACAAACACAAATCCCACCATACGGGATCAAATCAGGAAGTTGGAGAAACTAATGCTCAAGGAACAGTCGAAATGGTGGGAAAACAAGTCCCTCAACATGTACTTACAAGAGGGCAGGGTACCAAGAGGATTAAGGATAAATTTGACACCAAGCTACGAGACACCTGATCCCGAAATGCTTACAGAATGGGCGGAAGCTAATTTGGAGTCTTCGGCAAAACTAATGACTATTTTAGTAAAATATGCAGAATCAGACCGAATTAAACTCCAAGCTCAAATTGAAAAATTAGAGGAAGAAATAACATGTTTGGGATCAAGTGAATCTATAGACAAAATGAGGGCTGAAATGATTTTCAGAGTCAACAAAGAGGAAGAGGTGATAAAAAAACGAAAGGCATTTAAATTTGAGCGGGATCGCCTGGATTATTTAAATGGGCAAATATTCACCTATGCGAAACGTTATGACAATGTTAAAACAAGAGCCAGAAAAACACGTAATGCACCGCCTGACAATACCACAGTTGTCCCCTCTTCATCATATGCTAGTTCACTTGGCAGTGAATCAGAAAATGAGGGTGTTAGAAATACAGCGGTGGGGTTTACCAAGCTGTCCCTGGCGCAAGAAGTGAGCGTAATGTGCCAGGATCGTCGGGATACCTTGAGACCCCGCTTTCAAACTGGCGGGCAAAACGCAAAAGGGCCAACAGAAAACGTAGCGAAAGATGCAAATGCCGGGCCTGGAAAAACAAACAGTGCAAACTCACAACAACAAAAAAAGCACTGGAACAGGAAGAACACAAAGAAACAGGCACCAGCCCCTGCTCAGTAGTGAACCTTACCTCATTGGAACTCTCTGTCAAATGATACAAAGATCCTAAGTCTTGGTTTGACATACTGCCCTCCATGCAATTTTAATTATGCAGATGTAAGAATGGACGCCTTTAGATTTATTAGGAAGTTGAAACTTAAAAAATTCTTCAAATTGCAACTCGCAAAGAAAAAAAATCCGGAAATTCCTAACAGTCCAATTTTTCTTAATGTTGAAGATCGTACTGATTTTGAAGATATTTGGGCTTTACAGGAAGAAGTGTGTGGATCTAGGCAGATCCCTCTAGTTGCATCCATAATTGATGTAGCGACCTGTGTTACTCCATTTAAACCGAAATCAGTGTTTCTTCCCACTTCAAAACATGATAATTTTGATGTATACCAGGACCTGATCACGAAAGATCTAAAAAAACTGTACATAACTACCCACAAAAAACATACAGTGGTGAACAAAATGAATCAAAGTTACCATACGTTGATAAAAAAGCTGGAGTCAGACCAAAATATTCTAGTCCGTCAAGCGGACAAAGGCGGCAATGTAGTTCTTTGGCCACGCCAAATGTACATTGATGAGGCGGAATCCCAACTCAAGGATCAATCGTGTTACAGAAAGAGCAATCTGGGAGCAATCAAATTGGCATGGCAGTATCAAAATGCAAAATTGGTTGCGTGGAGAAGTTCCAATCTAATCACTAAAGAGGAGTTTGGATTTCTAAAGAAGGAATTTCCTGTTATACCAACATTTTATTTACTTCCTAAAATCCATAAACGACTAGACAATCCACCAGGGCGTCCCATAATCTCGGCCATCAACAGCTTGACTGAGAATATGTCATCATATATAGGCTATTTCTTACAGGACAGTGTAAAGAATTAGAGCTCTTATGTGCAGGATTCATCTGATTTTATACGAAAGTTAAACAATGTTCCATGGAATTCTGAATGTATACTAATCACATTAGATGTTGCCTCTTTGTATACATCGATACGTCACAACGATGGCATCGCAGCAGTTAAATACTATCTAAACCAACTTACTATTCATTTTTCTGCACACAGTGCCATGCTAATCTCCATGATCAAAATTTGTTTAGAACAAAATTACTTCCTTTTTAACAATCAAGTGTACCAACAGGTCAGGGGGGTAGCCATGGGGGCCTGTTTTTCACCCAGCCTAGCGTGCTTGCACATGGGCTGGTGGGAGGAGCAGGTCCTCATGGGCAAACATCGTACCATCATGGAAAAGCATGTTCCTTTATATCTCAGGTACATTGATGACCTCTTTCTGATTTGGCAGGGCACTCTAGAGGAAGCAAGCTCTTTTGTAAATCATTTGAACACGAATGTCTTAAATCTAGAATTCACTTCTACTATGAGTACATCTTCAGTTTGTTTTCTAGATTTGGAAGTATATACAGAGTCTGATAAATTGGCAACCAGGCTACATAGGAAGCCAACTGCGGGAAATACTGTCCTTCATGCAGCAAGCCAACATCCCCTTCACCTAATACGCAGTATCCCCTTCGGGGAGATGCTGCGCATTAGGAGAATTTGTAGCTCAGAAATAGAATGTTCAAAAGCTCAGGAGGCCAGCAAAATACGCTTCCTTGCCAGGGGCTACTCGTAAGGGATAATACAGAAGGCAATAGTTCGCTCGAATAACATAACCAGAGCTCAGGCACTAGTTCCTAGAATAACATCAGACATTTCCTGCACAAAATCAGTATCAGAATCCTCAGGAGTTATAGTTACCTACAACAGACAACACAAGGAAATTCGCAAGATTTTCTCCGCAATTGGAACCTGGTGACCGGGGATCCGGTCATCGGGGACCTAGTTGGTAAAAAACCCGAATTTTCCTTTAGAAAATCAATCTCTATGGCCAAAAGATTGGTCAAAAACCATTTGGATCAGCCATCTTCAAAAACTTTTATGGCTCTTAGCAAGGGTTTTAAAAAATGTTCAATCTGTAAGGCATGTAAACATGGTTGTAGCAAAACACAATACTCAACACCTTTTAAAGCTGAACCTGTTTTGATTTCGAAACAACTTACCTGTAAGACTGAGTTTGCGGTCTATGTGCTGCAGTGCCCCTGTGAGTTTCGTTATGTGGGGAGCACCCGTCTACCGGCTCACAGGCGGATACTGCAGCACATAAGAGCAATTAACACCAAAGACCAGTGATATCCCGTAGCTCGTCACTTTGAGAGCACTCATGACAGTGACCCAAAACATCTCACATACTATGTCATCGATTGTGTTTTGCCACTAAAAAGAGGTGGCAACAGAGAAACACTTTTAAGGGTCTTGGAAACTCGTTAAATCCTGGAGTTAGACAGTCGTACCCCTGGGGGTCTTAACGCCAGTGAGGATCTGTACACGTGTTTATGAAAAATCACTGTGAACAACTATATCAATATTTAACCGGTAGGATCCTATAATGATATTATGATGCTCTATTTATGAAGTGATGGGTTTGATCAGATGGACATTCTATGAGACTTAATCAGTTTGCTCTGTTGTTTTGCTGTAGCTTAACATCTATTATAAAATCCAAGATTTGTGGTAGGGGCTCCTGCCACTGTATTTTGAAACAATGCAGAAAAAAAGATTTATGAAATTTATGATTATGCACTTATTAGCACATGCACTTTTAAGAACATTGATTGCACTATGCTGTTATTGCTGCTCCAAGACAATTTTGCTGGATTTATTGATATAAGATGTTTACATTATGCGAAATGTTGAATTGCACAGGCACTTTTTTGAAACTCCACTTGGGGTGAATGAAATTTAAGAGCCTTTTTTTCCAATTAGGAAACAGTAGACCACATTTACTGAAAAATTAACATGCCGATTTTAGTGGTTTTAGATATATATTTATTTATTTATTGATTTAAAAATGTATAGATATTTATTACTATTGTGATATGTTGCACATTTAACATCATACTGTGTATTGAATGAAATCACTCACTAAGAGTTTCATTATTTAAGGTCAGAAGACTGTCAAATTGTACAAAGTCTTTTGTTTGTTTCCTTGATAAGGAGCCTTTTGAAAAGATGTGCAAGGCGGGAATGTAGAGTCCGCCCTTTGTGACTGTTATTTAAATCCCATTGGTGGCATTGCAACCTTACCATGTGACCAAGACTGTGGAGACAGTCGAAACACGTAATTGCGGGCGAGCTAAACAATATGCATAAATAAAGCACCTTTTGTTTGGCACCAGAACTGGGTTCAACTCTTCGTTTGTCAATCCAATTGAATCACTAATTGGTGGTGCAGGCTGCGCCTGGCGAGTATTGCTTCATATATATATATGACTTTAGGTAATAACTTGTTTATGACTTCCGTATACTGAATAGATGTGTCTGCCAATTTGGGAATAACAACTGATTTACATCGAGGTTGGGGCATACAAAATGCTGCCTTAAATAGAAAGAACAACTAACCAAAATAAATTATGATCTAATTACCTCCCACTCCATGAAAATTGAAAATGATTATGAAATCGTTTTCAATAATACTGATTATAAAAAGAAAGAAAAATCAATTCAATCATAATTTTCACACATTTGAAACAAATTTGCACTTGGGTTTTTCTTTTTCCTGGGGTCACGATACAATACGGTACTTTTGCTGAAATGAATTAAGATTAATGAAGTTGTGTTATACGACTTAATTGTACTCATTCTTTGAAATTTGAAGTGGTGTTCTTTATATGATACAGTGACATATCCTATATACAAACTTCTGGTCATAAGATTTGCTTATGAAATACATAAGAAATAAGTGTTGGTAACAATTTGCACAAAAAATGCTTTGCTTTGCACAATATCAATGCTGCTAATATCGAATTCAGAAGGATTATTTATTTAGACACTGAGTCTTTTATTGTAAATAAGATGTATATATCATGAATTTTAGATATTTATGAGATATAATATATATTTTTCCTCAAAAAATTGAATCTTAGCTGCTTATGCACCACACTATTTTTCTACTGTATATAGAAGGCCAAATGAATTATGTACATACTTTTTTGTATTATTAGAAATGTCACAAATAGGGCACTATGCCTTGTATTTACAAAGAAAAGAAAAACACCATTGTTTGACTATAAAATAGAGTGAGAGACATTAATGAGTTAATGTGGGCGGATTGCTTTTACAAGGATCCGCCTCAGTGGAGTTCAGAAAAGCAATAAGTACACTTGTTGATGTCCAGTAACGTATCATGTGATCAAGTCTCTGGCTAGAGGCGAAACGCGTCATGCAGGACTGCTTGGGTGTTAATCTTCTGATGGAATAAACACTTATTTGCACAAAGGACTGGGTCTGGCTTGTTCGTTTTAATCCAGTTCGAGCAACAGAACTGGGATGTGGCAGCGTCAAGCGATACAAGTGCAATATATATATATATATATTTATATATATATATATATATATCAGGTGACTGCCATTATTTAAAATACCGTGGAATTAAGATTGTGAAATCTAAAGAAAGAGGTGGAGACAGAACTCTGGATTTACGAAAAGCAAAATCAAGATTAATTCTAGTAATTGGCACTGAAAGACCGTTTGGCCATAACTTGGATGCGGAACTACACATTCACTTTCAATAACATCTAGAATTGTCCGATAACCAAGAGAATGGTGAAGAAAACAGGGCTCTCTAATAATGAACTTGGGTTGATACAATCAAGAGAAGATTTACTGAGCAACATTCCAGAGACATTGAAATCCTTGGCAGCATTACCGTCATATCATGAAAAAGAAAGAGCTCAAAAGAGAAAAGCCTGAACATTGTAACACAATCATGATTGTCTTGAAAATCAGTTACATAAATCTTATCATCTTCTTTTTTTAAATACGAGAAATAAACATAAACCATGATGGAATAGTGATTACTTAGCAGAATGTACTTTACAATTTATTGTCCACAAAAGAAAACATTTTAACATATGCCCTAGTCACAATTCCAAAACAAAAAAGGACACTCCTTAGGGAAATTCATCTTTTAAGAGACAAATCCTTTTATATAGCTTACAAATGAAATCCTTGGTTCTTTTCTTGAAAATTTACTTTACATTATATTGTAAATGCCCGAATATTTCAATAACATTCCTTTTGGAAACAAGATTTCTAATCCATAAGTGGAGAACTAACTTCTGTACTATGCCAGAAATCTGTGCACTAAGTCCTCCACAGTGGGATAGAAAAACGAAGCAATATCTAATTGATAACTTGTGCAATGTTCAACACCATGATCAAATGCATTTCTTTTTACTCTTCCTCTTAACCACTTGCTCAACTTGTGTATATACATGATCTTATGAAACTGTTTCAGGCAGATTGAATGCATTTGTAAATAACATGACATTTTAGTCAGGATTGACAAACGCCTAAGGGCCCATTAGGATGGCGGGCGGACTTTGTCTGCCCGCCATCCCGACGTAAAACAGGACTGCCCATCATGAGGGCCGCGGTCCCGTGGGGGCCATTAGGATGCGCCCGCCACACTGGCGGCCGCATCCCGCATTTTTTACATTGCGGTGGGTGGTGCTGAAAGCACCGCCCGCCTCAATGCTAAAAATGCACATTGTGCACTTCAAAGTACAATGTGACAGGCACCGCGTGGTGCCTGCCACATTGTACAGTGAAGTGCAGGAGGGTACCATAGGTACCCCCCATTTGAACCCCCCAACCCCCGGAGTCCCTGGGGGCCCACAATGGGCCCCCACAAGACATTCCTGCATGTCCCCACACACACCCTAAAATGGATGGCAGTGTCTAACAGACACCGCCACCATATGAAACCCTTTTCCACCCGGTCAACTCCTTGACTGGGTGGAAAAGCGGCGGACGGTCTTTCCGTCCGCCGCGGTCCCACGCCATTGTAATATGGCAGGGGGGGAAATGGGTGGCAGGCGGGGTAGATTGTCATGGCGGATTGCCACCACCCGCATGGCGGTGTCGATCCGCCCGACATACTAATGGGGCCCTTAGTCTTTCTTCTAATAGAAAGAAATGTGGGAAATTGGACTGAGCACTTTAAATGAGACATTCTAGGCCCTGGGACTCTATGGTCCAGTAGAAGGCTGAAAGCCGAAACGCGTAGACCGTCCTCTACCGTTTGTTTTTGCACAATGGTTAATCAAAGCACTTTATGGAGTACCTTTGAGTGTGGTGCTGTGATCCTTTGCCGAATCTGACTGGAGGAATCTTGAACATATATATATATATATTCAAAACGCCTTTCATGTATAAACTGCCTCTTCCTAACCAAGAGTTGCTTCGTTGCTGGGGGACCCCACAAAAGCAGGTCCCATTTAATTCATATCAAAACTCCTCCAGTTTTGTCGACGAGAAACAAAGCCTTGTGTGGTTTTTAAAAAATCTACAATTTTAGTGTATATGAAAAAAAACTTGTAGTTTTTTCAATTCGTTGTCTTTCAACTGTTGTTGTAATATACAAAAACGCTTTTCTTCCAACTTACATGAATGTTGTTAAATCATGTAAATTAAATACAGTATAAAAAATACATACAAAATTACGCAATTAAAATTTTAATTATGATTTAAATTTAAATTTGCCTTCACGATTTTAAAATATTGCCCAAGTGGGCCTTCAATTGATTATGGCGTTTCCATCTTCTAATAATCCTGCCCTAGTGGGTTTAAACAGTTATTGTGCACAATTTGATTTCAACTCACAAGTCTAAAAATACTATGTGTTTCAAAACTAACTCTATTTCTGCATTTCATCACTAAAATCAGACACATCTTTCAATATCAAACTAAATGAGTGTTCAGATCCTCTTCCATATTTAAACCATCTGGCTGTTTTGAATTTAATTCCACAATATACAATTACTCCAATTTTCTTAGTTTTCTTTCTTGATTCCTGCCCCTTGGGTTTTTTTCTATGGCATCTATCACATAATAAGTCAATCCCCTCAAATCCTTGTTATGGAACCTCAAAAATGTCTGCGGACAGGATATGATTGGTCACCATTTTTCACGGCCCTCAGATGCTAAAGGATTTGCTTATGTACCTCAAAGATTGTGCTGCCCACGAACCTCAGACCACAAGGGAACTGGAGCACGTAGACAGCATAATCTGTTTTGCAAGAGAATTTTCCTTTTATTTTCCTCATATCCTTACTCAAACCTAGTCTAGATCTTTCTGTATTCACCCCATGTATACATGCTTTGCACTTAGTGCATTTCACAAAACCTTGACACCTTGTTAGCCAGGAAGTTTTAGACTGGGGGTTCCTTAGGACATTTTTGACCAGTGCTTGTTTAAAGGACCTTGCTCTACGGAATGTGATTTGCGGCCTCCCAGATATTGTTTTACCAAAGATTGGGTCGTTCTTGATCAAATGGCAGTGTTTATTACAAATACTTCTTAGTTTATCATGTTGAGCACTATAAGTTGTTACAAATCTGCATTGTTTTTGGGCATCCATTTTTTTCTTTTCTTTGTCTACATCTTTCTTAACAAACAAAATGTCCTCCCTCTTTCTTTCATTAGCTCTATAAATTGCATTATCCATCCAATCTACTGGGTAACCCCTTTCTTTAAACCTTTGTCTCAATACCTTCATTTCTTTTGTCGTCTCTTTTTCATTACTACAATTGCGTTTGGTGCATAAACACCCCCGTAGGGAGTCTTCTTTTTAGATCCACCAGATGAAAGCTCTTTGTATGTAAGAGTGTATTACTGGAAGTTGGTTTCCTATACAGTTTGGTTTCAACTTTTTCATTTTCTATATACACTGTTAAGACTAAAAAGTTCACACTAGTTTGACTTATTTCACTGGTAAAACTCAAGTTAAGATCATTATGTTGTAATTCATTGATGAATGATTTTGCCTCCTCTTCAGTACCCCTCCATACCAAAAACAGGTCATCAATGTACCGACTCCAGTGCATAATATGCTTTTCCCATTGTTTTTGATATTGCGACCAGACCACCTGCTGCCCCCACCAGCCCATATGCAAATTAGCATAGCCGGGGGTGAAGCAGGTGCCCATAGCCATGTCGCAAATTTGATGGAAAAGTACTCCATTGAACAAAAAATAATAATTACTTGTCAAACACATTTCAATCATACTTAATATCATTTGTGTATGAGACCATAGTGTAATTGGCATCATCCCCATGAAATGTTTGATTGTTCTCAGACCATAGTTATGGCGGATGCTTGTATATAGTGTTGACACGTCAATGGTTACTAATAAATAGTCATCTTTGCATGGTAGATCACAGATACCCTTTAAAAAATCACCAGTGTCTTGAATATAAGACAGCAAAGATTTAACCAAGGGGTTTAAAAATGAATCTACATACTTAGAAGAATATTCAAGGGCACTCCCCAGTGCCGAAATATTGGGTGCCCCGGGGAATCTGAGATGTTTTTATGGACTTTTGGAATTAAATGAAAAAACAATGTAATTGGTTGATCAATTGCAAGAACCTTATATTCATCATGATTGAGTAGCACTTGTTCATACCAACATTTTAACTTCACATTATAGCTGATATTGCTTGCCATCATATCTTTTTCTTCCACCCTTACATAGCACTTTTTATTAATAAGATGTTTATAGGGTTCTGTTAAATATTTCTGCTTGTCCCAGAGGACTATTTTTCCTCCCTTTTCTGCATTTCGCACAATGCAGTTATCATTTTCTGATAGTTTTTTAATTAAAGCCAGATATTCCTTATGTTTTACAATGCTATGTGTACTCCTTTAGTCTCTCTCACTCAATTGAACACTTAGTTATTTAAATTCATTAATCACAATTTCACAGAAAACATCTATCCCGTCTCTAGCTGACATTGGCATAAAATGTGAGGTAGGTCTGAAGTTGGTTGGTCCCTCTTGAACAATTGATAGGCCTTCTTCTTGCGCAATTTGTTCTGCTCTTGTTTCATTTCATCCTATGATATTTTCCATGTCCATTTCCCTGAGCTCATCATTAGGTCAAAGTCTTCGACTTGTGATCCTTCTTCATGGGGAATACGTGCACTAGTAATAGAGGTAGATCTTTGAATTTGATTCACCAAAAAATGCTTCTTTAATTTTAGTGCTCTGATAAATTTGAATAGATCTATCCTAGTCTGGACATAATCCAAGTTAGCTTCAGGGCAGAATGTTAATCCCAATTACAAAATATCTTCTTCTTGACTGGTGAGAGTCACATTTGTCAAGTTGATTATTGTTGCGTTCTTCTTGTAAAAAATCGAATTCATTGATTACTGATGGTATCCGGCCTTGCATTTGCAAATCGTCATCATGATCTGTTTCAACCTCTGAGATTTGGATGCTACTATTCTCAGAGTGCACTTCTTGCATTGGTTTACCTGACTGCATCTTGTTACGCTTAATGCTATTGATTTTTTTTAGCAAAGGTATATATCTGGCGCCTGTCATAATCTTGTTTGTCTCTGATAAACTTTAGAGCTTTTCTCTCTTTTATTGTAGTTTCCAATTTCTTCATTCTATCTTTCATTGCTTCTTTAAACTTTTTTATTTGTTCTTGATCTTCCTCTTTGCTGAAAAGATCAGACAGTGCCTCCATTTCTGCAAGTATTTTCTTATGGTCGATGTTCGCATATTTTATCAAAATGGCCAACATTCTTCTTGGGGAATCCTTATTATTCGCAGCCCACTCCCGTAGCATATCGGGATTTGGTTCCTCATAGGTTGGCGTTACCATTATATGCAAACATCTGGGCACTCGCTGTACTTCTAGGTACCACTGTAGGGACTTTGACTCGCACCATTTTGAAAGTTCTAAGCGTTGAAGTTTTTCTAAGCGTTTTAATAGGGTATTCAAACCCTTCTGGGCCGCCCCAGAGCTTTTGGTTGTTTCTGTACATTCATCATTAAATATTTGTGAAGCTGCTTCCTCATGTTCCTTTATCTCTGTGGCTGACATTTTTATACTATATTTACTGGACCTCCCGATTAAACCCCAACTGTTTATGTAATTCGCATGTCAAATACACTATACATCAAACTTTACTCTCTCCCGCAAATTTGCACTCGAAACACGTTTTTTGACAAGTGGCTGAATAAAGATTTTTTTAAAACCTCACAAGGCTACGTTTCCCTCCGACAAAACTGGAGGAGTGCTAGACCTCGTCTTGATATTAAGCAACAAACCACTGATAGAGAATATTGTTATGAGCACCACTGCCTCACATGAAATTACTGAATACGACTATGAGCACGGGATAGATCAATTTGGGATTATTTCCATGAGTAGTTCATTTCACTGCTTCCTTGTATTGACTAGACACAGACCATAGCCCTTTGTCACCAAGTTTAGACACGTAAGAATGAGATTGACTTACACTAAGTTATGTTACTAAGGGTACTATACCCAAGTGACCTAATCCTTCTAGACATATTTCTATCTATTCTCAAATCTCAGATATAACTCCTGTATCTCTATCACTTCCTCCCTCTTTTTCAGCCTGTCCTTTCGTTCAAAGCATATGGGTACTACACCCAGAGGCGCAATGTGTGACAATTTATTTTGAACCTAAAAATGAAATGTATCACTCATTTACGACTTAAAAAACCAAACAATTGGGAAAATGCATTATTTTAGACTTTCAACAGTGATTCATTTGTTGTTGTGAATAATGCATGTTTTTTCTAAAAAGAAGTCTCCGTGTGATGTTTGTAAACACGGAGAAACTTTCTTCCCTTTTTATGATTTCTGTCAGTATTTAAATGATGAGAAAAAAATGGTGGTCATGTGACCAAGAGCCCGTGAGCTCGAAACGCGTCGTTTGTTTATGCCCAAATAAACAACTTCTTCCAGTACCTGATGGTGTGGCTGGTCATCCTTTTCCCGATTGTGAGGACTCCGTGGATATATATATATATATATATATATATATATATATATATATATATATATATATATATATGACCAAGCCCCGTTCGCGGGGCGAAACGCGTCATGGAGGGCACTTGCTCTGCACTTACTGCTGATTAAATGCACTGCTGAAAATATATTTTTGGTGCTGGCTCATCTTTTCAACTGAAGTGATTACTTTGGAGGTCTGCGCCCGTTTAAGCTGCGTCCAGAGCAGTTGGGAGTTTGTTTTATATATATATATATATATATATATATATATATATATATATATATATATATATATATATATATATATATATATTCACAGAAAAAACCATAGGTTATAGTGGATATATAGTTAGGAATTTGCATTTACAAAACCTTGAAAATTCAATGAAAAAACCATTAGTTTTAGGCCATATATAGTTAGGGATTTGCATTTACAAAACCTTATTTTACTCGCATAAAACCATTGAAATTCCATATATAGTTAGATGCGCTAACTATATATCGCGCACCCGCAATCCACTGCTGATGATGTCACATATTACATCATTCATGACATGGTCAGTGACATCACTGATGACATCACTGATGACAACTCAAATGACATCACTGATCACAATATCCAGTGACTGTATGTTTCTGTAAAGTTAAAATATGTCTTACATATTGAAGAATGAGTGGATGTATAAGTGTCTGGATGAAGGATTTAGTAGGTGCATGACTGACTGTATGAGTGAGTGATTAAATGTGTCTCACTGAGTGCATAGGTTAGTGATTAAATTGTATTAATTTGTGTATCATTATATCTGTTGTTCTGTAAACTGCTGCATGTGTTGATCAGTAGCTATATAAATACCTATATGGGTTATTCATTGGTTGCTCAAGTATTTGTATGGGAGACTGAGTATGTGTGTGGGTGGCTGGGAGGTGTGTGATTCTGTGCATAGATGTGTAAGCAGTTGATTCACTAGGTGTATGAGTTCAAGAGTGCATGTGGAAACAGCTATATGGGCGGTTGACTGTGTGCATGAGTGTATTGGTGAGTGAATGGATATCTCAGTGCTACATGTCAAAGTAAGTACATATGTAAAACACAGTACATGTGAGAGTTAACATATATAAATAACTGTGCATAACAGCCAGTGAATGTGTGAGTGGCTGTATGGATCATTGTGAACATGTATCAAGGATTGTATAAGAGAGTAAATATGTATTAGAATATGTTTCAATAAGTAAGGTGTGTATAACTGTATAGTTGAGGAATTGGAGGTGTGTTTGATTCTTTGCATGACTGTCTAGGTGTATGAGTAACTCCATGGATGAGTGACAGTCTGTGAGTGTCTGTTTTCACTGAGTGTATCTAAGGATATATCAGAGTCTGTAGAGGTTCATCGTATTAACACATGAATGATGTCATCTGTGATGTTGTCAGTGATGTCATTTGAGTTGTCATCAGTGATGTCATCAGTGATGTCATTTGAGATGTCATCAGTGATGTCATTTGAGTTGTCATCAGTGATGTCACTGACCATGTCATGAATGATGTAATATGTGACATCATCAGCAGTGGATTGCGGGTGCGCGATATATAGTTAGCGCATCTAACTATATATAGAATTTCAATGGTTTTATGCGAGTAAAATAAGGTTTTGTAAATGCAAATCCCTAACTATATATGGCCTAAAACCAATGGTTTTTTCATTGAATTTTCAAGGTTTTGTAAATGCAAATTCCTAACTATATATCCACTATAACCTATGTTTTTTTCTGTGAATTTCATTGGTTTTTTAATAGCAAATATGAAAAGCTTTAAAATGTCAAGTACGTGATAGATAAAAACATTTTCGTATTTATGCACGCTGATGTGCTTTGAACGCTGCACCCCCCCCTCCCCTCTTTTCTCTTAGTAGTACTCTCTCTTTGCAGATAGTGAACGGTAGTTAACGCAGGCCTTTGCCCCCGTTGTAATCCGTCGTGCCTGCTTGTCTCTCCATTTGATTGATTGTTATCCAAGCATTTACTGTTTTAGAAAATGGTTCTCTTTGGATCATTCTCTATTTACAAACAAGCACAAAGTCGCAATACTCTGTTTAGTCTTTGCAGATAGTGAAAAATCGTGTAAAAAAATAAAAGTAATCGAGCAAAATCAGTAGGCCACTAATTGGATCTCTTTTTGACCTCGCTAAAATAGAAATATTAGGAACAACCCTTCATGAGAAATACGAAAATAGTGAGATGAACTGAGCTCCACACCATGAGGGCTGCAAGACAGCTCGACTCCGTCACCCACCCCGCCCAAAATAACGACAAACCCTATGCAAATATTAAAAATATAGACAACACACCAGCAAAGAAACAGGGTAAAACATTTTATTAAATAACTATTTACATAACTATTTTATACTTTTTATTGCCCGATCCAGCTAGCTCAATCGATCGAGCATGAAACTCATGCACTCTGATAGCAAGCGTTGCTACTGATGCTATGCAGACCAAAACTGGTTTTCAGTTTGTACATTTTTCTAGATTTTTCAATCCAAGGTTGGTTGACTTTGTAGAACGATGGCTTCAGATTTTCAACATACGGTGTGGTGGCGCGGACTGGGAGGGGGCGCTTCGCTCCTGCCCCCTCCCCAAGTAAGATTTTCATACGTGAAAGTACGTTAATGGTTTTGGTCCCTCAGTTGCTTCAATGTCACTGCCATTCTCAAATGGCATAAGTTCTGGATGTTGGGTGCCATAGTTAAGAGTTCTGAGCAGTGCTTCTAACACTGTCTGAAGCTTATTTCCACCTACTGCAGCTTCACTATTCTCAAAGTAAGTGAGTGTCGTTTGTGGACCTGACTGCATTAGAAAACAATGTGATATGTTACCTTCCTAAACAGCTTGACGGAGGCCCCTGAGGGGCGGTGTGATGGCCATGGACTCGGAGAAGACGCTTGGCTCCGACACCCTCCCCAAGTCTTATAGCACTGGTGTAGCCTGAGATCGCCCCCGACATAGGCGGCCGGCTCCCGGGGTCCGGCGGACCTTTTTGCCTTTTGATGACTCTTCAATTCTGGACCTTGTCCCACAATCCGTTTGACCTGAAGACACGCTGTAGTGGGGCGCCCCTTTACCGTTTCAGTTGCCATTCCGCCCGCTTTTGCTACACTGTGCCTCTTCCGCCATTCAGCTGTTTACCGCCCGCTCTTGCGACTACAGCGTCTCGCTCATCATGTAGTTGAGTTGCTCCCGCTCTTGCGGTGCAGCGATAGGCGGCTGCCACAGGACTCTCAAAATGGCGGCCGGCTCTTCGGTTTTGGGCCTGGTCCACTAAAATGGCCCTGGGACACCTTTGAACTCGGACGCTTCCCTGATAGGGCTTGGGTCCCATTCTCGAAAGCGTCCCCTCAGCCGTGAAGATTCTACAAAAGTCTTGGGGGCCTCCGACTCCCGCAGGCTTCTGGTGGGGAGCGGCTGCCATGTCTGCTCGTGGAATGGCCACGACGGAGCTACGAGATGGTAGTGCTCTCATGCTGACGCCAGCTTTAGTCTGAAACATCCAGAAACACTGTAGACTACCAATTCGATCAGTTCCGGTAGCGCCCCAACATGACCCGGAAGAGAAGAACTTGCCCTCCCCTCTTTGACTGATGGTTCTTGTTGCCTGTCCCCTCTGTTGTCATTTAACAGAACTTTTTGGACTGCTGAAAGGGGTTGTGTTCCGAACGCTGGTTGGTGGAGACATTTTGACTATATTCTTGACCTACGTTGTCGCGTAATGCGTTATATGACACGCCGCGTTAGCGCACCCGGAAGTGATCCGAGGCGCGGCGCGCAGCGCGTAACGTAAGCATAACAGGTCATGTGACTTGTTAATAAAACTTTTCATTGGTTCATTTTACTTTTGTTATTTTAATGATGAAAAGCTTGGTCATATGACCTAAAAATTACGCTTTTTATTGTTTTCGAACATTATTTTTTTTTAAACATATGTTATAATATTCCAGGCTAATGTACTTTCCCGGAAAATTTACAACTGTCCTGCAAGTAAAATATATTCCTTTTTCGAGAAAAAGGGCGTTTCTTCGTTCCATGACGGAGCCGTTGAGTAAAAGAGATTCGGCCTGCTGTCTTAGTCGCCGATACGCCTGATTATCAGATTCTTATCGATCACTTTATGTTGCAGAAATGAAAAACACAACTGCCCTTGACCATTTATCTTTACTGCGTTCCTACATATTATACCTTTTATCCGTCATGTAATTGGACTGCTTTATTTCACTTGCCTTTTACTGATTCGAAAACAGTGACTAAAAGTAAAAACTTTACCAATGTAAATACTACTCCAGTGTTTTGTTTTAAAAACCTTTATTGTGAAAATGTCAGTATACAAATACGGGCCTATAACCACGTGGGCCGGCCACGGAGCAAACTGAAATCGTATATGATGAGGAGACATTTACACTGTAGAGGAACGTAACGAGCGGGCCATTAGGTTGCAAGAACAAAGGTGTCTAACAGTTGCGGAATCGGTGGACGTACATTTTGTAATTAAAATAAGACAGGGCCACTTACAATAACATTTTCTAGATATACATTTGCGGGCAAGGAGTTACGAGTCCCATTTATACCGGCGCCATTTTGGGCGAGGCCGGGCAGGTCCAAGATATAGTCAAAATGTCTCCACCAACCATCGGCCAGACCAGAACCCCTTTCGGCCCTTTATGCTACAAGATGGTGTCTTCCATTCAGAAAATATTGTTGGCAGCATTTTGAAATGAAACAGAAACAGCCGTTCTCCTAGTGAGTTTCGCATTGTTACATTTAGGAAGAATGTTGAAGAGTAGTATGTGGAAAATCTGAAGCCATTGTTCTACAAACTCTCAATCAGACTTCGATGGAAAAAAAAATCCTGAAGAATGTACAAACTGAAAACCAATTTTTGTCTGTATAGCATCAACAGCAACGCTTGAGTCAGCTTTGTGTCAAGCCGCCATTTTCATTCAATCAATAGCATCCCCCTGCACACATTCAGGGACCTGGTCGTGTCTTCAGATGAAACGGATTGTAGGAAAAGAAGCAGAAAGGAAAAGGAAAAAAGTTCCGCCGGACCTCGGGAGCCGGCCGCCTATGTCATGTGCGACCTTTGGCCACACCAGGGCAATAGTGAAGCTGCAGCAGGTGCAAATAAGCTTCAGACAGTCTTACAAGCACTGCTCAGAACTCTCAACTGAGGCACTCAACATCCAGGACTTGCCATTAGGATCTTGGCGCCTTGTGCTGGTTCCGACCTATTCACACATCGGTCCACTACTGACATCACCTCATAAGCCAACGGGGCACCCCACGCCGACTTTCGGCGCAGCATTGTAGGATGGCCACACCAGTGCGGCAACTTGCTGGACACAACCTCGGTGCCATCGGGATCTCGGCGCGTTCGACTCACTGTACCGCAAGAGTGACCGCAACTCAGCTGGACACGCTGTCTTTCGGCGCAGCATTGTAGGATGGCCACACCAGTGCGGCAATTTGCTGGACACCACCTCGGTGCCATCCGGATCTCGGCGCGTTCGAGTCACTGTACCGCAAGAGTGACCGCAACTCAGCTGGACACGCCGTCTTTCGGCGCAGCATTGTAGGATGGCCACACCAGTGCGGCAATTTGCTGGACACCACCTCGGTGCCATCCGGATCTCGGTGCGTTGTGCTGCCTTCGGCCTATTCGCACATCGGTCCGCTACTGACGCCGCCTCACGTGCCAACGGATTTTCTACGCTTTTTGTAGCCCTATGCCGCATAACAGGTCATGTGACTTGTTTGTAAAACTTTTCATTGGTTCATTTTACTTTTGGTTTCCTAAAGATGGAAGGCTTGGTCATATGACCTAAAAATAACACTTTTCATTGGTTTAGAACATTTTTTTTTCCCAAACGATGAAAGCCCCACCTTGTTTCTGGATCATTCAGACTGAAGCTGGCGTCAGCATGAGAGCACCACCATCTCGTGGCTCCGTCGTGGTCATTCCGCGAGCAATCATGGCAGCCGCTCCCCACCGGAAGCCTGCGGGAGTCGGGGGCCCCCAAGACTTTTGTAGAATCTTCACGGCTGAGGGGACGCTTTTCGAGAATGGAGCCCAAGCCCTAGCAGGCAAGCGTCCGAGTTCCAAGGTGTCCCAGGGCCATTTCAGTGGACCAGGCCCAAAACCGAAGAGCCGTCCGCCATTTTAAGAGTCATGTGGCAGCCGCCTATCGCTGCACTGCAAGAGTGGGAGCAACTCAATAACATGGTGAGCGAGACGCTGTAGCCGCAAGAGCGGGCGCAACTCAGCTGGATGGCCGCCACCTGGGGAGGCCCGTTCACGCCGCCTCCCCCACGCACCCCCCCCCCCCGGGCCGCCGCACGCCAATTTTCGGAGCAGCATTGTAGGATACCAAAACCAGTGCGGCAGTTTACTGGACATCACCTGGGTGCCATCAACATCTCAGCGCGTTCTGCTGCCTTGGGACTATTCGCACAACAGACCGCTACTGACGAGGCCTCCCCCCGCACCACCCGGGACGCCCCACGCCAATTTTCAGAGCAGCATTGTAGGATCCCAAAACCAGTGCGGCACCCAGGCGACATCACATGGGTGCCGTCCAGAACTCTGCACGTTGTGCTGCTTTGGGACTATTCGCACAAAAGACAGCTTCTGACCATTGTTGCTTTTTTGGGTGAAAAATGTTTAAATGTTTTTACAGTTTTTGTTCCGTTCATTGTAGTTAAAAGTTAATAAAGTTTTAAAATCTAACTTTGTTGGAGTGCTATATATGTTTAAAAAATCGGGTGAATGGGGCCTTGAATCGGGTTATTGTCATGTGTGGGCTTTGCAAGTGTACTGCTACAAGATCGGACATTTCAAACTCAAATGCACGTTCTTTTTCTTACCTTTCCGAAGCATGGAGCGCAATAGCAGGCAGAGAAAGGGTGATGCACGTGTTGAACACTGCCTGGCCTGGCAAGTTGCTGGCAGTGCCCCCCCCCCGCCCGCTCCTGAAAGAGGGCACACACACACCGCCGCCCCGAGTACTTCACAAATCTTTAAAAGACCATGCGCTTGTTCATGAGGCTTAAATGGTTTATCACCCCTTCTAGAACCCCTGCATCGACCCTCTGACGTTTCCTGGAAGAATTAGCACGTAACACAATACCAAGGCCTGTCAGCTGAAACCCCCGAGAAATCATGGGGCATATTATCAAGGGGGTTTATTTCCGCTTTTTTGGCTTTAACCACATGGCTGCTAGGCGTTTTCCCCCCCCTGTGCTGGAAAATGCCATTTTAGTGGCACCATGACGAGCTCAGCTCGTCATCAGCACACGACACCCGTGGGTGATGACGAGCTGAGCTCGTCATCAGCATCGAAAGGGTTAAAAGCCAAAAAAAAAGAGATAAAATTATCTCCCTATTACCAAGCTGTCGCTAACACCAGTTAGTGACAGCTAAAAGGAGATAGCGACCATCTTGGGCCCCGCTTTGCATATCAGTGATATTTATCACTAATGACATGCAAAGTGGGCGTGCCAAGATTTTAGCGACTGGAAACAGTCCCTAACCATCGCTAACTCCTATTACCAACTTTTGGAGATATTCGCGCTAAGCGCGAATATCTCCAAAACCTAACACCTGACCTGAGCAGTTTTAGCCATGTTATCCAATGGGAAGTGGATAACATGGCTAAGAGCATTTGCTGGATAATGCATGAATATCGCTGACTTTTCAACGATATTCATGCATTGCGGCCGTTTTTTATCGCATTTGCGATACACCTTGCTAATAGCAAGGTTTATGTGCGATAAAATTCGCCGATGTGCGGCGATAATTTTTGTCTCTAAACAAGTTAGAGACAAAAAGTATCGCTAGTTGTTGGTAATATGCCCCCGGGTTTTTCCTTGCAGGAATCGGGAAGCGAAAGACTAGCACTGAAATCAGTAGTCTCACGCCTGAATCGGGAGGGTTGGCATGTCTGGATACTCTACAGCTGGGGCCATAAACTACATCCGCAGGGCTAGGTGATAGCCTAGGTCCGGCCTGGACAATCGGACACAGAGGAAGAGGAGTGTCAGAGGGTGCGGTAGTGAATAGGGTAAAAGGGAGGTGTCGGGCGGGCACAGGGTGTGATTCTCAGAGAAGAGCAGCGCAGATGGGGGGAAGTATATGGCCCATGCATGAGAGAAAGAGCGGGGGTGACCAGTGCGTGGGGGAGATGCTTGCGAGGGTGGGGAGCCATGCTGAGGATCGGCGGCGTGCAGAGAGTGGCACTGGTCAAGGCATCTAAAATGGCTGCCGTGCACGACAAAATTGTGGCATTGGACAAAAACGCAAGATGGCGCAGACAATGTTTATCAATAAGGATTCATTTATAACAAAATATTTACTCGCAGTGACAAAATGGTGGTCAACACTTCCTGATTTCCATCGAATCGAACGTTAACAAACGTCACGCAGCAAAAAAAAAAAAAAGCTCACGCACAGAGCAGTTTTTAGCCTTGTTATCCAATGGAAGGTGGATAACATGGCTAAGAGCATTTGCTGGATAATGCATGAATATCTCTGACTTTTCAGCGATATTCATGCATTGTGGCCGATGTGCGGCGATAATTTTTGTCTCTAAACAATTAAAACGAAGCACAAAATGGCGAATTCCCGTTTCGCTACCAGTTTGCGGCCCAGTTCGCGGCCCGTGAAGCGCTTCTACCGTGAAAAATCATTTTTTTTTTATTTTCCCCACGGGACCCTTTAATAACCCCAACAACATTCCTAGGGGGTCAAGAGGGGTATACCTTGCCCCCTTTCAATAAATTCCCCCTTCGTTTTTCACCTCTTCTTCTCTCTCGATCCTACCGAGAGATAAGATGGCAGCCGCTCCGGACTGTTTAGAATGTTGACAGACACCGGAGAGCCAATCAGCTTTCTGCGCGCAAAGTTCCGTTTCGCGAAAAGTAAGCGGACCGGATCGCTGCCCGGAGCGCTGTTACAGATATATATCTTGTTTTGAACGTTAATTTCTCAAAAACTACTGGAGCACATATATTGAGACCTAGCAAAGGCACATCGGGCTAACAGTCCCTACAATTTTGCCAAGTTTCGTGCAAATCCATTCAGCCGTTCGAGCTAAAAGTGAGGCCAACCGCCCTATGGAAATTAACATGGGAAAAACGCGTTTTGGGACCCCCCTTTTTTCTCGGCCCCCCCTTGATGAAACCCCCCCCAAATTGTCAGGGGCTGCTCAGAAACAAAATGCTCCATTTTCCTGAAAATTTCAGCCAATTCCGTCCACAAACGCCAAAGTTATTAGACATAGAATTTTCAAAAATCCCATAGAGAAAAAATCCTAACTATATATACCTACTGGCGACCGCCAGTAGGTAATATATATATATATATATATATATACGTAATTTCATATTGACCTCTACAAAAGTATATTTTTTTTACCCAACATCATCTAAGGGTATTTCAATTACCTGCAATACTGACAGCTATTCTGATTCAAGCACGTGAATCTATGAAAGATACAATAATGGATAATAAAATAAATTACTTTCCTTTTAACTGAAGTTATCCAGTATTGGTATCTTTCATAGATTGACATGGGACCCACCCTCCTTTCCTGAGACATTCCCCTTATGACTAGGGATCTTATTCCTACTTGTGCTCGAAAATCTGAGGAAATTAGCCTCTCTAGGGAGTAGTTTAGAGGGTGCTACCACTTGACTGGTCATAATTCAAGTTTGGTCCTTTATTTTAAAAAAAGGACATAGGCTATCAAATGTATGGCCTAGTGCTATTACAGCCTATGTAATTTATACATACTGCTTTACTGTAGTATATTGGGAATCCCACTTCGATGAGGGGGAAAGATTTGAGCATGTGAATCTATGAAAGATACCAATACTGGATAACTTCAGTTACTGGTAAGTAACATATTTTCTTTTCTGTAGATTGAGCACCCATTGACTCCATAGACAGAAAGCTTCCTACAATGGCCCGAAGGAGTAGGTGCTATCTGAGAAAGAACATTACACCTATTTTGAGTGGATGGCTTTTGAAAAGCAAAAATATTGGAAAGGTTCGGTGAACAACCATCAGAAACTGACGAAGGCCATCCACCAAGCTTTTTCTTACATTGAGAGGAACCAGGGTGATGGTGGTTCCTTTCAATGTATAGAGATGTCCATTGGTCTGGATAGACCGTTAGCCCACAAACCAGGCTTTTGGGGCCTATTTTAGAATATTGCGGGTAGAATATTCAATCAATTGGTCACGGATATCCTGTCCACCATATTAAAATTGCCATAGCTGTAATGCACTTGTAATACAACAGGCAAGATATCTGTCATATTTTTACTGAGTATCCCATTCGCCAAACTCTAAATAAGCCCTCTAATCTTGATTGCAGTTGTCTGCATCCTTAATGTGGATGTTAAAATAAACCTATAAAATCCAATTACATTTATTAAAAGGCACAAATATGTACAAAAGAGTTTGTTTTTTAATCATCTTATTTTTTATTACAGGGATTTCTGATATAACCTTGGGGCTGCTTATAGGTTTTGGCGTTACTATTCCGTTGGTGATAATCATAATCATTGTGATGGTAATTAAATGGAACTCAATCAGAGCATGTTTTAAAAAGTAAAAGGTATGTGCTTTTTGATCCCATATGTGTTGGATATTTGAAACAAAAACATTTTAAATAGAAATATTGTAGTCCCACAATGAATAATGAGTAGACATTTCATTTTACTTCTGATCTTTTCTGATGCCTTCACGAGTCATATTTGACTATGTTTTCCTGATGTCCTAAAACAGGAGACTAAATATCTCCCTTTGAGTTGGTTGCTCTTTCATTTAAAACCTGCTTATTGAATTTTCGCATGCTCTATTTTCTCAACAAGAAAGGCAAAAATACAACCACTTTGAATTCCAAGCTATGCTGATCATAGGGGCATTTAATAAAGACTTTTTGGAGTATCCAGTACCCTTTTACATATTCTTACAAGCCTTTTTTAATTAACCCCCAAGTCCTCCATTATTACTATAAAAAGACAGGCACCTAAAAGTTCCTTTAACATCAGATGCCCATCAGAGGCAGTTTAAACTCTCTGTGCCCGATTCACAAAAGTAATCTGAGACAAAATCCAAACTTTACAACTTTCGGTATTCACAGAAGGCATTTAGGAATTAGAATTTTGTCTCAGTCAATATTAGGTTTTGGTCATAAGCTAAACTCAAGAAATACTTAAGTTTAACTGAGACAAAATCCTATGACTTTATAACAAAATAGGTTAAAATGCCACATTTGCATTGCAATTTTCATTTAAAATAAGCATATATCAATTTAGCATTTCTGTAACATAGAACATACGTACTTTCACTATTAAAACATAGCCTCTTTTAGTAAAGAAAAAGGCAAATTAATAGAATGCATTGCTAGCCTATAGGCTGCATAGAAAAACCATAACAAAATGAACAGGCGCCGTGCCTTTCAGACCTCAAAGACGGCCATGATCCTATCATGCTCCACAGGTGGCAGTTAGGCCAGTTCTTTTTTCTGGCTCCTTCTGTGAGAATCCTGGAGCATTGAGCTCATCAGTTTTTTACTTTTCTGTCAAGAAACATTACCTCAAATTACTTTTTTTGACCTTCATTCAACAGTTTTAATTACAAGCTTTATTTGTAACCTGTTTTTTGACTATTTTGAGATATTTTTCAGTCAGAAATGCCAGCCTTATTTAACAAATGTACTTTGTATGAAAAAAGATGCCAACAACCGATCCATACTGTGTCTGTATTGTGTGTTTGCCATCTTCTCACCAGCCAGACATGTGTTACTACTGCCAGCTGTTTTCCAGAAGGACTCTGACTGATATAGAAAGAATCAAGCTGCATTACATACAGAAGAGAGGAAAGGTGGAAACTACAAGCGGTCTTAAAGGGTCCCACGAACCTTTCAAAGAGCCCTCCTCTCACAAAAGATCTTAGCACAGGGGCAGAAAGGAAAAGAGAAAACACTGCTGTACACAACGTCAATGTAAAGGCGGTCGACATCGCGACAGTTACTTCTGTGCTTTCCGTCAGCATCACGATCGACAACTGAATGCTATCTGCAGCATGCAATGACATGGAGGGAGACATTGCCGCCGAGACATTCAGTGCCAACTCCGTCACCGAAGAAAATGTAGATGTGAAGACTGTTTACTTCGGTGTCAGGTGCTGAAGTCTACACATCTTCGTCACAGTCAGAGAGACATTGAAAAACAGGCTTGGGTCGGCGTTGAGAACTTCTCTACCATGCTACCAGTTGACGTCAACAACCCAGTTAGATCTGCTATGACAGTCGAAGTCAAAAAGTCCACCGACGTCAGGACATAGACGTTCAGTATTGAGAGCCACTCTGTCGTCCAGACATAGACCATCGAAGTTGACATTGAAAACTCTGCCAATGTCAGAACATAGACATTCAGCGTCTAGAGGCTCGCCCTCATCCAGACAGAGACGATCAATGTCAACAGCTTTGTCGATGTCAAGACAAAGACATTCAACATTGAGACAGTTGGAGTTGAGACCTTCGTCGTTACACCTCTTGCCACTGGCAAAGAGACAGCTGACTTCTGTTTCGCCGAAGAAGGCACACACTTGGCGTCCAGAGTCATACCGATGACGAGACCTTCCTTGACCTCAAGAGAAGTACAAGTTGCTGAATTGCAGAAATGGGCGTCTCGATATAGGCAGTCAATGTCAAGGAGGACATCATCTTCCTCAGGAATCAGGATTGTGCAGACTACTCCGGAGGGATCTCAGGTTCAGCAGAAACAGACTCCACCGGTCACTCTTTCACCATGCTAGTTGGAAATGTGAAAAACTGGAGAGGTCCAAGACATAGTCCAGATGCGGATCTTTCACAAATCTACTCTCCCTCTAGGGAATTCCTTGCAGGTTGAAGAAGGCCTACCATATGGTTAGGTCTACCTCTCCTCCTTGGGAGTTTAATGTAGTCTTTTCTAAATTAATGGGACCTCCCTTTGAACCCATACATAAAGCGTCCCTACAGCACATGACTTACCTCTGCTCACAGAGTTAGTGAGATCCAGGTTTTGTGTTCTAAATAGCCTTATCTAATTTTCCATTCCAACAGGTTGGTATTAATAATACATCCTAGATTTTTGCCAAAGGTAATTTCTGATTTTCATATTAATCAGTCTATTACCTTGTCAACTTTTTCCCGAACCATTCCACCCCTCCAGAGAGGGCTTTATATGCACTTGATCTTAAAAGGGTTTCTAAATTTTACATTGATAAAACCAATTAAATAAGGACATCTGACCATTTATTTATAAATTATGATCGCATGTTCACTGGTTTTCCTTCCTCCAAGGAAGCCATCTCCAGGTGGATAGTCTTTTGCATTTATTTATCTTACCTGTTAGCCAACAAACAACTCCTTGGCAAGCCTATGGCTCATTCTACGAGGGGCTAAGGCCTCCACTACGGCCCTTCTTAGAAATGTACCTATTCCTGAAATATGTAAAGCAGCCACATGGCGATCGGTACATACTTTTGCTCGCCATTATTGGATGATGCCCAGGTTCGGCAAGCCTTGTTAAGGAACGTCTTTGGGTAATGTACCCTAATTGTTTTTAGCTGCTTTGGTGTTCATCTGCAGATGCTAGGGATAGACTTGGTGGTCTATTCAGAGCTTATGACTATTGATGAGTATCCCCTGGAAGAGAAGGATAAGTTACTTACCTATAAACATAGTTCTTTTCCAGGCGTATTTTCATCAAAATCTTAATCAGCCCTCCCTCCTCCTCGGACGAATACCATATGCAGCAGCACACTTATGGCTTATTATCATTACACAATGTGATCCACCTTAAAAAAAGCCCTGACCTAACTGTCACCTGTGAGGCATGATAGGATCACGGAGGTCTTAGAGGTCTTAAAGGCACAGCGGCAGTTTATTCTATTATTGTATATTTATGCAGCCTAAGGGCTAACAATGCCTTCTTTTACTTTGCCTTTTTCATTATAAATAAGGAGCTATGTTTTAAAAGTGAAAGTGTACATGTTCTATGTTACAGAAATGCTAAATAGATATATGTTTATTTTAAATGAAGAATTCAATGCAATTTTGGTATTTTAGCATATTTGGTTATTTAGGCAGCATGTATATTTATGTTTATACACATATATATGTATTCTTGAGGGTACTTTGTACTTTTATTAAGTTTTTAAACATACATATATAATATATTCACTGAAAAAACCATAGGTTTCACACCAGTTATAGTTAGGAATTAGCATTTAAAAAACCTATTAAATTCACTGAAAAAACCATAGGTTTCACACCAGTTATAGTTAGCTGGAAATTTTACTGATATAAAACCATTGAAATTCCCACGTTATAGTTAGTTGGACTCACTATAACTTGCGCGCCTGCAATGCACTGCTGATGACGTCACATATTACATCACTCATGACATGGTCAGTGACATCACTCATGACATCACTGATGACACCATCCCTGTGACAGAGTGACTGACCTCCTTTCAGTGTAATGTAACCCCTGAAACACATATTCAAAAATAGAAACTAACATTTACAAAAAAGTGGCGATACCTATACCAGTTACAACAACCAATTCAGTAATTCAACCATTTATATACACATTTACTCATTCACCAACAGTTCTATATAGTCATTCATACATATACTCACTTATCATATGTAGTGAAACACCTTTACATCCGTTAACACACCGACAGTCTTCCAAAAGTTACTCACACATATACTCACACATGCAAAAAAACTATTGAACATCCATTTATTTGCATATACAGCTATACACACACTACCACCTTATTCCTAAGGAAACTTACACATACTTACTCTCTTAAACAATCACTTATAGAATCACATACTTATTTAAACAGGAACTCTTACAATCTCTCACTCTCACATTTACTCACTTATATAAATCAATACTCCATATACTAGAATAAAACATATGTATACACACTCATATATAAAACATATTTATTTTTTCAGAAAGACACACATTCACTGGATGGTGTCATCAGTGATGTCATGAGTGATGTCACTGACCATGTCATGAGTGATGTAATATGTGACGTCATCAGCAGTGCATTGCAGGCGCGCAAGTTATAGTGAGTCCAACTAACTATAACGTGGGAATTTCAATGGTTTTATATCAGTAAAATTTCCAGCTAACTATAACTGGTGTGAAACCTATGGTTTTTTCAGTGAATTTAATAGGTTTTTTAAATGCTAATTCCTAACTATAACTGGTGTGAAACCTATGGTTTTTTCAGTGAATTTCATAGGTTTTTTAAATGCTAATTCCTAACTATAACTGGTGTGAAACCTATGGTTTTTTCAGTGAATTTAATAGGTTTTTTAAATGCTAATTCCTAACTATAACTGGTGTGAAACCTATGGTTTTTTCAGTGAATTTCATAGGTTTTTTAAATGCTAATTCCTAACTATAACTGGTGTGAAACCTATGGTTTTTTCAGTGAATTTCATAGTTTTTTAAATGCTAATTCCTTTGTATATCGAGTTTCTAACCTTTTTTTTTTTTACAATTTGCTGTTTTTTTTAAGTATTCATTTTTTATTATATTTTTTTTCTTTTGCGCTCTGGGTGCGCGCTCCGGGAAGCTTTCAGCTAAGCTCTCCTGTAAGCTTCTCCGAGAGCTCATCTGAAAGCGCACCCAGAGCGCAACTGTCGTTTGTGAAAAAAAAATATGAATGAAAAGTTAATAATAATGCAAAACATTTCGTACCATACAAATAAAATTTGTTTTTTTTAATATGGAAAATGATTATGCATTTCTATAAAAGATTGATGACGTCACTTCGGCGCGCAACGTAAGTGCCCTCGGAAGCGCATACGTGCGCGGCGCATAAACGCACGGAAAAGCGCCTACGATCGCGCCACGTTTGCGACCCGGAAGCGCCTACGATCGCGCTGCGTAAACGCACCCGGAAGTGCTCCGGAGCGCGCAGCGTAAACGCGTCGGGTCATGTGACCCTAAAATAACACTTTTCATTGGTTGCTAACAGTTTTTTTTTACAATGAATGAAATCCCCACCCATTTCCTTCACTTCTTCTTTCACTTTTGTGACTGAAAGACCTGCCTTTTTTGCTGCTCCATATTCCTGGATTCATCATGGCTGCCAGACCATCCAGCAGTGAAGATGATTTCATTGATGAAGAGCCTCCTACCCCAAAGGTGAAGGAACATTTCATCTGGAAATTTTTTAAGTTTCCAGAAGGCCAGAAGAAGGTGAATGCACCAAAAGTAGAGTGCAGGATCTGCAAACAGGTCCTGTCACGGGGTAACCCCCAAAAAAAATACTCTTTTGGCAACTTCACCATGATTCGCCATGTGGAGAGGAGGCACCCCCAGAATTTTGCCCGGGAAAGTGTCAGGGCTCTGGCACAGGAGGTTCCCAGAGATGGGGCCTCTACATCAACAGGAGGAGCAACTTCTTCTGGAAGAGAACAATCTCAGGGGCAGGTAGCAAACATTCAACCTGCATTCAACCATGGGGTCGTCAGATGCAGATACTGCAATCAACTCCTCACCTATGGGGAGCAAAGTGTCCTGCTCATGGTTCGGGCATTGGAGAACCATCACTGCCCTTCCCACCCCTAATTTTTTTCTTTTCTTTTTGCTCCTGTTGAGCAGTTTCTATTCCCTGTTTTTGTTCCTCTTCAGTTAAAAGAAGAAAACCAAAAGTTCTTTTCAGAACTACCTCCAATTCTCATCAAAGAGCTATAATCTTAAAAAATGAAGAGTAAGTGAAATATAGTGCATTGATAATTGAAAGGAGAATGAGTAAGAAAGAACAGAAAGGTATGAGAGGTGAAAGGAAGTGAAGTAGGAGGACTGAAAGAAGGTGAGTGTTAGAAAAGAAAGTTATGACACAGTGAATAAACTGGAGGCCTCATTTCTGAAAAGTGACGCATCGCTACGTGAAAATAGCGATGCGTCACTTTTCTGGACGCACTCCTTATGACATTCCAGATATGTCATATTTAATATATGACTAATCAATTCGCAAGGAGTTACAGATATGTCAGTATTTCTGACATATCTGTAAACACAAAAGTAACGCATTGCAGGAGTGCGTCACAAAAGTGACGCAACTCCAATAATGTGTCCTTTCACATGGAAAAAGCACCATGTGAAAGGTTTGCTGTGAAGCAGGCGCAAGATTTTGGCGCAACTGCATCCTAAAAGTGACGCACTGCGTCATTATTACCAAGCTTTTTGCAAGGAACACCCCCTCTGCATGCATTATACCTGACACTATTTTTTAAAAAGTGACGCATCTAGGTACATGGGTCACTTTTTAAAACTCTGCGCCATATTGTATCTGCATCAGGTATAATGTATGCAGAGGGGGCAATCCCTCGCAAAAAGCTTGGTAATAACAACGTACTGAAATCTATGAGATTTCCCTGCGTCACTTTTAGGATGCTATTGCGTCAAAATTTTGCGCCGGCCTCGCATCACTTTTATGTTTACACATATGTCAGAAATACTGACGTATCTGTAACTCCTTGCAACATGATTCGTCATACATTAAATATGACACATCTGGAATGTCATAAGGACTGTGGACAGAAAAGTGACGCATCACACCAGCAGTGTAATAAAATGTGCCTCGTTGCACTATATTTAAAGGATGCAACAGCATCCTAAAAGTGACGCAGTGAAATCTCAAACATTTCACTGCGTCGCTATTACAAAGCTTTTAGTGGGAGAACACCCCCTCTGCATGCATTATACCTCACGCAGATATAATGTGGCGCTTGATTTTAAAAAGTGACCCATCTACCTAGATACCTCACTTTTTAAATATAACGCAACGCAACACATTTTTTTACACTACTGGTGCAATGCGTCACTTTTCTGTGCGCACTCCTTATGACATTCCAAGTAACGCATTGCTGGAGTGCGTCACAAAAGTGACGCAACTCCAGTAATGTGTCCTTTCAAATGGGGAAAGCAGCATATGAAAGGTCTTGCCTCAGTCTAACACCTGCTGTAAAGCAGGCACAAGATTTTGACGCAACAGCATCCTAAAACTGACGCAGTGAAATCTCAAAGATTTCACTGCGTCGCTATTACAAAGCTTTTTGCGGGAGAACACCCCCTCTGCATGCATTATACCTGACGCTATTTTTAAAAAGTGACGCATCTAGGTACATGGGTCACTTTTTAAAACTCTGCGCCATATTGTATCTGCAACATGATTCGTCATACATTAAATATGACACATCTGGAATGTCATAAGGAGTGCGCACAGAAAAGTGACGCATAACACCAGCAGTGTAATAAAATGTACCTCGTTGCACTATATTTAAAAAGTGACGCATCTAGATAGATGCGTCACTTTTTAAATATTGCATAACAATGCGCATTTTTTTACACCGCTGGTGCGTCACAAAAATTGACGCACAGGAAGCGCAAAACTAACAGCGCAAGGCCTTCATAAATATGGTCCTGGATTTTCCCCGTGCTTCGCCGGTGCGCGTACCATGCGCTTCCCCCGCGCAAAACGAAAAAAAATTTTTAATGCCCTGCAGGACCCTATTTTAGTCCCTACATCAAACCTAGGGGGTCAGAGGGGGTCTACTCTTCCCCCTTATGGTCATTTGCCCCTTTTTTTTTCAAACCCCTTGTGTCTCGATTTTACCGAGACACAAGATGGCGGCCGCTCCGCACTGTTTAGAATGTTTACAGACAACTGAGATCCAATCAGCTTCCTGCGCGCAAGTCGCGTGTCGCGCCTGGAGCGCACTCCGGTGCGCGCACGGGAGAGCACCTATAGATATATATATTTTTTTGAACCTAAATTACTCAAAATCCACTGGAGCACATATCTTGAGACATAGCAAAGGCACATCGGGCTACCAGTCCCTACAATTTTGCCAAGTTTGGTGGAAATCCATTCAGCCGTTCGGGCTAAAAGTGAAATCGACCGCCCTATGGAAATTAACATGGGGAAAACGCGTTTTGGGACCCCCCTTTTATCTCGGCCCCCGCTTGACGAATCCCCCCCAAACTTTCAGGGAAGGACCGGACCGCCATGAGACCATTTTCCTGAAAATTTCAGGCAGATTCGTCAACCGGCGCCAAAGTTATTCAAAATAGAATGTTGAGATTTAACATTGAAAATTATCCTAACTATAACTACCTACTGGCGACCGCCAGTAGGTAATATATATTTTTTCACTGAAAAAAACATAGGTTTCAGGGGACCTTATAGTTGGTTGACATTTCACTCTTACAAAACCATAGAAATGTCCCCGTAATAGTAAGTTCAGCTAACTGTAACTCGCCCCCCCGCAATGCACAGCTGATGAAGTCACATATTACATCATTCATGACATGGTCAGTGACATCACTAATGACATCACTGATGACACCATCCAGTGACTGTGTGTTTCTGTAAAGTTTAAATATGTTTTGTATATATGCCAAGGTGTATTGATGAATGAGTGGGTATGTAAGTGTCTGGATAAAGGATTTAGTATGTGCATGACTGACTGTATAAGCGAGTGATTAAATGTGTCTTAGTGAATGCAAGGGTTAGTGACAAAACTGTGTGAATGTCTGTATCATTCTGTCTGTTGTGTAAGCTGCTGCACGGGTTGGTCAGTAGCTACACAAGTGTCTATATGGGTTATTGATTGGTTGCCTGAGTATTTGTATGGGAGACTGAGTGTGTGTGTGGGTGAGTAGGAGGTATGTGACTGTGTGCATAGATGTCTGAGTGGGTGTATGGGTTCAAGAGTGCATGTGGAAACAGCTGTGTGAGTGGTTGAGTGTGTGTATGGGTGTGTTGGTGAGTGAACAGATGTCTCAGTAGTACATGTCCAATTAACTACATATGTAAAAGGCAGTGTATGTGGGAGTCGGAATATATAAATGACTATCCGTGAGAGTCAGTGATTGTGAGAGTGGCTGTATGGATGAGTGTGTACTTATAATAGTGATTGTATAAGAGAGTAATTATGCGTTATTATATGTTTGAATAAGTGAGGTGGTGTGTGTATAATTGTATAGGTGAAGAAATGGGAGTGTGATTTATTCTTTGCATGACAGACTAGGTATGTGAGTGAGTTCATGGATGAGTGGTGGTGTGTGAGTGTCTGTATAGGTGTATTGGTGCATATGATAGTGTTGTATTGATGAGTGACTGTATGTGTGAGTGATTGTATGGGTGAATGAGTGGATGTGTGTGTAGACCTAGGTATCAGTGAGTGCGTATGTAGTAACTGGTATTGGTGTTTCGATGGTTTCAAAAATGGTAGTCTGTATTTTACAGTGGGTGTATCAAAGATTATATTAGAGTGTGAGGAGGTGCATCAGATGTTGACATGGATAATGTCATTAGTGATGTCATCAGTGATGTCATTTAAGATCTCATCAGTGATGTCACTGACCATGTCATGAATGATGTAATATGTGACATCATCAGCAGTGCATTGTGGGAGCGCGAGTTATAGTTAGCTGAACCAACTATAACAGGTGCCTTTCTATGGTTTTGTATGAGTGAAATGTCCAACTGACTGTAACGTCCCTGAAACCTATGGTTTTTTCGGTGAATTTCTAAGGTTTTTTAAATGCTAATTTCAAACTGTAATGTGCCTGAAACCTATGTTTTTTTCAGTGAATTTCAATGTTTTTTTAAAATGCTAATTTCTAACTATAACATGCCTGAAACCTATGGTTTTTTCAGTGAATTTCAATGGTTTTTTAAATGCAAATTTTGAACTATGCCTACAAAGTTAGGACATGTGAGGAAAGCGGAAGAAAAGCGCAGCAAGAAGCAAGATAAATGCAGAAAGAGGCAACAGAAGCCCAGAAAGACGAAGAAAAGTGCAGGTAGAAGCAAGAGATGTGCAGAAAGAACCAACAGAGGAGCAGGAAGTCCTCCTGTGCCCCCAACTTTTTAGTGACGGGTACTGGTGGTAACTGACTCTGACTAACCAGGACCAGAGCAAGTGCTATGCTAAAAGACACTTAGAATACAGTGAAAATACCTACATACACTAAGGAACACTATGCGTGTGGGTACCCCTGTAATGAGCATGACCTCTCTGTATTTGCCATGAGTTAGTGCCTGGGTCATTGCCGCAAGGACAGTGCATGGTGATTTTATAACTGCTTGGCTTTTGGTTTAGTGATTGGATAAGTACACGATGCTGGATGGGTTATTGGAGGAGTGCATGGGTAGTGACAGAGGGACTTCTGGATTGCATGGGTACAACCTGGGTAATTGGAGGAGTGAATCAGTACTGTGTAGGTCGTTAGAGGTCTGCATGGGTGGTGCACAGGAGATTGTCGCAGTGCATGAGTTAGTGCCTGGGTCACTCCATGAGTACATGGGCAGTGACTGGATGATTAGAGTACTGCAAGGAGAGTGCATGGTGAAATTATAAGTGCCTGGGTTTTGACGGAGTGATTGGATAAGTACATGGTGCTCACTGGGTAATTGGATGAGTAAATATGTAGTGACAGGGCAGTGACTGGACTGCATGGGAACTGCTCAGGGTATTGTAGCAGTGCATGAGTTAGTGCATGGGTCATTGCATGAGTGCATCAATAAGGACTGGATGATTAGAGTGCTGCAAAGAGAGTGCATGGTGAATTTATAAGTGCTTGGGATTTGCTGTAGTGATTGCATAAGTACACACATGTCCCATCAGGCCCGCCCCCTCCCTTCACCACTGTGCAAACACACCCCCTGGCTGGTTTTAATTTGGGGGATTAATTCCCCTTGAATCCTGAGGGTACCAGGGGACCAACTAGCCCACCAGGTACCTCCAGTAAGCGCCACAGAGCTGCGTTGCAGAGAGGTGTAAAAAGGGAATTGGCCTCTGAACAACTCTCTGCAACGCAGCTCCCTGGTGCTTACTAGAGGTACCTGATTGGCTAGTTGGCCCCTAGGGGCCCTCAAGATTTAAGGGGATCTAATCCTCCAACTTAAAATGGGACACAGGATGCGTTTCCACAGTGGTGCAGGGAGGGGGCGGGGCCTGATGTGACAAGTGTGCAAATGCACCCTTTGGCGCATTTTAAGTTAGGGGATTAAGTCCCCTTGAATCCTGAGGGACCCTGGGAGCCAGCTCTTTGGCACTCACTGGAGGTACCTAGTGGGCTAGTTGACCCCCAGGGACCCTTAAGATTGAAGGGGACTTACAGCCTGATTCATCAAGCCGAAATCGGCTCGCAAAGGGCCAGATTCTGAGAATCTGGTCCTTTACGAGCTCTATTTTTGCATTTGGGATTCATCATCCCAAATGCAAAAATCGGTAATAGCGATGTCGCAATTTTGCGAGGAATTACATTTAAGGAATCTCTATTTGAGATTCCTTAAATGCAATTCATCATCCATTAAAAAATTGCGAATTCCCAATTTCGGCCCGCTATTTACCGCGAGGTCAAACCTCGTGGTAAATAGCGAAAACTTAGAAAAATGTTTTTATAAGCATTTTTCTAAGTTGCATGTTGCACACACACATGTCCTTTGGACATGTGTGTGTGCAACACCTGTTTCAATTTGCATTTAAGGGGTGCTACAGGGTGTCCTTTGGACACCCCTGACACCCTTCAAATCGCTATCTTGTTTGCGATTAGCTAATTGCTAATCGCAAATAAGGAATACTCCCCATTCATTCCTATGGGCCTTTTGGCCCATAGGAATGAATGGGGAGTTATTCCTTATTTGCGATTAGCAATTTGCTAATCGCAAATAAGGATTGTGTAGGAATCGCAAATCTTTTTGCGATTCCTACATGAATCCCGTTTTGCGAGTCTGTAATAGCGATTCCTTATGAATCGCTATTATAGACTCGCAAAACGGGTCTATGATGAATCAGGCTGTTAATCCCCCAATTTACAATGTGCCAGGGGGTGCATTTGCACACTTGGTATGTCAGACCCCGCCCTCTCCATGAACCACTGTGCAAATGTGCCTTCTGGTGCATTGTAAATTGTGGGATTAATTCCCCTTCAGTCTTGAGGGTTCCTGGGGCGCAACTAGCCCACCAGGTACCTCCAGTAAGTGCCACAGAGCTGTGTTGCAGAGAGGTTTTAAAACTGGTGTGGCCTCTGAACACCTCTCTGCAACTCAGCTCCCTGGCACATACTGGAGGTACCTGGTGGGCTAGTTGGTTCCCAGGGACCCTCAGTATTCAAGGGGAATAAATTCCCCAACTTACAGCGCCAGGGGGCGCGTGTGCTGAGTGCTGCAGGAAGAGGACAGGGCCTAGCCGGGATGCCAGCTTTTAAAAAAAAATAACAATTCAGAAGGGGGAGATCTTTCCTTTTTCTGGGTCCTGGGAACCCCATCCCTCAAGGCCTGACCCTTTTTAAAAAAAAAAAAATGTAAACGGGAAGGGGGCCGCTTGGCCCCCCTCCAGAGGGCAATTTTGGCCCCGGGGCCCCCATCTGCCGGGGGCATGCCTATAATTTTTTCTTTTTTGTATAAATGTAGGAGGGGACCTGCTTGCCCCCCCCCCCCCCTGAGGCCTCTATTTGCCCCGGGGACTCCATCTCCCTGGGCTGCGCCTCTTTTAAAATTAATTTTTGGTTTAATTCAGAGAGGGGGGGCCCCCCTCCTAGGCCATCCTTGGACCCACCTCCCTGGGCCTGGCCTTTCAGTTTGGGATCGTGGGGGGACCCCAATTCCCCCACAGTCCCACCGGCTCCCAGCCTCCTGCAGGAACCGGCATTGCTCTTCCACACTGGGAGCTCCTGAGGCGGAAGCCGGGAGATTGTTCTTAAAATTGCACCATTTGCACTTTGTTATTATTTGCACGAAGTACTTTTTAATCCTGCTCTGTTTAGCTCTTAAAAACTTGCCCTGTTACAAATTTACAATTACTGAGGCACCCCACGCACTTTACTCAGCCAATTCAGGGCTGAGTGCAGGCAAGAACCCACGACCCAGAGGCAGCCAGTGGAGCGAGCGGCCATCTTGGGTGTAGGGAAGGGTTGCAGGCTAGTTGTTTCAGGCAGCGCGATTGTGAGCCACATTAAAAGATGCCTGATGCGTACGCGCAGCGGACACGGGCAGTGGGTGCTTCAAAGGTAATCCCGTCTACGCCCGTCCCCGCCAGGCCAGGCCTAGAGGCCAGGACCCCTGCCCTGGTTTCTGTAGCCCCCCTTAAATATTCGCGCACCTCCCTCTTGCAATTAAGAGGTGCTAGTGACATCGTTTGTAGACACTCAATCAACCCCGTGAAAAACCAACAAGGATGCCGACACTGCGCCTTTCAACTTAATCTGACGGAGGAAAATAAGCGGAAGTCTGAATGTAAGCTTAACATGGCATTACTGAACTAGCGATCCCTGCCTAAACACGCGATAGAAATTGCAATCTTATTGCAGGATATGGCATGCAATGTGCTGTTTCTGACAGAAACGTGATTAGGACCAAGTTCTGGCCCAGATATAGTCCAGGCTTTGCCCCCAGGGTTCCTGATCCAGCACATCGATAGATCAGGGAAGACAGGAGGAGGGATCGCAATCCTCTCTAAGGAACATTTAGTATGCCGATTTTTAGGCAGCCCACTTTCTGAGTGCGAAAATGTCCACCGTCAGCTTCCTTCATATGTCTCCTGGTATATCGACCTCCAGGATCGGTAGGACAATTCCCCAAGGTACTACTAGAATCAGTAGTGAATCTGGCTAGTACCGTTTCCAATTTCACCTTACTGGGAGATTTGAATCTGCACTTTGATGACCCACAAGATACAACAGCCATGGATCTCATCCAAGACCTGGCAACATGTGAAATGGTCTTAAAAATACAACAAGCCACCCATATAAAGGGACACCTCCTTGACCCAATCTTTTCCCAACATTTTAGAACTAACCATTAAGGATCCTAGTCCGGTCCTGTGGTCGGACCATTTTGCAATACCGTTTACCTGGAGTTCACCCCTTCCGGTCTGATTAGACCCTTCTGTAGAACTCAGGCTAGACATTGGCCCAAACTCAATGTGAATGAATGGTCGGAAGTACTGAGGGCCACCCATTCTCCGGCTAACCCTGACATTACCATAGCGAGTTCAGAATTCAATCAATGGATAGAACACTCGTTGGACACAGTGCTTCCCAGGAAATCTAAAATCCAAAAGATTGGCTTACCCAATCATCCACGGTTTGGCCCTGAACTACGGAAACCCAAACAATGTTGTAAACCAGAGGAAAGACAATGGAGGAAAGACTTTAGTTCGGAGAAAAAAATTAAATACAGGGCTTCCATCAATGCCTATAAATCGGCTCTAAAGGTGGCTAAAACCGCTTTTTATGCAGAGAACATTATTGCGTCCTCTAATGCACCTAAAGAGATTTTTAGAATTGTTAAATATCTTCTGAAGGCCCCTGACCCTCCCCCTGTCCCAGATGTAACTGGATCCTGCTGTGAAGAACTAGCAACCTTCTTCCACACCAAGATTCAAAAGATTCTTTTGGGCCTCCCCCTTAGTCCCACTGCTGAATCATCATTACATTTTGAAATTTCCGCTCAAAATAATGCTCCTAAGCTCTCATTTTTCACCCCCCTCACTGAGGAACTGTTGCTCCCTCTCCTTAAATCAATAAAAAGTGATTTGCCACTTGATCCCGCTCCTATTAATATCTTGAAATAAGTTTTGCCTATCATCACTTCACCAATCATTAATCTGGTTAATTCCTCGATTGAAGCGGGTATAGTCCCACGGGACTGGAAGCTGGCCATGGTCAAACCGCTGATAAAAAAAACTAATCCTGACCCCGGAGACTTGTCCAACTACCAGCCTATATCCCTTCTCCCGGGTATTAGTAAACTGGCGGAAAGATTTGTAAACCGCCAATTGTCTTTATTTTTGGAAACCTTCAATCTTCTCCACCCATCCCAGACAGGCTTCCGCCCTGGGCAAGGGACGGAGACAGCGCTTGTAAAGGTGGTTGAGGAGTCTAGGAGGATTCTTGACGCAGGTGGCAATGTGGCCATTATCCTCCTAGACCTCAGTGCCGCCTTTGATACGGTGAATCACTGCATCCTTTTAACCTGCCTAAACAAACTCGGAGTCTCGGGAAAGGCCCTCGCCTGGTTGGAATCATTCTTGCAGGAAAAATATTTTAAGGTGTTTGAAGGGGATTACCACTCCTCAACCTTATCTTTGCAGTGTCGGGTTCCTCAGGGCTCCTCCCTCAGCCCCACGCTTTTTAATGTATATATGTCTCCCTTGGCTGAGATAGTGGCTCCCTATGGGATTGAATTGGTCAGCTATGCTGATGACACACAGCTCGTGGTCTCTCTTAACCCCTTCAGTGCTAATGACAAGGGTAACTCGTCATGGAGTTTCCATTGATTTCAATGGAAATTACATTGAAGTGCCAGAAGATGCTTAGCATCCAAGTGGTTAACTAAGCAGAACTGTCCCCAACGAGCTTGAGTGTCTGTTTGAAGGAAGTCGCTAATTGGATGAGTCCTTCCCAACTCAAGCTCAATGGTGAAAAAACCGAACGTATGCTTTTAGGCAGGCAGGTTTCATTTAATGCTTTCACACTATGGCCACCCTGCATGGGTCCGGGTCCAACTCCAAAAAGTGAAATCAAGAGTTTGGGACTCTGGCTAGATGAGGAGATCTCTTTTAAAGTCCAAGCTAGGAAAACATCGGCCACCTGTTTTGGCCTGTTAAAATCTATTTGGAAAATTCTGCCCCAGCTACCCGAGAAGGCCAAAATAATCTTAGTCCAAGCTTTGATTTTATCCAGGCTCGACTATGGAAATGCGATCTACCTGGGAGCCCCGACTTCGGTTATCTGTAAGCTCCAGGTGGTCCAGAATTCAGCAGCCAGGTTGTTGACTGGCATTAAACACCGTTCCTCAGCCAAGCCTGCATTAAGATCACTTCACTGGCTACCCATAAAGGAGCGTATTTACTTCAAGGCCCTCTGTATTGCCCATAAAAATCTTCAGGGCAAAGGTCCTCCAATCCTTGCCAATCTCATTAGACCCTACAAAATGCCTAGAAATCTGCGGTCCAATGATCTTAATCTGGCAGAAGTTCCCAGAATCAGTAAGTCTCGCTCCGGAGGTCGTCTTTTTTCTTATAATGCATCGAAGCTGTGGAACTCCCTGCCTCTCTCCCTTCGTCAAGAACCCAACCTCCTCACTTTTCGTAAGAAACTAAAGACATGGCTCTTCCCTTAAACTAAAAAATAATAATGGAACAACTTTAGGAACAAACTCAATTCTTCTGTCTCCCTGTTGTTCCAAGCGCTGGGATGCTTTCGGGTAGCCAAGAACAGTTTTCATTTAATTTATTTCATTCATTTCATTTCAGCTGCTAACATGCAGCTCCCCATGTGGAAAAGCAATCTGGTTTGGACTTTGTAAGCGAGAGCAGGAAACCTGCTCTTGCTTACAAAATCCAAATCAGTGTTTGCTATGGCAGGGTGGGAGCCGTACGGGTCCCGCCCTGTCATAGCAAACAGCAGTGTCCCGGGGATAGGCAGCAGCTGACAATGGGTGTTGGTGGTCCACAGGGCCATCCGGACATCTACAACCTCATCGGCAAGGGTAAGGAGCGGCACTGCACGGATGCTCAGTCTAGAGGTGCAGCATGCTCGGACACCAACCTGCCACCAGAAGATGGCACAACGTGCATACTGGGTCCTGCAATTTAACCCTGGACATGTCTACCCTCCAGTCCTGACCTATATTGCTTGGCTCACCGCAGCTCCTTCCGGAACATACCCACCCCAGGCCCCCAGAGAACACTCTTCATTGGAGCGGACTGCCCCGCCACGGACTCTCTTGGACTTCTTTACTTTTTCTTTTGTCATGGCCGCCATTTTGCTGCTGTTCTCGGCTACTTTTCTCTGGACCCCGACTCACCATCTAGTCTATTTCGTCGTCCTTTATCCTTTTCCCTTGTTTCCCCCTTGACAATCCTCAAATGTTTCTTCTCTTTTCTGTTTTGCCTTCCCTTGATGCTGTAACTGCGTCCCCCCTCCGACCCCACTTAATGGAACTCTGCTCGCCTAGTTTTTTTTGTGGGTCTTGACCTGAGAAAATAATCTATTATGTGTACATATATATGTATATAGAGACAACTTTAATCACTAGTATATGCAGTACTCTCTACCATTTCTATGTGGCTCTTAGAGTATATCCATTGTATCTCTTCCTTGAGTGACTTTACAGCTTGTACATTTGCAATTTTTTTCTGTTTGTATCTCCTCCTTGTGTGACTTTACTTCTTATACATTTGCATTTTTTTCTGTTTGTATCCTTTATGTAACGCATGTAATCCTATATCCTTATGTTCTGCAACTGGTTCTTATGTACAGCGCTCTGACAAAGTTCGCGTTATAGAAAATTGCATTAAATAAACAATTTAGAGCCCCGGGGAGGTGGTGGTCCCCCAAGCTTGGGGGTCCGTAACATACCCCCAAATTTAAATGTACAGTACCCTGGGGATGTGGTGGTCCCCGGGGTGTGTGTGCCCAACACACATTTTTTTAAAGAGATTCCCTGGGAGGTGTCGGTCCTCGGGGCTGCATGGTGTTTGTCCCTGGGGCAGTGTGGGAGAATTGGGCCCCCCACACATTTTATTTCAGTGCCCCCAGGACCTGGCTCACCCAGGGGCTTGAATTCAACGAAGCGCTGGCGTGGCAGCAAAGGTGCCCCCTGGTGCGCTTGCTGAGTGTTGCAGGTAGGGGGCGGGGCCTAGCCACAATGCCAGCTTGTTTTTTTTTTATTTTAAGATGGGGGCTGTGTGGCTCCCTTCTATTGCCTTTTTGTGTGCCCTGGGGAGCCCAGGGCCTGGCCCCCTTTTTTAAAAATGTAAATGGGAGAGGGCGCATGGACCCCACTCCTGTGGCCGGGTTTCTGTAGCCCCCCTTAAATATTCGCGCACCTCCCTCTTGCAATTAAGAGGTGCTAGTGACATCGTTTGTAGACACTCAATCAACCCCGTGAAAAACCAACAAGGATGCCGACACTGCGCCTTTCAACTTAATCTGACGGAGGAAAATAAGCGGAAGTCTGAATGTAAGCTTAACATGGCATTACTGAACTAGCGATCCCTGCCTAAACACGCGATAGAAATTGCAATCTTATTGCAGGATATGGCATGCAATGTGCTGTTTCTGACAGAAACGTGATTAGGACCAAGTTCTGGCCCAGATATAGTCCAGGCTTTGCCCCCAGGGTTCCTGATCCAGCACATCGATAGATCAGGGAAGACAGGAGGAGGGATCGCAATCCTCTCTAAGGAACATTTAGTATGCCGATTTTTAGGCAGCCCACTTTCTGAGTGCGAAAATGTCCACCGTCAGCTTCCTTCATATGTCTCCTGGTATATCGACCTCCAGGATCGGTAGGACAATTCCCCAAGGTACTACTAGAATCAGTAGTGAATCTGGCTAGTACCGTTTCCAATTTCACCTTACTGGGAGATTTGAATCTGCACTTTGATGACCCACAAGATACAACAGCCATGGATCTCATCCAAGACCTGGCAACATGTGAAATGGTCTTAAAAATACAACAAGCCACCCATATAAAGGGACACCTCCTTGACCCAATCTTTTCCCAACATTTTAGAACTAACCATTAAGGATCCTAGTCCGGTCCTGTGGTCGGACCATTTTGCAATACCGTTTACCTGGAGTTCACCCCTTCCGGTCTGATTAGACCCTTCTGTAGAACTCAGGCTAGACATTGGCCCAAACTCAATGTGAATGAATGGTCGGAAGTACTGAGGGCCACCCATTCTCCGGCTAACCCTGACATTACCATAGCGAGTTCAGAATTCAATCAATGGATAGAACACTCGTTGGACACAGTGCTTCCCAGGAAATCTAAAATCCAAAAGATTGGCTTACCCAATCATCCACGGTTTGGCCCTGAACTACGGAAACCCAAACAATGTTGTAAACCAGAGGAAAGACAATGGAGGAAAGACTTTAGTTCGGAGAAAAAAATTAAATACAGGGCTTCCATCAATGCCTATAAATCGGCTCTAAAGGTGGCTAAAACCGCTTTTTATGCAGAGAACATTATTGCGTCCTCTAATGCACCTAAAGAGATTTTTAGAATTGTTAAATATCTTCTGAAGGCCCCTGACCCTCCCCCTGTCCCAGATGTAACTGGATCCTGCTGTGAAGAACTAGCAACCTTCTTCCACACCAAGATTCAAAAGATTCTTTTGGGCCTCCCCCTTAGTCCCACTGCTGAATCATCATTACATTTTGAAATTTCCGCTCAAAATAATGCTCCTAAGCTCTCATTTTTCACCCCCCTCACTGAGGAACTGTTGCTCCCTCTCCTTAAATCAATAAAAAGTGATTTGCCACTTGATCCCGCTCCTATTAATATCTTGAAATAAGTTTTGCCTATCATCACTTCACCAATCATTAATCTGGTTAATTCCTCGATTGAAGCGGGTATAGTCCCACGGGACTGGAAGCTGGCCATGGTCAAACCGCTGATAAAAAAAACTAATCCTGACCCCGGAGACTTGTCCAACTACCAGCCTATATCCCTTCTCCCGGGTATTAGTAAACTGGCGGAAAGATTTGTAAACCGCCAATTGTCTTTATTTTTGGAAACCTTCAATCTTCTCCACCCATCCCAGACAGGCTTCCGCCCTGGGCAAGGGACGGAGACAGCGCTTGTAAAGGTGGTTGAGGAGTCTAGGAGGATTCTTGACGCAGGTGGCAATGTGGCCATTATCCTCCTAGACCTCAGTGCCGCCTTTGATACGGTGAATCACTGCATCCTTTTAACCTGCCTAAACAAACTCGGAGTCTCGGGAAAGGCCCTCGCCTGGTTGGAATCATTCTTGCAGGAAAAATATTTTAAGGTGTTTGAAGGGGATTACCACTCCTCAACCTTATCTTTGCAGTGTCGGGTTCCTCAGGGCTCCTCCCTCAGCCCCACGCTTTTTAATGTATATATGTCTCCCTTGGCTGAGATAGTGGCTCCCTATGGGATTGAATTGGTCAGCTATGCTGATGACACACAGCTCGTGGTCTCTCTTAACCCCTTCAGTGCTAATGACAAGGGTAACTCGTCATGGAGTTTCCATTGATTTCAATGGAAATTACATTGAAGTGCCAGAAGATGCTTAGCATCCAAGTGGTTAACTAAGCAGAACTGTCCCCAACGAGCTTGAGTGTCTGTTTGAAGGAAGTCGCTAATTGGATGAGTCCTTCCCAACTCAAGCTCAATGGTGAAAAAACCGAACGTATGCTTTTAGGCAGGCAGGTTTCATTTAATGCTTTCACACTATGGCCACCCTGCATGGGTCCGGGTCCAACTCCAAAAAGTGAAATCAAGAGTTTGGGACTCTGGCTAGATGAGGAGATCTCTTTTAAAGTCCAAGCTAGGAAAACATCGGCCACCTGTTTTGGCCTGTTAAAATCTATTTGGAAAATTCTGCCCAGCTACCCGAGAAGGCCAAAATAATCTTAGTCCAAGCTTTGATTTTATCCAGGCTCGACTATGGAAATGCGATCTACCTGGGAGCCCCGACTTCGGTTATCTGTAAGCTCCAGGTGGTCCAGAATTCAGCAGCCAGGTTGTTGACTGGCATTAAACACCGTTCCTCAGCCAAGCCTGCATTAAGATCACTTCACTGGCTACCCATAAAGGAGCGTATTTACTTCAAGGCCCTCTGTATTGCCCATAAAAATCTTCAGGGCAAAGGTCCTCCAATCCTTGCCAATCTCATTAGACCCTACAAAATGCCTAGAAATCTGCGGTCCAATGATCTTAATCTGGCAGAAGTTCCCAGAATCAGTAAGTCTCGCTCCGGAGGTCGTCTTTTTTCTTATAATGCATCGAAGCTGTGGAACTCCCTGCCTCTCTCCCTTCGTCAAGAACCCAACCTCCTCACTTTTCGTAAGAAACTAAAGACATGGCTCTTCCCTTAAACTAAAAAATAATAATGGAACAACTTTAGGAACAAACTCAATTCTTCTGTCTCCCTGTTGTTCCAAGCGCTGGGATGCTTTCGGGTAGCCAAGAACAGTTTTCATTTAATTTATTTCATTCATTTCATTTCAGCTGCTAACATGCAGCTCCCCATGTGGAAAAGCAATCTGGTTTGGACTTTGTAAGCGAGAGCAGGAAACCTGCTCTTGCTTACAAAATCCAAATCAGTGTTTGCTATGGCAGGGTGGGAGCCGTACGGGTCCCGCCCTGTCATAGCAAACAGCAGTGTCCCGGGGATAGGCAGCAGCTGACAATGGGTGTTGGTGGTCCACAGGGCCATCCGGACATCTACAACCTCATCGGCAAGGGTAAGGAGCGGCACTGCACGGATGCTCAGTCTAGAGGTGCAGCATGCTCGGACACCAACCTGCCACCAGAAGATGGCACAACGTGCATACTGGGTCCTGCAATTTAACCCTGGACATGTCTACCCTCCAGTCCTGACCTATATTGCTTGGCTCACCGCAGCTCCTTCCGGAACATACCCACCCCAGGCCCCCAGAGAACACTCTTCATTGGAGCGGACTGCCCCGCCACGGACTCTCTTGGACTTCTTTACTTTTTCTTTTGTCATGGCCGCCATTTTGCTGCTGTTCTCGGCTACTTTTCTCTGGACCCCGACTCACCATCTAGTCTATTTCGTCGTCCTTTATCCTTTTCCCTTGTTTCCCCCTTGACAATCCTCAAATGTTTCTTCTCTTTTCTGTTTTGCCTTCCCTTGATGCTGTAACTGCGTCCCCCCTCCGACCCCACTTAATGGAACTCTGCTCGCCTAGTTTTTTTTGTGGGTCTTGACCTGAGAAAATAATCTATTATGTGTACATATATATGTATATAGAGACAACTTTAATCACTAGTATATGCAGTACTCTCTACCATTTCTATGTGGCTCTTAGAGTATATCCATTGTATCTCTTCCTTGAGTGACTTTACAGCTTGTACATTTGCAATTTTTTTCTGTTTGTATCTCCTCCTTGTGTGACTTTACTTCTTATACATTTGCATTTTTTTCTGTTTGTATCCTTTATGTAACGCATGTAATCCTATATCCTTATGTTCTGCAACTGGTTCTTATGTACAGCGCTCTGACAAAGTTCGCGTTATAGAAAATTGCATTAAATAAACAATTTAGAGCCCCGGGGAGGTGGTGGTCCCCCAAGCTTGGGGGTCCGTAACATACCCCCAAATTTAAATGTACAGTACCCTGGGGATGTGGTGGTCCCCGGGTGTGTGTGCCCAACACACATTTTTTTAAAGAGATTCCCTGGGAGGTGTCGGTCCTCGGGGCTGCATGGTGTTTGTCCCTGGGGCAGTGTGGGAGAATTGGGCCCCCCACACATTTTATTTCAGTGCCCCCAGGACCTGGCTCACCCAGGGGCTTGAATTCAACGAAGCGCTGGCGTGGCAGCAAAGGCGCCCCCTGGTGCGCTTGCTGAGTGTTGCAGGTAGGGGGCGGGGCCTAGCCACAATGCCAGCTTGTTTTTTTTTATTTTAAGATGGGGGCTGTGTGGCTCCCTTCTATTGCCTTTTTGTGTGCCCTGGGGAGCCCAGGGCCTGGCCCCCTTTTTTAAAAATGTAAATGGGAGAGGGCGCATGGACCCCACTCCTGTGGCCGATTCCGGGCCAGGTACCCCATCCCCCGGGGCATGGCCAAACATATTCTTTTTTATAGGAAGGGGGGCTGCATGGCCCCTGCCTCCATTGGCCCTGGGGACCCCATCCCCTGGGGCCTGCCTTCATTTATGCATTTTTTAGGGGGAGGGGGCCACGTGGCCCTCCTTTTCAGGCCAAATATGGCCCCAGGAACCCCATCTCCCGGGGCCTGGCCTCTCCTTTAAAAAAAATATTATATACAAAGGGGAGGGGGCCCATAGGGTCCCCTTACCAGGCCACTTCTAGCCCCGGGAACCCCATCCCCCGGGGATGTCCCTCTGGTCCCTGCCGTCTCCCTGAGTCCTGCAAGAACCGGCATTGCTTTTCCACATGGGGAGCTGCTGACATGCAGCTCCCAGTGTGGAAAAGCAATGTGGTTTGGATTTTGGAAGCGGGAGCAGGTAACCTGCTCTCGCTTTCAAAACCCAAACCACAGTTTGCAATGTTTGCTCCCGCCCTGTCATTGCAAATGACATTGTCCCGGGGTGGGCACCCCGGGACACTGCAGGAGCCAGCCCTGGGGGGGTGACAGTCCCCTGGGCAATCACGGGCTCCCCTCACAACCCATGCACAGCCCCAGGGGGTGGTGGTCTCTGGGGCTCGGGGGTCTGAAACAGACCCCTAAGTTAGAATATTAGTGCCCCGGGGAGGTGGCGGTCCACAGCGCATGTGGGGGGGGGTCAAGCCCCCCCACACAGGTGTAGTATTTTGTTTTAAAAGCCCCGGGGGTGGCCGCCCCAGGGCCAGTGGGGGGGCAGTGTGCCCCCGCAAAATAATTAATGAAAGCCCCGGAAGGCAGTCCCCGGGGCTTGGGGGGCCTTAGAGGCCGCCCCATAGATTAAAAAGGAAGCCCCAGGGGGTGGCAGTCCCTGGGGCTGTGGGGGGGCTGCGTGTCCCCCGCAAATATTCATAGAAAGCCCCAGGGGTGGCAGTCCCGGGGGCTGCGGGGTCCCCCGGGGCCCTAGCAAATATTATTTGGCATGCCCCCGGGACTTGGCCCACCAGGGGGCTAATTAATAACGAAGCGCAGGCTTGTTTTTTTATTTTTGTGGCCGGATCCGCGGATCCTTCATGCATCTTGCTGATTTTCCATTTTTTTTTTTTTTTTTGGAAACGATTTTTATTATTTTCTCAAAAAAACCCATAGGGCATACAGTAGTCTTACAATGTACAGGCAGTGATCAGCATTAGTGACATGTGAATTGAGAATAAAGCTGATAAGTATACATACAACCATGATAGCGGAATCACCCAGAACAGTATTATGGCTCCACCTGCTCCTGTCACCCTCATTCCGAGTCATCCTCACTCTCCAGCACCGGCGGTTCACACAAATTACCCCTATATTTGTTCCATGCCCCCCACAGTCGGACCCACTTCCGTGGACATCTCCGATTCAGGTACACAGCCCTCTCCGCCCTCATTGCGAAGTCTAAATCGCTGCACCAATCTTTGGTCTCAGGCACCGTAGGTGACCCCCAGAGTTTGGCAAGATTCCTTTTAGCATACATTATGCCCAGTGTCATCCAATCCTGAGTGGAGTGCGTTAAATCATTTGGTTCCCAGATGTTCAGTAAACAACACTTAGGTTCTGGAGTCACCGATACCTTTACCACCTGTGACATAGTCCTCATGACCTTGGCCCAATACTGGGCCGCTAAGGGGCAATTCCAGATAGTGTGGAAGAATGACTCCTCCTCCCCACATCCCCTTAGGCAATACTTGTGTGTGGCTCTTCCAATCATGTGTACAGTAACCCTAGTGTAATAGACACGATGCAATATCTTCAGTTGTATGAGCCTTAGTCTGGAGGGTATAGCCACTTCTCTAGGAGAAGAAAGCGCGGTCTGCCAATCTGCCTCATCTAACTCTCCCACCTCTTTGGCCCACGAATCTTTTAATTTTAAGGTTGGGTCAGGTAAATTATTACTTATCTTGCGGTATACAAAGGAGGTTGCTTTTTTGGGCATGTATTCCATGAGAACCCTATCCTCAAGTGGAGTGGACTCGGGCAAATCATCACCAGGCAGGAGAAGTGACCCCAAGGTGTGGCGCATTTGCAGGTATCGAAATCGCTCTGTGGGAGCTAAATCATACTGGGTCTGAAGTTGCTCAAATGTTAGAATGTTGCCCCGTATCCATAGATCCCCAACAGTGGAGATCCCAATCAGGTCCCATGCCCCAAAACCTTTAGTAGTGCACAGGTTACCCAGCCGACGAGACGACCAAAGCGGTTTCATTTGAGTAATTATGTCCGTACATTTAAGACGGGCCTGAGACACGTACCAGAGTTTGACTGTGTGAGCCGTTGGTCCAATCAGGGCTGAGGCGCCTCTTCTATTATAGAGTGCACCAAGCACATTCGTCTCTCCCAAATCGTACCTTTCCGCTTGAAATGCCGGTTCTTCCTGAGGGGCATGCAGCCACTGATTGATCATTTTTAGTTGGGCCGCTCAAAAGTATAACTGGATATCCGGGAGGGCAATCCCTCCATCATACCAGCTCCTGGCCAGTTTTTGACGAGATATACATGCCGGTTTGTTGCCCCAGAAAATGCCCAAGATCAGTGCTTCTATTAGTGGAGTGGTGTAGCTCACTGGTTAGAGGCGGCAGACCCGGAAGCAGAGAACGGCCCGGGACCAGGGTTCAATTCCCGACGCGGCAGGGTCATGGACCAGGGTCAGCAGACTCGATAATTCTCGCCTCGGTGCCTACTCTAACCAGGGATCACACTCGGCAACTCTGGGCATTAGCTTGTCTCATCTCTACAAGGGCCCCCCACATTCACCGGGGATGCCTGGTTTCACCTTGGAGATACCCAGTAGGGACCATCTCGCAGGGATAGCCAGGACGCGTTCCCCAGCAGTCTACAGTGCCACGACACCTCAGGGCAGCAGTGCGCTTTACAAGACACATACATACACATACATTATTGACTTAAAATATATTGGGACGACCAAATAAGGGGTGTTTTCGAGGACGTACAGGAAGCGAGCAATGCCATCATTTTATACAAAGCCGCTTTACCCAGAAGGGTCAGGGGCAGAGAATGCCAATGTTTAACGTCTGCCCGAAAGTGATCAAGCAGAGGTTCCAAATTATGAAGGAAGAAGGCATTTTGATCAGGCGTTATCCAGATCCCTAGATACTTAAAAGGTTTGTCAGTAATTTTCAAGGGAAAGTCCATCGGAAGCCGAGGCGGAGGGCCCTTAAGGACAAACAGGACCGACTTTGACCGACTGATATTGTACTTTTATCATAAGGGAGGGAAGAGGAATTCACGTCCATTCAGTTCCCCTGAATAGGTATCGTAATAATCAAAAAATGGGAATGGACACCGAATATACCACTATTCTTTTTTAATTCACAGTGTGCATCTTCTTATAATAAATTTTGGTTTTGGTGTTACACTGTTTTTTATGAACCTACTTTTGGCTCAGCACATTATCCCTCTGGATTTGTCCCCACAATTTCTGGACACTTCTACATTCACCAGAGGTTGCCTCAGGTGAGGCAGGCATATAGCACGTTATTTGACAACCCAATGACTATGCCATGACGTTAGAGAAGGGGCGGACAAAAGATACACCGCAACATCAAAATCACTGCGTCTATGAGGGTTGTCAAAAATAACCATTGGTTATTGTAGATACAAGTGTCCATTCCCATTTTTTGAATATTACAATTGATATTGTATCCTGAAACCCGCCCGAAAATTTCCAAACTATTAAGGAGCAGAATAATGGAGCGTCTGGGGAGAGTCAAATACCAAAGGATATCATCCGCATATAGTGATATGCGGTCTTCCCATGTTACTGTTCAGCTGAGGCCCATAACCATTGGGTCCCATCCGATCCAAGCAGCTAACGGCTCCAAAACCAGCGCAAAGAGCAAGGGCGACAACGGGCACCCCTGGCGTGTGCCACAACTCAGTGAAAAATTCCTGGAAATGTGCCAGTTGGCCACCACGTGCGCCAACGGCTTAGTATAGAGAAGCTCCACCCACTCACAGAACCGAGGCCCAAAGCCAAGGTGCCGTAGGACCGCGAAAAGATACAGCCATTCCACCATATCAAACGCCATCTGAGCATCCAATGACAAAACAACTGCAGGTTCTGGGAGACTCGGTATTAGCGCCATCACTGCGTGTATCTGACGCAAATGAAAAGCGGTACTTCTGTTGGGCATAAAACCAGATTGATCCGGGTGTATTAGCGTCTCAAGATGAGGAGTAAGTCAATTTGCAATCATTTTGGCCAGAATCTTGGCCTCCGCGTTGAGTAGGGATATCGGGCGATATGACGTACATTCGTCCGGCGGTTTGCCCGGTTTCGGTATTGTAATTATAGTAGCTATTCTTTGATCAAGTGGCAGCTCTCCCCTATTCAGACTGTCCTGGAACATTGCTTGGAGATATGGAACAGTGAGATCAGAGACTCGTTTATAGAATTCAATAGGGATCCCATTAGGTCCCATGGCCTTACCCGATTGTAGTGAATTGACTGCCGCCAGCACTTCGTCCTTTGTAAATTCGGCTTCCAGAAGCAATGCTTCCTCATCTGATAAGGCAGTCATTTTTATGTCTTTAATGTAAGTCTGGGCCTCCTCCGTTGTTATGTGAGAGGTAGATGTGTAGACCTTTTCGTAGTAGTCAGCTAAAGTGTCTGTAATGTCTGACGAAGACTTGACTATTTCGTCTGATGAGGTACGGAGTTGAGCAATTGTCCTTTGTGCCCTTTCTTTCTAATCTAGCCATGCCAGCAGTCTGCCAGTCTTATCACCCTGTTCATAAATAGTGTGCCTAGTAGTTTGAAGTCGTAACTTGACTTGCGCCTTTTGTAGTTCAGTTAGCTCACATTGTTTGAGGCGTAGATTCTGTGCTGTCTCTACAGTGGGGTCAGTCTCATGCAGCTTCTGAAGCTCCATTAGATCCATCTCAAGAGCCTCTAGGTCGCCCTTCTGTGCCCGCCTGTACCCTGAAATGGAAGAAATTGCTTGCCCTCGCAGCAAAGTCTTGAAGGCCTCCCACAGTACACTGGGGGACTGCACTGAACACAAATTGTCCTGAAAGTATTGCTTTGTGACCGTAACAACCTCCTTCCTAATCGCAGGGATCTGTAAATAACCTGGTGAATTGGAAGAATTCGCTTACGCACTTTTATGTGAGAGGTATAGGTTAGACTAACCGGCGAGTGATCTGAGATACCCCTTGGCCGTATCTCCGTGCCAGTCAGATAGGGGAGACTGTCCGCGGAGACAAAGAAATAGTCAATGCGTGAAAGACTACCATGTACCCCGACTGAAAAGTATAGCCACGTTACCCGGGGTGTTTGTATCTCCATCCATCATTAAGCCCCAATGCATTCAGGAACCCATTCATACGTGTGTTACCCGCCCCTACCGTTCTGCTTGGGTGGCGTTCAATTTCTCCATTCACTACCGCATTGAAGTCCCCCCCACAATGAGTTCACCTTCTGATAAATCCAATAAAAAGGCGCTAAGAGCCGGAAAGGTCACAGAGTGGAGGGCAGGAGGAGCATACACTGAGACAATATTGAACCGTCTTCCCTACCATTGACATTGACACACGATGGCAGCAAATCTCCCAAGGGTTTCCGTCCAAACCTGATGCACAATTAGGGGAAATCGTTCCCGTACTAAGAAACCGACGACTCTGGAACCCGTGGAAAATTCTGAATGCGCTACCATTTTGTATACCCATCGGTCTAGTGCCTTACAGGTCGGTCCCACCAGGTGCGTTTCTTGAAGTAATGCTATAGCCGGTGCAGCGCGCCTTATATATTGCAATACCAATCCTTGTTTAATCTTATCTCCCAGCCCATGTACATTCCAAGTAATTACGGTCATAGGGGACACCGGGGTCATGGAGGGGGCGCCAACAGAGTCATCAGTGAACATCAATTCCGGGTTTTCCACCACCAGTACCGCAATTTTCTAAACCATTCTCACCACCACACATCTCGCCAATCTTAACCAGCAATCGCAGCCCCAAACTGAAACTCGAAACAAAAGTCAAAAAACCCCTACATTCCCACCCCACAATACTCAAACACCTTACCTGCAATTCCCGAGGGCCCCCCACTCCCACTCATCCCCCTCCCTGCTCCCCTGCCTGTGGATGTAGAACGACACACCCCCTGAAATGGCAGAGTGCCTTTACCCCCCCTCAACCATGCTTAATCGCAAAGGGGAACCGGGTCCCCCATCCATTGGCATTTTAAACTGTCAACAGAAAATCACAGCCCAAAAAAACTGAGAGACACCCTTATGAAGCATCATAACATGTCTAGACATTCAATAAATCAAACACATTACACCCCGTTAGTACCGCAAAGTTAACGCCCGCCTAGGGATCCTGTATAATCAAATTCCTTCACTTCCTCCCCCTCCCACTCTACTTGCGTAAGGCCGGACTGACATGACCTGCAATCAATTGGGGAGCCGTTTCACTCTTGTTCGTCTAGGCCACTTGGTTCTGTTGCAGCTCCCTCCGCCATCATGTCGGGGTCACCACAGTTCCATCATCCCCCCTGTTGCGACAATTCCCCCTCCGGTCCTCAACAGTAGTCCAGCCCTCCAGCCATTAACAGGCCGCTTCCGGTGAATCGAAGAACCAGGGTTTGCCATCCCGTTCATTTTCAGTGAATTTATTAGGTTTTTTAAATGCTAATTCCTAACTATAACTGGTGTGAAACCTATGGTTTTTCAGTGAATTTCATAGGTTTTTTAAATGCTAATTCCTAACTATATATAGGACCTCAAACCTATGAAATGTAATATGTTTTATAATGAATACCATATTGGATATTTATATAATGCTATTTGATTTTTTTTGTTTACTTTTTTTTTTTTTTGCCCTGGTGCGCTCCCGGGGCGTGTACCGGGGAGCGCCCCGGTCAGCGCTATTGGCGCGAACGAAAACATCATCATGCCGTATCGCATAGCCGCGTCCGCGTTATATGCACGGCGTAAGCGCGCCCGGAAGCACCCACGCGCTACGTAAGCGCCCCGGGACGCGTAGCGTAAGCGCGTTGGGTCATGTGTCCTGAAAATAACACTTTTCATTGGTTCATAACAGTTTTGGTTTCATAATGATGAAACCCCTGGTCTTGTGACTTGAAAATAACACTTTTCATTGGTTCAGAACAGTTTTTTTTCCAAATGATGAAAGCCCCCACCTTTTTTCCTCATTCTAGCTTTGTACTTTGAGTGAGGAAGACCTGTTTCCAGAGCTATTACTACCTATTTCTACTCAGAAATGGCTACAGTGGCAACAGCGGCTGGATCATCTGCCCCACTACCACCACCACCACCACCACAAGGACCACCAGAACATCTCATTGGTGGTCAAGAAGAAGAGGAGGAGGAGGAGGAAGAGGAGGAAGGGACAAGGCAGTTCCTGCAAGAAAACACTCCACCATACAAACCTAAGGAGCACTTCATATGGGAGTTTTTTTAAAATCCCAACTGGTTTAAAAAAAGTAAACACTGCAAAGGTGACCTGTCTCATCTGTGGTGCTGTCCTATCCAGGGGGAACCCTACAAAAAAATATTCCTTTGGGAATCATACAATGATTCGGCATATGCAGCGTTTGCACCCTATTAACTTTTCAGCAGCAGAGATGAGAGAACTCTGCAAAAACCTACCCCAATCATCTGGCACAACCTCAACAACCAAAGAACCCACTCCATCGGGTCCAGAAGCAAGTCAGTTGATTTCAAGTATCCAACCAAAGTTTGGGGGATACAAAATTGTTTGTGTACATTGTGGGAAATTAATCACTTATGCTGAGCAGAGCATTACACTCATCATGCTTGCTGGTGATAACCACAAATGCACAAAGAAGCCTTAATTTTTTCCTGGTTTTTTTTTTGCTCCAGTTGAGCCGTTTCCAAATCCCTGTTTTTTGTTCTTCCCTATAAAAAATACAAAAAAATATAAAACAGTTCATAAAAGCCAAAAAAAGTAAAAAATGTTCCAAAAAAAATAAAAAAAATATAAAACAACAAAAAGAATAAAAAAAACTGTTCTTTTTAGAACTACCTCCAATTTATTAAAAAAGGCTTCATTTTTTTTAAAGTCTGTCATTCTTTTTTCCCCATGGTACGCTCCCCAGTGCGCTCCCCGGTGCTCGTACCGGGCGCTCCACCCGCGAAAATCGAAGAAAAAAAAATGTTTTTTTTTCCCCGCGGGGCCCTTTTATAGCCTCCACATCAAACCTAGGGGGTCACGGGAGGTCTATTCTGCCCCCTTATGGTAATTTCCCCCTTTGTTTTTGCCACCTCTTGTGTTTCGATTTTACCGAGACACAAGATGGCGGCCGCTCCGGACTGTTTGGAATGTTTACAGACACCCGAGAGCCAATCAGCTTTCCGTGCGTAAGTCGCGTGGCGCGCCCTGTGCGCTCCCCGGTGCGCGTACTGGGGCGCTGCCATAGATATATATATTTTTTTGAAGCTAAATTACTCAAAAACCACTGGAGCACATATCTTGAGACATAGCAAAGGCACATCGGGCTACCAGTCCCTACAATTTTGCCAAGTTTGGTGGAAATCCATTCAGCCGTTCGGGCTAAAAGTGAGGTCGACCGCCCTATGGAAATTAACATGGGGAAAACACGTTTTGTGAACCCCCTTTTATCTCGGCCCCCGCTTGACGAATCCCCCCCAAACTTTCAAGGAAGGACCGGAGCTCCGCGAGGCAAATTTGAGGAAATTTTCAGGCAGGTTCGTCAACCGGGCCAAAGTTATTCCAAATAGAATTTTGAGATTTTACATTGAAAAAAATCCTAACTATAACTACCTACTGGCGACCGCCAGTAGGTAATATATATATATATATATATATATTACCTACTGGCGGTCGCCAGTAGGTAGTTATAGTTAGGATAATTTTCAATGTTAAATCTCAACATTCTATTTTGAATAACTTTGGCGCCGGTTGACGAATCTGCCTGAAATTTTCAGGAAAATGGTCTCATGGCGGTCCGGTCCTTCCCTGAAAGTTTGGGGGGGATTCGTCAAGCGGGGGCCGAGATAAAAGGGGGGTCCCAAAACGCGTTTTCCCCATGTTAATTTCCATAGGGCGGTCGATTTCACTTTTAGCCCGAACGGCTGAATGGATTTCCACCAAACTTGGCAAAATTGTAGGGACTGGTAGCCCGATGTGCCTTTGCTATGTCTCAAGATATGTGCTCCAGTGGATTTTAAGTAATTAAGGTTCAAAAAAATATATATATCTATAGCCGCGCTCCCGTGCGCGCACGGGAGTGCGCTCCAGGCGCGACACGCGACTTGCGCGCAGGAAGCTGATTGGATCTCAGTTGTCTGTAAACATTCTAAACAGTGCGGAGCGGCCGCCATCTTGTGTCTCGGTAAAATCGAGACAGAAGGGGTTTGAAAAAAAAAGGGGCAAATGACCATAAGGGGGAAGAGTAGACCCCCTCTGACCCCCTAGGTTTGATGTAGGGACTAAAATAGGGTCCTGCAGGGCATTAAAATTTTTTTTTCGTTTTGCGCGGGCATATGCGCTCTCCCGTGCGCGCACGGGAGAGCGCTCCAGGCGCGACGAGCGACTTGCGCGCAGGAAGCTGATTGGATCATAAGGGGGAAGAGTAGACCCCCTCTGACCCCCTAAATCCAGGACTATATTTATGAAGGCCTTGCGCTGTTAGTTTTGCGCTTCCTGTGCGTCAATTTTTGTGACGCACCAGCGGTGTAAAAAAATGCGCATTGTTATGCAATATTCAAAAAGTGACGCATCTATCTAGATGCGTCACTTTTTAAATATAGTGCAACGAGGTACATTTTATTACACTGCTGGTGTTATGCGTCACTTTTCTGTGCGCACTCCTTATGACGTTCCAGATGTGTCATATTTAATGTATGACGAATCATGTTGCAGATACAATATGGCGCAGAGTTTTAAAAAGTGACCCATGTACCTAGATGCGTCACTTTTTAAAAATAGCGTCAGGTATAATGTATGCAGAGGGGGTGTTCCCCCACAAAAAGCTTTGTAATAGCGACGCAGTGAAATGTTTGAGATTTCACTGCGTCACTTTTAGGATGCTGTTGCATCCTTTAAATATAGTGCAACGAGGCACATTTTATTACACTGCTGGTGTGATGCGTCACTTTTCTGTACACAGTCCTTATGACATTCCAGATGTGTCATATTTAATGTATGACGAATCATGTTGCAAGGAGTTACAGATACGTCAGTATTTCTGACATATGTGTAAACATAAAAGTGATGCGAGGCCGGCGCAAAATTTTGACGCAATAGCATCCAAAAAATGACGCAGGGAAATCTCATAGATTTCAGTACGTTGTTATTACCAAGCTTTTTGCGAGGGATTGCCCCCTCTGCATACATTATACCTGATGCAGATACAATATGGCGCAGAGTTTTAAAAAGTGACCCATGTACCTAGATGCGTCACTTTTTAAAAAATAGTGTCAGGTATAATGCATGCAGAGGGGGTGTTCCTTGCAAAAAGCTTGCTAATAATGACGCAGTGCGTCACTTTTAGGATGCAGTTGCGCCAAAATCTTGCGCCTGCTTCTCAGCAAACCTTTCACATGGTGCTTTTTCCATGTGAAAGGACACATTACTGGAGTTGCGTCACTTTTGTGACGCACTCCTGCAATGCGTTACTTTTGTGTTTAGAGATATGTCAGAAATACTGACATATCTGTAACTCCTTGCGAATTGATTAGTCATATATTAAATATGACATATGTGGAATGTCATAAGGAGTGCGTCCAGATAAGTGACGCATCGCTATTTTCACGTAGCGATGCGTCACTTTTCAGAAATGAGGCCTCCAGTTTATTCACTGTGTCATAAATTTCTTTTCTAACACTCACCTTCTTTCAGTCCTCCTACTTCACTTCCTTTCACCTCTCATACCTTTCTGTTCTTTCTTACTCATTCTCCTTTCAATTATCAATGCACTATATTTCACTTACTCTTCATTTTTAAAGATTATAGCTCTTTGATGAGAATTGGAGGTAGTTCTGAAAAGAACTTTTGGTTTTCTTCTTTTAACTGAAGAGGAACAAAAACAGGGAATAGAAACTGCTCAACAGGAGCAAAAAGAAAAGAAAAAAATTAGGGGTGGGAAGGGCAGTGATGGTTCTCTAATGCCCGAACCATGAGCAGGACACTTTGCTCCCCATAGGTGAGGAGTTGATTGCAGTATCTGCATCTGACGACCCCATGGTTGAATGCAGGTTGGATGTTTGGCACCTGCCCCTGAGATTGGTCTCTTCCAGAAGAAGTTGCTCCTCCTGTTGATGTAGAGGCCCCACCTCTGGGAACCTCCTGTGCCAGAGCCCTGACACTTTCTCGGGCAAAATTCTGGGGGTGCCTGGTCTCCACATGGCGAATCATAGTGAAGTTGCCAAAAGAGTATTTCTTTAGGGGGTTACCCCGTGACAGGACCTTTTTGCAGATCCTGCACTCTACTTTTGGTGCATTCACCTTCTTCTGGCCTTCTGGAAACTTAAAAAATTTCCAAATGAAATGTCCCTTCACCTTTGGGGTAGGTGGCTCTTCATCAATGAAGTCATCTTCACTGCTGGATGATCTGGCAGCCATGATGAACCAAGAAAAAAGGAGCAGCAAAAAAGGTAGGTCTTTCAGTCACAAAAGTGAAAGAAGAAGTGAAGGAAATGGGTGGGGATTTCATTCATTGTAAAAAAAAACTGTTAGCAACCAATGAAAAGTGTTATTTTAGGGTCACATGACCCGACGCGCTTACGCTGCGCGCTCGGGTGCACTTCCGGGTGCGTTTACGCTGCGCGATTGTAGGCGCTTCCGGGGCGCACACGTGGCGCGATCGTAGGCGCTTCCGGGGCGCAAACGTGCCGCGATCGTAGGCGCTTCCGGGGCGCACACGTGGCGCGATCGTAGGCGCTTTTGCGTGCGTTTAGGAGCCGCGCACGTAGGCGCTTCCGAGGGCACGTACGTTGCGCGCCGAAGTGACGTCATCAATCTTTAATAGAAATGCATAATCATTTTCAATATTAAAAAAAACAAATTTTATTTGTATGGTACGAAATGTTTTGCATTATTATTAACTTTTCATTCATATTTTTTTTTCACGAACGACAGTTGCGCTCTGGGTGCGCTTTCAGATGAGCTCTCGGAGAAGCTTACAGGAGAGCTTAGCTGAAAGCTTCCAGGAGCGCGCACCCAGAGCGCAAAAGAAAAAAATATAAAAAAAAATGAATACTTAAAAAAAACAGCAAATTGTAAAAAAAAAAAGGTTAGAAACTCGATATACAAAGGAATTAGCATTAAAAAAACCTATGAAATTCACTGAAAAAACCATAGGTTTCACACCAGTTATAGTTAGGAATTAGCATTTAAAAAACCTATGAAATTCACTGAAAAAACCATAGGTTTCACACCAGTTATAGTTAGGAATTAGCATTTTAAAAACCTATGAAATTCACTGAAAAAACCATAGGTTTCACACCAGTTATAGTTAGCTGGAAATTTTACTGATATAAAACCATTGAAATTCCCACGTTATAGTTAGTCGGACTCACTATAACTTGCGCGTACAATGCACTGCTGATGACATCACTCATGACATCACTGATGACACCATCCTTGTGACAGAGTGACAGACCTAATTTCAGTGTAATGTAACGCTTGAAACACATATTCAAAAATAGAAACAAACATTTTCAAAAAAATGGAGATACCCAAACCAGTAACAACAACCAATTCAGTAATTCCACCATCTATATACACATCCACTCATTCACCAACAGTTCTATATAGTCACTCATATATACTCACTCATCATATGTAGTGATACACCTACACATCCTGTTACACATCAGCAATCATCCAAAAGTTACTCACACACATACTCACACATGCAAATAAACTATTAAACATCCATTTATTTGCATATACATTTATACACACACTGCCACCTTACTTCTAAGGAAACTTACCCATACTTACTCTCTTAAACAATCACTTATAGAAACACATACTTATTTACACAGGAACTCCTACAATCTCGCACTATATATACTATACTCACTTATATACATCAATACTCACATATACTAGATTAAAACATATGTCGTTACTAATGAAGACACTAGTGAGACAGTCATTCACTCACTAACACACACATATATACACTCATCCACCCATACAGTCCTGCACATATGCTGTCTTCAAAACACATACAAACAGTGAGTCAGTCACCAACCCCATGCAGCCACTTATACACAAAGAGAAACACTGATACAAACATTTAAATATTTAAACAATACTCGCTAATATATGTATTCACTAAGATACACATAATATGCCAGTTACCCAACCAATTTTTTTTAAAAAAACATCCATTTACACACTTATTTAAACATTTATTCTTCCATCGACCTTTACAAATACATATATAATACAAATTTATTTTTCAGAAAGACACACATTCACTGGATGGTCTCATCAGTGATGTCATGAGTGATGTCATCAGCAGTGCATTGTACGCGCAAGTTATAGTGAGTCCGACTAACTATAACGTGGGAATTTCAATGGTTTTATATCAGTAAAATTTCCAGCTAACTATAACTGGTGTGAAACCTATGGTTTTTTCAGTGAATATATATATATATATATATATATATATATATATATATATATATATATATATATATATATATATATATATATATATATATATATATATATATATATATATATATATATATATATATATATATATATATATATGTGTGTGTGTGTGTATTTTGTATATGCTCCAGGGTCCCCACTTGTGGGTGGGACTATTTAGTGCCTATTATTTTGATGAGTATACCCCTGGAAGAGGACTATGATTACAGGTAAATAACATCCATCCTTTTATCCAACTATTATTTTTCTTTTTATATCTTGGGAGAGTTGCTTTCCTCCTGCAACAATGGGGGACATAACTCTTGCCTTCATCCTTAAATGATTTTAAACTTTCCTTCTGGATAGGAACTTGTACTCCAATTATGGAAGTTTAAAGTGTAATGACTACCAATAATGCCACGCCATCAATGGTGTGAAATAGAAATTCTTGAATGTTGAATTTGTGAACCATTCGGTCACATTCAACATGTCTTCCAGCTGTCAGCCTAAAGAGGCTTTTGAGTCTGTGGCTCCTCTTACAGAGTGAGCCCGAAGATCTGGAAATATCCAATCCTGCTTCACTTATCACACAGCAAACCCATATTGCGAACTTCAGACAGATACTTGTCTGTAAGGCTTCTTAATAAATAAAGATAAGCAATTGTGTTGTCCAGTTAGGACTTATCTCCTCCTTCATAGCTTTCTAAGCCCTATTGCATCTCACTACACATAGGTTTGTGTTATCTCGAACAACAGATAAGACACAGTGCCGGTACTGAGCTTAATTCTCCTTCAAACTGTAATAATGACTCCTTCTGGTATAATTGCAGAAATGTCTAGCACCTGAACACCTGGGAATCTTTTGTAGGAAATAGAGTACAGCAACATAGACAGCTCACCTGAATCCTCACTTTTTGAGAGATACTGGTACTTTTGCCACAGCCCCAGATGATTCAGGACAGAGTTCACATCTCTGAATTTGGCCTTAGAGAAACTTGCACACCAAAATATGTTCTGCCTCTGGCACTCCGGTAGCTGCAAATTTCTCACCATAATAGCCAACATCAGGCATTGGTAGTTCTTTAAGCTCACCCGCTTTCTGCAATTCTAAAGAAAAAAACCTTATCTGCATTATTTCTGTCCCCAGACTCCATCCCACACACCAACCAAACCATCTTGGCTATGCTGAGCTCTACCGTTTGAGTGTAGTATCCATCCAGGCTTTCCTGATGAAATTTGTAGCAAGCTCTAAAAAGCCTGTGCATTTCCCACCATCTCTCATAATATTCCAAGCCATCCGAGTGTTCCTTTCTGTACCAACTGGCATTCTGACTATCCTTCAAAATATTCAAATTATGGGGAAGAAGGATTGGACAATGCCAGGAAAGTTTCAGATAAACTGGAACCCAAATTCATGCACTTCACAATGGTGTCAATAGAATCATGTTCACCTTCTATCTTCTAAGCTGCACCTTCATTCTTGCAATGGGGAGAATCCAAATTAAGGGTTTGCCTCTATTCCTGAGTATAGGCACCTGTGGCTTCGGACAGCAGGTCTGGTCTCCAACTGAAGTACCTTAGGAGCTGATGGTCTACTGGTAGGGGGAACCGGTTTTTATTTCTTAGTCCCAATCTGTTCATTATCATCTGAGAGACTCCTACTTTCAGTTTACAAGCTGCCTTCACATGTCTGGAGTTGCATTCCACAATGGTGTTCTGCTTGCCTGGTAGGTATTATGCCATAACTGAAATCCTCCTGTTCAGGCAAAAACTCTAGAAGTCTTTGGCCAGATCTGCAAGTGCTCAGATTTGCAAGTGCTCCTAGGCGTATATTTACAAGAAATGACGCATCGTTGTGTTGCGTTAGTGATGCATCAAAACAGCTTGTGCTTTGGTGCAACTGAATCCTACGCCATGGATGCTTCATGTTTGCAACATGACGCGCCATGACACAAGGATCTGAGTGCATTATTAAAAAAATACATATCTGTGTGTGCCATGTCGTAAGGAAATCTGGCGCTACTGCTGAAAAAGTAACGTAGGGCTGACTTACAGGTTGTACAGTGATGCAAATCGGTCCTACGTAACTTTTAAGAACAGATTCCGGAAAAAATACTAAAAGTGGCGCTTGGGGTGAAAACAATGGCACATTTTACAGAAGGCAGCCATGGAGCAGGGAGCAGGCAGCAGAAGCAAAGACAAAACACCAGCACCAGCCAGGATGTTCAGGCAGACTCCCAGGGGAAAAGAACGTCCAACTTCACTGAGAATGACATCTTGATTATGGACGTGACAAAGCACCAACATCAGCTGTTTGTCACCTCCAAATTGCCACTATGAAGGATAGAGGCGATTTGGCAGTCCATCGTGGAGAGGATCAACAGTGTGGGGCAAGTGAAGAGGACTGTCACCGACTGCAGGAAGCCCTGGCACAATTGTAAGCACTGGATAAAGAAGAAACTTGCCAACAAGTGAAGGGAGCAATGCAGACCAGAGGAGGAAGCTCAGCCCTCCAGGAGGAACTGAATGCCATGGAGGGGCTGGTGGCAGCTGTCAGCCCAGATGAGTTGGTGGCTGGAGTACTACAGTGCAGCACATGAGAAACTACCACAGCTGCAGGGTAAATATCAACAAGCGGCAATGTGGAGAAAAAGGTCATGTTGTGCAGTGCACCCAGCTATGTCCCAACACTTCAGTGTGCAGTGTGCAGTGCAAAGGGCAGGAAGCTGGATCATGTCCAGTTAAAAAGCTCAGAAAAGTCACTGCCACGGCCCAGATACATGTTTCACAGCTCTGTACAGCTCGGTCATGTTTTTCCATTCCGTGTGTGAAAGGCAGCACCAGTCCAGGTCCACCTTTGTATAGTGGCACATCTAAGTGATTGCACTAATGAGTGGCACACATACTACAATTTGACACACGGCAGCGCTCTATGTCAATTTGCTGTGCAAAAGAAAAAGGCAGGAATTTTCCGTATCCATGTGATCATCACATTTCTGTCTTCTTACACAGTGCTGGTGCACAAATGGGTGCCTAGCGCCAACACAGGCACCCTTGCACCCTGGTGCAGGGGTGCCTGTGTTAAAATCAGATTGTAGTTGTGCAGGAAGGGGCACCCTCTGTCACAATAACAACAGTTACACCACCCATAGAAATGCATCAAAACCCCTGGGTTTTCTATGGGAAAACTAACCGCAACACCCATGATACGCCGAAGGAGACTCGCGTCACTATGCCCGTCAGTCTCTTATCATGGAACTTCTGACTGGCCGTTGCACGAAGACTGTTTTCTCCACCAATTGCCACTCTCACCCTCTGCTACTGCTGTTAATCGTGGGGTGATTGGGAAGGACACCGCATATTTGCTGTGCGATACGCACTTATATTTTCATGTCATCTTCCAACAATTGGGATCCTTGAAGAGAGGTCATATGTTGCATTTCTTTCACAAACTCGTGGAATCATCGACTTCTCATCCATCATACTGTCTAAGACTTTTTAGGACCACGATTGCTCCTCGGGTGTGACCTTTTTCTTGGTATTTGCATATGGATACACATTGTGTTCGGGTCGATATTGGAAGCCCAGATACATTCTGCAAGCCCTGATGAAGTTCCCATGGCACAGGGGAACGAAATGCGTCGGCTGTGTGCCGCTGTTGTTTTCCAAAGAAACTGAATAATAAAGAAGAATCTCCAAATAATTTACATCTTTCTGATTTGTTTATATAGTGCACCTTCCTTTTGTCTTTAACCCATGATACGCCCCCCTGACGCAGAGTAAGGCATCACAGTGACTTGTGCTGCCATGACTTACTCCATATCTACGTGGCCATGAAAAGCCACGCACAGTGGCGTTGCATGGCATTGCAGATATGGGTCTTACTGTGCGCTGCTAGTGCGTCATAAAAAGTGATGCACCAGCAGGGCAATGGCCTTGTAAATAAGCTCCTTGAACTATACATAGCCTGATGAGGAAAATGCAGGCCACCTTGCACCATGAGGCCACTGTGTGTTCCTTGGGCCCATGGACACAAATACTGGTAGCATGGGTGTGTCAGAGGAGAAGCAGCTCACCTGAGAGGGGGTCAGATGTGGGGTATGTGAAGCATCAATACATAGGAACATGCCAAGAGCCAGGTGTACATTATCTGGCATGATAATACGTAGTGCAAAGCTGTCCTGACGTGCTGGATGAGACCACACATGTGTCAGTTGTCATGGTAGGGGCCACCAGAACTCACAGCATGTACTAAATCTGACTAGATCAGGATTCATGCAAGTGATGCACCCCAGAGGACCATGTGTGCTGAAACCAAAGATTATGTATGGCTCGGATGGGGCCCTGATTGCATAGGGCATTGTAAGTGCTGGCTGAGTATCTTGAACTGCCACTGTGTCTTAATGGGGAGACCTTGCATAGCAAATTCAGAATGGATATCTATTTGTCAAGGTAGCCTGACTAATACACATGCACTGCTGTGTCTGAGAGTGTCACACTTGTATTGCAGCTGGGAAGGGATGATAGAGAAGATACCATTGGGGTACAACATCCTACATATGATGTGCCCTGGCTGAAATGTGGCATGTGCGTGGAGGGATTAGGAAGTGAACTTGTCTCACCTTGCCACATATGTCTCAATAGAAGGATGTGAAACAGGGATCTGTCAATGGACATTAAAAACTGGCCTGCCACCACAAAGGACAGGAGTCAGCGATGTTTGGAGACTGAGGTGGATGTGCCCAATTATGTTGCAAACCTCGGTAGATACATGTCACCAATTCCAAGACTACTAATATGTGGAGTACAGGTTGACCCAAAGACCTCAATAACAGCCATTTATGTCAGTCCATTGGATATGGTCACACGTATTGATGGTCTTGTAGACACAAGAGTCAGTTCAGTTCAGTAAAGCTTTATTCGATTTTTTGTTAAATATAAAATCATAAAAGCTACATATATATATATATATATACACATCATGATTTCTTTAAAAACAAAAATACATTGACATCAGCCATTAAAAAATCATTACAAAAGTCATTAAATTAGTGCATCTATCAGAATAAAGCATTACAAAGTCAAAATTAATTAATTAAACAGTTTCCAGTAATCGCCGCTTCCTCAGGATGCTTTTTAAAAAACACGTCATGACCATAATATATTTATCGTTACCTAATTGTTATAGACTTAAATATGCTGGTCTACATTGTCGCCAGTAACCCTGTTTCAAATATTGTTTAATCCACCTTCTACGTTCATAATCATAATATTTACAAAATAAAATCAAATAGAAGGTGGATTGTATGGACTGGTTATCACATGGGCATGGTACCAAGGTTCTTGACCAGTCATTTCTTGCTGGAAAAGTTACTAACCGGAAAAATAATGCAAATCTAAACCTGGTCAATATAAAACGATCAAAGCCCACAACACAGATTAATAAATAAGGTTGAATTGTCTGGCTAATCAATGTCATTTGGTGCTGGATTACCATGCTTTTCGTAAGTTCACCTGTTACTCTCAGCGTATTAAAGTGGGTCATGCATAATCTTTTTAGGCCCTTCCTTGAAATTCCACTATTTGATTCAGGGTTACTATACAGTTCGGGTCTTTGCAGGTCAGTGAATGTATTCTTGACATAAGCTAGCCACAGGATACTTTTAGCTTTGTCCAGGTCCATCGAATCCTTTATAATGTCCCTGTTGAGACCCAGAGCTTCCACAGTCCATACCCTGTGCCAAAGTAAAATTAGCTGTAGTTTTATTAGGTCGGAAAAATGTTCTATCCCTAATTCTGCATGACAGTTAAATACAGGCGCACCCTGGGGAAGCGATAACAAATATCTTAAAAATCCGTTTTCGGCTATTTGAATGGAGGATGCGTCCCGGATTCCCCAAATTCCGGCCCCATATAGGGCTATGCTCCTACATTTGGCCGTATATATTTTTAGCAGGATTTCGGGTGGTCTTTTTCCTAGCTGTTTTGCAAAATTAATTAGGGCTGCTATAGATCATTTGAATAGTAAAGTCCTAGATTTTATGGCTACCACCCATGAACCTGAACCGTCGATTAACACCCCCAAGTAAGAGAATGTTTTGGTACACTCAATTAAAAGACCATCCGTCTGGATTGTCTTGCATTTGGCATGATCTTTCCCACATTTCATCATGAAAGACTTTTTGGCATTAAATTTTAACCCTCTTTTTCCCATAAATTGATTGTATATTGCTAATGCCCTCCTTGCGCCAATGAATGTGCGGGCCATAAGCACTGCGTCATCCACATAAAGGAGTGAGACGGCCTGCTTCTTACCATATCTGGGAGAATAAATTGTGCTGGCCTCCAATTCCCCCTGCAAAGCGTTCGTATAGATGGAGAATAGGAAAGGGGCCAGCACGTAGCCCTGTCTCACCCCCTTCTCAATGCAAAAGGGCCCTGTGCATTCTCCCTTTTTTCTGTGTCTTACCCTAGCCGTAGCCCCGGTATACAGCTGGCGTAGGAATTGTATTATGCCCGGTTCCACTCCTATTTCTTCCAGCGTTTGCCATAACTTCGCATGATCCGCACAGTCGAATGCGGCTGTGAGAACAACGAAGGTGGCATATAGGGATTCTTTCTTAGCTTGGGTATATTTCCCCTGAAAGATTACAAAATTAAGAACCTGCTCCACCGTGCCCATCCCTTCTCTAAAGCCATATTGGACAGGACTTAAGATATTATTGTCACTTGTCCAAGTTTGAAGTTTCTCTAGGATCACCCTCCCTGCAATCTTCATAAGGGAATCTAGCAGGGAGATTGGTCTATAATTTACTGGGCTCTCTCTGTCTCCCTTTTTGTAGATCGGTATTATTACTGATTCGGACCAGGTTTTAATAAAACCCATTGCACAACAAGCCTGCAAGACACGCGTACAGATCAGAGCCCACAGATCGGTATTTAATTTAAATATATCATTTGGTATTCCGTCTGGGCCCGGGGCCTTACTTCCTTTGCTCTTGTTTATTGCCATCACAACTTCAGTATGTTGAATTTCTATTTCTATCGGTGCATGTTCCATTATAGGTACTTCCACCTCAGGGATCATTTTAGTGGGTCCATCATTAACCCCGTCCTTTTTATATACACTAGAAAAGACGTCAATCCAAGTGGATTCATCAATGGCAATCTCTATTCGTGCGATGTCTTCCTTTTTAAAGTATGGAGCTTTCACTGCTTGCCAGAACAGTTTGGGATTTCTACTTTCCGACGCACTTACTAGGTTAAGCCATGCCAGTTCTTTAACCTCCTTTTTTCTACAGGACCTTGCTTGATTGTAGGCCCTTCGGCAGTCTCTTATTAATTAGTTATCTCTGGGCTTATTACTAAGAGCAGTTTTAAGCTTGTTATGGGTCTTTGTGCAGTGGGTATCACACCATCCAGTGGTCCTATCACGAATATGATTGTTAGTTTTAGTGAGAGATTCCTGTATTACCGTGGTAATGTTTCCATAGATGTCCAGAATTTCTTTATGTGTGGCATCTTCATCCAGGCAGACCTGGATATAAGGCAATGCCTTAGAAATTATACCCTTATTTTTTTTTGACAGGATCTAATGCACTCCACTTCAGTGCAAACCCATTGTTGCGTGCCAATGTTATACTTTGCGTCCATGCCAACGACTTGATAGTCGTAGATTTATTCCATTCCGGTAAGGATAAATATAGGCTGATTGGCAAATGGTCACTAAGGCCTTTCATATGAGTCTCATACTTCTCTACCCTATTAGCATGCTTATTAGGAACTAGTATAAAACCCATCACCATCTGGAAACCCCTTGATAAAAAAGTTGAACAAAACCACCATTGGGGAGCACATCAAATTTGCAAACCCAAGGTCCAGGGTAGCCATAATGTCGTTCATTTTCTCTCCTTTCTCTGTGTGAGTAAAATGATGATTTGAACCACTGCTTTCTTCCCATTCATTTTCTTGGGAGCTACACACCAAGGATTTACATATACTAATGTTAGAATCCCCTCCCCATACCACAATTACATCTCTGCTATTGACAAAGTTTGCATGGATTAGGTCTTCTGTAAAATTACTCATTACCTCCATAAAGTTACCTTTACTAGTGTTATTATAGAAGTTTACTACCACCATGTCCAGGTCCGGCAATAGCTGGATAGAGACTATTTGATAAAAGGATGTATGTTGCATAATTTTTATCCCCCGCACATTCATCAAGTTGGAGACATAAACACAGATACCCCCTTTATGTCGCCCATGCATAGAGGGCACTGCTGGTATGCTAAAGGTTTTATATCCACCTATGTGTGTTTCCCCAATTAACCATATTTCCTGTATACAGAGGATATCAAAGTCATGTATAAACTCCGACCACTCAATGTTGGAGATCTTATTCTCCAGACCATTTATGTTCCTGAACATTACCCTTACCAGACCTCGTGTATTTGCTACCTTTGGTGACGGGGATTTTACATTGTCATTTGGTGGCATCGATACTTCCAATGTGGTTATTGTCGCTGCACCCCCATTATTCCTCATAGGTTTATTGTCGGTAGTACTAGTTATTGCCTGAACACTATTCATATAAGTCCGGTCGTTGGTCAGACATTTCTTATGTCTAGTCAATCCTTTTATCTCAGTCACCCCTGCTAGATCTAATGCGCTAACTGTTCCCCTTGGTACATTCTCTATCTCTTCCATACTGGGGGGTATTACTTTTTGTCCCTTTCCATACTTTTGGATACACCATACATTCTCCCTATACTTCCTATCAGCCTTACTCATCCCATACAGTCAGTTACAGTCATTTAGACCGGACAGTACTGCAAATCTATTTTGCCCTATTGGCGCAATATTCCCCTGCCATCCCCATATCTGTTTTCCTCTGCTCCCTTCCCAATATCTAGCCTGATTACGAGGTGTGTTCCTTGCTTGCTTCCATGTATTCCAGTAATCCGTTTTTACTTGATTCATGGGATTATAGATGAAGGCAAGTGGTAGGATCTCGATACCTAATCCCCTGGGACCCCCCCCCCCCCGATCCCCACTTCCCTCATAATCCTTTCAACTGGCACTTTACTGTTAAAATTAATCACAATGCAGTCCCCCTTATTTGGCTTCCTTGATCTACCTACCCAAAAACACCCGTCGGGCCATTATGATATGTTGCCCTGCCAACCTCCCTTCTACAGTGTTGCTAGACAGCCAGTGCATAACTTTATTTTTTAACTGACTGTAATCCTCTGTCACTCCCTCCTTAAGGGGTGGTACATTTCCTAAAACTAAGACCAGGGATGCTGATTGTGGCGGTAAATTGAGTGTCCGTAGTTTAGTCTGGGAGCTGTCAGGCTTATCAGCAGGATTTACCCCCTCCACCGATACATTTGGGGGATTTATCCTAGGATTACTCTGTTCTTTGGTATTATTACTCTGTTCTATACCCTCTTTTTTAGCGGGCTCACACTTTGTTTTATTCGGTCTTGGTTCCTTCACTATACAGGTTGGTGTCGGACATGAGGGAGGTTTACTGGTTATCCCCTGCTTATTTAGATCTACAGCCATACCCCCTCTTTGATTTTTGGTAGCTACATTCACTGCCCCAGATTTATTATCAGCGATTTCCTTAACAAGATTATCTACCTTTTCATTTAAGGCCCTCAGCCTCTCAATGATAGGCAGTGTAAATGATCGTAACAAATGTTCTAAGTGAATTATCGTGCCAGCTCCATAGCTTACCGCCGATTTTAATGGTTGGTGAGCATTCTTGGCCGGAAGTTTATGTATTACAGGTGAAGATGTGAGCGTAGGGGATATATAAGGTTTTTCCAACGCTTTCTTCAGGAGGGTTTTTACAATTTTATTGGAAGTTCTAGGAATCTTCGGCTTCCTGCCCACTTGCCTCCTCCCTCCCCTCTTCCTTTTTCCCATTTGTTTGGGGCATACTGTGCTAATCTCATTTGGCACTGTTTTACATTGTAATTTAATCAGACGAAATTCCTCAGACAAAATACTATTGCATGATGACAAGCTATCAAAAGTGGTAGAATCAGTCACATCTAAATCTGGGTTTTCACCCGGAGATATTAAATTAATTTCAGGGTGGTTTTGTCTATCAGCATGTTCAGGCATTACAGCATTTCTTATTTCACCTAAAGATGACCTTTTAGCACCAGCAAGGTCCAGGGACAGCCGTTTTTCAGCGCGTGCAATTTCCTTCTCCAATATTACAGCAGCTTTGGTAAAAAAGCTATCCAAAGGCCCTGTAGTAGTATTGCCACCGGGTGCCATAGGGTCGATAGTCTTCCCCTTCCTTTGTTTTTGGGCCATTCTACTTTAGGCCCTAAGGGGTCCGGTATACAAGACACGCAGTCACGGGCGTTTAATTTGTCTCACTAAGTTCTTACCAATGTACCAATGTACGTAGCCAGGCTTTGGGGGGGATGGCCCAGTCCAGTCTCTTCCTGCCTCTGAGGGCCACAGAGGGCCCGCCCGTTGTCCAGGCTTTGCCCGGCTAGTCCCGCGCGCAGTCCCGCGTCGCGGGGGCTGACCTGGGGTTAAATGCACCTCCGGGCGCGGACGTATCTTTGGCCGCTTCCACCGCTGTGCAGCATGGGATTTGTAGTCCCCACCTCCACACTGCGGCCGCGATGGCTGTTGCGGCGGCGGGAGGGTGAACAGAGAGCACCAGCGGCCTCACCGGGAAAACACAAGGAGCGTCCTGCGCCAAGGAACAGGTAGAGAGCAAAGCAACAAGTACCCCCGTAGAGTTTCAGTGTTTCAGTGAGAGTCAGTGTATGATCTTGGTTACATCACTGTGTGGAATTAAGTTTAGTCACTGGCACAAAATGAGGAATGGCAGAGGAGGCAAGTACTTGTACAAGTGAGCGGGCCTGAGTCAAAGCATGTGTTATACCACACATATACCCAACTCTGACAATTATCAACTGTTGTTAGAGCCAAGGCTAGCAACCTATCTAGTGTAACAGGTCCCATCCCCTCGGATTTGGCTCAGACTATCCACTGTTCACATAGATGAAGCCAAATGGGTAGCCAATGAAATCAAATGAGTTGTTACAAATTGGAAATACATGATAAGTACATGCCCTCACTCATTCCTGCAGTGTAGCAATAACATCAGCCTGGGATCTCACCCCTGTCAAAGGACATTATAAATGCCAGAGATGTGTTGCTTGTTCCTCTACACTAAACACCAAGGAGTTTAAGTACAATGACACGTCGTATATGCAATCCGGTGTCCCTAAAACCTCCAATACAATAGACAGACCACTCAGATGGTTAAGGACAGAATAATACAATATCGTAGTCACATAAGGTGCGGTACTCTAAATGCCCAGTTGGTGCAACACTTCCAAGATTCTATTCAAAAGGTGAGGAATCCACAGGCAGATGTATCCATTGGAAGAACAAGCAGGCAAATACTATATCCACCAGAAAAAGCAATACGGAAGGTAAGTAACTTGTTCTTTACCCCCAACATAAGATCCACTGACAAACACCTTATCTTCAGAAAACTACTCAAGAATTGGCTCTTCCCCGCATAAGCACCATACACAAACAGCAATTTACAGCATATCCCTCTGTAGTGGAGAAGTGTGGCTCACTGGTTAGAGCAGGCAGACCCTGAAGCAGAGGTCAGACCCGGGACCAGGGTTCGATTCCCGACACGGCAGGGTGTTGAGCTCAAATGTCCACGGACTCGATAATTCTCGCTTTGGTGCCTGACCTAATCATGGGTTCACACTATGCAACTCTGGGCATTAAGCTTGCTTAATTTCCACAACGGCGCCCCGGCGGCGGGATGCCTGGCTTTCACATTGGGGATGCCCTATAGGGGCTATCTCACAGGGAAAAACCAGGACGGGTTCCCAAGCGCGGAGATACCCCTTCGGGGGTCGATTCTGGCGCTATATAAGAAATGCTGCAATAATAATAATAATTACAATAATAATATAAGCATGTTATTTTCACTATAGATGTGTACCTATCTTTGTGTATTGCTTTGTATAAACATGTAGACTAATTATGTTGTTTAAACTAAATAAATAAAAATCATCTTTGGTCTACATGTACTCACTTCCATTGTGCATCTATGCACCTTCGATGTACTTGGATCTGTATATCCGTTACTTTTCCCCTGAAAAAACATAACCAATGCACTAACCTATTTCTCATCCTGTAACCTCAAGCAATATTTTTAATCTACATATACTTACCTCCTTTATGCATCTATATACTTTCAATGTACTTATGAATCTATATATTTATCACTTTCTTCTAATTTAGCATTTCAAATGCACTACATTATTTCTCAGCCTATACTTCTCTCAATATATCTTCTATCCCAACCTTCTGACTCATCTTAAACTTCTTTCTACTACTCTTTCCAATGCACTACCCATCTTTCAACCTATACCCTATACATCTATCAATATATCCTTTACATCAACTCTCTCATTTACCCGAAACCCCATACCACTGCTATGATCCCCAAAATAACCCTTTCTAGACTCTCTCCCACTCTACCCCTTCTTGCATCATCTGACACCTTTTACTATACCAATCTCCCAAAACAAACCTTTCTAAACTCTTCCATCTGACTCTTACCCCTCAAAAACCCTGTTTTACTCATCCAGAAGCGTCCTCCTACTGCTATAACCTAAAAAACACTTTTTTAAAAATACCTTAACTCTTCTATCCCTCCACTATCCTTTTCAATCAAATAACAGACTAACATGTTTACTTCTCAAATTCAATATTCCACTATACTAATTCACCACTAATCCTTTATGGGTTCCAGAGTAGCATGCTACTTGCCAATAGAGCTTTTCAACACCCCATCAGGGTTACCAGCGCTATATAAATGCAAACATTTTTCCTTTTTCTACCCCTCCCCAACCCTTCTCAATCCAAATAACTGACTAACATATCCACCATTCAGATTACTTTAATGGTTCACCATACTAATTCAACACTAATCCTTATGGGTTCCAGAGTAGCGTGCTACTCGCCTATAAAGTGTTTCAAATCCCATCAAGGGGTAGCAAGCGCTATATAAATACAAACCTCTTATCCCTCTTCTATCCTGCAAGCTACCCTTCTCTATCCAAATAACTGAATAACATATCCACCACTCAAATTACTTCATATTTCACTATACTAATTTTCAACACTAATCCTTTAAGGGTTCTGGAGTAGCATCCTACTCACCAGAAAAGCACTTGAACACCCATCAGGGGTAACAGGTGCTACATGAATGCAAACCTTTATTCCCCTTTTTTTCTCTCCGCTATCATTCTCACTCCAAATAACTGACTAATATCCACCACTCAAATTACTTTCATATTTCACCATACTAATTCAGCACTAAACCTTTATGGGTTTCCGCAGTAGTGTGTTTCAACACCCCATCAGGGGTCTCAACACCCCATCAGGGGTAACAAGCGCTATATAAATACAAACCTATTTTCTTTTCCTCTTCTATCCTTCTGCTATCCTCCGAATCCAAATAACTGACTAACCTATCCACCACTTAAAATTGACTTGCATGTTTCTATATACTAATTCAACAGTAATCCTTTATGGGTCCCGGAGAAGCGTGCTACTGTCCAAAAAAATACTTTGACGCTTCATCAGGGGTAGTAAGAGCTATATAAATGCAAATACAATACAATACCTCACAATATGGAAGGTCATAGAAAACCCTCCTTACCACAAACAGTTGCTGAACCACTGTGAATGTAGGTGGAGAACCTGCTGTCAGACGGTTGAACATGGCCTCAAAACCCTAGACGAATGGAACAACACAGTTACATGTTAAGAGGATTCCTAAAGTCCTCTCCTCGAATCCTTTTTAATTTGCCCCCACCCTGACTGCTTGTAATTGAACTTTCTAAGTGAGCGCCCTGAATCCTTTCCCTGCTCACATGCGAGCTCATGTACAGCACTTGCAGTTTCCACTCTATGTGAATGCTTTCCAATACCTCACATCTTCAGTTAGATTGTAAATTGTTATTGCTTTTAGCAGCCTCTCAATGCTTAAGTCGAGTGTACCTAAAATTTGCCTGTCTTATTTGCAGTTTCTTGTACAAACATAAAATTATTTTATCAGCTTCTTTGTGCTAAAATTAATTGTACCACCAATTATTTCTTCCTGTACTTTCATGGGCAAATTAGGTTATGTCTCACATCACATGCATTCATTCAATTGTATTGCGTTATATGATGTAATTTTGATAAAATTGCTGATCCCATTTGACTAGACCCATACAACCTTCTTTGAATAACTTTATTGCTCTGTTTTGATGCTCTACAAATCTGTCCTTTACACCCATTCTCCTGGTGGGTCTGTCTTCTGTTTCCATTCACTCATCGTTACCGCATCACTGTACGCACGTTGCTATGACTTTAATCCTCATCGGAAGATTCCACGCCTCTGTTGACTCGACCATCTCCGTACTCACGCCAGCTCACTAATTCGTTCTTGCAACTGTAGCAGACCCAAATCAGTTGGTCTCGCAGGACATGGCGCTCCCGAATTACATGCAAGTCCTTCACGCATCCTTGCGTCGGTCGGCACGCTCCACTCGGAACCCACCCTTAGTCCTTTCCTCCTTTTTTCTTTCAGAAGGAAACACAGCTCCCCTTGCTGACTCTGAGGTCCTCTATTTCCTCTTGTTGACCTTGCTCCTTCTGCCAGTCCGAGCCCGCACCAGCTCAACTCAGTAAGTTCCCACTCCTTGCTACCTTGTTACCCCCACCACCACTGCACCATCCTCAATCCATCCCCCTTTTCCCAACAATTTATCCTGGTTTGAGTAATTTGCTGTGTATCTCGTGGACACGTAGCCCCTCGTGGACTTGCACAGTGATACCTACCCGGTGAGTGTCCACCTTCCCACACGTACTGTGGATCATGCAAACCCGATTTCTCATATTCACTTTTGTTCTTCTGCACCACTCCTCACTACTGCGAACTAGGTACGCTTAACTGACTTATACTCTCAAGTCATTTCCTGTTCTACTATTTTACTCATAAGCATTCAGTCACACCCTTGTTACACAAATATTGTCGAATTACCTGTCCTTTTATGACCTTCTATGTCTCCTTTTGTGACGTATGGGCTCGCCCTCGTGCCACATCTCTTACCCTACAAACCTAACCCCACTCTTTTCCCAAACCCATTTCTTCCTTCTTACCCTCTATTGTTCCTCTCCTTAAGGTCCACCATTGAGTGTTTTATTTAATCCCTTATACAGCACTGTACTGAAATTTGGTAACCTGGTCTTGATGATGGTTAACATTGCATAAAGGCCGAAATGCAGTTGACCTTCACAGCATAATTTACAGCTCCTTGATTGTAATTGCCCGGAAGCATTTGTACATAAAATGTATTAACTGTACAGACATCACATTCTATCTCACTGTAAATATGATCCTGTCTGGGCCTTCCTTTCTGCTGTACATACCCCCCACATGTCACTTTCGCCATTCACTTTTTCACGAGCACTTTAGCAAGTCCTCACGTTACATGACATTCAATATATTGAGTATTTCATTTACTTAAATATATGTGGAAAGCAACTTTTCTTTCCTCTAACAAAACAGTCTTGCTCAACTTTTTTGTATTTCCCTATGCTCTTCCACATTTATGTTGCTCTTTAATTATTTGCTTTGAGACCTTGTTTCTGCTATACTTAAGTACCCTGGTCTCTACTGGGTTTACGGGTACCTCCTGTAGCAAGGTTGGTCGATGTGTAGAGGTTTGCAGGATCTATGTTACAAAATCAAATCTTGGCCACATGAATGCATAATATGCATGCAAGACAGCACAACAAAGCAAAGTGCCATTGTGTACAGTTTGAAAGCCAGTGGCAGGATCATAACTAATTCATTTGTAAGAAACAAGATATGTGGCTGACCAGGGTTAAGCACTTCAGTTTCAAAATAGGTTTGTAAGTACTGGGTTTGTGCACAAAACATCTGGAGCTTGCCACGCAACGGCTCCACTGTAGAGACAGATACCAAATCTTGAAGAAAAGGCTGGTGCACAAAAAATAGAAGTCCAAAGGTTTGTAGTTTGATGAAAGATAAATCCTTTATTAATTCAATCTTTAAAAGGCCTCAGCCAACCCGTTTCATTCCATGCGGAACTTCATCAGGGCTTGGTATTCTCTTGGAAGTCCCATAGAGGAGTCAGATAATAAGTATAGAAAACCTCCTTGATATGGCTAGGTCACGTTCTTTGGTAAAGAAGTCGAATTCGTGAAACAGCAAGTATAGACAACCAGGTGTCTTCAGACTCATGGCGGATTTGGACCACAAAAAATAGTTGTAGATCTATAAACTTAAAGAATGGCCCTTTGTCATGAAAGAATTAAGCTGTGTGAGAGGGTCATCCATGTTATGTATTAACTTATTGTATACAAAAATATGTACTTCTCAGGGAGGTGTCCATCCAATATCCTACTTTCCAGTGGGGAAGACTCAGGGGGGGAGGAACCAATGGGGAAGGCTGAATGAAGGGCATGTTGTATTTGTCTGTAACAGAAGTGTTCTGAATCGGCCAGGTCATGCTGCTCTTGCAGGAAAGCGAACGTTTTTATGTCGCCCTTTTCCCACATGTCCTGGACGCAGGAGATGCCTATTATATCCCACTTATCGATTCCCTTTGTCTGCCATAGGACTCCCATAAGGGGGTGGCCAATGTCAATTTACCCTCCCATCCCAGAGATGTGGTGGCGGTGTGCCAAACGGTTATTGATTGCCCAGTGGGGCCAGTTAGTGCAGGTCGAGCTGGTTTGGAATATTGTGTTCTATTATAATTCCCCCCCAGGAGTAGCCATCTGTCCACTCGATATCCTGGGTCATCAGGTGTTCCATAGGTTCCATGGTTGATGGCGGCCAGGTGGGTGGCCCAATAATATTTCCTGATGTCAGGGAGGGTGATAACTCTGTCATACCATTTCAGGGTCAATTTACTGAGAGCTTTCCGTGGCGGTCAATTCCACAGTAGTTCCTTCTGGTGTCGTTCAATTTCCTTAAAATAAGCGAGAAGGACTGTGTCTAACGAGTTTTGTAGGGCATTGAGGAAGCGTAAGAGGGAAATCATTTTGAAAAGAGCGACCCCCCCCAGGATGGAGAATGGGATAGTTCGCCGAATGGCGATGTCTCGCTGCAGACGATGGATAGGGGGAAGGAGTTTATCGTTATATCGGAGTATAGGATTCAAGGATACAAATATCCCTAAGTATTTAAACCCCGATGTACTAATTTGGATTGTGCAGTTGGAGGGCAAGGCAGGTATTCCCCCATAGAGGGGGTACACATGAGATTTAGCCCAGTTAATTTGGAATCCAGAGTATCTCCCAAACACTGCCAAAGTTTCCAATAAGGCAATTAAAGATTTCCAAGGACTTGTAAGGTAAAGTAGGATGTCATCAGCGTAAAGTGATACCCGATCTTCCAAGTCTGCTGACCAGCGTAATCCTCGGATCATGAGATCTTGCCGGATCCAGGCCGCAAGCGGCTCTAATGCCAGGGCAAATAAAAGGGGGAGAGCGGGCAACCCTTACGGGTGCCCCGGGTCACAGTGAAGGTGTCCGATTGCTTATTTTTAACTACAACCTTAGCCAGTGGCGCCGCATATAGGAGGCGGACTCAACTGATGAATTCTGGACCAAACCCCAGCTTCCGGCGTACAGCGAAGAGATAAGGCCATTCGATCATATCAAACGCCATAGTAGCATCCAGGGAAACCTAGACCACTGGTTCGCTTATCGTATCTGATCTGCCAAGTACCCCGTGAACATGGTGAAGGTTCAATGCCGTATTCTGGTGTGGGATAAAGCCAAATTGATCTGTGTGTATGACAGTTGATATGACTTTAATTAGGCGATTGGCAAGAACCTTAGCAAGGATTTTTGGCTCAGCATTGAGAAGAGAAATGGGCCGATATGATGCACATTCTGTTTTTGGTTTGCCTTCTCTATGGATTACATCTATGTTAGCTATGTGTTGATCTAGCAGAAGTTCCCCTAACTCCCTACTTCCCTCAAACATGGCTTTAAGGTGGGCTGATATTTTGTCAGGACAGAGTTTATATAGTTCTATGGGTATCCCATTAGGGCCAGAGGCCTTACCAGATTGAAGCGATCTAATGGCCTGGGCAATTTTATCTGTGGTCAGAGAACTATCCATTAGTTGCTTATCGGTCGAGGTGAGAGGGGCAGAGTAATGTCTCTTAGCAGCTCGGTGGAATCTACCTCGGCATAGGGCGTCCCCGCCCTATAAACTGCTTTGAAATGTGCGGCAAACTGAGAAGCTTTGGGGTTCTTCTATTTTAGTGCCAAAGGCATCATGGAGGACCGGGACCAGTCTATTTCCCCATTCTCGCTTATCCAGCCAAGCTATCAATTTTCCTGCCTTGTCTCCCAAGTCATATATTCTTCAAAAATTTTCCTGCCCCAGAGTTTGAGCTGCATCTGTAACAAGAGCGTATATTCAGTCTGCTTAAGCCGCAGCAGGTGGAGCATCTCAGGAGAGTCTTGCTGCACCAATTCCCCCTCAAGCCGAAGGATGTCTGATTCTATATCAGACACTGCTTTCTGCTGTTCTCGTTTGTGACCTGATATTAAGACAGGGCTTCACCCCTGATCACCTTTTTAAAAGCCTCCCAGAGTGTTTGGCTAGAGGTCACGGTGCCCACATTTTCAGCGAAGTAGCTATCTGCTGCGGTTAGATCTTAGCATAGTTTAGGGTTACAAAGGTGCCAAGGATTGATGGGGGTGATACGATCCACCCTCATGTGATGTAGGAGAAAGTGTGCCCAAAGTGGCGAGTGATCTGAGATGCCTCTAGCTGGGTGTCGGACCTCATAGGATGTGTGAGGTTTGAGAGCTGGGAACCGGATGTAATCGAGGCGGGAAAAACTGTGATGGGTTCCGGAATGCAATGTGTATTGCTTTGTCTTGGGGCTGAACGTGCGCCAGGTATCTATTAGTCCCATGGCCCAAAGGAGGTCTGGTAATCCACAGGAAGAGGGCCCCAACTCACAAGGGGATGCCGGTCTAGTTCACCCGAGCACACTGAATTAAAGTCACTCACTAACACCCACAGACCCTCTGGTAGCTAGAGAATAGTAGTAGAGAGGTCTTGAAACGTAGTCGATTGGAGACAGGGTGGGATATAGATAGAAAAGAGTGTGAGGATCCGTCCCTCCCAGGAGCCAGATATGCCAACATAACGACCACTGTTGCCGGTCCAAGTGGAGTCTATACGAATAGGGACGCATTCCTGACCATTCCTGACCATAATGCCTACCCCTCTGGAACCAGTTGTGAATCCTGCATGTGCCGCTAGTTTGTATCCGTACCGGTTCATTGCTCTACAGGAGTGACCCATAAGGTGTGTCTCTTGAAGTAGCACGACATCCGGCCCTGCTTCTTGTTATATTGCAGGACTACACTCCGCTTAATTTTATCCCCCAGCCCCTTGACATTCCAACTTAATATTTTAATGCTTTCCCCCCAGTGTGTGTGCATTAGAACCGTAGTAAGTCCTTTGTGCCTTCGCTGTGCCTGTATTCATGCGTTGATGGAAGAAAATAACAATGAAAAATCCCTACGAACCCCTCCACCCACAACCCGCCTCCCTGCTTCCCGCCTTCTGGACTTAGAACTGCCCATTACAAACTGGCAGAGTGCCTGTCACCCAATTCCTAATACTAGAAAATAGCGAATCCGTTTTGCTCGCGGATTTTGCGGATTTTCGGTAAATTTCCAATCCGCGAACGCTCGCGAATTTACCGAAAATCCGCAAATTCGCACGCAGCAGATTTTTTTTTCTTGGTCATACAATTTTGCGGCGCGCGGCGTTCACTTACCGTCATTCAGCGTTTGCCGAGTTGTTTTCCTCGATATTTTGCAAGCGCTGCGCCATTTTGGATCTTGCTGCGAGATCCCGCGGGAGTTTGGCGACCGCGATTACGTCATCGCGCTCGCCACCTTGCACAGCGAGAGTTTGTCAACGCAAGTACGCCATGATCACGTATCGCGAGAGTTCGGAATCACGAACCCGTACATGCGGCGGGCAGCAACAATCTCGCACTCGCGAAAATACAAAATTTGCAATTCTGCACAAGAAATCCACCAGCAAGCAGCATAAACCTTCTGAAAATAATGATTTTTATCTGAATAACTCCTCAGGTTGACATTTGCCTGCACTTTTTTTGCAAGAAGTCCATTTTGGGGTGGGGGGGTGGGAGGAAGGAAGTGCCCCACAGTCTCCAACTTCCTGATCCTGTACAGCAGGCTCCTCCCAGTGCTTTGTCCATCTCCTAGTCACTTTTCATTTGGATCTGGAGCTTGAAGGATTACTTTTTGTGGATATTTGGATTTGAGGCCTTTTTGACTTTCTTTGGATCACTTTTGGATTAGAAATTTCACAAGTAAGTTTGTTTGGGGCATTACAGTTGCTGCAACTACAATTTTGTAATTTTCGATTTTTGGGCTGTTGTTGGGGCCTTTTGCCCAGGGGTACTCAGTGGTGGGTGTACTGAGTCTTTCTGCGGGGTCTCTTTAATAAAAACATCATGGAGGGCCTGGATGGCATGGGATTGTGCTGATTTTTTAGTGATTTTCGTTTTTTTGGGCTGTTGTTGTGGCCTTTTCACCAGGGCTAGTGAGTGGTGCATGTGCCTAGTTTTTCTGTGGGGTGTCTTGAATTTAAACATCATGGAGGGCCTGGATGGCATGGGATTGTGCTGATTTTTCTGTGTTTTTCGATTTTTTGGGGTGTTCATGGGGACAGGCCATGTGGCTGGGGGCCATTTTGAGTGCTGCTACAGGCCCTGGCCATGTGCTGGGAGGGAGGGGGCCATTTTGAATGCAGGCAGTGTTGTTAGGTCTGCAACCATTTTGCCTAGCTTTCAACCTTTATGCCCAGGGGTACTGAGTGGTGCATAGGCCTGGTCTTTCTGTGGAGTGTCTTGAATTTAAACATCATGGAGGGCTTGGGATTGTGCTGATTTTTCTGTGATTTTCGTTTTTTTGGGCTGTTGTTGTGGCCTTTTCACCAGGGCTAGTGAGTGGTGCATGTGCCTAGTCTTTCTGTGGGGTGTCTTAAATTTAAACATCATGGAGGGCCTGGACGGCATGGGATTGTGCTGATTTTTCTGTGTTTTTCGATTTTTTGGGGTGTTCATGGGGACAGGCCATGTGGCTGGGGGCCATTTTGAGTGCTGCTACAGGCCCAGGCCATGTACTGGGAGGGAGAGGGCCATTTTGAATGCAGGCAGTGTTGTTAGGTCTGCAACCATTTTGCCTAGCTTTCAACCTTTATGCCCAGGGGTACTGAGTGGTGCATAGGCCTAGTCTTTCTGTGGGGTGTCTTGAATTTAAACATCATGGAGGGCTTGGGATTGTGCTGATTTTTCTGTGATTTTCGTTTTTTTGGGCTGTTGTTGTGGCCTTTTCACCAGGGATAGTGAGTGGTGCTTGTGCCCAGTCTTTCTGTGGGGTGACTTGAATTTAAACATCATGGAGGGCCTGGATGGCATGGGATTGTGCTGATTTTTCTGTGTTTTTCGAATTTTTTGGGTGTTCATGGGGACAGGCCATGTGGCTGGGGGCCATTTTGAGTACTGCTACAGGCCCTGGCATGTGCTGGGAGGGAGGGGGCCATTTTGAATGCAGGCAGTGTTGTTAGGTCTGCAACCATTTTACCTAGCTTTCAACCTTTATGCCCAGGGGTACTGAGTGGTGCATAGGCCTAGTCTTTCTGTGGGGTGTCTTGAATGTAAACATCATGGAGGGCTTGGGATTGTGCTGATTTTTCTGTGATTTTGTTTTTTTGGGCTGTTGTTGTGGCCTTTTCACCAGGGCTAGTGAGTGGTGCATGTGCCTAGTCTTTCTGTGGGGTGTCTTGAATTTAAACATCATGGAGGGCTTGGGATTGTGCTGATTTTTCTGTGATTTTCGTTTTTTTTGGCTGTTGTTGTGGCCTTTTCACCAGGGTAGTGAGCGGTGCATGTGCCTAGTCTAGGCATGGGCGGAAAATCCGTTCCGCTCGCGGATTTTGCGGATTTTCGGGAAATCCGCAATCCGCGAGATTTGCGAATCTCCCGCAAAATCCGCAAATCCGCGAGCAGCGGATTTTGCTCGCACTGTTCGCGTGAGTTCGCGTGAGTTCGCGCCCCGCGAATAAGTGCAAAATTGCAGAAATACGATTTTAGCAAAACTGAAAGTAACTACTTACCAGGTTCAAAAGTTCAGGCTCATCATTAGTAGCCATTTCCTGTAGTGCTTCCTGAGGGGCCCCTCCAGAGTTCAGTTGCCAGTTGAAACTATTATGTGACCCTGCTCTGAACCTCAGAATAGTTACACATATGCCACAAAGGTCCTGAATTACAGCTAAGGGAGACAAGCAGGAGCCAGGGTGGAAGTTAAAATCCATTAATCAGCCCCTAATCCATTATTGTCAGTTGGGGCAGGGCAGGTGTTGTAACTAATTTTGCAACAATGAAAGCACTTAGCAAGTGCAAAAGATCACTAATCAGGGCGCACTAAGGAAGCAGGTGTCAGCTAAAAAAATATTCTGTGACACATTAATCAGCCCCAAATTAATTCAGGTCACTTGAGGCAGGGAAGGTGTGATTTGCTTTGCCGAAAATAATGTACACTGGACAACCAGAGGGTGTGGTGATGAAACAGAGGGTGGCATGGGTGGGCCAGAGGGTGGCATGAGTAGTCAGAGAGTGGCAGTGGTGACTGAGAGTGGCAGTGATGAAGAAGAGTGTCCCAAACAGCTGGACACGTAGAAACAACAAGTTCGCGAAACTTGCGACCCGACAGGTAAGTTCGCAATTTGCGAAAGTGTACAAAACCCTCGCGAACTGGCAGAAACACGGGCGAACACAAAAAAAAAAAAATCCGCAAATTCGCGGGAATTCGCGGATTTTGCGGATTGCGAATCCGCAAATCCGCAAAATTCGCGAACGCGAGATGCGCAAAATTCGCTCATGCTTAGCCTAGTCTTTCTGTGGGGTGTCTTGAATTTAAACATCATGGAGGGCATGGAATTGTGCAGATTTTTCTGTGTTTTTTCGATTTTTTTGGGGTGTATAACTGAACTGATGTTCTTCTGTCTTCCATTGCTTTTAGATGCACAAGACTCAAGAGAACCACCAGTGCCAGGAAGAAGTCCTGCAGCGGTGTGTGTGTGCAGCATAACATCACGCGACATCACGTCTGGCCACAGACAACTCTGCAACTCGTGCAACTGCGGCCTGCTGTTCTGACCTGCTCTGAAGAAGATGGCCCCAAAAAAAGTTCCCCGTAGCTCCTCTAGCAAGAAAGTTGCCAGTAAGGAGCAGAAGAAGCAATTAACCAAGAAGACTGGTGTGCCGCCCGCTACGTTTTTTGGGAGTAAAAAAAAAAGTACGCCTGCAGCAGCGGGATCTGCTGGGGACCAAGCTGGGAGCAGCACCCCCGCTCCATTGGGCTCAGTGCCACCACCACCACCACGCCAACTTAAGTCCAAGCCCTTGAGTGCTGCAGAGGCACTTAGTCTAGTTGTTCAATCACCATCGACCAGTGATGTTGGCTCATCGCAAGAAAGTAGCAGCAATGTCCCTGAATCAACACAGGTTGTTGTAACTCATCTGACGAGTGTTGAACAACCACAGCCGCAACAACAACCACATGTGCAAGTACAAGCCCAAGTACATGTGGAAGGAGAGGCAGTGCAAGGAAATGCGCAAGCAGAGGTGCATGGAGGGTCACAAGTGCCCACAATAGTTGTTCCTCCCGAAGTAGGGGCACATCAGGAAATCGACAATCAAGCCGAGGTATCATTTGAGGAAGCCACTCCTCCTGATGATCATTCATTGTCTTCCACATCCCTAGCAAGGAAAAGATCAAGGTTGGTGTCTACATCTTCTTCAAGCCCACCTCCTTCTGATGATACGGATCCCAATTGGGAACCAGCACCACTGCCGTCTGAGAGTGAGGCACACCATGATCTGACAAAGGTACTTAAGCGTAAAAGGAAGGTCGTCGAAAAACTCATAGTTATGGAGTGTGATGAGGCTCAACAAGAAGTGGCGGATACTGCTGCTGATGAAGGCTCTCACGACGACGAGCCAATCATCATAAAGGTCACTGCAGCCCCAGCGGGCATGCAGCAAACAGACATTTTGACCCTAGCCCGAGAAGCTGCTGAGCGTGATGATGATGTCGACAAGGAGGCAATGGAAACACAACAATCATTGGAGTTAACTAGTACACCAACACGTACCGCTTCCATATTTCTTCCTCACCAGAAGGGACCTCCATCCACCTCGACCTTAATTAGTGGTGGTGAAAGTGCAAAACGTACTAAAGTTCGGCAATCCACATCCTCCACTTCATCTGGCATGACCCCCACCACCAGTATCGTCGCCTCCTCCAGCCCCCACAGACAATTCAAGTCCCCAGCTTGGGACTCCTTCAGTGTTTGCCCAAAAAGGGAAAACTTCGCCATTTGTAAGGTTGCAGTTAGTCGTGGTAAGGTTGGTACCAACTATGGTACCGGAGGCCAGAGAGGTCATCTTAAGAGACAGCACGCTGTCCAATGGTTTGCGCACCTACAGGCGATCAAGGAAGCCCGAATTGCACGTAATGAAAACGTTGATGTTTCATCTGATGATGACGAGGAGGAAGAAGACATGTCAAACACTTCACTTACACCCAGTACCCCTGTCAGCAGCACACCCCATGTGAGCCACACTAAGAGTGTGGGAGAGAGTGAGACACCAATGCGCAAAAGTTCATCAGCGAGCGTAACTGGGTCGAAGATATCATCATCATCATCCCGTAAATGCTTGGTCCAGGGCAACATTAAAAAGATGTTGTTTACAGAAGCGCAATATGAACGCAACCACCCACTGACGCGTCTGTATAACACTAAGCTGGCTAAAATGCTAGCTCTGGACCTTCTCCCTTTTTCTTTTGTAGAAGGGGTTGGTTTTCTAGAATTAGTGGCAGCGCTCTGCCCTAAATGGAAGGTTCCTAGCCGGTTCTATTTTGCCAGAGTTGCGGTTCCAGCACTACATGAGGATGTGCTGGAGGTGATTGGGGCAGCTTTGCAGAAGAGTGCTGTTCACACTATACATCTGACAACAGACATGTGAACCAGTGGCGCAGGCGCTGATTACATGTGCATCACTGCACACTGGGTCTCTTTTTCAGGGGTTAAAGCAAAGGTAAACGCAGGTGTTGACCCGGACCAAGTTTTTAAAGCTGCTCGGAAACATGCAACACTAGCCATGTTTGGTTTGGAGAAACGTCACACAGCACAAAACATTTTGGATGAGTTTAACACAAAGGTCCTTGACTGGCTGTCCCCAAAAAAACGCCAGATTGGTTATGTTTCCACGGATAATGGCGCCAATGTAGTTAAGGCCATGGAGCTGGGTCACTATTTCTGAGTGCCGTGTTTGGCGCACTGTATAAACCTGGTTGTTAAAAAATTCTTGAGTGATAAAGACAGTCCAGCGTATGAGGTAGTGGACACCTGCCGAAAAATGTGCAACCATTTCAGCCATTCTTTTAAGGCCCGGAAGCATCTGAGGAGCCTGCTACATGAACATCGAATGCCAGTGAAAGCACTCATCCAGGAGGTGGCAACACGTTGGAACTCAACCTTCTACATGCTTGAGCGTCTGTATGAGCAGTATACAGTACTCGATCACCATTTCTTAAAACAGGGTACAGCTCACAAGGACCTGAGGATGGATGCGGCGCAATGGGAAATAGTTAAAAGCCTGACACTCATGCTTCGTCCTTTTGAGGTCTTCACGCGTGCAGTCAGCAAGGAGGACTGTAATTTGGGAAAAGCTATCCCATTGTTGTACATGCTGGAGCACCAACTGAAGGCGGTGTATTCTGTGTTTCAAAAAAATGAAAAAAACCAATACCCTTTTGTTTTGTCGGAGAAATTATTAGAGCGCCTACAAGGTGATGAACGTCTTAAAATGATCCACTCAGAACAGCATTACATTTGTGCTACTATTCTGGATCCACGCTACAAAAAGGCGCTGGCAGGCCGAGCATTCTTTCCTTTTGCTGATGAAGATGTTACAAAGTACAAACGTTGGCTAGTCTTGTCAGCCAAGAGGTTTGAAAGAGAACGGCAGCTCATTGAAGGAAAAGGCAGTACATCAGCATCAGCAGGCCATCCCCAGTCAAAACAATCCACTTCTGCACCTGTGGCTGTGGCACAAGTAACCTCTCAGCCGTTAAAGACACCGGCAACCGGATCATCTGCACCAGACACAACAGTAACATTGGATGCAGAAGAGGATTGGCTAACTTGGCTTGGGTTTGGTTCTCAAAAGGTCACAGCAACAGCTAAGCAAAGTGGAGGAACCTTGGAGGAGGACCTTGAGTCGATGGTGCAGGACTATCTGAATGACTCAGCAGAGGTCTATGTTAATGCTGACCCATTGGTGTATTGGCATGGGAAAAAAGAATTGTGGCCACAGCTCTCCAACCTGGCTTTAAACTACTTGTCTTGCCCACTCGCAAGCGTGTCTTCTGAACGTGTTTTCAGTGCTGCTGGTGGCATTGTAACTCCCAAACGGAGCCGCCTCTCGCCCAAAAATGTGGAGAGGTTAACAATGATCAAGATGAATCAGCACCTCATACCACCAGATTACAAAGTACGAGAAAGCACGCCGGTTGAAGTCGAGGTGGACAGAAACGTAGATGAGGGAATTTCTTCTCTGTTAGGTGACACTGAGCTCACCCTGCCTGAATTCGCAGAGTATGATGACGAAGCCTTATTCTTATTCCTGGACCCTGACACCGAGCCCTGAAAATGAGACAATGAATCAATAACTTTCTTTTTCGTCCTTATTCACTTTTATTCCTGTGTGTCTGTCTTTCTTTGTTGTGCACAGTTAATATAATTCAAACTTTAATCACCTAATCACAAAAACAAGCCCATCAGCAGAACTGTCTTCACTTGTTTGCTTATTGATTTGAAGGTGCCGCAGTCTGCATTCCTCAGGTTCACAAGTTCAGAAGAACATGCTCCTCTATCCTCCTCCTCCAGACTCCTAATTCCATCAAAGCAGAGGGCTGGATTACGCCCAATGAAGAAAGACTCAGCACTTGTGGGGGTGTTCTACTTCTTTGCGGGTGAGTTGACGGCTCTGGAGCCATTGCTGGGAAGCTCTAATACCGGATAAAAGTGGTTTGGACCAAATCGGAGGCAGAATTTTTTATGTGTTTTTGCTGACTTGCTTGCCATTGAGGTGCTCTTTGGGGGGTTCCGGGTGTTTGTGGGTGAGTTTTGGGGTCTGCGAGCACTGCTGGGACAGTCTAATCGTGATTGCATTTGCTTTTCAGGAAATCCGTGGTGGAAAACTGGAGTTATGGCCTAGCTGCACAGAGCGTTTGGACCGAAGGCCGAGAAATATTGTAAGTATGAGATTTTCCTTTTTGGCTGTTTGGGGGTGTTGTGCTTTTTGGTGGGTGGGTTGGCGGGTCTTGGGGCATTCCTGGGAAGGTCTAATAGAAGTTACCGGAAGATACCGGATAGAAGTGGTTGGGACAAAATCCACGCTGATTTTTTTTGTGCTATTTCTGACATTTTGCTCAATGTAACGTTTTCGGGGGCCTGTTTGGGGGGCTTCCTGGTGTTTGTGGGTGGGTTTCGGGGTCTGGGAGCACTGCTGGCTATGGATACTTTAGTTTGCAAGAGGTTTGAAGCAAATCCATGGTGGCAGAGGGGAGTTAGGGCCTAGCTGCAGAGCGCGCGCGGAGTGATTTGGGAAATTGGCAAAACAATTACTAAGTCCCCATTTTTGTACTTTTGCTTTTTGGCTGTTTGGGGGTCTTCTACTAGTTTTCTCCTGGGTTGACGGCTCTGGGGCCATTGCTGGGAAGCTCTAATACCGGATAAAAGTGGTTTGGACCAAATCGGAGGCGGAATTTTTTTGTGTTTTTGCTGACTTGCTTGCCTTTGAGGTGCTCTTTGGGGGGGTTCCGGGTGTTTGTGGGTGAGTTTTGGGGTCTGGGAGCACTGCTGGGACAGTGTAATCTTGATTGCATTTGCTTTTCAGGAAATCCGTGGTGGAAAACTGGAGTTATGGCCTAGCTGCACAGCACGTTTGGACCGAAGGCCGAGAAATATTGTAAGTATGAGATTTTCCTTTTTGGCTGTTTGGGGGTGTTGTGCTTTTTGGCGGGTGTATCGGCGGGTCTTGGGGCATTACTGGGAAGGTCTAATACCGGATAGAAGTGGTTGGGACAAAATCCATAAGGAAAAGCCTTTTGGCACTTTTTGTAACTTAGGGTTCGTTAGGGTTAGCCCTAGCAGCAGGATTGCATGTGTTTCGGGGTGTTCTAGATTTTTGCAACTGAGTTCTGGGGTCTTAGAGCACTCGTGAGAATGTGTAATTTTGGTTGCAAGTCATTTGAAGAAAATCTATTTGGGAAAGGGGGGATTTAGCATAGTTAAAGAAAGCCTTTGCCACTATTCTTAACTTATGGCTCGTTAGGGTTAACAGTATTTCTATTGCATGTGTTTGGGTGGGGGGGTTTTCGAGTCTTGGAGCGATGCTGGCTATGGATACTTTTGCTTGCTTGCAAGTGGTTTGAATACAATCCACAGTGGGTAAGGGGGTATTTGGGCCTACTTTTACTTTCGAAGTATGCTTTGTCACCAGTTTTCTGCTAGGCCTCATTTTTTGAGATCTGATTGGGGGTCTTCTACATTTTTGCGACTGGCTTTAGTAAGGGTCTGGGTGGGAGCACTGCTGGGAAGGTCTAATTTTGTTCTAAAAAACACAGTTTACAGTACACCTAGCTTGAGGGGAAGATCCGCTAAATTAATTTGCCCATACTTATTTATCCTTCAAAAGGTGACTCAGACAGAGTACGCACTTTCAAAAATATTGTACTGTCTATTAGGAAAATCAAAGTGTGACTTTTTGCACTACACAGCGTACATACCTTATATTTATTTATCAGTGCTGTTTTTCGTTCAATAATTACAGGCCGGGTTTCAGTCTGTGCAATGGGGAAAAAAGGATGGAGTCAGGCTTCACATTAGCGAGCCGCAATTCAGCATCCGCCAGGCAGGCAGTGGACAGGGTGTCTTCTGGTCACCAACATTGATGGAGAAAGCGTCAGCTGGAATGGAGGAGTGCCGCTAATAAGAGGAATTGTTTGCTGCATGCAGCTTACTTACCAAATTCAACAGGAGGACAACTACAACAACATACAGATACAGTATCCATTGTTTTCTTCTATGAGTGTGACTGCATTTCTTGGATCTCTCTCTGCTTCTAAATTGATCCCTACAGCCATTCTATAGGTTTTACTTCGGCTATTTTTTAAACCTAATTTAATGTAGCCCTGTACTGTCACATTCTGTCATTCACGGTTGTCGAAAGTACTACTTACTTTTCAGTAACAATGCATTCAGTAGTGCCTGCACTTCCTTTATGTCACGAAAAAAGATTTATGGTTAGCTTTGTACCCAAAAATGTCTTTATGTTCAATTATTGTTTGTCCATGCTGTGCTTTTTTTTTCTCTCAACAAAACCTACCCAAAAAGAAACTCCCATTCCCATCCATTTTACAAACCCTAACCCTCTTCCCCCGGGCTGTGTGGTTTTGCTTGATGTGTGACTAAATGACATCAATAATTCCACACATTTGCTGGGGAGGATAAGGTCATAGCAACAGGCTGGTGAAGGAATCCGAGGATATATTCTAGACTTACTCAGCTTCAGTTCTATTTCTTGTAGTAATAGCCAATGTCAAAAATCCAACACAAGTACAAGTTATACTATCAATACTTTACCATTTGTTAGACTACATTGTGGCACTGTTCTAGTGTACTGTCGCCTTCTATATTCTCTATTGTACCGTTTTAATGCTACAGTAAGGACAAACCAGGTTTCATTTTCTTTTTTTCCATAGGCATGCAACTGCTACTGTGTCACACCACTAGTACCACCGCAATGAGGAGGAAATTTCATCCGCCCTGGATTGCCAACCTTAATCGCCATTTCCCGTGGAGCCAGCCCTGGGCCTAGCCCTACTTTCAAACACAAATTACAGGTAAGATAAGCGTTTGGTTGGAGGTAGTATAATGGAGTATTAGGAGAGACGAGAGATTGACGGTAGTACTACTAAAGTCCTAGGACTATTCAGGAAAACAAAATTACTGTTAAACCCCCACCCACCAGACTCAAAAGCAGTAAAAAACAGGTATGGTCAGATAAAGTTTCAAAAAGTATATTTTTATAGCCCTAACAAAATAATCTCCCTCAAGACCCTCCCTAACCCCAACGATTGTCCTTCAAATGTCCCAAAAAACCCAACTCCCGATTCCCACCCCCCAAAAGTCTCTAAAAAAGGGGCAAGGGACACTACGGCAGGGTGCTGTTGACTTTAGCGGCCAGGGCATCATGCTCCTTGCGGAGGGTGGCATGGTCGAAGCGGAGGCCCTCCACCAAGTTCTTATAGCTTAGGACCTCCTGCTCCAGGTAGGACACTCTGAGGCATAAGCGGCGCCGGCATGCCTTGCAAATCCTGTGGGGGGCAGCTGCTGTCTTTGCTGCTCGGCGGTGGAGTTTGACTTTGGTAGCCCGGCTCCGTACCGCTGGAGCACTGCGCTGGCTGGCAGCCCGTGGGGCCACGGAGGAGGATGCAGCTGTCCCAGTGGATGTTGTTGTAGTACCGGTAGTCTGCGTCTCCTCCTCCTCCAGGGCCACCAGCCACCGATATTCAGCGACAGTGGCATCCAGCCTCCATTGCCGGGCCATTCGAGCCAGCTCCCTCCTCCTTGATGGTCTGTTGGATTTGGAAGGAGCAACTATATGAAGAAAGAAAGACATAGTCTGTAACCAATGCTCCTTAAGATTAACACAAAATGATTGAGCAGAAAGTTGTGTCACAGTACAAGTAGCAAATTGAAAGCACAGTACATAACTATTGAGGACAGTATCTATGTAACCTCCGACTTCTTCATCCTTGCTCTAACATTAGTGGTAGTTTAAGGAAAAAATTCTACGAGCACTATGGACTTCCATTACAGTCGACTATAACAGTATACCAGTCTTATTCTTCTTCTTCTCTCTTGTTTAGGAAAATTGGTAAGTTATCTTATGCAAGCCGGCATAATGCCAGCGCAGTGAACTTGCACCCGAGAAAAACAGACGCAAACCATGATGAGTGAGACAGACTTGCGTTACTGTACCGGTCCAGTACATGCAGGTGGTGAAGCTCTTACTTTTCTATTACGGGTGGCACTGAGAATACTCTGTTAAACGGGCTACTGCTTAATTAATTTAGCTTTCACCCTATAGTGCAAATGAGTATTAGAAAAGGAAAATGAAGAAGCTAAATAATCTGATTATCTATCACTTCACATGGGATGTATTTGATGACATATGGGATGACTTTAGGTGCTTTGCTTATTATTGAGTGAACAGTGATACACCCACACATGAATGACGTACTACTACTAAACTAAAGTTATTAGGAGAGGTAGGGAGTGTCCACCGTAATAACAGGATATATGCTGTGCTTGCAGTTGCAATACAAACTACTGCTACTATTCATGGTAGTATTTGGACAAAATTACAACTTCTTTTCCTTGCCTTTCCTACACTGGAACGGACGTGCGGGTGCGGTGTTACATGCTCTTCAAAGTAACACTTAGTTTATCCAGTGACCGTCTACTCTCTCTAGATACACATATGCTATCTAAGAGTCAGATAGTACCATGATCCAGGCATCCATCCATTCAAAGTATATGCACACATACAGTTTCTGTTTCACCCACCCAGGATGTTCTCCTTCCACCAATCCTTGCTTCATCATTCACCCAGCCATGCACCATACCATATTCTTTCCTTCCCAGCCACCTCGGGGACCAAGCAAACACATATCATTCTTCTTTGCCAGTCATCATTAAATTTCTCGTACTTCCACACTTACTTACACCCTTCTTTCGCTTTTCGTTCATCCCATCCATCAAGTTCATCTCAGATCTGATTGGGATTCTTCTCGCCAAAAACTTCACAGCTAAGTCGAAGTACATTTAGAGGAGGCTACTACCTGGTTTATTTATAATACACCCGTGCAGAAAGCACACTCTGCAGTCTTCAATCTCAATAAGTAAGGAATATATAGCTTACCTCTGCCCGCCACCACTGTGTTATCCCTCACAGAATTGTCCGGCACTTCCACCGCCTCCTCCCCAGAGTTGTTCCCCTCGTCCAATGCCACCACCTCCGCGCTGGCCCCGCCTCCAGATGTTCCACCTACAAAGTACATTTAATAATGTTAGAATACACCACTCACTACTATATAATATTTGGTCTAGGAGGAAGAAAGAAATGTGAAAAAAACAGAATACAATTTAATAATTTGTGACTGTCTACTCTAAAGTAAAAATGTCCCTTTTTCCAGGGAAGGCTGTTGTCTTGCTGCACTTTTTGGCACAACTGATGAATGCTTGCTTTTTATTTTTAGCACGCACCACTTTTTCTCCTAACAGACAGAAGCTTGACTTCTAAGAACACGAGCAGGATCAAGTTCAAACCAGGTGAGAGCTCGGCTCGACCACAAGAAATGTGTCCAATTAATCGTCAGCACTGAGCACTTTTCCATTTTCAGTTAAACGTTTACTTTTATGACAAACTTGATTTTAATAAATGTGTTTACTTTTAATAAAGCTTTTAAACTTAAATAGACTCTGTGGTTTTTGGCCCTCCAGACTACAGTGGATGAGCTAAAGGTTTTGGAATTTTTGCTAGCATGAGTCCGTGCCTCTGACATCATTGGGGATCTATCATCGGTGACTTTGGGAGCTAAATGACTCTGCCACACTATCTAGTCAGTAAGGAGATTGGGGGTTCAACTACAAAGTCTGTTATCACTGAGGTATGTGGAAAGTCTAACAGCACCTATTATAATTGATAAGCTAAGCAATGCATTATTTAGTGTCCATAGTTCTGTTTGTGCAGATGTGTCCCTGCAACAGTAGTAGAATGGATTGTCCTACTATCCAAACCAAAAGTAAAGTAGTATCTTATTCTTTCTTGGTGGTCATTCACCTTTTTATTGCTGGCAATTGTCAAAGCATAAACATTTAGGAGACTTGAAAAGACATTATGGACAATCCCAGAGGACTGCACTCAGTGCATAGAGCTATTGCTGACTAGAATGGGAGTCCAATGGAATTGCCAAATGTGCAATCTTAGTTAGCTACACAGACAGACTAATAAGAATAATCTAGTAATACCACAGGGAGTCATAGTCAAGGCAGGATAAGAATTTAGATCCAGTCTACAAGAAGATCAAAGATGATTTAGAAAAAATCGAATGAGGAACGCTAGGAAAAAATAAGTACTCTATATTAAAATTAAAACTTACTGGGGCCAGCAAAGGAGCCCTCGCCTACCCGATCCTGGCCTGCATCCTGAACAGCACCCTCCTCCTCCTCCTCCTCCTGTGTCCTCTTGCCCCTGGGGGGAGCTGATGTACAACATGAAAAAAAGAAAGACCAGAAAACATGGATGATATTTGTCAACCAAATCAAACATTTCAAAAGAACAATAACAAAATATTTTGGCGAAATAGCAAAAAGACAACTATTCCACGGGATATATTATTGACCGAACTCATGGGGTCTACTACGTTATTAGTATCGCTTGTTTTGCGGACCGTCGAATTGGAAACCTCTTATGTAACTCACTAAACAAAGTACTAAAAAGGTTTGCCTAGGATTGGCAGGCAGCAGTCCGCAGCACGCGAAGTGACAGACAAAGTCCTTCGTGATTGCAGATCAGCGACAACACTAAAGTTTCCTACTACATTAACCAGTCATTAAAATACTCAAACTATCAATCCACCACCACTATTTCTTCTTATCGCCATGTGTACAAAGGAAGGACTGGACTTGAGTCTGTAGGGGCTGATTTAGAAGCCCCTTGCGGCTCTTTTGCTCCATTGTTGCGTGACTTTTGTGACGCAGCGGCAGAACAAAAGAGGCGTAATGGTGTGGCATATATTAACAACGTGACGCATATGGGAGATGCATCACGTTGTAAAACCCTGCGGCATCAGAGGGCGTTCCGGCGCAAGGGAGGGCGTTCCTGCACAGGAACGCATCCTAAAAGCGGCTGAGGGAAATCTACAAGATTTCAATCACTCACTTTAACGACAATGATGCGTGACTCAAACCCTGCGCCTGCTTGAAGCAGACGTACGGCTTCACGCAGCATTGGGGAGATAGGGCACCCCAGAGCATTGATGGAGCTGCGCCATCGTTGCGACGCAACTCCAGCAATTAGCCGCCTTTACGACACAGATGCGTAACGCTTTGGTGACGTTTTAGGCCCATGGTGCGCCGCATTGTAAATACGGCGCACCATGGGTGGTGGTGGCGTGGCGCACAATTACTGGCGCATCCCTGCTACTTTGCAGGGATGCGCCGGTAATTAAAAATCTGAACTTTAGGGGCAGATTTATGTTAAGTGGCGCATCCCCAGGGATGCGCCAGTTAACGTGCGCCACAGTGCGCCACAGATCCGCCACCCATGGTGCGCCGCATTTATAATGCGGCGCACCATGGTGCAAAAACGGCACAGATGCGTGACGCATCTGTGCCGGAAATGTGGTGCATTGCTGGAGTTGCGTCGCAAGAGCGACGCAGCTCCAGCAAAGTTCGGGGGTGCCCCATCTACACAAGGCTGCGTCAAGACCTACGCCTGCTTCAAGCAGGCGCAGGGTTTTGACGCAGCATTGCCCTGAATGTGACTGAGTGAAATCTCATAGATTTCACTCAGCCACTTTCAGGAGGCGTTCCTGCGCAGGAACGCCCTCCCCCTGCGCAGGAACGCCTCCTTATGGCGCAGTGCTTTATAACGTGACGCATCTCCTAGATGCGTCACATTGTAAATAGGGTGCATTGTTTGCGACGCAGTTGCGTCAAATAAAGTGACGCAATTGCGGCACAAAGAGGCGCAACGGCCTCATAAATCTGCCCCTTAGTGTCTAGCATTACACAGTTCTTTAAACTACACTCATACATAATTTCACAGGGCAATGAAATGAACACAAAATCGAAAACAAATAAGCATAGTAGCAACACTACTGAGGAGAGCAGTGCACCTGAAATGCACAGAAGATTTTGAAATATAATTTACCTACAATGTAATCAGCAGCATTATTGCTCTTGGTAAAAAACAAAAATTTGCAAGATAATAACACACAGAGCAGGAGAAAACTGAGTAGTAAAGAAATAGCTACTACTACTTACCAAGCCCGGGGATCTCAAGGCCAAGCAGGTCGAGCAGATCGCGTTCACGGTCCAGGACATCCGTCCAGCGGTGGGTGGCCTGGTTGTAGGTGCGCCGGACCCGAGAGTGGTGGTACATGGCCCGGCACACCTTCTCCCACCGCTTCCGGCGCTCCCGGATCCCGGTACCGATCCTGCCACCTGCCATGATGGTCCTGGGGAGGCGGCGTTGAACATAAAAAATGAGTGCGGCCACCTCCTTCGGGCTGAAGATCTCCCGGGGTGCGACTGTCTCCCCCCTCAAACGCCCGCACGGGAGCCGGGCACGGGGTGCGGGATCCTTCCCCTTCTCGGGATGCTTCCCGGCTCCCTTCACCATGGTCTGGGCGGAAAGGAAGCTAAATAATAAAGAAAACAGAATAGGGAAGAGAAGAAAAGAAAAGAAAAGAGTTTAAAAAAGTAGTTTGAAATTAACCAAAAGTAGCAGTAAACACAAAAATATAGGGCTAGAAAAATAGAGGGATAGATAATAAGTAAAATAGATTAAAAAAAATTTCAAACAAGCAAAGGATGGCAGAGATTTAGAGAGGATACAAAAAGCATGCCCAGAACCATAGCAATGAATGAGAAACAAGATGGCCGCGCCCGTTCACAACCGCGCGGGTAAGTTCACGCAAGATTTTCCTCGCGAGCACACGCGCAATTGTACTAGCGAGCCGCACACTTTGCGAGATTACACTTCGCAGCCGGAAACGGAAATACGTCATGCAAACAAGATGGCCGCGCCCTTGAACGACCGCGAGGGTAACTTCGCGCCTTGCGCTACAAGCAGCTCGCTAAAACGCACAAAACCTTGCGAACTAACACGCCGCAAAAACACAAATCGCATATTCGCACGAATTCGCGGCTTCCGAATCCGATCTCGCGCAAGTTCGCGCCCCGTGAATCCCGCGAAATTACAGAAAAACGAGTTTTGCAAAACTGAAAGCACTCAGCAGGTGCAAGAGTTCAACCTCATCATTAGTAACCATTCCCTGTAGTGCTTCCTGACTGGGGCCCCTCCAGAGTTCAGTTGCTAGTTGCAACAATTGTATGACCCTGCTCTGACCCTCACAGCAGGCTCATAGAATAGCTACAAGTAGGCCACGAAGGTCATGGAAAAAAAAATTGCACTGCAACAGAAAGCAAATTACTGATAAGGAAGCAGGTGCCAGACCTGGAATTTTAAAACAGTGACACATTAATAAACCAACCCCAAATTAATTCATGTCAGTTGAAGCAGGGCAGGTGTGCTTGCTTTTCCCCTACAGTGATGATGTACCAGAGGGTGGCATTGATGTAACAGAGGGTGGCATTGGTGAAACAGAGGGTGGCAGTGGTGAAACAGAGGGTACTGGGAACCTGTGATGATGAACCAGACGTAGAAACAACATAGTCGCGACCGTTGCGAGCCGACAAGTAAGTTTGTGATTGCGAACTGGTACCAAACCCTCGCGAACTGGCAGAAACCCTTGCGAACACAAAAAAAATCCGCAAATTCGCGAGAATTTGTGGATTTTGTGGATTGCGAGTTCGCAAATTTGCAAAATTCGCGAAAGCCAGATTCGCAAAATTCGCCCATGCTTAGAGGAAAGCCAACACTCCATCTCTTCGTACCCCCAACCCTAAATTGTAAGTTAAGTGTCAACAGTAGGTCCAGGTTAGGCTTCATTGGTGCAATATGGAACACAGCGAGTGCACGTCCAACTGTGGGCCTCATGGGCCCCGTTACCTGAGTGTGTTCATGCAGACGAGAAGGGCACCCATCAATTCTCACTATTGGTCCTGCAGTTCTTGATCTTCGCCCCCACTCCTCCCTCCGGGGCCGCAGATGGTTCAATTGTCCAGCCACTTCTGGATTATCAAAAAACCATGCCCATCCCCCAGTCTCCACACGGAGACGAGCTGGGAACATCATGCCATATTTAAGTCCCTTGTCTCTGAGTTTCTTCTTGACGGCCATGAACGTTCGATGTTGCCTATGCACCAATTGTATAAAGTCTGAGAAAAAGGAGAGGGTGGCATTCTCAAAGTGCAAAGGGGGTGCAGATTGTGCATACTGCAAAATAGCGTCCCTGTCCCTGAAATTTAGGACAAGGGCTATTAAGGGGCGCGGATGTGCGCCGGGCTTAGGACGTCCAACCGGGACTCTGTGTGCGCGCTCTATGGTGAAGAATTTATCCTGTACCTTAGGTTTGAGATGGTTTAGGATGAGTTTTTAAACTAACAGGTCTGGTGCTGGTCCTTCAGATGTTTCAGGCACTTCCAAGATGCGGACGTTGTTGCTTCTAGACCGTCCTTCATAATCGTCCAGTTTACGTTTGGCCGTCTCACAGAAGTATTTAAGATCTCGCACTTCTTGTTAGAGCTAAGACACGTCATCTGTCACAATAGCCATTTTTATATCCAGGGATTTGACTTTCTCGTTCATTTTTGTAAGGCCGGCTCGAATGAGGTTCACATCAATGGAGATAGTGTCCATTTTGTATTCTAGAGATGATTTAAGCCCTTCGATGGTGGCCATGATGTCCTGAAATGTCAGGCCAGAGGTGGAGCTCTCAGAGTCTTCCACCATCTTAGGAGTATTGCGCAGGTCCGTAGGCGAACCTTTGGGTAGCGTGTATCAGTCCACTTTATTTGATTGGACCTGCCTCGTGCCCTTGGAATCCCTAGCAGGGCCAATATCTGTTTCTGGTCAACCTGTCATTGTTCTTCCGTGCCCCTAGACACTCCTGCCACCTGCGTGTGGAGGAATGGCAAAGATGGAGCAGTCTGTGTATGGCGGGTATCAGGGTTGGGTGTAGTGGGCGTGGGAAGTACCTCTGCACTATATGCCAATATCTGGCTGGTGAGCTAAGGCCTGTAGACTTCACAGCTGAGAGTCAATTCAATAAGAGTCACTGTCCCGCAATGGCAGCCGCTCTGAGATGGGTAAGTGATGCGTGAACACAGGAAGGCTGCCTTAACATATAGGAAGTAGCCGCCAGCTGGGAAGCAGAGGCAACCACACGCATTCCTCCTCACGGTGCCGTGATCCGCCTTGACTGTTTCACGTCAGCTGCTGTGCGTCCAGAGTTACAGACCCGATGGATCCCAGGTTACATGGAGGGCACTTCTGTTGCTGCGGCGCACCGGCGCCCCGGAGCGGCACAGCGGAACCAGCAGTAGGAAAGCCAGTGGGTGCCTGCAGTCGGCGAGGTGATCACACCCCAGCCTCCGGACTCACCCCGTGGGTAGACACCGCAGGGCCGCTGGGGGGAAGTGAGGGGCAATCTACACTGACACGGCGGGCAGATCAATAAAGCGCCGGTTCCATCAGGCCGCCGCTCAGACCCCCAGCGTAGTTCAGCGGGAGCCACCACCCCCACACACGATTTTAGGGGGGAAAGCCCCACCGCACCTCTATTGTTGCGATCAATGGTGCCGCCACTGGGTATAGCAACGCGACCGGCACCGCAGGTTTAACGCTGCCTGGCGACTTCCGGTCCGAGCGCCCAACCCCACTTCGCAGGCAGCCTCAGCACTCCTGCCCCCGGCTTGCAATAGTTGTCTAGGCCTAATTAGATGGGGCTTCGAATCTCCGGTCCTGGGCGCCGCTCAGGGGTTGGAGTTACACGCACGGGCTCCGCTTGCCTTCAGCTACAATGCAGGGACTTGGAGAGGCAGGATTAATGTCAGGATATTCGGGTCAGGGAGACGGTCTCGATGGAGCCGAGGTCTTAGGCGGCCATTTTGGTCCAACACTTGGCCACTCTCCCCAATGCATCAATGCTGTATAGAAAGTCAAATATAAGCAAGTCAGATTGTCATTCAGATCACTCATGTAAACATCTAATAAGTAACACCATTAACATTTCTCTATCTGATTGCTGAGGATGTACCTACACCTCATGACCAGGTGCCTGTCCGGGATGATGATCCGACTCAGGATGGCAACCTGCCAAACCTTGACCAAGAGACCTTTCAGCAAATTTTGGAATCCTTTAGAACACTATCTCCGGTTGCGGGAAGGGCCAACAGCATTGCAGGGTCTCCAGGGAATCTACCCATCAGCCCAAAATCACCACCTGCCAGCCCACCCCCACATGTGGGGATAGAGACCGCAGCGGGTACCCTAGAGGAAGTCCATAGGTGTTCTAGTCCCAATAAGGACAACTCAGCTGCTGTAAGATGCACCTACTCTCCGCTCTTTTGCACTCAAACAGTCTCTGGCTGGTATCGCTGGTGTCATGAGGCAAAGGCATGATCAACTGTCCTGCCAAAGTGGTACCAGCAACGTTCCCAACCAGCTGGGGGCCATCCGCAACATTCTTGAGTCCATGGAGCAGAAGCAGGACTCATACAGTGCTACAGTGGGTGTCTACCACTGCAGCATTACTGCTGTGCTAGGAAACCAGCAGGCACTTCTCAGTGCATTGCTGCCTCACTTGTTGGCACAGATAAATGATGCTGCCAACAAGGGCTCCATATCTTCAGCCCCTGATGTGTGTGTGCCTCTTTTGCCACCGGCACCTATAACACCCCCCTCACGGGAAGCACCACACTCATCAGAGGAGGAAGATACCAACTTCAGTTCTTTCCAATGTAAATCTACCTGGTCGCATTTCTCTGACAAATTGCTAGTTTCTCCTTTGTCTACTGCTGATGACCATGCCCCATGGACTCTGTCTGGACATCCTGTGGCTCAAAAAAACTTGCACTGGCACAGTTGAGTATTTTGCATTTATATGTGTGATGTGAGATGTTAACATGGATTTAATATGTGCCTGCACATCCCAACACATAACAAGGGCCATCTACTGGACCATGTATACAGTAACATTGACACATTAACAACGGAAACTCCTATTCCTTTACCCTGGACTGACCATTATCTCATCCCAATGAACTGGGTAACAGGGAGCTCCATATCTATCCAGAAGCCTAAAAAACAATGGGGTAGGAAATGGTCCAAACTTTCTTCCACTCATTGGGAATCTGCCCTTGCAGATCTCAAGCCACTAAAGGTCTCTAACCCCACCCAGGCCAGCAGTAACTTTGATAAATGTATCGAGAATTCTCTTGATCTAGTCCTTCCTAAAGAACGGCTGCAGCACATAAAGAGACAAAACGTCGCCCCATGGTTCACAGCTAGACTAAGGGACTTGAAATGATCTTGCCGTAAGATGGAAAGGAGATGGAGACGGGACTACTCTCTAGATAAGAAAGCTGACTATAGAACAGCGGTCCGTCTCTACAAAACAGAAAGTAAGGCAGCGCAAGCCCACTTCTACGAAATCAAAAGCAATACAGCTGCGAACTTGCCCAAGGAGATTTTTAAAATAGCCAAATCATTGATTACCCTGCCCCAAGAACTGGTTTCCGCAGAGGGAGAACTGTTACGATGCAATAACCAGGCAACTTACTTCCATCAAAAAATTCAGACCATCTATGCCTCCTTTACCCCCAATATTGCCAAAGTAGAAATAGCTAAAACTGTCAGTCCCGAATCCTTGGCCAGCTGTAGGCTGGAGCAATTTACTCCCATAGACCCCGTCTCCTTGGAGAAAATAATTTCCAAGGTCACCTCAGGTTCCCTGAGAGACCCAGCCCCTCCGCAATCTTTAATCAAGGTCATCGATACAATCCGTACAGGAATTCTTGAGGTCCTCAATGCCTCAATTGTCTCAGGCATAGTTACGGTACCATGGAAAGGTGCGATGGTTAGAGCCCTATCAAAAAAAACTAATCTGGACCAAAGTAACTTGTCCAACTATCGACCCATCTCTCTCTTGCCCTGGATGAGCAAAGTGGCGGAGAAACATATTAACAACCTATTGGTCCAGTACTTGGAATCTAACCAACTGCTCTCTACGTCCCAAACTGGGTTTTGTCTCCAGCATGGGACTGAAACAGCTTTATTAGCAGTAGTAGAGAAGACAAGGAGTCTGCTGGACCAGGGAGGTAAGGCGGCCATTATTTTACTAGATCTCAGTGCCGCGTTCGACACGGTTAACCATGCCACCTTATTAGATCGTCTGAGTGGCATGGGGGTGTCGGGACTGGCACTAACATGGCTGGCCTCCTTCCTGGAAGAGCGCTTCTTTCAGGTCTTTGAGGGAGACATTGTTTCCACTAAACAGCCACTCATATGTGGGGTGCCTCAGGGCTCTGCCCTGAGTCCCACCCTTTTTAACATTTACATGAGGTCACTGGCAGAGGTGGCCCATGCCTTAGGCGTCAAAATTGTCACCTCTGCAGACGACACCCAGCTCGTGGTATCACTAAACCAGACTGGGGGGTCGTCCAGCACCCTGGGTCCCTGTTTGGAGGCGGTCGCCAAATGGATGGAGCTCTCCTGTGTCCGACTTAATGGGGAAAAAACGGAGATCATGTTATTAGGGAACCCCGCACCCAACATCTTGCTCCCTTTATGGCCGGATTGTATGGGACCCCTTCCCTCCCCGAAGACACCGATAAAGAGCCTGGGAATCTGGTTGGACAGTTCCCTGGACTTTATGGTCCAGGCCACCAAGACCTCATCTACCTGTTACGGTTTGATGAGGATCCTTCGGAAAATACTCCCCCTTCTTCCGTTCCAGGCGAGGAGAGTAATGGTTCAGGCACTAATACTCTCCCGCCTGGACTACGGTAATGCTCTTTACCTGGGAGCTCCAAAGACCACAATTAATAAGCTTCAGGTCACACAGAACGGTGCCGCAAGACTGCTATATCAAATTCCACAGCGGCAATCTGTGAAGCCGGTCCTTAAGAAACTACACTGTTTGCCCATAACAGCTAGGATCCAGTTCAAAGCTATGTGCATTACACATAAAGCAATTTGGAAGATGGGTCCAACCATAATGCATCCTCTGATCACCCCATACCACCCCAACAGAGCCTTGCGCTCTAGCCAACTCCATTTGGCTACCTCAAACAAGATACACAGAGCTCGTTGGGGAGGTCGCTCATTCACATTTAATGCTGTAAAGTTATGGAACGACCTTCCTCTTCTGCTTAGAAGAACTGATAATCTGCTGGCATTCAGGAAACTTTTAAAAATCCATCTATTTGGTACAATCTGCTAGCACGTAATTCCTGTTTTCCTTTGGTTTCAGACAAAGCGCTGCGAGACCTCCGGGTAGCTTATGCGCTATATAAATGCAATTTTCATTTCATGCAGACATTGATGTAGCATATGTACACTGTAGGGTATGGACTGTGTTCAGGCATTTATGTAGCATATGTGCACTGTAGAGGTTAGACTGTGCTGTGTTCCCATGCACATACTATGTACCTCAGTTTACAGCCCTAAAACCTTCCTTACTGACCACTCCCTGATCCAAGCTGTCTCAGAGCCCACTCACTCAAAAGGTGCCACGCTAGACTGGCTCATCTCTAAACTAAACTCTATTGAGGCGATGTCGATTACCCCTTGTGACTGGTCAGACCATCACATTATCACCTTCCAAATCCCATCCTGTATCAAGAAAATCCACCCTTAAAATATTAAACCTAAACAATGGATAAGAGACACAAAGAACATCAACTGGAACAAGCTTACCTCACAATGTGATAAGGCTCTTATCCCTCCCAACAACATAGAAAACGTCTCTGATCTCACTGATCACTATAACCACACGATGTCCAAAATATTCGACCAAGCTGCACCCCCAAAACTCAAAAGAATTCCTGACAAGGATAAAAACCCATGGTTCAGCGAAAACCTGAACGAGGAGAGACGCAATCTCAGATCAACTGAACGAAAACGGAGGCGAAACCCCTCCCCCACCCAGCTGATACGACTTCGAAAAGCAAGGAAATTATACAACAAAAGTATTCTAAAATCAAAAAAAGACTTCTTCAAATCAGAACTGGAGAATGCTAAAAATAGACCAAAAAAACTCTTTGAAATTATAAATCAACAATCAAACAAACTGGCCTAATCTTCTCTCCTAACAGCATCCTCACAGTTAAGTAGTGACAAATTTTCTACATTCTTAACAGCTAAAACGAATTCCCTACAACTTGAACTCAATAAAGCACCAACCAACTTAGCCACACCAAAGATAAGTCATAGCCACTAACCTGGTTCCACATAGAGATCTCCACCCAAAAATAACTCTCACTGGTCCAATTTCAAATCTTATGATATCAATGATATCACCAAAATACTAGCAACTACTAAACTCAACAACCACTTCAATAACCCTGTCCCAGCAAAGTGCCTGCCCCACATCTATCATATCATATCCCCTCTATGGACCAAGATCATTAATGCCTCGCTTTCACAAGGTCTCATCCCAGACTGCCTAAAATCTGGTCAAGTTACTCCTATCCTAAAAAAACGACATCGAGCAATTCTGACCCCAACAACTTTAGACCAATAACCAACATTCCCATGCTAGCAAAGGTCTTAGAAAAATGTGTTCAGCAACAACTGAATTTATACATCACAAACTTCAATTTATTGAACATCCACCAATCGGGCTTCAGACCTGGCCATAGCACTGAAACATCCATCCTACATATAGTAGATGATTCTCTCTTAGCTCTTGACAGCAATGAAACATGCTTGCTAGTCTTGCTCGACCTATCATCTGCCTTTGATACGGTCAACCACAACAAACTTCTTAGAAGACAGGATGGGCTTCTCTGGCACAGTCCTTCTATGGTTCAAATCCTTTCTGGAAAATAGAACACAATCATTCATGACCGACAAGATCCTTTCTCCTTCTGCGCCTAACCTTCTAGGTGTACCACAAGAGTCTACCTTGTCACCCACTCCTTTCAACTTATATGTCGAACCTCTCACTGATCTACTACAGCAGGCGAGCATCTCCTACCACATGTACGCAGACGACACCCAACTCTACATTAAAATCACCTCGATAGAAGAGATAAAGTTAATGAATCTAGCTCTTGAAAAAACCGTACAATGGCTAACGACCAACTTCCTTAAGCTAAATTCACAAAAAATAGAATTTCTTTTAATCTCCCCCCCCCCCCAATAAAACACAAGAAATAAAGGAATGAACCAAAATGATCACTGCTCTGATTTGCACACCAATGCTGGTGGACTCCACAATATCACTTGGGATCACATTGGATAAGAACTTTAACATGCAAGCTCACATTAACTTGATGGCCAAAAATGCCCGCTTTCACATCAACTATCTCAGAAAAATGAAGCCATTTATCGAGATCCCAGACCTCAAAACGGCAGTACAGGCCTTAGTCATCTTAAGTGTAGAGTACGATTGCTCCTTTCTCTCAGGTCTTCCCAAATTCTCTACCGCGCCCCTAAAAGCCTGTCTCAACGCCGCAGCAAGACTCATTACAGGATCAAGGAAATTTGACCACATTTCACCACACCTGAAGGCATTCAACTGGCTACCCTACGAAGCTTGTATTCACTTAAAGATTGCTTGCATTACTCACAAGGCACTACACCACAATACCCCGCAGTTCCTAGCCCAAAAACTCACACTATCTGGGAGAAACAGACACTCTAGGACCACAGACAATCTTCTCCTGAAACCCGCAAGGTTCAACAAGACTAAAACTTCCAACAGACCATTTTCGGGAGTGGCGCCAAGAATTTGGAACTCTCTTCTGCCATCCATCAGAAAAATCGCCTCGACGCCCCTATTCAAAAAGGAAGCAAAATCATTCCTGATGAGCAAATTCCTAGGATAATATCTGCAGAAACACCAGGCCAGCTTCAACTTCGATTCATTGATCCTACCCCTCCTCCTTTGATATATCGAAGATATGACTTACACAAGCTTGAACTGACTCTCTATTGCAGAACTGTTCCTTACCCTACCTTTATCCACCAATCTTTATTATGTTTTGATATTATGTTCTTTTTGCGTTTGTTTTGTTTGTGTTGCTGTTACCAATTGTGCTTTTCTTCCCTTTCGCACTATGTAAAGCGCTCTGTTACCCTGCTTTGGGTCTGGTTTGTGCTATAGAAAACTCTAAAAATAAAAAATGAATAAATAAGTCAATGGCGACTATTTACTGTGTCACACCATTTTGACAGTGGTTGGATGTCTGATGATTATTACACAGCAACAGAACACATTCTCGAAACCTGTCCAAACTGTGATAAACTGCACTCTATGTTTGGTGTCTGTCTACCCAATGGACTTGCATTTGGCGCAGGATGTTGGCATGCACTCATTTATTAATTTACAAGATGTTGTCCAGCACTGTTTGTTACCCATTGCTAGATACCTTTGTTGTGTACCAATTACTAACATGTGTGATGTTAGTGTTTTTGCCATTTAATTTGACCTTTTTCAAGTAGTCCATATATTTGTGATCCCCTGATGTAGCTTATGCCTCAGCAAAATAATTCTGCACAATTTGGTATGTCCACCGTGTCCCAAAAAAGTAAAAGTTCATGTTGCTCTCGGCACTCATGTTCCTCATCATCATCATCTAGGCCTTCATGTTTCTCATGTCCCTTGCCCCATGGGACATTGTTTCGCACACATATGTTGTACAAAATGCAGTACACTAGTGTGATTTTACATACTATAGGGGTAGAGTACAACAATCTCCACCCTGGACATTTCGAGACAGTGAAAGCGTGACTTAAGGACTCCGAAAGTCCAATCCAGTATGGACCAGGTAATGCTAAGTGCCTGGTTGTACCTCCTTTGGGCATCTATCTGGGAATGTGCATGTGGGGTCATGTCTCATGGATGTAGACCATATCCTTGATCAGCTGAAAAGACAGGAAGGGAGCAATCAATCAATGGTCATAATGGTTGATATGCTCTCATTCATGTACATAACACTTTGCAAACAGTATGGCAAGTGTCCTGGCATTGTGTGGCACTTTCATTTTAGGGATGGCTGACACTGTACTACTCATATAGGTATCCTGGCATGTGTGATACCTTTACCATATCTAATTCTTGGGCTTACCAATGTCATGAATGTGGCAAACTTTCCTAGTTTGGAAAGTCAGTTAGCCATTGAAGAGACACTTCTCTCACACTCCTCTATTATGTGAAGCAATTCATGTCAGATCTTACCAAATGTAGGCATGGCAGATGAGGTTGTCTCATTCATTCACACATATTTAGATGTGACAGTGGTAGTCACTGTTGTTTATTGACTACTGCCATGCAGAGATTGAGTGCATTTCATTGTGGGACATGATATATATTTTAAACCTGGAAGTGCACTGTGTCGACAGTACACTAGGGAAGATATATGTAGGAGTCTTGTGCTGTATAGTTCAACTGGTAAACTCTCAGAAATGCACTGCTTCACTGATTGAGGATAGTGTAAGACATGTTTTTTTAACATGATGCAGTGTCTTGGATTTGCAACCTGCAATGGCAGACAATGTGCAGCATTGCAACAAGGCAGGCACGTTAAATTTATGGTGGATGTGTGGCTGCATGTCCTGTGAGTTGTACTTTGTCCATGGGGGTCTACCTTGCTGCACAGTCAGTCACCTTGTATGGAAGGTGTGTATATGGGATGACTATTGTAATTTTCCATGGTACCCATGACCTGGGGAGGGCAAATGTTTGAAAGATTTTTCTTTTCCTCAGGTACTGACACACAGACAACAGAAATGGAGGCCATTCCTTCAAAATGGTATTGTGACACTGTATTTTACATAATGTTGCAGTGCTCAGGATCTTTCCACCATTAAGAAAAACACAGAGGGTCACATTTACAACTGTTTCCTCAGGCCAGCACAAGGAGTCACTTGATTATGCGGCCCTCTCTCAAAAGAACAGAGCAGAAATGTGCCCTATTAGTGACATACAGCACTTTGGTGTTCCTTCTGCATGCTCAAGATCGAAGATTGGTGATTAGTGACTAGTGCTGACAAATGCCCCCTTGCACCATGATGCAGGTGTGTCTTCTTTGTGGACTCAATTGTTTGTATGCAGTAAGGGGCACCTCTCCACACAAAAACAAACAATGGAACCTTCTTCTCTCTTTGTATGTGTGCTGTATAATACAGCACACATTGGAGTAAATAACTAGGATACATGAAGTTATTTCACCTTGTTACCCATCCCCTGGGTATCAATCAATAAATCATAGCATTTGTATAGCGCGCTACTCACCCGGGAGGGTCTCAAGGCGCTGGGGGAGAGTGGTCCGTTACTGCTCGAAAAGCCAGGTCTTGAATTGCTTCCTGAATGCGAGATGGCCCTGGGTGCCCTGGGTTGGGAGGGAGTTCCATGACTTGGCTCCCAGGTAGGAGAAGGATCTTCCTCCGGCGGTGGCTCTGGGGATGCGTGGAACGGTGGCGAGGGCGAGGTTGGTCGATCATAGCAGGCGGGTGGGCGTGTAGGTCAGTCGGTTATTGAGGTACATGGGGCCCAGGTCGTGGAGCCCTTTGTGTGCGTGGGTGAGGAGTCGGTGGGGTCAGCTGTTGGCTTTTTCAGGAGGGCGTTGATCTCGGCGTGCTTCCAGCTCTCCGGGAAAGTGGCGGTGTTGAAGGAGGTGTTGATGATGTCCCGGAGTTTGGGTGCGATGGTGGAGTCGGCCTTGTTGAAGATGTGGTGGGGGCAGGGGTCGGTTGGGGATCCCGAATTGATGGTGGTCATCGTGCTGATGGTGTCTTCGGTGCTGGCCGGTGTCCAGGCGCTGAGGGTGATGGTGGGGGGCGTTGGTTCGGTGGTGGGGTGCGTGGTTGGTGCGCCAAAGCTGTTGTGTATTTCGGTGATCTTGCGGTGGAAGAATGAGGCGAGTGAGTCGCAGAGGTCTTGCGAGGGAGCGATGTCGTTGTTTCCAGCGCTAGGGTTGGAGAGCTCTTTGACGATGCTGAAGAGTTCCTTGCTGTTGTTGTCCAGTCGTTCTTTGAATGCTGTTTTCTTGGTGGTACGGATCAGCTGGTGGTGTTTGCGGGTGGCTTTCTTGAGGGCAGTCCTGTTGTCTATGGTCTGGTCGATGCGCCAGGCCTTCTCGAGGGTGCGGCAGTTCTTCTTGGAGTTCTTAAGTTTGTCGGTGAACCATGAGGCTTTCTTGCTGCCGGGTCTGTTGGGTGGGGTCTTTAGTGGTGCGAGTTTGTCTGCGCAGTTGGTGATCCACTGTGTGAGGTTGTTGGCTACTTTGTTGGGGTCCGCAGTGCTGACGGGGGGGTTCCTGCTGAGGGAGGTGGTGAGCTTGTCGGCGGTGATCTTGTTCCAGTTCCTGCGAAGGGCCTGCTGGGGGTGGTGGTGGGTCGTGGTTCTTCTGAAGCTGAAGTGGACGCAGCTGTGGTCAGTCCAATGGAGTCCGGTGAAATGGCTGAATGAGACGTGTTTGCTGGAGGAGAAGACGGGGTCAAGCGTGTGGCCGGCGTAGTGGGTGGGGGTGTTCACCAGTTGCTTGAGTCCGAGGTTGGCGAGGTTGTCCAGCAGGGTGGTGGTGTTGCTGTCATTGATGTTCTCCAGGTAGAAGTTGAGGTCCCCTATGAGGATGTAGTCGGTGGATGGGAGGGCGTGTGGGCTGATGAAGTCTGCGATGTCTTCGCTGAATTGTGTGCGTGGTCCCGGGGGTCTGTAGATGAGGGTGTCTCTGAGTGTTGTCTTGGGGTCGGTGTGTATCTTGAAGTGGAGGTGTTCAGCGGCGGTCGGGGTGTCGTCGGAGTTGGTTGTGATGCCGATGGTTTTCTTGTGTACGATGGCGATTCCTCCTCCCGTCTGGTTGACGCGGTCCCTCCGGATGATCTTGTATCCGTCTGGGATGGCGATGTCGGGTGCTGAGGAGGCGTTCATTCAGGTTTCCGTGAGGAAGGCGACGTCTGGTGATGTCGTGTCGAGCAGGTTCCAGAATTCGACGGCGTGTCTGTGGAGGGAGCGGGTGTTGAGCAGGATGCACTTGAGGTGGTTGCTGCTGGTGCTCGGCTTGGCGGGTGCGGTGCAGGTCCGGAGGCAGGTGTATGTGCAGGCTTTGCAGGTGAAGGATCCGTGGGTGAGTTTCGGGGTAGCTCGGTAGCAGGCGGGTGTTCGGCCGGCGTTGAGAGCGTGGAGGGTGGTAGCGTCGTATGTTCGTCGGGGGCGTTGGCATCGTCGAGATCCAGGGTTCCTAGCGCTGGGCGCGTTCCAGGCGCGGACAGGTGTAGACAGGCTTGCCTTTGGCGGGCCCTCGGCGCACCATCGGCGCGCCCGCTGCGCGTACGTGCGGACTCTGCCATAACTGGAGAGTGGTGGGGGGCGGAGCGAGGGAGGAGCAGCTGGGAGGCGGGAGCGGGGTGCCGAGTGGGGAGGGGAGCGGTGAAGAGAAGGAAACGGGGGTGGGGCCGTGGGGGAGCAGCGGCAGGGAGCGGGGAGCGGGGTGGAACAGCGGGAGAAAACGGCGGTAGAAGCACAAAAAAGAATCAGGGGGACAACAGTGGAAGCAACGAAAACGAAATCAGGGGCACAACAGTGGACGCGAAATACAAATACAAATACAAATACTGGCACAACAGTGAAGCAAATACAATTACTGGCAGCGGAGACCGGGCACACTCAGGATGGGCCATGCGGCAGGTTGAGCAACTGGCTCTGACGAGGTCAGGTCGGTCACAGCTCCCCATCTTGCGGACACCACCCTAAGTATCCAGTGGGAGGGAGGAGCAGCTGGGAGGCGGGAGCGGGGTGGCGAGAGGGGAGGGGAGCGGTGAACAGAAGGAAACGGGGGTGGGGCCGCAGGGGAGCAGCGGCAGGGAGCGGGGCGGAACAGTGGGAGAAAACGGCGGTAGAAGCACAAAAAAGAATCAGGGGCACAACAGTGGAAGCAACGAAAACGAAATCAGGGGCACAACAGTGGACGTGAAATACAAATACAAATACAAATACTGACACAACAGTGAAGCAAATACAATTACTCTCAGCGGAGACCGGGCACACTCAGGATGGGCCACGCGGCGGGTGGAGCGACCGGCTCTGACGAGGTCAGGTCGGGTATGCATATATTTTTGACATATTTCCTATTTCCCAGGTCCTTGTAATTCTGGGAATGTGTCAAAACACATTGGCACTGCATGGGGAAACCCACCGTAAGACCCATGGATCACATACTTGACACAGAGTAAGGCATCACAGTACTGTGCACTGACTTGCCTTAGTCGATGTCTAGGAGACCATGCAATGACACATAGAGTGTCTATGCATTGCCTCCTAGATATGATTGAGAGAACTGCTCAACCAGAGCATCATGTACATTTACGTTCCAGTGGCACAGTCCTCGTGTACATGAGGTCCACTGAGGCTTAATAGGTCTTAACATGTGCAACTTGGAAGGTTGTATTGCACATGTGCCACGTCGTATGGTGCAAGTATGAGGTCCACACCTGCTACTCTTGCACTAACTTATTCACCCAACACAAATGTGGCTATGTTATCCAACATAATTTACTGTCATGAAGTCAATCATGTCCTTGAGATGTACTTACCAAGTAGTTGGCCATTTCCAAATGTCCCATTCTAGAAGCATTAATTTGAAATGCAAATTCGGAAGATGTATGCATAATGAGCACTTCCAGGGTATTTTGCCAGCACATGGATGAACATCCCAAGATAGTCCACTATTCACTGCATGTTGATGGAATATGTGTGCTTTCTACTGCGATACAGGTTGGATGTAGCCGCAGGAGGCACAAGTTGCACATGTGCACAGTCCATTGCCCCCAAAACCGCTTAAGCCTCATTCATTATGCATGAGGATTCTTGGAATCACAGCAGAACAGTAGGCCTGCCATCTCCTGCATATTAACTATGTATAAGGGTCATTCCTTCTGTCATCCTAGTTCGACATGACACAGCAAGGTATATCCAAATGGGGTACCACTTTGTTTATATATACACCATATCTGGCTGAAATTGTCAGAGGAGAAAAGGACTTCCATGCCGACACACTAACGCGAGATGCTGAGGCTCCTGCACGCAGACACTCCAGCTCACAGTGGCCTGACATCCCTTGCGAGGTGTCCATCTCGAAACCAGGACAAGGTCCCACAGTCTCTCACTTCAGGTAATGGGGTTTACTTTATCCTAGAGAGATTCTTGGATTATACACCCATATACATGCTAGATACACTTAGGCATATCTAGTTAGGATTGCAGCGTTGGACTACGCACTTTACTGACATGTATTTTTCATATACTTGCCTGTATTCATTGTTTTAACAAAATGGTAGAGATATACAATCCTTTTACTCTGTTAGTACTTATGATCATTTATATTTGTTACTGTCTAGTGTTTTTTTCAGAGCACCTACTTTGCACTAGTATCACGCTGGCTCAATAAATACTTATTGAAAAACATCCCCTCAGTTTATTCTGTGTATTTCTCTGAGACGAAGTGAGCACGAGTGACTGCGCGAAAAGTAGTGCCCTGTTTCCACGATTCCTGATGGGACAGGGTTGTCATGTTTGATAGTTGCCAAGAACTATTCTCTTCTTGGAAAGAGGATTTTCTAGTGGCATTGTGATCTAGCTGGTATACAGCCTAACATACCCGGTAGGGGTGTCTAGAATCACTCTAACACCAATCCGATCGTGTATGTTGTCTAAACATGCAAATTCTATAAAGGGTTATACGAACTTCACGGCACCATGGCCGGCGTCAGTGCTTAGGTGAAATACCATGGTGCAGACTATAAACTGAATGGTGGAGATTACAACTCATGAATCTGTTACCCCATTTGAACTGGAGGAATGTTTGATGAGACACGTGACCAGAATTGTGAGGTAGACATCCTTCGGAATTATTCTGGCTAACAAGTTGCTTAGTAGAAGAATGCATCTGAGGGATTGAATTCCCTCTCTCTTGAAATAATTGTATTCTAGCCATTCATTGAGCTATTACTGGATGATGGAATGTTACTTTTTCTCCATTTTGAAAAAAAACTTGCTCAGAAAACCCCTTGGGTGTAAAGAAGTGGTAACTACCGTTCCTTTGAGCAGTAATAATTCCATTATTTGGTTCATGAGGGATGCCTCTATCTCTGAAAAGAATAGTGATTTGGGTTTTCTCACCTTTAGCAGAGTTCTGTAGAATTCTGTTTGTAACCCTTTCCTTATTTCAAAGACCCAGGCATCCGACCATGTCTCTCTCCAACTGTGATACAAAACAACTTGAGCCTCCCTCTGACTCTTGGATGGGAAAATGGGTACGCCTTACCTTAGGTTTCTCAGGAGCATTTGCAGCATCCGTGAATGCGCTACTCATGCTACAACCTCTGCCATTACCCATTGTGGTGAATAATCTTCCAGATCTGTTTATTCATGTGACTGGATTGAATTTTTAGGCCCCTATGTTTTTTGGGGGGCTAGCTAATGTAGATGGCTGGTCTAGTGCCCTATATCTCTTAACACCCTGGGAAAAACCTTCTGGCGCGAAACTCTCTTCAAGGACTATTGGTCCCACACTCAATATGACAAGCGTTGATCATATCGCTTCTTAAGCCTGGAAAGGATGCCACGAAATGCGAGTCTTACAAACCTCTGTCTTTACTAAACTGTGACTCCTAGATATTAGCCAAAGTCCTAGCTAACAGGCTGAGTTTGCTAATGGAGGGACTGGTGCTGCCCGATCAGGCTGAGTTTATACCCGTAAGAGCAACTTTTCACAATCTGTGCACCATCTTTGCATTATTGCAGGATATAGACCCAGAGTCCAATGCTGCAGCAATTTGCATGGCACTAAGGCATTTGACTTGCTGGAATGGGACTACTTCATCGCAATTTTGACAAATGGGTTTGCCGGAGTCATTCTTGGCCTGGATAGTGCTGTAATATAATCAACCTATTGCTGTTGAACAAATAAATGACCTGTGCTCTGACCCCTTCCTGATTTTCAGAGGAACCCAGCAGTAGCGGTCGCTCCCCTCGCTCTCCTCGCTCCCTGGCTCCTGCTGAGTTCGTAGCGCTTCATCTGCTACACGGATTGGTGCTGGTATCGTAGCCCTCCATTTACGCTATTGTCCTTTCATATTGTAGCGCTTACTGGTGCTGGTATCGTAGCGCTTCATAGACGCTACTGTATTTGCATATTGCAGCGCTTGTGTGCCGAGTAGCGCTTTTACTGGTCGCATTGTGTGCTGTAATTTTGTTGTAACTGTGCCGGTGCCCCTGCCCACCCCAACCTAGTCAGGTCTCCATTTATTTATTATTGCTGCCATCTTGTTGTTGTTGTGCCTTCCAGCCCGCCCCTCCGCCCCGCTCCCGCCTCCCAGCTGACCCTCCCTCGCCCCTCACCCCCACTATCCATTTATGACAGATGCTTTTGTGCTCAGCGTTCACGCGCAGCGGACGCGCCCCATGCGTGCCGAGGGTGCGCCAAAGGTATGCCAGTCTCTGCCCGTCCGCGCCTGGACCGCACACAGCGCCAGACCCCCTGGCCCCCGCAAACCGCACTCCTCCCGCATAACGTATGACACCGCCACCCTCCTAGCCCTTAACCCCGGACGCACACCACAATGCTACGAAGCTGCCCCAGGACGTACCCACGGTCCCTTCGCCTGCCATTCCTGCAAGTTTGCCTGCATCAAGACCCACACCAAATCCACTAACTCCAAACACAGCTCCGACTCCAACCACCTGAAGTGCATCCTGCTGAACACCCACTCGGTTCACAGACACACCACTGAACTCTGGGACCTACTCGACACTGCTTCACTGGACATCGCCTTCCTTACAGAAACCTGGATGAACGCATCATCAACACCCGACATCGCCATAGCCATCCCGGATGCTTACAAGATCATCCGAAAAGACCGCACCAACCAAACAGGAGGAGGCATCGCCATCGTCCATAAGAACACCATCAGAATCACGACCAGTTCCGACGATAACCTTGCAACCTCCGAACACCTCCACTTCCAGATCCACACTGACCCCAGGACCACACTTAGAGGCACCCTCATCTACAGACCACCAGGAACCCGTAAACAATTCAGCGAAGACATCACTGACTTCATCAGCCCACATGCCCTCACCTCCGAGAACTACATTCTACTGGGAGACCTCAACTTCCACCTGGAAAAGAAAAACGACAGCAACACCACCACCCTTCTGGACAACCTGGCCAATCTCGGACTCAAACAACTTGTTGACACCCCCACCCATGTAGCCGGACATACGCTCGACCCAATCTTCACCTCCAGCAAGCACATCTCCTTCGATCACACCACAGCTCTCCATTGGACGGACCACAGCTGTGTTCACTTCAGCTACAAAACTACCTCGACCCACAACCCCCCACAACCTATTCCGCGAAGAAACTGGAGCAAAATCACCACTGACCAACTCCTCACATCGCTCAACCAAAACCCTCCCGCCCTCTCATCGGACCCAAACCAAGCTGCCACCAAACTCAACCCATGGATCACACACAGCGTTGACGAATTAGCACCCTTGAAAAACCACCAAACCAAACAGGGTAGCAAAAAGGCCCCCTGGTTCAACGATGACCTTAAGAAATCCAAGAAACTATGCCGTACTCTCGAGAAAACATGGAGAAAAAACCCAACCACTGACAACCTGACCACCTTCAAGACAGCCACCCGCAAACACCACCAATTGATCCGATCCACCAAGAAATCAGCATTCAAGGATCGACTCGACAACAACGTCCATAACAGCAAGGAACTATTCAACATCGTCAAAGAATTTACCAACCCCACCGCAGCCTCAAACGACATTACTCCCTCCCAAGACCTCTGCGATTCGTTATCCTCTTTCTTCTACAACAAAATCGCTGACATACATAACAGCTTTGAGAACATTTCCAAAGAACAGTCCACTCCACCCACCTCCGAACCTAAACCGCCCTCTAACAACCTTAGCGCCTGGAACCCAATCACCACTGAAGACACCATCCGCCTAATGAACTCCATCCATTCAGGTTCGCCAACCGACCCCTGTCCCCACCACATCTTCAACAAAGCAGACTCCATCATTGCACCCCATCTCTGTGATGTCATCAACTGCTCCTTCAACTCCGCTACCTTCCCAGAAAGCTAGAAACACGCCGAACTCATCGCCCTCCTGAAGAAACCCACAGCAGACCCCTCTGAACTTAAGACCTACCGCCCCATCTCCCTCCTCCCATTCCCTGCCAAAGTCATTGAGAAAGCCGTCAATAGCCAGCTCTCCACCTTCCTTGAATCCAACAACTCCCTCGACATCTCACAGTCCGGCTTTCGAGCCAAACACAGTACCGAAACCGCCCTCATTGCAGCGACAGACGACATCCGAACACTACTGGACAACGGAGAAACAGTTGCCCTCATCCTACTCGACCTCTCCGCTGCCTTTGACACAGTCTGTCATAGCACCCTCATACAACGCCTCAGCAACATCGGCATACAAGGAAAAGCCTTGGACTGGATCATCTCGTTCTTCGACGGGAGAACCCAGAGAGTACGACTCCCCCCATTCAAATCAGAGGCCACCGAAGTCATCTGCGGAGTACCACAAGGATCATCACTCAGTCCCACCCTTTTCAACGTTTACATGAGTCCCCTTGCATCCATCGCGCGACAACACAACCTTAACATCATCTCTTACGCTGACGACACCCAGCTGATCCTTTCCCTCACCAAAGACCCCAACACGGCCAAAACCAATCTTCACGAAGGCATGAAAGAAGTAGCCGAATGGATGAAAAACAGCCGCCTAAAACTTAACTCAGACGAAACGGAAGTCCTCATCCTAGGATCATCCCCCTCTGCCTGGGACGACTCATGGTGGCCATCGGCCTTGGGCACAGCACCCATACCCACAGACCATGCACGTAACCAAGCTTTCATTCTAGACTCCTCCCTCTCGATGACCAGACAAGTCAACGCCGTCTCATCTTCTTGCTTCAACGTACTTCGTATGCTCAAAAAAAAATTCCGTTGGATCCCCACCGAAACAAGAAAGACTGTGACCCACGCACTGGTCACTAGCCGACTGGACTATGGAAACACCCTCTACGCCGGAATCACAGCCAAATTACAGAAAAAACTCCAACGTATCCAAAACGCATCAGCCAGACTCATATTGGACATCCCTCGCCAAGCTCACATTACTGGTCACCTGAAAGACCTCCACTGGCTTCCCGTCAACAAGAGAATAACGTTCTGTCTCCTCACCCATGCACACAAGGCCCTCTACAAACTAGGACCCGAATGCCTCAACACACGACTGTCCTTCTACACACCCACCCGCCAACTAAGATCCTCCAATCAAGCCCTCGCCGCAGTTCCGCGCATCCACAGATCCACCATGGGAGGAAGATCCTTCTCCTACTTGGCGGCCAAGACCTGGAATTCTCTCCCCACTCACCTCCGCCTTACACAGAACCACATTTCCTTCAGAAAAGAACTTAAAACCTGGCTATTCGATAAATAATGCACCCCCTCCCCCAAGCGCCTTGAGACCCTCTGCGTGAGTAGTGCGCTATACAAATTCCTGAACTTGAACTTGAACCCCTGCTATTCTCCCTGGCTATTGAGCCGCTTGCGGCCAAACTCTGACAGCACCCCAGATAGTATGCCATTCCATATCCTTCCCGGCAGATAATGGTTTCACTCTATGCTGAAGAGATTACACTCTACTTTCGGGGAGCCGGCCATCAGTCTGAATCCAGTGCTGTGTGTGTTCATCACGTTTGGGGTTGTCTATGGGATACAGATCAACTGGAGCAAATCCCAGATCTTCCCCTTAACCTCATCCATTACAGAGTTCCCCCCAGACTTCCCATTAGCATGGTGCGCATCAGAAATAAAATACCTGGGCATGAAGATAACCCGGGATAGGGAGGAAACACTGCAGGCAAACTATGGTGTCGCCTTGGAATCTATCACAAATACCATAACTCGCTGGATATCAATGCCATTATCATTAGCAGGAAGAATCTAACTAATGAAAATGGTCATATTGCCAAAATTACTTTATTTTTTCATTACCATACCATATCATCCAGGCCGCCGTTTATTTAGTGCAATTAAATTACAACTCATTAGATTGGCTTGAGGGGGAAACAACCCTGTATAAGCTGGCAGACACTGACACTTCCATTCTCATAGGGTGGGTTTGAAGCTCCGGATATTGAGTTGTATTTTCTATGCACCCAAGGTTATCATGCAATACACTGGCTTCATCCGCAGCCATTTATGCCCCATCCAGCTATTGAGCAGGGAAATATGATGCCATTGCATCAGCAGCCTATTTAGGTGCAGGCTCCCCAGAAGGGAGTAAAATCTACTCAACAGTTGCATGCACGAATCTTGTGTGAAAGGGTTGCACAAAAGGGTGGGCTGTATCTTCCCATATTCTCCATTGATCCCACTCCCATACCTGCCCTGGGCTCCAGTTATTCATGAAACCTCTTGCAGAAACATGCTCAAAGTGCGAAACTTACATACAATGTGGGACTTATACCAGAAGGGCACATTTAAGGACAGACGAACTATGCTAGTTGAGGAAGGCACCACTCCATTGGAAATCTTTCTCTACATCAGGCTTAGACATGAGATAAAAGCAAACACTCCTGCATTCCCGCAGGAGCCGGGAAGTAGCGCAACATTACATAGGATTTACCAGGTGAACGGGGCGCCGCACGTGGTGTCCAAACTGTACAGAGCGGCTTCCCCGGAGCTTCCAGCCACATAGCTGGAGGCGAGGAGGGGATGGGAACCTGCAAACAAGCAGGGGCCATCACGGCAAGCAGTCATCTACGGATCATCGGGCTTACTATACCCCAGATTGCCTGCACTGCTATAAACTGAGGGAGGATAGCCGCTGCAATAGATGCTGGCACAACGACGCAAGCTTCTTACACCTGGCATGGCAGTGTGAAGCAATTCATAAATACTGGAGTGAGGTACTGGAGGCGGTCTCTGAAATGGTAGGCACTCGAGTCCCAACATTGCTGCTTATCACGTTACTAGGATACACAGAAGAGCTATCACCACTGCACAAGAAATTTACAGTGCTAAGTTTACTATTAGCAAAAAGGTGGGAGGCATATAGATGGGGTCCAGGTGCGCCCCCGAATTCAAGGAGTGGCCGCACTGACCTGATATTCTGCAAAGATCAGCTCACAAGATACGCTGAGCTATTGCCACCCTCGTCACGGCCTAGAGATATTTGGGATCCATTATTGGACTACCTGCACGCGTGCTGACTGAATGAGCACGAGTTGCTTACTGCCCACTTTCCTTTTGCCCCCCCCCTCCTTTTATGGAACCGATTGCTGACTCTGTCTTTGAGAAATAGAATAGGCCCACACAGTTTGTAGAATGGTGACCTCAAGGCGAGTAGGGGCGCCGGTGATGCTTATGCGGGGGCAGAGTGCGGCACAGCAATTACAGACACTAACACACCGCTGTGGGCTGAAAGTGACTACCCCGAGCGGTTGTCTTCCTTTTATTGCTGTCCGCAGGCCACGCCTGGCCTGCGGATGTGGTGGGCAAACGAACAAATGGCTACTACACCGCTAACTATTACATCTCTATCCAACTCAGTCCTTGAAAACAAAAGTGTTCAAATCATTTCAATTAAATACCATGCTCAGTCTCTGTACTTTCGTGGACTGCAAACTGCGACGGTCAGCCATCCTCAGAAAACAGAGTCCCTCAGTCGTTGGCTCGGGCGGGGGTTCGGCCTCAGGCTGTATCTTTGGGGTTGTCCCCGCTGTTTTGTGTCCTCCCAGCCTTGGCTCTCGGGATGAGAGCTAAACTGATGGGTGGAGGTTGTCTCCACGGCTGCCCCTTCTCCACTGCTTCCTAGCCTTGGTTCGCTGCTCTCCAACACGGGGCCAGTGGTTGGCCTTGGCTGATCCTCGGAGGCCCTCTCGGAGTGTTCTGCTGGGACTTCCTTGAACCACGTGATGTTTCGAGACACTTCTTCTCCTCTCCTCTGTGCAGTTATCATGGTTCCCCGGCTTGCGGCGACGGTCCAGGTACCTGGCTCATAATTTGTTCGGAACTTTCCTCCCGGACTGCGGTCTCGGATAATGATGGTGGCCCCTTCACGGAGGGATCTTGGGGTTGCGTGACGACAGATGCTGGCCTGTTGGTTATGGCTTGTTCTTCGTCTTTGCACTTCTTCTGCTTCCAGCGAGGGTGGTGACCACCCTGGGCAAGTGGGAAGCAAGTCCCTTCTCGGCCCTTGGAGCATGAGAGCCCACAGACTCCTCTGGGTCGTGCAGTGGGGTGTGCTCCGATATTCCCTCAGGGCCTCATGGAGCCTTTGTTCTGGGTCTGCTTGTTCCACTGCTGCGATGCAGAACTTTTTGTTCAGGGTGCGCATAAAACGTTCAACATCACCGTTGGCCTGCGGCCACTGAGGGGTGATCCGTCTGTGGTGGATTCCCCGCTATTTTAGAAATGTGGCAAAATCTGCTCCTTGGAACGGTGGTCTGTTGTCGCTGCGTACTTCTTGAGGGAATCCAAACAATGTGAAGACCTTCTCCAAGACTGGTCCCTCGTGGTTGAAGGCCGTGGACATGATGGGCTCTACTATGGGATACTTTGAATATGAATCGACGATTACCAGTATGTGTTTCCTGAAATCCACGCTCACTTTGGACCAGGGAATGGTGCAGGCGTCTTTCGTGTGAGGTTCTTCGGTTTCTGACTTCATCCCGTATTTAGCCGCCATTTTGTGTCTCGTCGCCATTTTGTGTTGCCCTCACTCTGGCAGCATGGCGAACGGAGGGTTTTTGCTTTTATCAGCTGCTACGTGTCTCTTCTGTTAAAGAGTAACTCCCTGTCCTTGTTTACGAAACCGATGTCAGGGTCTGGCGGAGTTTGCTAATCCATGTCTGGGTTGATTGATCCCTGTCTCGACTGACTATTTGGCTTCTCCTATTCTTTCCTTACATTATCTTATCCGACTGGCCTTCGCTATTCTCTCCTTGTGTTCTCTTGTTACACATCTATCCTTTGAGGCACACAAATACGTCCTGCCACCTGCAAATTGGATTACCGGTACTAGCACTGATTAATTTGTTGGGAGGGGTAACACACGGGTTTGAGAGAGGGGCATATTTGGGACACCCGATAGCTTGTTTTCCAACTTTTCCTATTAGCTTGCTCTGCATGTACAGGGAGTAAACTTTATAAATATGTGTGCTATAAAAGATTGTGCGCCACGGACTGAAGTAGCAGTCTCCTCAGAATATACCTTGTATGTACTTCTGGGACAACTGTGCTTGGCTGCAGCTAATAAACCTGGTTTTCTACGCCCAACAGAGTGTCTCGTGTCTCTGTTCGAAAAGGCAGGTGAACTCGGGGATTTACGGTGTGCACTGAGCCGCCAGGCCCAGAAGGTCCGGTTCTCCAACTGGCGCCCAATGTGGGGCGGTTTCAGTGGTAGCGGTTCAGCCCGAGGGTCCTGAGAAGCCTCGCAAGAAAATTCCGGAGGATTCACGAGCCACGTCAAGCGACCCCTGTATGTCGAAGTGGACCGAAGGTCTTTTGCAGCGCGGCTACTCCTTTCCGACGGCTGTTGACGACTGCTGCCCTGACTGCCCCCCTGCCTTGGATCATTTGGTGATGACTGGTATCGTGAGACGTTAGACGGACTTCTGTTGGCGTGAAAAGACCATTTAGTTAAGTATTCGTGGGTAGCGCCTACTTCTTTGTTTTGTTTTTGAATTTTGGTATTCGACTGTTGCAATAGCCAAAGCCAAGGGGTGAGTACGTTTGTGCTGTGTTTCTTTGCTTTAACCCCATGAAGTTAGTAAACGGACCAGTGAATTTAAGATGCCTGGTTTTAGTAAACTTAGGAAGTTTTGTTGTTTCAGTTGTAATAGGGATTCCCGGCTTGAGGACTCTTGTCCGATTCCTCCAGTTGGAACTCCCACCTATGAGCTCTATTCTAAACATGGTGTTGGCCCCATTGCCTTTAATGAGGCATGGATCCGATATACGAAGAAAGATGGTGTTTTACAGTGGCCACAAAATGGTAGCTTTGAGCCTGATATATTAGACAATTTGCAAGCGATTTTGTTCAAAAGAAAAGCCCGGCCGGCAATGTTTGACTCTTTCCGCCTTTGGCGTAAAGAAGCCAAGTAGAGAGAAATTAAGCAGGCAAAAAGAGATAGAAAAGCGAAGGATATGATGATCATACAGGCTGCCCAGCAGTTCAAGGACAATGAGACTGATCGAGCGATTGAGGTCTTAGACAGACAACATCGTATGGCAATAGATCGATGCTACCCTGTGTTGCCTACTTCTCCACAGAATAAGGATCTTGACGAAGATCCCTTAATATCCCATATGTTGAGATTGCCTCCGCCTTATGTATCAGGAGCTAATGCACCCTTATTGTTGCCACCTGTCGAGCAACCTGTTGTTCAGCCAGCAGGTCCGGTTCTTCCGCAATTGCCTCTTCCTACATTGCCACCCCTGCCTCCTTTGCCACTAACTTCTGTACCTCAGTCTCCTTCGTCTTCGGTTCCTCTTGTCGCGACTAGTCCTTCTCTTCCTTTGCTTAATACCGTGTCTCCAGTGTTATTGTCTGCTTCTTCCCCAACCCACAATCGGTTGGTTAATACTGTTTCTGGTCTTTTCTCCCCCCTATTTGGGTCTTTTATTAGGACTCCTGCTTTTTCTCCAAGGCAATCCCGTAGTCAAATACTAGATTCTGACGACCGAGTTACGTTGGAATCTCTTGCTCACAAATGGATCATGAATGGTCCACAGTATAGTGTACCCGATATTCTGAGTACCTTTCTCAAGTGGAATGCGCCCACGCAGAGATACGTTTTTAATGTCATGTGTGAGATTCTTGTCAAAGGATGGGAGAATATGGAGTTGGATTTAACTCCTCAGGGTCTGTTGGACGTACAGGATAAGTTTGATAAAGGGCTTATTGTGGGTCCTGAAGTTGAGGACGCTGTAAGGACACTTGTCACTTTCAGGTCTTTATTTTCTTCTCAGACTGTTCTCGAACCTGATCCTGCAGTTAAACAGGAAATGAAACATTATCCTATGAGGGAAGTTCCTCCAGTATTGAGGGAAGCGGTTCCGCAAGTAGGTGCTGTTCTGGCTATCCCTGCTCATTTCCAGCGTATATGGTTACATGTCCCCTAGAAAAGATCTGATGTTTTGGCGCTTAAACAGTCTCTACCGGACCCTCGTAAAAATCCTGCTGGATATTATAAAGAGCTGTCCCAGACTGTGTATGCGTGCATTATGAATTTGGCTGATATCAATATGTTGATGGGGAATGTAGTTCCACAAGCATTGTGGGCTCGGATTCGTAGGGAGGACCACAACCAAGCTTTAGGTGGTAATTGGGCCGCTATAACTGACGCAGATACAGCACTAGTGGGTGGTGCTAAGCCAGATGATTTGATTGCACAATTGCCTGGTAGAATCATCGCTCTGATGAAGACGATGATGCCTGCCTTACGTGTTAACTGGGATAAGTTAGCTGCGTGTAAGCAGAAGAAAGATGAGAGTGTCTCCGATTTCTTTACTCGTTTTGAGGAGACGTTTATTGATCATAGTGGTCAAGATATGAGTACTGAAGGTGGACAGTGATTATTTGTGGATACATTTGTATTTAATTTACTTCCAGAATTGTCGCATAAGCTGATAGATTCAGAGAGTTTGTGGGCTGTTTCTTCGTCTGCACAGATATTAGCTACTGCTCAGTATTACGAGAATAGGGATAAAGAAGAGAAAGATAAGATTAAGAAGAAGACTAAGGAATTAAAAACAAAGGTTCTTTTGCAACAGGCTTATCCCCCTCATTCTGCCCAGCGTCAGTTTCAACAGCCTCCCCAGCTTCAGAGGTTGTTACAGAAACATGACCCTTTTGTTCCGTGACCTTTGCTTGGTCCTAATCAATGTGCCTATTGTTCACGTTCAGCACTTGCGTCATCACCTTTCACCAACTGTATATATCACTATTCACCAAGTGCCTTCGGGTTGTCACATGATTCCCTCTGCACAGTGCTGCTTAGCTGTATTTCCATGTGGAACGTCCCTTATGAATTGGTGAGGCAGGCAGGAAGCTCTAATTATTCAATCTAACAATGATCGGAGCCTGAGAAAAAATACAAATACCCTTACCTAGCACTCCTTTTGGCACAATCACCTGAGCCACGGAGGGGTCGGGCAGGAGAGCAGCATTATCTCCACGACGCTAATGTAAGTAAAAATGAGACTCTGAACTCAATTTTTTTGACAGGTGCTAAATAGCAGAAGGGACCCTGACGTTGGGCTCATGAGGCATTTCTACCCCTACAAAACAGTGTGTTACCAGTGTATAGGGGCATGTAGTGTCTTTTTCTCTTCACAAGAGCACTCAACATTATATTTGACAATCCCTGACCACTAAGGGTGCAATGTTCTGAATATCGCTAAAATGCAGAAATTTACAAAGAAAGTGTGTGTTTTATGTTATATGTTACTGAGTCTAGTTTGTCCTCTTTTACCCTCTATAGGCACAATGGACACCTATAGTCTGATACATTTATCGCTATTTTGTCACCTGTAACCACCGGTCACTTTACCTATGGTTATTGAAAAGTAGACCACCACAAAAACATTTTTTGTCTATTTTTCTGAACAGGTCGACCATCAAGCGACGTTATGTTAGGTACATTATTACCTGCACTTTAAATTCTCACTTTTATTAGAAAACCTGATACAAGATAGAGAAACGTGAGTAAGGTGGGGATTTGTGTACCCTGTCCTGAAGAAGGTGTTTTTCACAGAAACATGTCGACGCACACAGAGAGGAGGTAGTGCACATTGTTTGCGTTTTTAACCTCCCACACTCTATTTTAATAGCACCAGCTTGGGGGCCCATTAAAAGTTTTTTGCTACCCCATGGGCCAGGTTCTTTTTAAACTTCACTGACATAGATCTAAACCTCACCATACACTCACATTCAAATACCCCATCCACACCACACATAGTCATCTTAAGTGCTCCCGCGTACCCGTAGGTCGCAGCACGCCGTACCCCGTAGAGGGGTACGATGACCCCGATGATGACGCATGACACCAAGGGGTCTGTTGGTGTGTGAGGGGACCAAAAACAACAAGGTTGTTCCCCACATTTGGAGGATACCATAAATGTAACTTCTGGAGCCTTGAGTAATCTGACAGCTGAACTTCAGGCGGATCGCCTTATGACTTTGCAGAATCGGATGGTTTTAGACATTGTCCTTGCAGATCGTGGAGAAGTCTGTAAATTGATCGGGTCTAGTTGCTGCATTTACATTCCTGATAATGCCCCTACGGTATACCAAGCCATTTCTAAGTTGCATATAATTTCCGAGTCTATACATCAGGACACAGGAGATTGGTCTGTGATGGGATGGTTTTGGGGAATACTGTCCACTTGTCACGTTTCAGGCCCTACTTAGAGAACTACATCTCCCAGAGTGCCTGTGGCTTAGTCTGTTGTTTGTGTTGTGTGTGTGTTTCACTCCGTTTTCTATATCTGTTAATTTCCTCCTCCCTCCGGTGCTTGTCACTTTTGCTGCCTGCCTATCTGATATTCCGAGGATTGCTGAAGCCTTACAAGGCCCCTTGCCTTTGCCTTGTGGATTAATTGTTGCTCGGAGGAGCGGAGACCGAGCGAAGCCGTGCTGCAGCCTGTTTCGCTGCACGGCGTGTTAATGCCCTTTGACTCGGAGCCGCGCTGCAGGCTGTGGAGGAGCCGCGCTGGAAAGCCGAAGCCGTGGTGGAAAAGCCGAGTCGGCGTTTGAGGAACTGATTGGGTACGTGAGCTCTGCAAGGCGTTCTAACAAATGAAATAGTTATCGAACGTTTCTGATTAGAGCCTTTCACCGGTACCTTTGTAGAAGTGGCTGCTTCTACGTTTCATTACATTTTGGAGTCTGAGGACTGTGTTTCTTGAGCACCATTTAATTTTCTTGACAGCGCGGGACTGTTGTCGAGTCAGGACATTCGTTCCTGTGATTTGGCATATTAGTACTTTCTGCATAAGCACTTGACCCGGAGGTCATTGACAGGCTATCAGATTTACGAGACATCAGTAGAGAAAGCACATTAGCTTTGGAGATGTGTATTTAAGACTAAGGATTCTGCTTTCTCTCTGGAGCTGAAAACCCTATGGATTCTATTTTTTCTTTTTCTTTTTATCATTGTTTTTCTTGGATGATTGCTGCAGTTTAGACTAGTGAGTATACTTTGTGTATCTCCAACCCTATTTCTATTGTTTTCATATAAGGGAGGGGGTGTGTATTTACACGTGTCTTTTTGTGTATCCCTGCAGACTACCTACTTAACAAACAAAGAAGGAACTTCTAACCCGTCTTTGCCAGCTGTAGATGGTTTCTGGCTGCCAGCCTGTTTTCTTTATTTTCTCCATTTTTTCCCCTTCCCTGGGAGGGGTTTCCCTAGAGGAGTTTTATACTTATGGCTCGTTGGGGGAACTGTTCCTAGGGAGGAAGGAAGTAGGCAACGTCATCGCTCCTGCTGCATCTGACTATCAAGGTTAGTCATCCTGCCTCGTTTGTGACACCACTTGGGGATGGAAAATACTAACCTTCCTTGGAATGGTTTTGGCCATCATTCTTTCTTGTTGTCTCTGTTTGCAGTGTGGCCCTGCCATCTGCCGTCTTTGTGCCACCATGGTTCCTTCCCTCTCTCAGCAGATAGGCAGGCTTCTAGGTTGCACCCTAGTCCTCTGAGTATTACTCTGCAGGCTATTCCCTTCCTTTGTCTGAAGACTTGCGACTGGAACAAGAGTGGTAGTGGGACTTGGATTTCATTTAGGGGTTGGTAGAGGTTGCAGCTGCAATACCTGACTTGCCCTTTTGGACCTCTGGCACTGCTTTTGTGACACCTCGCCTCAAAGGTTGCAATATCAGTGCCAAGAGCACAGGGGTGACTCACTATTTTAGCCGTTGAGGTTCTGATTCCCTTGTTCACTCCATTTTTTAATATATTAATAGTGAATAACCTATTATGTACTATTAAAGTTTTCTCCCCCACTTTTTTAGGAGTTTAGTAGTATTTATAAGCTTCACCTTACCGACTCTGTCGTGGTTCATTATCCTCTCTCTAAACCACAATGTGATTGTCAAATCCAACCACACATATTTCATGAGTGGCCCATGAATTTGAAATACAGCACAATGTACTGAATAATTTGCTAAATTCACGTAATTCCTGGCAAATACATAATCTCTGAGCTGAATGAATGGATAGTGCTAATAATGATGCACTTCACGAATATCCCGATAGGCACCATGGCCTGTTGAGTACATGGACGAATAGCACACATGACAACACGTGTGTCACTGCACCTTTATGAACCGCGCCATAGTCAACTAACCAGAGGGCGTAATCAGCATGATATGTGCTTTCTCTTTCACATTTATTTTTCCTTCAGACAACACTGAAGATCCAAAACCGTAAGTCTGATGGTAAACTCTGCCACAGGTAAGGGTGCACCTTATCGTGTGCATACCCCGTGGCATACCTAGTCCTGACGAAAGCCTCGCTAATTGTGTAAGGAGGCTGAAACATGTAGACCGGCCATGACTTACTCAAATAGGATGTCATTGGTCAATTAAACCAACTAAACATCCGCTCTTACCTCCGTTTAATCTTACCTTACTTCTCCTCTATTAAATTCATTTAGGACAAGTTAAGGTAATTTTAACTTTCACTGTATTATTTTTCACTCCTTGCACAGTCCAAAAAACCTGCTCTGCTGTAATTAGGCATTGTAGCACACCCAAGAGACACTCGGCCCCTCGGGTGGGAACCCTGCGATGATGCATGCCACCAACTGGGTTGGTAAGTGAGGGTTCTTTTAAAAACATTTTGTGACTCCTCAGGTATTGCTTATAGTTTAGAAGCACTCTTTCTTTGTTTATTGATCTATTAAAGTTATAAACAAGCATAGAAAATTCAATTGGTGTTACATTGTTTGAGTTAGAGGTATTGGCATTGTAGCAGGGATTCCGTTCTCTTACAGAACTGTGCATAGAGATCCGGAACCTCAGTGAATTAGGGTGACCCAAAACTCACCTAAGTATCCAAAATCCCCTTACCGAGCTAGCTACAGTGTCTCATTGGTCATAACAAACTTCCAATGACTTAGACAAAACAGAACATGAACTTAGGTTACCTCAGGTATCGTGGAACACATGAACACTCTTTCGCTCTATGTAAATGTAAATGTTATGGAATTTATATAGCGCAAATCACCGAGCCGTTTCTAAGCGCTTGCTTAGGGAACCCGTCCTGGTATTCCCCTGTGAGATAACCCCAGCAGGGTATTCGCAAGGTGAAAGCCAGGCATCCCGCCGCGAGGGGCCGTTGTGGAGATTAAGCAAGCTATTGCCCAGAGTCGCAGAGTGTGAACCCGTGAATCGAGTAGGCACTGGAGCGAGAATTGTCGAGTCCATGGACATTTTTAGGACTCAAGACCCCGCAGAGCCGGGAATTGAACCCTGGTCCCGGGCTGACCTCTGCTTCCAGGTCTGCCTCCTCTAACCAGTGAGCCACACTTCTCCACCTCTATAATCATTTTAAACCAGAACGTGGAGTAAAAGAAGACACGTGCACATTTGAAATATTTATTATTCAATGCAAGGTTCTCAAACACATTATCTTATATAATACAAGAAGACATATTATAAGAATCAGAGTTATCAGCATAGTTACTAGTCCATAGTAAGCAAACGGTGATAGCATATTATAATGCTAAAATCAATAGAAATCAATAACACCTATTTCTCTCCCTCCCTATTTAGCATACTATATTATATCTATGAAGGTCTCTTTTGGGTTTTAGCAGGGCGGGCCCATACCTCTGAATCTCAGGAGGAGAAGATCACATCATCTGCCACCAGCTCTCTGCATGCGAAGCATCATCAAGTGTGTTTTTGCATTCTCTGTAATTCTATCTTAAACCCGCTTAGAGCCCAATGTTGGCAGCAACTGTATTTGTGTTATGTCTAGTGGTGCGAGGATCAGACCTCCCTGCAACCTTGTGTTAAGTTATTCTTGGAGGGTTCAGCACTCACTGTTCAGACAGTGTATCAAGCACGACTGATATCAGAGTAATAACATATTATTCTCAAATAAATCACATCTTTTGTCTAAGTTGAAAGCTACAATAACAATTATGTGTCATGTGCAAACTAAAGCCGAAGGAAAATATGTTGTTTAAACACTTAATAAACTCATACTAACTTCTTTGAATAGCACATTCAATTGCATACACAGTAATACGATTTCCTTGAGCAGTCTCAAAATCCATTTGCAACGTGCTGCCTGGCTATTGATACACTCGACCACGGTCATATTGTCAGACCAGAATACCACAGAGTGATCTCTGAACCCTTCGGGCCACGTTCTCAGGGCCACCAAAATGGGGAAAAGTTCCAGGAAAGCAATGTTACTTGTCAGTCCACTGTCATGCCACCATGCCGGCCACTTTTGTGCAGACCATCTTGTGCCGAAAATGGCACCAAAACCTATGCTCCCTGCCGAATCTGTCCACAGCCCCAGTTCCTCAGAGGACACGGCCGGTTTGTTCCAGACGACTCGACCATTGAAATCCGCCAGAAATGCCAACCAAATGCGCATGTCCTGGCGGACCTCTGCCGAGAGCCTTGTGCGATGATGGCCCTCCTTCAGGCCGACCATGGCTTGAGCGATCGAACGGGAAAAGGGGCGGGCCATTGGTATGACTCTTAGGGCAAAATTCAACTGACCCACTAACTGCTGTAATTGATGCAGCTTAACCTTAGATTTACTTATACACATTTGCAGGGATGCCCTGAACTTTGACACTTTGTCACCTGGTAAACGAAAACAACCTTCTCCGGAGTCTAACTCGATCCCCAGAAACTCGAGGCAAGTCGAAGGACCCACAGTCTTACCTGGTGCCAATGGCACGCCAAACTGATTCATTAAGACACAAAATGCAGCCAAAGCCTGCCCACATTCTGGATCCCCGGCTGCCCCCAGGAACAAAAAATCATCGAGATAATGCATCACATGTTGGAAACCCGTCTTCTTTGTGAAGACCCATTGTAGGAAACTACTGAATTTTTCGAAATAGGCACAAGATATAGAGCACCCCATCGGCATACACCTATCCATGTAATAATGACCCTGAAACATGAAACCTAGGAGACGCTGATCGTCTGGATGTACCGGGAGCAACCGGAACGCTGACTCGATATCAGATTTTGCCATCAGCGCACCGGGCCCCAGGCGATTCAAAATGGCCACGGCCTCATCGAAGGATGCGTACCGCACCGAACACACTTCCGGGTCAATCGCTTCGTTTACGGAAAGACCACGTGGGGCTGATACATTATGTATCAGCCGAAACTCACCCGGGTCCTTCTTGGGGACCACCCCTAAAGGAGAACAAACAAAGTTAGCAACCGGGGGTACACTAAACGGACCGGCGACTCGACCTCGAGTAACCTCCTTCCGGATCTTTTCCTGTACCACGGTCGTATGCTGCAAGACCGATATCTGATTTTTACATTTCTCTACACCTTGAAAGTCCCCCACTGGGATGCGGAAACCATATGAAAACCTGTTCCGCAACACCCCAGCGGAAGCACGATCCGGGTATTCGCTGAGCCAGGGAATCATTGCCAAGGTATCAATCGGGGTAGGTAAAGGCGCCCCTCGGACTATGTTAGACCTGTTTGGCGCCTCCTCTACCCCCGTTATCACCCGTTTTGGCTCTGCACGTGGACTCAGGATGGGATGATTGCCCACACCCACTACATTTGTGTCTAAATTTGCACGACCCCTGGGGCCTAGTACATTTACCCCTGTTGAAGTTCCAACAAACCCCCCTTTTACCTGTATTGCCGGTAGGCCTCGAGTGATTGTCGGTACCCGTACCTGATCGAAAGGGCGTCCCCGCATACTGGCGGGAGGATTCGCCAACGTTACTCCCTACTAATGGCAATTTCAACATACCAGTATCCTCCATTTTGGACCAGGACACAGAATCATAACAATCCCAAGTTAAGTTTTTATCATGTTCTTTTGCCTTTCTGAAAATATTATCATAGCAGAACCAATGATTACCCTCGTGTGATACCGAGTACCCCATGATCCGTGACTGATAAATCGGCAATTCGGGTAGCAATTCGGGCCTTCGTTTCCCCAAGATCGATGTAAAAACCCCCCACGCTTTGCCCCAATTGCCAATGTTTTCATTTACCTTAAAGGCGGCCATCTTTGCGCGCCAAACACTCGGATGCATGAGGTCCTTCTGACCCTTAACATGCTCCATTTCATAATGATCAGTAAGCAACGAGAAGATGTTTACATACTCCCCTGCCCATATCTTCTCTTTAATAGCTAAAGGGACATGCTGACCCAACTTTTCCCTTCGAGAGGGTGCTGACTCATCCCTCGCAATCGGCAATGGCCGCTTACCTGAACCGGACGCTGTCTCTGTGACTGAGCCTGTCCCCTGCGGCTTCTCTACTGCCGCAGCCGGCGTGGATACCTTCGCTGCTTCCCGTGTTTCACGCAGTTGCTTCATCAACACCTGCGCGTCGACAGCCGTGGCGCCCTCGCTACCTTTACCCAACCACGCTGCTAATTGTGCTGCCAGCTCGGGCGGCATATCTTCCCCGGACACGGGGGTGACCACAACGGGAATCGGATTCCCTTCCTCCGGCACGGGAGTGGGTGCTTCGAGCGGGGTACTGGGACCCGGGATGTCTCCCCCAGCTGCTCCCCTCCTGGGCCTCTTGCCTTTTCCTCCCGGGGCTGCTCCCGCCAAAGGACGTTTCGCCCCCCCTTCCTCATCTTTATCCATTCGCCTCTTTAGGTCGGTCACCTCTTTCATAAGAACACGCAGCATCTGGTCGGTAGTCATTCGCTTTCCCGCCTTCTTCGGCATTCTCCAACAGAGTATCTGAAAAACAAACAAGAACGATTATAACGCTCAAAAAATGGCTCTTCGTTCCGTCTCGAGCTCACGTGCAGCGAGGAGGTGCAGCTTCAGAGCACAGGAACAAGAGGATGCTTTCTTGGCTCGTTGCTCCTTTTATCCGTCTTCAGGGCGGGCGTAAACCCGCCCCTGCCTGCCCCAAGGGCGTGGCCGGCCGCGTCAGTGTCTAGGCCAACCCACTCTAGGGCGGGAAAAAGGCGCGCCCCGGCTACGCCGCTTCGGGCATACCAGCCGAGACTCGCCTCCCGCCCAAGATGGCTTCCCGGGAGGATCGTGGTACTCCGCCATACGTTCGGGGGGACCGAGTGGTCGCCCCTTTCCATACTAACTTAACACAGTATATAGAAAAGCAGCATCTATATGACACCCCCCCAATGATCCGAGGACGGTCAAAAAACAAGCCAATACTAGAATAGAGGCATAACATGAAAGCAGAGTTCAACAATATTGAGCCAAGCTAAATATATAAAAATATATAAAAATATGTACGAATGCCTATAGTGGCCAAACAAATTTTAATCAAAAGTCTTCAACGCGAGGCCACTGTAGTATAAAGTGATAGGCCTGGGTCGTATAAATTCAAATGTTCGTAAGAAAAAGGCACCTTTCAAAAATTCCAAAAGTCACGTGCCATAATAAAGAAAGTCTCCAAGGCATCTCATGATTGGACAGAATATGCAAAATAGGTAGCAACAGCTTCCAACATGAAATCACTGTCATCATCCGAAAACAGTTCAGCCATCCAATTAAGCAATGGGAGAGAACATACGTGCTCCTCCAGCCCCAGATCCTCTAGCAACATCAGAGGACAACTCGGTGGGTTCTCAAGAACGCTATGTGCCAGAAACTCATGCGCCGCTGCAGGTATGTCCCACTGACCCATTAGTCCATGTATCGCTGCCAAGGCCATAATCCTTTCGCCAGAACAAACCAACTCATGAGCAACTATGGGGCACATCAGGTGAATAAAATCGACGTCAGGAGACATCGGCAAGCAGAGACACAAATCAATGGCCCAGTCGAAATCGCAGCTCAGGCAATGAAACACAGGCCGGACACATGTGAAATAGGAAAATCGAAACGATAATCCAAATGCCGTGCTTAAAGTCGCAAGCGGCAGTGTGCCATAGTAATCAAGCATCCGGTTACGAAACAGTGTCAGAAGGAGCTGAGCGGCTTCTTGCGCAGGACGGGCATCCATGTTTTAGGAAGCAAAACAATATCAAAATGCCTGCAGCCAAAGCCAGCAAAACAGGGAATCCGCCAAACAAACTTGAAAATATAGAATGGAAGAATGCGGGGATGACACCAACATTTTTTTCAAAGGTAGTCACGAGACCACTGCTAACTAATTTAAAAAAATGAGCGAGGCCAGACGTGGAGGAGGCATTAAAGATTTGATGAACTAATTCGCAGAAATGAAACGGCAAGTCAGTATTTAAAAGTGCCTGCACCTCTGTGCATGTGTTATCTATGTGAAGGACATAAGTTTCACGGGCCGAGCTCAGGGCCACTTCCTTTTGAGACAAAAGGGCTCTTATTCTACTCATACCATTGAACTCCGCTTTCAAGGTTGGGATGCGCGGCCAGATGGAAACATCTGAATTCCCATGTGTGGGAGGATATAGTACATTTTTGCAACACACCACACGTTCTGATACAGTAACCACATAAGCGATACTGACCATTAAACCACAACACTCTTCGTTATTCAAAAGCAAATAACTACAATTTGTCAATAATGTAAATGTGGGAACTATCGCCGGATCTGGTGTGCCTTTCAAAACACACGCTAAATTAGGCCGGTCCTGATTACAAGAACCGTGTAACTGGAGGTGTCTGCATATTAATGAACGGTCAGGCGACTATGTGCATTCTTCACCATTAAGATTCACTTCCTTTCCATCCTTTAGACATCTGTATGTGTATGGTAGAGACCATGCCTCATGGAGGAATGCGCTGCCTAGTGGTTCATATCGCCCTATTGCAATATACCGCATACAATTAGTAAATTTGTACAAAGCAAATGGTAATGTAATTAATCCATGGATAAGCCATGTTGCATCAGCGGCTTCAGCTACAGAAAAAGGTAAAGATTCTAACTTTTCAATATGTAACATAGAAAATGATGCATCCCGCATTGAAATCATGCGCTGCTTGTCAGTCAAATTAAATGGGGCACAGAGGGAGGACACGTTCATGTAACTCCAGGGCACACGGCCCGCCTTAAGAGTCTGTAGTGTCCATGCAAACTGCATTAAAGAACGCAATTGATTTTGACCATGGTATAATACAGACACCTCATCATTCACAATGTCAACTACAGAAGAAACAATATTATTCAACATGTAAATTCGGGAAGAAAGCATGTTAATACTGTTATCGACAACTGCAAGCACTCTTTCCAAATTTGCTTGGTCAATCGCCCTTAGGCGCTTAGCAGCCTCAATTTGCGAAAGTTTCCAAATTTCATTGTATCCCGCATAAATCCACCGTTTAGATCTACCATTAGCCGGGCCTTTTATAAAATCATTTAAATCCACATTATCATTTAACTGGGATAGATGCAGTTTAACTGCAGCTAACGTGGAATGTTGCAACTAATTGTGAGACAGTTTCCCCACAGAGTAAGTTGTGACAGTATGATCAGTTTCAAAACGGGGATCAGGCCTGACTTGTGTAAACTCTTCAGTCAAACCCAGAAAACAACGTTGGCAAGAATCAGCACTTCTATGCCACATCAGCCAACCCTTCGGATCCAAACTGGATACATTAACCCCTTCAGTGCTCATGACAAGGTCAACTCGTCATGTGTTTTACCTGCCCTGTGCTTATGACGAGTTGACCTTGTCATGAACAATGGTATATATCACTTTCCAGCGCACAGCGGGAAAACCCCTAAGCAGCCAAGGTGTTAAAGGATGAATTATGCAATAGAGTTTGTAACTCACGAATGGACAATTCAGTATAATTACTCCAACCTGAATATTCTTCCAATTCGGGGATAGTTGGTGTATTCAATTTTTTAGAAGTAGCCAATCCAAAGCATGTTGTTTGAGAAACACTAGAATGTTTTTTTTTTTTTTAATATTTTTATTGTTGCAGGAAACGATAAGAGACCAAACATGATACAAAAGTACAATTTCCAATATCTTTAGAAAGCATAAATTTACATTAATTGTAATTAAAGGGTTAAAATAATGAGGTATCAAAGAAGAAAGAAGGAGAAAAAAAGAAAAAAGAAGAAAAAGAAAAGAGATAAACAGAAAAAATATAGAACCTCTAGACGACCGTAATAGTAAAGAGTATAAAAGTGAGCGATGAATTAATAAAGGAAAAGGAAAATATTTCACGAAAGCAAGTAGTAGTGATTTGCTTATCACCCACATATATCTTCAACAGTCCCCATTTCTTACACTTCAAAAAATTGTTTCCAAATCTTTTCCTTTCTAGCAAGAGTTTTTGGTCCTCTATATTTAGCAAGTGTAAGTTCCATAGTTCTAATTTCTATAACCAATGCTACCCACTCAGCTACAGTTGGGGGGTTCTTAGAGATCCAAGCTCTTGCTATAATTAATCTTGCACAAGCTAACAGAATTGTTATAAGATCTTAGTTGGGACAATTAGTCTCTTAGATATCAAGTAAGACCAACTGAGGGGATAATTCCGGTGAGAAACACTAGAATTTAGAAACAACATGTGATTCTGGATGAGACATGTACGGTGCAAAGCCTCAGTGCCTTGTACCTGCCAATCTTTGGTACCCCAAACCGATTTAAGGTCAATTGTTTCCTTCCATAGCTCGTAGCCATCCACAGCTAACTTGTCTAGAAAGGACTTCGAATACAGCAATTTTGTATCAGTAAGTCTAACTTTGGACATGGACTTTTGTGTCATTTTGAAATAAAATGACTCAGGATTTGATTGATTAAAGTCTGTAAAATAAGTGTATTTTATCAGAAATGTACTGGAGCTGCCTCTTAATGGAGCTGGGCAATGTTCCCACTGTGTGTAATTTACAGTACCCCTTTTGGAACTTGTTTTATGCAGAAAATGATTACCATAATGTTGAAAGCAAAACAAATCACCATAATTAACAGAATCTAAGTATAAATCCTCAGCATCAAAGGCAGCATAATATTTTAAATCAGAGAATAATGCTTCCACGGCCTGAATATCCCAATCATCAGAACGTAGATTTTGTTTTACCACATCCCCCATGTTTACTCTAAGCACATTCGGAACATTAATCACATCAGTGGGGCCATGTATTTGAAACCTAACCGCATCCCACACAATCCCATCAAGAACAGGCCAAGCAGTGATGTTAACTGTATTCAAACTCTTTTCAGTCTGTGTGCTGAATGTGAAGAAGAAAGAGGGGCCAATGTTCCATTAAGGTACCGAATTCCTGTTCTTTCTTTGACATAGTGTCCATCGATCAGACGGAAAAAATAAAACACAAAACCAATTGACACAAAAAGATACATTGAAAATTGAATCATCCGAATGTATGTCCAAGGGGGAATCAAAAAATGTTTTTTAAATAATGTGGCATAAATTGCAATATTTGAGGGTTTCTTCGAATGTACTGAAACAGAGTCAAAAGAGAATATGGATTCTGTGGCCAAACGAGTCTGCAAATCCGGCATTGATAAATCAGTTGGATAGGTGTAGTTCAGCTCATCAGTGTCATTAACAGGAAAAGTATTTAATAAAGGAATGGAAACAACAGGCATCTCGAGGGACACCTCTGGCTCAGCACCAGAAGTAATGGCCAACACAGAATGCCTCACCATGGAAGGACAGGATACCGCCGGTGTCATGCTATGAAGAATCGGCCACCCTGTGTATCTTGACATTGTCAATTGAGATAAATCTGTTTTCCTTACGACCTGGAAGCGGTGGTAATATGACTGTTCTCGTGCCCTTCACTCCAAGAACTCGAACCGGTGCACGATATGAAGGACCAAACTCTTTCTTGTTATCGATCTTCTCTCGAACCAGTTCTCCAACTTGTGGTAGCCAGCCAACTACCGGGATGTGCAACGCATCATCCGATGTGGAGGGCAAATGTTCCTTAGCTAGACGGTCTCTGGTCTTTTGTAGATCCTGTAAAACATTGCAATGTTCATCTACGTCAAAGGCCGCGGCCTGGGCCTTGCAGTCTAGACCGTCGAGGTCAGGTACATACATCTTGATACCAAAGAGCATTTCGTATGGGGTCCCCCCACCCAGAGACCTTCTAGGGAGATTATTAAGAGCACGCTGCATGCCATTGAGATGGGCCAACCAGTTTCTGCCAGTACCTATAACTCGAGCTGTCAAAGATTGCTTCAAGTCACGGTTCATTCGTTCCACTACACTTTTACCCTCAGGTCTGTATGGAGACGAAAACTTGACTTGGACCCCCAATGAAACCATAGCATCCTTATACGCCTTAGAGGTGAACGCCGGACCCTGATCCGAATGGAAGGTACCACAGGCAAAAATCCCTACAAAGACACGCAAATCGTTTATGACAGTCCGTGAATCAGCGCTGCGATGGGGCCATACCCACACAAAGCGTGTGCATGAATCAACTGCTACTAAGATGTACTTATACGCAGTATCAGAAGAAAAAGGACCGCAGTGATCCAAATAAACACAACCTAGCAGTTTATTAGATATGTACAACTGTGTCTGAGGCGGACGCGCAGCAGTTGAAGGCTTAATCTGCTGGCAAATGTCACATTGAAGGACATAATCGCGCGTCTGTTTGTACAGTCCCCGCCACCAGAGCATCTGTTGTAGCTGAGTTACAGTGGCTGATACGCCCGCATGCGCAGACGCCACACCTTCATGAGCCGCTGTAATCAAAGTAGCTCTGCGATCCGAGTTGGGAATTAAACGTTCACCAACACCAGGAATTTTCACATAAGGAACCTTATCGGGACTTAAGTGGTATGTGTACTTCGAAGGGAACCCCGAAGGATATTTACCTCCCTTCTCAGTGGCAGATACAGCCGCCAAGATGTCATCATCTATTTTACTTTTGGACCGAGTAACTGCTGCAACTAAGTATTTTGATACTGCAGACTTCGCCGCTTCATCAGCAAGCGAATTACCGTCAGCGTGGACTCCCACACGCTGGTGGCCAAGAGTATGAATCACAAACACGAGTGGTAACTTTTCCTTAAGTTCAGCCACTCGGACCCAGATCATTTTATGTTTTATTGTGCTACCTTTGGAATCACGATATTCATTCTGAATCCAAAAGAACAAGTTCTCATTGTAAGACTGGACACAGTAGTAAGAATCACTAACGATTAAAGTCGTCACACAAGGATCTGCGTACTCCAATGCAAGCATCAGAGCACGAAGCTCTGCTAATTGTGTAGTGCAGTCACCAAGTGTCTGCGTGTGCACGACACTGGACTTGAACTCATCGTTCACCATAGCACCGACCACAATGGCGCATGCGGAAACGTAGGCATGTTTAGAGCCATGCGCAACCTGCGCCGAATCATCAGTGTAAATGATGCAATGGAAATCCTAAAACGGCTGCATTGCTAAAGGAGCCGGATGAACCAATTCATACTGTAAGTACTCCTGCGACCGTAAAGGGGCGTCAAAAATAAACGTGACATCCTGGGATGTCAACGATGCAGCCCATTGAATCCACCAAGGGTGCAAAGCTTTGGAATTTGGTACACTGGCTTTCGTAACTGCCTCCAAGGCAGGACACGGGGTAACAACCAACATGCGTTTTCCCTGTGACAGGGCACGGTCCTTGAGAATTGCCATCTGCACAGCCGTCAAAACTTTCGCCACAGTGGAAAATCGCATTTCAGCCGAAGTGTACAAGTGTGACTTGTAAGCAATAGGTACTGTATCTCCTTCATTAACAGTTAGGTACGTGAAACCTACCGTCCCAGGGACAATTCTTAGCACCAGGTTGGTCTGGTTATCACGAGTCTATAAATATTCAAAAGCGAGCAAATCAGCTTGCAAAGACTGGAGAATAGCTGAATGCTCAGGCAGCCAGCATGATTTGGAAAAATATGGTTGTATCAAAGCATACAAAGGCTTGATACGCTGGGCATATTCCGGAATGTATGTTCTCCCGAAATTTAAGAAGCCCAGTAAAGACTATAATTTTTTCAGTGTTGTCGGAGAATGCAACTGTGCGCATTTCTCCAGGAAGTGAGGAGCCAAACCTTTTCCTTCATTGTTGAGTTCATAGCCTAGAAACAACACCGTGTACTCTGCAATGTGCGATTTTGCAAAGTTAAACTTGTAACCCATGTCTGCAAAGTTACAAATAATACTGTTCACTCGACACAGATGCTCCGAAAGCTCGTCGTCTGTGAGATATATGTCATCCACATACGAACAAGCATCTGGGTCGATTCTCTCTAACAGGCGGAAAAAACTCCAGGACTATTCTTATAGCCCATTGGGAGACGCCGAAACATTTTTTGCACACCGCCGCATGTGAAGGAGGTCCATTGGGAACTTAGACTGTCCAATCTATGGGCATAAAAACCATTGGAAATGTCAAGCGTGGTTTTGAACCGCTTACGCACAAGATTATTCACAAGGGCAAAGCCGTGAGTATTCTGTACTGCACAGTTACGGCAATGCGAGTTTAAATGCCGGTAATCCAAAACCAAACGATATGAGCCGTTCGGCTTGTTCACAGTAAAGAGGGGGTTATTCATCAGTGACACACATGTTTCAATTACACCTTGATATTCCAATTGTTCAAGGATAGCCGTGACTGAAGCTTTGGCTTCACGTCGTATGGGATATTGAGGTTGAGGCTGCGGCTGAGACCGTAAAGGAATCTCGTGGCTTGGGGACAATTTATCCAAGCCACATTGATTGTGGTACACAGCCGGTGCAAGCGACAAAGCCCACCCTTCTGCAAAGTGCAGCGCTTCCACTCTCGAAACAGTGTTCGCGAAACTGGGGAGGATCACCTCCTCCCCTCGCGCAGCTGCAAGAACAAAAGGTGTGGGCCAGTCAGCCTCCGAAAGCAAAATGTCATACGTAGATGAAAGAGTTCCCCAAAATACCCCTTTTATGGTACGCTGTATGTCACCTTCAATTAACAGGACAATTTCAAAAAGTCTATCAGGGGGAGCAACTCTAGTATCAGCTGTTTCAATCACAACATAAGTGTCAGTCGCTGTCACCTTCAGTAGTGGACGGAGGGCCTCTCTCACTATGGTAATCTCCGCCGCGCTGTCCAGCAAGGTCAGAGCCCACGTCAGATTCCAAAGCCGCGTTCTCACAATCTGGGGCATATCGATGCGCCGTTAAGGCTGCGACTTTCTTCTTGGCAAACTGCGGTCTCTTAGGCGTAGAGCCCTCCTGCTTGTCTGCACCGTTGCGCGGGCGGGGCTGGTCACGTCCTTGCTGGCCACCCCCGCCCCTGCGGCCCCCTCCACCACCGGTTGACGGAGCCGATGAGTCCTGAAAGGAACGAGGAGAGCGTTGTTCAGAAGCCTGAAATCGATCAGGAGATTTAATCATCGCACGGTCGCGCAAATCATAAACACGTTCCGACTGCGCAGGCAACGGAGACGCAGGGCGAGAAGTCTGAGCTTGTTGTTGTTGTTGCTTACCCTGTTTCTGTTTTTTAGGCCAATTTTGTTTTTTATTGGAATTGGGCTGAACCGCCGTTACCGAAGATTGTCCCTGGGGCTGCTTTTTCTCTTTATCAGAAAAAGGCTTAAGACCCTTGGCATTGCTGCCAACCATTTTATAAGCCGCCACAATTATCTTCGCTAACTGTCGGGGTTTCTCGGCATCAGGAATCGCCTTTAACGCGTTAGCAACCTGAAGGTTCACTGCATCCCCCTTGACATTTGCAAGGATCAGATTGCAAACTACATGAAAGGTGCCACACAGGCGCATACCCAACTCAACCCCAGACTCTGGTCCGTGATCATCTTGAACACGTTTAAGGACCGTAGACAGATTGGACATAGACTGGGTGCCAAAGAATCTTGAATAGACCGCTGCAAAAGTCTTTCCCCATGTCTCACAGTCAACGAGCTCAGGGGCCAAATCTTTTGGCAAACTAAGCGTAAGAATCCAGTGTTTTTCACCCGGAGTTGTATTTGGAAATACCGCTTCCAGCTGGTCAAATTTCTCGGCAAGCCAGAAAGGAAAATCATCCTTATCCAGGGGCTTCTTGCCCATTACGGAATTGACCATTACAGGACTGATTTTCAAACCAGTCTGCCCTGCCGGAAGCGCCGCACCTCCCGGGGCTCCACCCTGAAGATTACGGCTTGTGTAGTGCACTAGCGCTCTAATCACGGCAATAGCGACAACATGAAGTCGCCGAAGTTCACCTAAGTTACAATTGCCGTGTAGAGGGTGAGGAGTAAATCCAGCCAAAACAGGTCAACTTGCGCCTGGAATGGACAAAGGACCTAACCTCGGAGCGATCAAAGAATGGGGTAGGGCGCCACCAAACCAAACTCCATGCTGCCAAACATCAATAGGTACTTCCTGCGCTCTGTACGGAGTATACTCATTAGGTACAGCAGTGGCAGCGTATGTGTGGAACACACCAGAATTAGCATCCACCGCCGGAAACGTCACCCATGAATAAAGCAATTCGTATGGATAAGCATGTTCCGCACTAACCACCATTATCACAGCCAAACCTTCCAAAGGAACATTATACGCCCGCAAATGATCACGCACCGCAATGCAACTATGTTGCGGAATGTCCACGGCTTGTGCCATGACTGCACAGGAACGTGAAAAAACAAAGATTACTTTGTAGCACAACTGGGTAGTAATTCAAGGAAACCGTTTTAGATAGATTCAAGCTTGAAAAGACCTATTTCAAAAATAGGTACATTTTTCCGACACAACCGTTTTCCGGAAACGGGAATAAAGGGGTTAAGGATTGAATGATATACAACTCGAGTGTCATGATATAAGACCACCAACGATTGGCCGCCATGTAATAGGGATTCAGTTCTCTTACAGAACTGTGCATAGAGATCCGGAACCTCAGTGAATTAGGGTGACCCAAAACTCACCTCAGTATCCAAAATCCCCTTACCGAGCTAGCTACAGTGTCTCATTAGTAATAACAAACTTCCAATGACTTAGACAAACCAGAACATGAACTTAGGTTACCTCAGGTATCGTGGAACACATGAACACTCTTTCGCTCTATAATCGTTTCAAACCAGAACGTGGAGTAAAAGAGGACACGTGCACATTTGAAATATTTATTATTCAATGCAAGGTTCTCAAAAGCAGTATCTTATATAATACAAGAAGACATATTATGAGAATCAGAGTTATCAACATAGTTACTAGTCCATAGTAAGCAAACGATGATAGCATATTATAATGCTAAAATCAATAGAAATAATAACACCTATTTCTCTCCCTCCCTATTTAGCATACTATATTATATCTATGAAGGTCTCTTTTGGGTTTTATCAGGGCGGGCCCATACCTCTGAATCTCAGGAGGAGAAGATCACATCATCTGCCACCAGCTCTCTGCATGCGAAGCATCATCAAGTGTGTTTTTGCATTCTCAGCAACTCTATCTTAAACCCGCTTAGAGCCCAATGTTGGCAGCAACTGTATTTGTGTTATGTCTAGTGGTGCGAGGATCAGACCTCCCAGCAACCTCGTGTTAAGTTATTCTTAGAGGGTTCAGCACTTACTGTTCAGACAGTGTACCAAGCACGACTGATATCAGAGTAATAACATATTATTCTCAAATAAATCACATCTTTCGTCTAAGTTGAAAGCTACAATAACAATTATGTGTCATGTGCAAACTAAAGCCGAAGGAAAATATGTCATTTAAACACTTAATAAACTCATGCTAACTTAACACAGTATATAGAAAAGCAGCATCTATATGACAGCATTGTGAATGGCAATGGTTGTACTTATGTATTTTGGAGTATTTGCATGTGGTGTGTAGTGGAATTATGTGGTTTGGATTTGATTAGTTGCTTGAGTAACCATGTGGAATGGATCTGTGTAGTCTAATTATGTGGCATGGTGTCCTGTGGTATTATGTAGATAGTAATTATGTGGTTTTGAGTGTACTGGAATGACGTGCTGTGGGATTTGGGGTTATGTAGTATTATTATGTGGAATGGATTTTATGCTATGGAGTGGTATGTAGTGGAGTTTGATTATGTTTTGTTCAGTTGATTTTTGTGGCACAATGTGGAATTGTGTGATGTGTATTGGATGTATGTGGTGTGTTGTAGAATTGCGTTGTTGAGTTGTATTATGTGGTTTGATGTTGAATTATGTGGTGTTGGTTAGAAATATGTGAATTTGAATTTTGTGGCATGGAACTGCATGGATAACATTGCCTTTTGGGTGACGAAAAAGAACAAATAGGTAGGAGCTAAGCTCTATATGTGTATGTTTGGGTGTTAAAAAAAGAAAAAGTTAGAGATATTGGCGGTGTAAATGTAAATGTGTCCTACCTATCTGTTATGGATTGGAGTAGATGTATGTGGTGTGGAGTGGATTTATGTGGGTTGGATTGGAATTGCTAGTTGTGGAACTGTGGTGTGGAGTGGATTTGTGTAGTGGAATTATATGGTATGGTGTGCAGTTGTATCTTATGGATAGTAATACTGTGTTTCTAAGTGTATTGGAATTATGTGTGTAATAGAGTGAATTTATGTAGAATGGTATTTTGTGTTGTGACTATTATGTATGTAGTAGAGTTTAATTATGTGGTGTGCTGCTGAATTCTGTGGTATGATGTTGAATATGTGTCATGAAGTGGAGTGTATGCAAGTTGATTATTGTTATGTGTCATAGAGAGAATTTATTTGGGGTTAATGTATATGGTATTGGTTAGCATATTTGCACAGAGAAATGCTGCCCATGATATCCATATGCAGTTGCAATGTCACTACTAGATTAGTGGAGGGTGGTCATCAACCCCGCAGGCAGACGAATATTCAGCAAGTAAGCTCTAAATGAGATTTTGCATCCATTATAATAGGTATGGCTAATGTGCCCCAGTACATTCCCTGAGCTACCATCCCTGAATAGTTCAACGATTCACCAGGAAATATGTTCTGCTCCCATCTTGCAAGAATAAATTGCCAAGTTCTGTGGAGATACAGGATTTGGATTTATTGCCAAAATCATGTGACTCTGTGTATAGCATCAAGCCCCACACATTTTAAAGGCGATTTCATACTTTTGTAAAACGTCGTCCAGGTGAGTCCTGTATCCAGGAACAGACTACATGTTTTTTTACCATTAGGTAGGGCTTTCATCTGGCAACACACACAGATATCACTTACGCATGCTGTGTGCACGAATTAACAATAGGCTTGGGCTTAAACCTCCGCTCGCAGAGTTTGGAAGGTTTAGCAACTCCGCTTTCCGCATAGAACGCGGAGTTACCGATAAACTCCACAACAGGGCGGGGTTCTTTTTTTGTTAGCATGCTTGAAATTTCCTTTTGCGTATGTCGGTGGGACTTGCCGGGTGCTCACAATCACCCACACGATTTCAGAGCCGTTCAGGAGCACCATGAGATTTGCTAGCTGGCTGTATGCTCCCGCAAGACTTTGCAGTTGCCAGCATGTCATTCGGGCACACCAACGACTTCCAGGAGATTTTTTGTGGCATACGTGATCCCAAACACGCAAGATCTAATCCAGTTGCAATCTGGGCAAGATTCTCTCCTCAAGAAGCATCAAAATCTTCCAGAAATTACAATTTGGAGTCAAAACCTTCAAATGGATGGTTGCGCGAAGAGTCCTTTTATTTTGTTTCGTTTTTTCCAACAGGAAGGAAGTGCCCCAGCATCTCCAACTTCCTGTTCCTGTCCAGCAGACTCCTCCCAGTGCTTTGTCCCTCTCCTGGTCACATTTCATTGGGATTTGGAGCTGGAAGGATCACTCTCATTGTCTGCTGCATATATACCATTAGATTTAAGGACTTTGTATTTGAGGTTTTACAAGTAAGTTGAAAAACTGTTGTGAAAGGGTGTTTTTTGTTTCATTGGTGACATGCACCCTGGATTTATTTGTACTTTGAATCAATTTTAAAAATCATTTGTGGTGGGTGGCCTGCAGTTTCACTAGGGGCCTAGTTTTTGTAATGTCATTTTTCTTCTTTTATAAGGGAAACATTTTGTACAGTTCACTATATTTTCTTCATTTTTTTTAATCTATTTCCAATATTGATTTAATTCACTATGTGGCCTAGTCTGACAATATGGCCTTCCAGACAGTAGGCCCAGTGCTAGTCATGGATGCATGAAACAACTGCTTCTGTGGTGTCTGTTGGATTGGTTTTGCTTTGTTCGCCCTAAGTTGGCAGGGTTTGCCCAGACGTGGGTCCCTTGCTCACTTTGCGCTGGATTCAAGCTGGCCTGGCTGATGATGGCTGATAAGCCAGAAACCGGTCCCAGGATGCTTGTTTACGGTCCAGGGAAGACATGGCTTGGCAGTTCGGGCTGGACTGTTCCCATGAGGCACAGGGTCAGACTGATTTGCATATGGCCGTGTCTGAACTGGGGTGGCGGAGTGAGCTAAAGAATAATGATGGATTAAACCCAGATCAGTGAACTGGAGGTGAGTGCTTGCATTGTTCAACACTCCGTCCATCATCCCCTTTGGTTTTGGTCTGTTGGATTGAAACATCATTTATGCCATGGACGCATTGGATTAGGATACAAAAGGTCTTTTTTGTGGTATTTCACATGTTTCTGCCTGCAAACAGTGTACAGGTGGAGTTATGCCTGCGGAGGATGTGTTTGTTGTAAAAAGATTTTGCCTTGTTAATTTTCTTTTTTCTCATTGCTGAATCAATACCATGTTCTCTGTGTTACCAATGCCTCCTATGTCTGGCCAGTGTGTATGTGTGTGTGTGTGTGTGTGTGCTTGTGTTTGCCATGGGCCACCATTTGCCATTGTTTTACCATGCCATGTGGCTAGGGGCCATTTTGTATAGTTAGTGTCTATAGACCTACAGGTGTTCTTTTTTTTCCATGCCTCCTGCTTCTTGTTGTGACCATGTGGGTGGTGGCCATTTTGTGTAGCCAGACAGTGTGCTTTCTCCATAGGCCTGCATGTGTTCTTCTTAGTTTGTTCCCATGCCCTTCTTGCTTGCTGTTGTGACCTTGTGGCTGGTGGCCATTTTGTGTAGCCAGCCAGTGTGCGTTCCATATAGGTCTGCATGTTATTCTTATTTTGTTCCCCATGCCTTCTTGAATGCTGCTTTCCCCATTGGCTTGCATATGTCCTTCATTTCTCAGGCCTCCTGATTCTTGTTGTGATCATGTGGCAGGTGGCTATTTTGCATAGGCGGCCAGTGTGCTTTTGCCATTGGCCTGAATGTCTTCTTTGTTGTGACCATGCCTTCTTGCTGGTTGTTATTGTGACCATGTGGTCGATGGCCATTTTGTGTAGGCAGCCAGTGTTCTTGTTCTATAGGCCTGCATGTCTTCTCTTTGTTCTTGATCGGTGCTGTTGTTGATGACCATATGGCACTGCAGCCATTGTGTGGATTCAGCCAGTGTCTCTTTGCCATTTATTTATTTATTTGTTTATTAAATTTGTATGGCGCAACAGCTACCCTGAGGGTTTCCTGGCGCCTTGGATCCGAGATTTGCCAGAAGAGATGGGTTATATAAAGGAAATTTTATTGGTTAAATAACCATGTTTTAATGCCTTTCCGGTATTTGATGTAGTTTGGTTCCAGACGTAAATTTACCGGCAGTGAGTTCCATAAGACCGGAGCCAGGTAGGTGAAGGAGCGGCCTCCCAGTCGTGCCAGTTTAAACCTGGGGACGACAAATTTTGCCTGATGCAGGGATCGAAGGTTTCGGGAAGGTGTGTATTTGAGCGCCAGCTTACATAATAAGGCAGACGCTTACCCTGTGTTTATCCTGAACATGTAGCATAGTGCTTTAAATTTGGCTCTGTTGCCATTATTGAGCCAGTGTAGCTTTTTTAGATGTGCAGCAACACTTGTACGGCCGGTAGATGGAGAAGTAGCCTAGCAGCCATATTTTAGACGATCTGGAGTCGATGTAAGATCTCTTTATTGGCTCCTAGATATAGGATGTTACCATAGTCAAGTCTTGAGCCGATCAAGGCCTGTATTACAGTTCTCTGAGCCCCTTCTGGGAGTTGACACAAGATTATTCTCAGCCATTTTAGAATGGCAAAGCAGGTTGAGGCAGTTTTAGCTGTTTGCACATGCATGGATAGTTTGTCGTCCATTATTACTCCTAGGTTGCGTGCAGATGGTACTGCTACCGGGGTAGGGCCCATTTCCGTGGGCCAATGGGTAGGTCCCCAGAGTTCCTTGTGCTCCCCAAAAATGATTAACTCGTTTTTTCCCCCTTTTGATTTTAATTTCTTGGTATGCATCCAATTCGCCATTTTCAATAACCCAGAGCGGAGAGAGGAAATGTAGGTTTTGTCGGGTGTGGATAGGGAGAACACTAATTGTGTGTCATCCTCATAGGAGTAAATTGTGAGGCCCATTTCCTCAGCTATTTTTGCCAGAGGGGTGATGTACATATTAAAAAGTAGCGGACTCAATATGGAGCCCAGGGGAACTCCACAAAGGGAGTTAAGGATATTGAAGGCATTATTTTTGGAGAAGACATGGAAAGTCTGATGTAGGAGGAATTGCTTTAACCACTTTAGCACTTTCCCTCTCACCCTTATGTCATCTAGTGTCTGGATCAAGGTTTTATGGGAGATGGTGTCGAAAGCAGAACTCAAATCTAAGAGAATGAGTGCCACTGTGCCACCGCTATCTAGCTCTTGCCGGATAGCTTCCGTTACCCCTAGTAGGGTGGACTCCGTAGAGTGGCCAGCTCTGAAGCCGGATTGAGAGGGATGTAGTAGGTTATTTATATTGATAAAATCCGCTATCTGTCTATTTACATGTTTTTTTAGAATTTTGGAAAATAATGGTAGGAGTCATATAGGGCGAAAGTTGGAGAAGATCTCTGGATCTCCATTCGCCTTTTTAAGCAGAGGCATCACCATTGCATGCTGCCAGTCTTCAGATACTATAGCTTCATTTAGAGATGCATTTAAGAGGTTCTGATTACGTCCGGAATGCAAGAATCAAGCTGTTTTAAAATGCGGGCTGGTATCGGGTCCAGAGGTGAGCCGAATTTAATGCTATTAGTGGTTCCATAAAAGTAATGGGGTCTAGAGGCTGCCAGGCATCGAGCATGTTCACAGGGGTAGTATCCCGCTCATCAATTACATTGGGACTTGGAGATGACGACGGGGTCACCTTAGAGTCACATCCTCCATTAAAGTTTGAGTAAATATTGGATATTTTGACATTAAAGTAGTCCGCAATGAGATTACATTGTGTGGTGGATAGTAAGGGGGATGCAGGTTCGTGGGCAGCTCCGGCTAAGATTTTCAGGACTTTAAAAAGAGTACCGGGATTGTTTTGTGCATCTAAGACGATATTTTTAGTATGGTCCCCCTTTGCTATTTTGCATGACAGGTGATAAGCATTTAGCGCTTGTTTGTAGATTTCTTTGCATGTTACGTCATAATTTCGTCTCCATTGCCTCTCTAACTTTTTGCAGTTACTTTTTTCTTCCTTCAGTTTCTCAGAGAACCAAGGGACCGGGGGATTACAGGACTTCCGTTTACTCAGCGTGAGTGGAATAGCAGTTTGTTCGGCCCTAGTTAGCCATGAACTGATTTCTTTATGATCTATGACTTTGAGCTCATTAGGAGTGATATTAGGTCTTGATTGTATGAGCTGAGAGTTTAGATCGTCTAGGTTCAACTTTTTCTAATTTCTGATCCAAACCTCCGTTCTTTTCAAGTCTTTTGTAGTCGGTGCCCATATCGCAAAATTAATTAGATAATGGTCGGACCAGGGAATAGGGAGTGCGGGCTCACATCTTACGTTATTGAAATTTGCAAAGATAGGGTCTAATAAGTAGCCTGCTTTGTGTGTGGGGCCGTTATTACATAATTGGAGATTGAGCACTTCTAAATCGGATAAAAGATTGAGAATCATAGGGCAGTTATAGTCCTCTAAATGTAAATTAAGGTCGCCAAGAATAGAGAACATGGAGGCCTCCAGCAGGGGTGGGGTGATAAACTCAGAAAGAGCCGCCACCCATTCCCCTGGCCGCACCATAGGCTTGCATGAATGGCTGAAAAATGGCCAGTGTGATCTTGCCATAGGCCTGCATGTGTTCGTCTTAGATTGTTCCCCATGCCCTTCCAGGTTGCTATTGTGACCTCGTCGCTGGCAGACATATTGTGTAGCCAGCCAGTACGCTTTCCCCAAAGGCCTGCAAGTGTTCTTCTTAGTTTGTTCCCCATGCCTTCATGCTTGCTTTTGTTTCCCGGTGGATGGCAGCCATTTTATGTAGCCAGCCAGTGTGCTGCTTTCCCCGTAGTCCTGCATCTGTTCTTCTTAGTTTGTTCCCCATGCCCTTCTAGGTTGCTATTGTGACCTGGTGGCTGGCGGACATTTTTTTTTGCCTGCCAGTGTGCTTTCCCCATAGGTCTGCAAGTGTTTTCTTACTTTGTTCCCCACTCCTTCATCCTTGCTTTTGTGACCAGGTGGATAGCAGCCATTTTATGTAGTCAGCCAATGTGTTGCTTTCCCCAAGTGTTCTTAGTTTTCCAGACCTCCTGCTTCGTGTTGTGACCATGATCCAGTGAAAGGCAGTGGGTGAACACTTCACAGTCAAGAAAAAAATTCAATGGGGCCCATATACACATTCAAATTTCCTGGCTGTTTCGCTGGGATCAGGTTTTGTAATTTCACATTGATCTTGATTAGTTAACTCAATGCAGACTAAAAATTATTTTTGAGAAATGTATTCAATGTCTAACTAATCTTTACAGATCAACACTCTTCTTTTGCTCATGGACCATAAGTTGAGATGTTGATGGTGATATTAACAATTATCTAACTAACTTATAGATCTTAGTGAAATACCCACAGACTCTGGGTAAGATTCAATGAATTTTATCTAAATCTGATTCATAAATGAACGCTCATTGGTACAAATTCACAGTGCATACTCCCTCAACTTTCATGGGAGAGAAAAATCATTTAGCAAATACATTCAAAATCACAGACTCATTCAACAAATCAGTGCATTAAGAGTGGATAGATGTAGAGACGAAAGTCATGATAAATCATGCATTTGCAAAAGGATATGCAAATTAGAGACAGAGTAATAGTTACCCAATGGTGATAACGGGAAAACCAACCCACTGGCCAAAGGACTGGTGGAGGTCTCCTGATTAAGAATGAGGAGACAAAGACTATAGGATAGGATCACAACAGGGCAATACTTACTAGACTTCTCTATAAACCCGACGCACCGGGACGTATCACTCTCTCCCGCCTCGATATTCTTCCGAAATCTTCATTCTAATCAGGTTGTCATTCAGGACTGAATCTTCCCAGTCTGTTCTCTCCTATCCTCATCAGCAGCAGCTCTCCCCTCTCTTTCTTTCTCTCTCTCAGTGCACCCCTAGTCGAACATTACAATAGCTGTGGCCACACACATGAACAAATTGAGTGGTGGGTAATAGAAAAAATATAAATACACCAGAGAGGTGGCAACCCGGCCTCCTCTCTTAATTTCAAGGAGTGCCGCTGGACCCACACCCTCGAAGCAGTGACCCATGGTTTGAACGAGCACGAAGAGACATACCTACAAATGAGCAGAGTATAATATCACTTTGAAGGTACATTATATGTAACACCAGGCCTAACACCTTAGGTTACAAAACACTTGCCACGGCTACTATGCTTCCTGAGAGGGTAGCGCTGTAAACACAGTATTTTAAATGTAACATATCACGTATGGTATTATACTTATGCATTTCTTATGGTATTTAAAACATTTTGTGTATAATTTAAAATATTGTGAGCATCACTGTGCAATATTTGAAGGTCATTGTATTATTACCAGCTGATGTAACATCTGCGACGTAAATGGAAGTCCTTTATGTTTATGTTATAATGCTGTACCTGTCTAAGTATGTCTCAGGTATACTGTTTATTCATCAATCACCTTGGGCACACTGCAATACAACTTTATACAGACTCGAGTAGTTTAACTAATTATGAAGCCATCACCAGGTGTTAGCTTTCAGCCTCAACTGGGGATATGGCATGCCAAACCACACGTAGGCCACTCAGTCTTGCGTGATGAATAGGGTCAGGTTGCGCGGCACCTTCGCCATTAATTGCCGCGTTGAGATGAATTCAGACGTCCAACTACATCTCCCAAGTAAGTCCGTAGGCCCCTGAGGTCAGTCGCTTGACCCGCACTATTTAGTTTAAATTAGCCTTACACTGATCGAAAGCACCTCTAGGTCGGGCCCACTGCATTTAAATTAAAATCCCGCACGAGAAAATATTTAAGACTGTTTAGCCGCCTCGAGTAATGTTGAACTGTGGCACCATCTCGCTGTATCTGTTTAAATCACAGGCCTCTGCTGGAGACACATGCGAGCAAGATCTTTTCTCTCACTCGTACTTCTTATCGTGTTTCCTTTCGGTTCATAACCGCATGCCATGAACTGCCATCTGAGGATTCAGAAAAGGGGGTGGTGGTGATGAACAGAGTGTCTGAATTAAGCAGACCACTCTTACCCAGTCCAAAGATCAGGGCTTGATCCATCACCGTTACTTATCTCACCGCACCTTCCCAGCTCAGAACCTGGCCATATGCAAATCAGTCTGTCCCTGGCCCAGTGCATCATGGGAACAGGGCAGACTAAACTACCAAGCCAATTCTTCACCAGAAAGGAGACAAGCTACCGGGGACCGGTTTCTGGCATTTCAGCCTTCTTCGGCCCGGCTTGCTTGAATCCTGATGGTGCAGTGAGAAAGGGACTCATGTCTGAGTATACCCTGCCACACCTATAGTGGCCAAAAACGATTCAGAAAAGGGCGTGGTGATGAACAGAGTGTCTGAATTAAGCAGACCACTCTTACCCAGTCCAAAGATCAGGGCTTGATCCATCACCGTTACTTATCTCACCGCACCATCCCAGCTCAGAACCTGGCCATATGCAAATCAGTCTGTCCCTGGCCCAGTGCATCATGGGAACAGGGCAGACTAAACTACCAAGCCAATTCTTCACCAGAAAGGAGACAAGCTACCGGGGACCGGTTTCTGGCATTTCAGCCTTCTTCGGCCCGGCTTGCTTGAATCCTGATGGTGCAGTGAGAAAGGGACTCATGTCTGAGTGTACCCTGCCACACCTATAGTGGCCAAAAACGATTCAGAAAAGGGGGTGGTGATGAACAGAGTGTCTGAATTAAGCAGACCACTCTTACCCAGTCCAAAGATCAGGGCTTGATCCATCACCGTTACTTATCTCACCGCACCATCCCAGCTCAGAACCTGGCCATATGCAAATCAGTCTGTCCCTGGCCCAGTGCATCATGGGAACAGGGCAGACTAAACTACCAAGCCAATTCTTCACCAGAAAGGAGACAAGCTACCCGGGAACTGCCATCTGAGCCACTCTTAATTAAGAGCTTTTCCCTCTGCGTTTCCACTTCGCAGGTCTTTGATTTAATTGGAACAGGGACCTCGCTGACCTTTGCCTTATCTCAATGGTAAAATTACCGATTGGTGCATATGTTTAATACGTAGACAGATCTGGATAACAATAGTATGATCAGATGCACGTCCTAGCCTTCGATTACCACACATCTTGACTGCGCTCCCGATTTAGATCCCTGTATTTCACACTTCACAACTATCACCACACTAAGGGAATTATCATCCAGGCTAAGCATGTGAGATCTCAGGTGGATAATTAATATACCTGGCAACCCATTGGTGCCATGCACTTACCTGAGGTTCCCTTTTTAAACTCCACAGGTGATCGCTACGGCGGCACATACCTCCAATTTCTCTATCGGCAGGTGAAGAAATTCTGCACTAAATGCTGAAGGTATGTACATCTCCGGATACCTCCCTTTCTCATTCCATTCATGAATGAACTTGTACTGATATGCGTGTGCATATCCCCACAGATTCTTCCATGTTAGGATATCAGCTGACACCGAATCCTCAATCGCTACTGAAGATACCTCTGGGTATCCACGTTTTCAGGTGAGCAGGGCGATTGGCATTGCCTCCACTCTGATACTGTTCCCCAGACACACACCAATTTTTAATACACCCTCCTTACTATTGAAGGCTGTCTGTTTCTCCTTTTGTCCGGATGAAGACCCGCTCCAGATGCAAATAATTCTGCACTAACATCTAGGGTTGAAACGTCGAAATTACTTTTGTCAATCTGTCCATCACAAGTCACAGCATAAGAAAAAGGATAATGATGTGATTGTTGTGACCAATCTTTTTTTTTTAAATGGTGTAACGGCGTGGGACCATCGCATGTTCAGGGGTGTGACCAGGGTTCACTTCACCAGATGTCCACTACCTCCTCTCCTTCTTTATACTTCCCACAGAACGTCGATATTGACTTTGAAGAACAAGAGAAGGAGATGGTACAATGGCCCTTTAATTCGGACTGGAACAACGAGTGGGAGGAGACACAGCCAGACGTAGAGACATCTTATACAGAGAACGACGAATCAAAGGTGTGTTTTTTCACCCGGAGGGAGAGAGTTGTTGAGCGGAGTGTGGCGAAGGAAAGAAGCGAAGCGGAGGAGAGTTTGGGAGAATTCGAGGAAGAGGAGACGGGAGGTGGAGAATCGGAAGCGGAGAAGGAGAAGCCAGGAGGCCACCGACATCGCGAGTCGCCCAGCCATACACCCGCGGGAGGTGTAGGGCTCACACAGGTATGAAACAAAATCAAGGGCTGGGTCAGTCGTAAATAGTGTTTCTACTGCGTGACCTTGGTATCCACCCATCCCCGGTTTGTTCCCCTACCCTGAGCACTGACCCCTCACCTCGGTACTGTATGTAGTTGTGTTACACGGGTTGCTGCTCCCTCACTCCTTTTCCCCTAGAGTGGTAAAGAAAGAGGACATCAAACTTACACCGTGTTATCTCATTCTGTTTGTACCGAGCGGCAAGACGGAACCGGATGAGACTCTACATCGACGGAATCCAGAGAGAACCCGTCGAACGGAATCTACAGAGCGCTGCCCAAAAAGAGCCGAGAGGAGCCATTCAACGCGTCGGACTGTATACGTCAAGAAGAAGAGTTCTGATTTGTTGTATAGTAAAATAAAACCCAAGATAACAAAAACCCCCGTGTTACCTTTTCGTCCTGCGCCCGTCACAGTGGTGGAGAATGCGGGCATAACGACCATCTCTGGAGAAAAGATGGAAACAGTTGTTGAACAACTCGTGAAAGGCCAGGAAAGACTTGAATGGGTTATAGAGCAACATTTAGTATCAGCACAAGCAGACAGAGAAATAATAAAAAAGCGTTCGAAGGAAAACCAGAACAAGCATGGGTCGATCCTACCGTGAGGGGAGGAGCAACCGAAAGACCCATGTCACAGGGGGCACCAGCCATATCTCTCCAGAAATATAGAACCGGAGAAGATCCTGACTCATTTTTACTAAATTTTGAAAGGGCCGCTCGAGCCTGTAACTAAATGGCCTTTTTTCTTAGCACCACTACTGGGAGGGGAAGCTCAGGCCGCTTATCAAGTGGCAAACCCTAACGGCGATACCCCTTATACGGAAATAAAAAGAATCATACTGGACCATTTGGGGCTAGATCCTGAGGCATATCGGCTACGGTTTCGCAAAGAGAGAGGCACAATTGGAGAAAACCCTAAAACATTGTTTGTAAGGCGAAAGATGGCCGCCGACAAATGGCTTACACCCTCTACTAGCAGCAAAGAGGAAATCCTCGACCGCATATATTTAGAACAATTTCTCGAGGCACTTCCCTATTCCACTCAAAAGTGGCTAAGACAACATCACGATCTGACAACCACTCAAGCAGTAGAGATGGCATCCTCGTTTTCTCGAGCACAACCGAAAATCCCAATTATGATTTTAAGAGAGATAAAAAAAATGGTTGTGAGACCTGAACATTTTTTTTCTAGAGTAAAGGAAACCACGCGACCCCGTACATGGAGGACGGATAACGGAGGACTATCAGGGCCGCAATGTTTTGATTGCGGACATTGGGGCCATATAGCTTGTTTATGTCCCAAAAGGAGAATTGATGAAGAGCCTATGGAGGTCGGGTACCTTCCCAAAACAGTTCTCTACTCAGCAGAAATGGGTGGCTCTTTTCGAGTAAGTGTGAGAGTTAATGGGTACTCTGTGCAGGCCTTGTTAGACTCCAGCTGTCGTCAGTCGGTCATACAATCACAACATGTGACCTCATCTCAATACATTCCCCGGGGTTCCGTTAATATTAGGTGTGTTCACTGGGATATCAAACCATACCCTATGGCCAACATTCCCATAGAACCTGCATCAGGGACTCCACACATGATAAAGGTGGGCGTGATGTCCTCGTTACCTGAAGATCTAATCATTGGGACCGATAATCCTGGCTTCTTGCAAATGTTTAAAAAAACTTTAGAACCTGATCCTAATAGAACAATCACTGATAAAAGTCGTTCGGATACAGAAGTCAGAGAGGTCTATATCCGTCCTGAGGTGGTTACCCTAATATTTGCAAAATTGTCAAAACATGCCACATCTCCCACCCACGGCTCTGCTAAGGCAGCGGGATATGACTTGTATAGCGCATATGATTATAAAATACCTGCAAGAGAAAAGGCATCAATCAAAACGGACATTCAAATCGCAGTTCTGCCCGGTTGCTATGGCAGGATTGCTCCTCGCTCCAGTCTGGCTGCAAAGCACTTCATAGACATAGGAGCCGGTGTTATTGATGAGGACTACAGAGGAAACGTGATAATACTCCTTTTTAATTTGGGGACCGAGACATTCCTTGTTCATAAAGGAGACCGAGTGGCACAATTACTCTGTGAACGTATAGCTTACTCCACATTACGTGAACGGGATAGTTTGGATCACACAGAACGTGGGTCTGGGAGTTTTGGGTCTACTGACCTAAACGGAGAGCCAGTACCCGCTCTGCTCTCGCCTGATCCATGGATTCTGGATAGGAGTTTTAGATTTGCACAAACTAGTGACTCCACTCTTTTCAATATATGGGAAAAAGCCCACCAAAGGCCCGAGAGTTCCAACAGTTATCCCAGATTCTTGATTCAGGATGATCTGCTTTACCGAATTGGGAAACAGGGAGAGTCGCCGCAACTCCTGGTGCCAGTCTCTTTCCGAGATCAGGTACTTTTTTTTGGCCATAGCCATCTGGTTGCCGGCCATGCAGAGGCCGAAAAGACTTCCTCAAACATTTTTTCTGGCCAGGGATATATAAGGACACTGCAACATACTGTAGCAAGTGCGAAATATGCCAGAGGTTGAGCATGGTAAAACCGCCAGCTGTTCCACTTCAGCCATTGCCCATTATTGGAAAGCCGTTCGAAAGAGTTGGCATGGACCTTATTGGCCCATTGCCTAAAACTCGAAAAGGCTTTCAACACATCTTGGTCGTGGTTGACTATGCCACGAGATTCCCTGAGGCTTTTCCCTTATCTGCAGCCAATTCGAAGCAAGTTGGTGACAAAATGGTGGAACTATTTAGTCGAGTCGGATTTCCAAAAGAAATTTTGACGGACCAAGGTACACCGTTCATCTCCAAATTAATGAGAGATATATGCCGAACGTTGGACATCCACCAGATCCGTAAGGTACAACCGCACCCTAAAATCTACCCTCCGCAAGATGATGGAAGTTAGCGGGGCCGAATGGGAAAGGATGTTGCCACTAGCACTATACGCCATAAGAGCTCAGAAACAGAGCAGCATGGGTATATCGGCCTTTGAGCTGCTGTACGTGCGTCAACCCCGCTCCCTTTTAGAGATGACTAAAGACGCGTGGGTAAATGAAACACCCGAAGAAACTGCTGCGACCCTGGACTATGCTAACAGTCTAAAGTCCAAAATTGGGAAATTGAGAGATTTTGCATTGGCACACCTTGAAACTAGCCAAAGTAGACAGAAAGTTGCTTATGATCGTGGAAAGAAATGGAGACAGCTCCAAATCAATGACTGGGCCTTGGTTCTCCTGTAAATGTAAATGTAAATGTATTGGCATTTATATAGCGCACTACTTACCCGTAGGGTCCCAAGGCGCTTCAACCGCTACGAAACCCTTCCTGGCTTCCCTGAGAGATGGTCCCTTAATGGGTATCTCCAGGGTGAGACCAGGCATCCCCGGCGGTCTGGTGGGGCCGTTAGTGAAGATGAGGCAAGCTAATGCCCAGAGTTGCCGAGTGTGATCGCTGATCAGAGTGGGCACCGAGGCGAGAGAATTATCGAGTCCGCTGACCCTGGTCCAGAAACCTGCCGCACCGGGAATCGAACCCTGGTCCCGGGCCGTCCTCTGCTCTCGGGTCTGCCGCCTCTAACCAGTGAGCCACACTACTTCACTACTTCCTGCCCTCTTCCACAAAAAAATGTAAGGCTGAATGGATGGGTCCCTATAAAGTGATCGAGACGATAGGTCGAACTAGCTATAAATTGCAAATTACTCCTCACCAGAAACAGTCCTACCACACTAATCTTTTAAAAAAATGGTTGGGTCCTCCCCGTCCGAAATTCATCTGACTGATCTTACACGACCAACATCGTCTACATGTGACCAGCTTGTCCATAATGATGAACTAACTGCACAACAGCAAAAAGACCTTAAAGAAACACTGGAAAAGCATGGAGATGTCTTTTCTAATCTTCCGGGGAGGACATCCCTAGTGGAACATTGTATTGTGACTCCCCCCGGCGAGAAGGTTAGAATTAAACCATATCGGGTCCCTGAAGCTAGGAGAGCGGCTATCAAAGCTGAAATTGACGAGATGCTCCGCCTTGGTGTAATATAACCTTCTAAGAGTGATTGGTCTAGCCCTATCGTCATGGTCCCTAAGCCTGACAGCAGCAGACGTTTCTGCATGGACTTTCGAGCACTAAATGACATTTCACTCTTTGATGCATATCCTATACCTAGAGTGGACGAACTCATTGAGAAATTGGGAACTCTAAATATATCACTACCCTCGACTTGACGAAAGGGTATTGGCAGGTTCCCCTTAGGCCAGAAGATATAAAAAAAACTGCCTTTTCTATGGATGAAGGGCATTTTGAATTTACCGTACTTCCCTTTGGGCTGCATGGAGCGCCAGCGACGTTCCAGCGCCTAATGAACACGGTTCTATCCGGTTTGTCTGATTTCACATCCGCTTATCTGGACGACATTGTCATCTACAGTCCAGATTGGCCCACACATCTCTGTCATCTTCGCAAAGTGCTGGCGGCTCTCCACAATGCTGGGCTTACAGTTAATGCAAAAAAATGTAAAGTAGCATTCCAGAAGGTTAAATATCTGGGTCACATATTGGGACACGGAGTAATAGAACCCCAGATTGAGAAAGTGCGAGTAAATTGCTGACACTCGTTTTCCCTCTACTCGGAAGGAAATTAGGTCGTTCTTGGGCCTTGTTGGTTATTACCGACGGTTTATTCCACAATTTGCGAATTTGGCCGCCCCCCTTATGGATTCTCTGAGAAACGTTGGGAGATCATCCACACCTATACGGCCTACAAAACAAATGCTTGAGGCATTTAGAATATTGAAGTCTATTATCACATCTACACCTGTACTCTCATCCCCCGACTTCTCTCGCCCTTTCTCTCTTCATACTGATGCATTGGATTATGGCATTGGGGCGGTGCTATCTCAAGTAGGTTTCGATGGCCATGACCATCCAATCCTGTATGTCAGCAGGAAACTGTTTCCACGTGAACTGAAATATGCAACAATCGAGAAGGAATGCCTCGCCATAAAATGGGCTATTGACAAATTGGTATTCTATCTCGAGGGCCGTCGATTTGACCTTTTTACTGATCATGCTCCACTACTGTGGATGGCTCGCAACAAAGCTAACAACCCTAGAGTCCTACGTTGGTTCCTATCTCTGCAACCATACGCCTTCTCTATTCATCATCGCAAAGGCACAGATAATGTAGGGGCAGACTTCCTATCACGTCACCCACTCCCCGATCGTGAGTGTCCTGAGGGGGAGGTGTGTAATGGCGTGGGACCATCGCATGTTCAGGGGTGTGACCAGGGTTCACTTCACCAGATGTCTACTACCTCCTCTCCTTCTTTATACTTCCCACAGAACGTCGATATTGACTTTGAAGAACAAGAGAAGGAGACGGTACAATGGCCCTTTAATTCGGACTGGAACAACGAGTGGGAGGAGACACAGCCAGACGTAGAAACGTCTTATATGGAGAACGGCGAATCAAAGGTGTGTTTTTTCACCCGGAGGGAGAGAGTTGTCGAGCGTAGTGTGGCGAAGGAAAGGAGCGTAGCGGAGGAGAGTTTGGGAGAATTCGAGGAAGAGGAGACGGGAGGTGGAGAATCGGAAGCGGAGAAGGAGAAGCCAGGAGGCCACCGACATCGCGAGTCGCCCAGCCATACACCCGCGGGAGGTGTATGGCTCACACAGGTACGAAACAAAATCAAGGGCTGGGTCAGTCGTAAATAGTGTTTCTACCGCGTGACCTTGGTATCCACCCATCCCCGGTTTGTTCCCCTACCCTGAGCACTGACCCTCACCTCGGTACTGTATATAGTTGTGTTACACGGGTTGCTGCTTCTTCACTCCTTTTCCCCTAGAGTGGTAAAGAAAGAGGACATTAGACTTACACCGTGTTATCTCATTCTGTTTGTACCGAGCGGCAAGACGGAACCGGATGAGACTCTACATTGACGGACATTGAGAGAACCTTTCGAACAGAATCTACAGAGCGATGCCCAAAAAGAGCAGAGAGGAGCCGTTCACCGCGTCGGACTGTATACGTCAAGAAGAAGAGTTCTGATTTGTTGTATAGTAAAATAAAACCCAAGATAACAAAAACCCACGTGTTACCTATTCGTCCTGCGCCCATCACAAATGGACTGATGAAAATCTGTGTTTTTTATATATGTAAATATTTCATCCTCACTTATTCGTATATAGCACGGTCATCACCTGTCACTACTAGTCACTAAATATTTCACCCTGCATGTGATTGTATGTCATCCCTGTCCCTGACAGCCACTTTTACAATTGATTGATACATGTAAGGTTTCTATAATAAGAAAAAAAATAAAAATCGAGAACTGGTGCGTGTGTCCTTACATATAATACCGTAAATGCGGACTGTGTGAATTACATTAAGTAAAATTATATTCACAATATAGCAAAGAAATTGTTTTACATCCGACAGAACACACTGTTCTTGTTGAACTTTAATACCAAGGTTCTGAGGGTCACTGGGATACCCCATTATTTCTAATGGTGAGTCTAAGAGTGAGACACACCACAAGAGGCTAAGGAAAAGGAAGGTTCCTGAAAGCCTTAGATCTATTGACGTAGAAGAGGAGGAAGAGGATGGGAATGAGCCAGTCATCATGGATGTTAGCCCATCCCCAGTGGAGACCAACTTTACCCCATTACAATCTGCTGTGAGGGATGTGGCACCACAGATATAATCAACACCACCAGCTACCATATTTGCAAAGTCCAGGCAGTGAACTACATCCACAACCATCTCAGTAGAAGTAGATACTAGAGAAAGTCAAACATCAAAAAACCCACCTACTATCAGTTCAACCAACATTGGCAGTGACACCAGCATCAGCAAATGGACCTCCCCAGTTTGGGACTTCTTTACAGTTAGCAGGAAGGAGTTGAACTTTGTAATAGCTCCATTTGCCGAGCAAGTGTTAGTCAGGATGAGCTTGGTAGAAACGATGGTACCAGAGGTGAAACAACCCATTTGGGCTAACACCACACAATCCAGTGGGAGGTACACTTTAGCAGCCCAAAAACTGTAAGTGTTGTTGAAGGGAGTGAAAGACTGAGCAGGGAATCTGATCCTATCATGGTGGAAGGTGAAGAGGAGGAAGAGATTTTTATTTAGCAAAACAACCCTGTCCCCAGGAGTGCCGTAGCATCACCCACATCAGTAATATCACAGTGACACAAGAAGACTCAGGTCAAGACACTAAGCCAAGAGAGCACAATGACTGCCCCCTGAAATTCACATTGAGCCTACCATTGTCTCCTCTCAAGAAGTCACCTTCACCTGCATCAGTGGCATCAGAAATGAAAAATAATCCAGGATACTTTTCTCAGCATGTTTAGGCAGGAGGGGCAGAACGAGGGCAACCCCCCCAACGGCATGTTTTAACAATTCGTAGTGGCTAAAATGTATGCAATGGGTTTGTCCTTTTTTTCTTTTGGAGAAAGGTGGGTTTTCTAGAATTTTTGGCAGCCATCTTCATGAACTGGAAGGGTTCCAGCTGATCCCGTTTTGCCAGAGTTTCTGTTCCATCGCTACATCACAATGACCTTGAATTGTTTGGAAAGACTTTGCTGCAGAGTGCGGTTCACATTATCCATCTGACAGCCGGCATGTGGACCAGTTGCCAAGCCACTGATTATATGTGCATCACTGCACACTGTTTTTTTTGTGGGGGCTAGAGAAAAGATATTTGACTCTGCTGAGATTTTTAAAGGCACTCAGAAGTATGTGACAGCTATTTCAGGGCCCTGTGTGTGACGCACTGCATCAACATCATTGTACGGGACTCTCTAACAAAGAAGACCAAGTAAGCAATGCACTGTCCACATGCAGAACAATTTGCACTCAATTCAGCCATTAATGTAAAGCCAAGAAGCAGCTGACGGTCATTAAGCTTCATAATAGAATGGTAGTTAAAGCACTCATACAAGAGGTCCAACACATTAGAACTCGACATATTACATGTTGCAACGTTTGAGCAGTGCAGATCAATCAATGAATATGTCATACACATAGGGGATGCAACTGTGAAAGGCATGATCATTGAGATGGACTAATGGGGCCTAGTCAAATACATGACAGAGATGCTGCTTCCATTCGAGGTGATCACACGGGAAGTCAGCAAGGAGGACATGACCATGGGCCAAGCTACCACATTGTTTGTTGCACGTGCTATAGGAACAGATTAAGAAGGTGTCTGAAATGTACGTAGGTGTGGAGGAAAAAAGATGCATATGAGTTGGTTGAAAGCTTAATTTTTCACTTATCTGTTAGACATTGTGTCATCCAAACAATACATCTATGCCACAATTCTTGATCCACGGTACAATACAAACAATTACTGTCCACTTTCATTCCTTTTTCAGACCGGGATGTTTCAAACTACAAAATGTGGATTTCTGAGCAAGTCAGGTGCCTAGAAAAATAGTGGCTGAAAATCAGAGGCAGACTCCTCTGAGGCACATTTTCTGTGGTGCAGCCCTCAACCTCAGAGCCTGGGAGCAGTGATGTTGGCTCACAACAGCCGAACCCAGATCAAGAACCCCAGCAACAACTAGAAGAGTAGCTTCAGTCCCATAATCTGAATATAATTGGTTTCAAAAGGCTGGGCTTAAGTCCAGTACAGAGGCAAAGGCAAAAGAGGTTGAGTAAGGTGGAGCACCAATGACTATTAAGAGGATGGACCAGGCCTATCTGGATGACCCAACAGAGGTCTATCTTGATCAAAACTCATTGGTGTATTAGTATGATAAGAGGCGCCAATGGCCAACGCTCAGCGGGCTGGCAATAAAATAGCTGGCTTGCCCGGTAGTCAGTGTTACAGCTGAGATTGTTTTCAGTGCTGCAGGTGCCGCAGTCACAGTGAGAAGGACCAGTCTCTTGCCCCAAAACATGAAGAGATTAACCATGATCAAAATAAATCAGCACTTTATACCACCAGATTACTCCACATCTGAAGTACGACAGGAGGAAGATGATGGAGACTCAGGTCATGGGCGTACTGTTAGCTGACCCACTTCTGGGTAAACCACCTGAGTTTGGGGAAAAACTCTGCTTCTCTGCCTACTAGGCCTTGCCCTTGGGCTTCGACCATAAAACTTTCTCTATCGCTGGCCTGCTTTCAACGCCCCCTCACAAAATAAAAAGATATAGCTAGGGGAACATTATTTATTTTATTTGTTTTTATCTGGCTGACTAATGCAGCCCCACCGTCTTAGACACATTTCATTGATAGATTGGCGATCTACCAGTGTGCAATGAGAAGATCCCCAACCCATTTCTCTCGGGGACATTGGAGATACAAATTTGTGCCTGCCTCCATCCCGTGCCTATCTATACTTTCCTGGTTTATACTTTATTCCCCTGGCCGGACTGCCCCACATTACTTGATTTACAAGACTGGACAATGTCTGTTTCTTGAAACAACGGATCGGCAATGTAGCACAGTGACCATGCCTGAATTAGAAGAACAGGTACATTTTGTGCATTTCTCACTGAATGATTGTTGTTTGTGAGTGTGTTGAGATTATTCGTGTGGTGGCAGGAAGTGATACTGTGTTTGTTTATCTGTAACTATTATGCTTGAATGTATTTGTGATGATTTGTAATGTTGATTGCCTAACGACAGCTGATCATATTTTTTCCTGAAGTTGATTTTTTTCCTTCCCCTTTGAGACTTAGTAAGATTTGTTCATCAGGCCCACTCCACACTGCTTTGTTTTCAGCTTCACACTCCCCAAAGTGACCCGACCAGTCCCTTTAAGTAACACACACACAAATCTAGTCTACACAAAAAAATGACTGCATTTTTCTCTTGTTGTGCATCAACAGCATTGTACTACAGGGAGATCTATTGTATTTGAGTCGGACCTCGGTCAATACGGAGTTGAACACCTTTCTCAGAGCCAGGAGGATGATGAAACGACTCAGGGCATGACTACTTTGAGAACTGCCGCCAGAAGAAGGGAGTTTTCAACTCCACTGAAACCAATCAATTTGGTGATGACTCTGAAGTGTGTGTTCAGTGCTGTCTGGCTCACATTTGAAGCTAGGTGGTAGCTGGGTGGTGGGGCCTATTGATGTAGGCAACTGGAGACAGACATGTGGTCATGAATGATCATCACGTTATGCACATGCTGTTAGACTACATATTATTCTTATGATTGATGATGATGAATAATTGATGATCATGACAACTGCAAGCTTGAGCAGCCCGATACCGATAGTTACATGCGGCTACTTTTGTGTGATTGTTGGTTGTAAATTGCTCTCATCTAATTGTTTTCTCATCAGTCATTTTCTCTTCTCTCTTGCTCGTCCTCTGAGTCTTTTAAGTGCACTCTTTATGAAGCTTACCTTCTGACCTGCTCTTTGATTCTACAATATCATTTTTGTTTTACAATCTGCAGGCCTTCTCTTATCCTGCGTCAAACTGGAAAAGCACCATCAGACTTATGCTTACAATACTGTACCACATCAGCCAGGAACCCAAGATTGACGGACAGTCCAAGAAGAATGCACATGCAACTCCCAATTTGGCAATACAATATTATTTTTTCTTTTAATAATCATGAACACTGTGTGTGCTGTTGGCTTGACTCCTACATAATTTGTAATATATTTGCTATCTTACAAAGCTAGGTAACAGAACATTTAGATATAACATAACTTTGGTTTCTCTGGGGGCAGATGGACTGTTTGAATTGCATTGCATTTAAGTTACCTGTACTAATTTCTTCGTTTCTTTTTCCATCCTTAACAGATTTATAATGGTTCGCTGCTCATTGCCCAGATGAATGTTCTCCTTGTGTAGTGTTTGTCTTTGTGAAAACTTTTCCCAAATCCCCATTCATCAAACCCGACCGCTTTTACCCCAGGATGTGATGTATTGAGGTGTGGCTTAATTTGTATCATCAATTGATCACACACTTGGTGGGGTAGATGGGGTGAAAGCAATACCAACTCAGTGCAGGATCTTCAGTTTTACTCCTATTTATAAATCAATAGTCCACACTGGACCAATTTACCCACCCATGAATAAAAGGGATCAATATTTTATCTATAGAAGAACATAGTTAGTTGGTATCATCATTCCGGCAATGTATGTTGCATTAGACACTTAACCGATAACCATGTCCACTCCAGACTTTAAGTCCTCTTAACGTTTCACAAAATGAGACTGAGAGTCACTTTTGTTTCTTCTAAATACTAGCACACCAACCATTGCTCTGACTAATTTAGTCTTGTTTCTTGTTTGTTAGTCTCCATCAGGTATTCTTTGCTGTGTGCTAAGCTGGTCTCAAGTGTTTGTAAAGCTAATAATATATAACCCACTAACTTAGTTCTCTAAATTTCCATTTAGTTGCCTGTGATGAATAATCCTTCTGATTAAAATCCCACAGTTAGCATTCACATAGGTGGGGTTGGGACCTGACTTCTGATTCCTGTACTGTTGTTAGTGCGCTAGCCTGCTACTATGCTACCACCACTGTGGTACCTTAGGAAACCGTGTAGCCCTCGCTTATTCTTTTCAGCAAGAGAACTATGGTTCATTGATCTACTAAGCTGTTGTAGGCAAGGCAATGGCTACCCCTCCACCCTCTTTTTGCGGCCAATATAGTTGCAAACTGCAGAGACCAGGAGAGTAGTAGGCCAAGAGTACCACCTAGGCATAGCACATACCTAATTGTTTTTACACATTATCAGGACATTTTAAAATATGTTATGCTAAAAGGCAGCTTTCAAAAGTAAAACACCTCCAAAGACCTTGATTAAAGAGGGGTAAATAAAGAAACTTAAATATTTAGTATTCTAGTCAAACAAAAAACCCACCCCATCCAGCCACCTCCACCTGGCTCACCCCTCTTTCCAAACAAATGAAAATTCCCTGTCCCCAACCATTGTTCATGAAAAAGTCCAGAAATACTGTTTCCAACTCCCAATACTCCCCCACCCCCACAACAGCAAACAAGGCCCACCCACCACAATAAAAGTTCAAAAAAGAACAGAGGAAACAAGACACAGCACAGGGTCTGCAAAAGGTGCCGGTCAATTCTTCTCTGCCAGGCTTCCATATGCACCTGCCTTGACAGGTCACTCACAGTGCAGTAGCGTGCAGTCGGAGACTGCAAGGGGGCAGAAGTGTGTGTTCTTGCATGGCAGGCTGCTGCCTGCCGACTGCTGCACTGATATTATGATTGGGAAAAGGGAGGTGTTGGGGCCCTGGGCCGATGACCTATTCCCCCTCCTCCTCCTCCTCCTCCTCATTGGCTATCAGTCTCTGGTATTCAGCCCGTATTGTCTCCAGCTACTGCTGCCACATCTGGGCTGCTACATCCTGGCGAGGTGGTAGGGCCTGGTGAACAGGCGCAGCTAGAAAAAAAAAGAAAAATTATAAACCATGCTCTGTCACTCTGTGCCAAAAACATATTTCAAATGATGTAGTGGGGGCGTGGCCAGGATGGGGGCAGAGTAGCACAGTTTCTTTAGGTCTCCGCTCGCCGAGGCCAACAAAAGGCCTCTAATGGCTCTCTAGAGACCCACGAGACAGTGAAAAGTGGTCTCGGGACGTGCAGAACATGGTGGGATAGCGCTGACCCGATGGCGAGACTGGAACTACCGGTATCCAGTGCCCCTGGGGCGACTAGGGCCTGCAGAGAAGGGGCTCGCTTGGAAGCTGCCGCGAGGAGCCCGCAATTCAAGGAGGGACACAGCGTAGAATCTTTGCGCTGCCAAAGCTGCCATCGGAGCCTCTGCAACCAAGAAAGATGAGGCAGCGGAGGAGCCTCCGACCTGGCTGAAGATCGGCAATTCCAGGCATAATGGTGATAGCTCCAGCGCCCAAGAGTACGAGGTGGAGGCCAGAGGTGGAGCCTAGAGTCAGCCCCGGGTGGGGGAGGTGTGGTGCTGCCACCCGGTCCACAACAGAACGAGTAGAGACACCCCCTTGGATCTAGTCTGGCATGACTGTTCCAAAGTGAGACTGGCAGTGTTCCGTGGCCCAGCCACCGCCAAATATCAAAGGAGCATGGTGCGATAATACAGTGCGGACCTCAGGGCCTGATCTGAGGGCCCGATATTAGGTTACGGGGAGCCACGCAGGAAAGGAGAAATCCCGGCCAGATCTGAGCCAAGAAGGCACAATAGTACAGAGGGGCACCAAGCAGGAGTGGTGGTGAGTGGCACGAAGATGAGGCCTAGTGAGCCTCTGCTGGCATCAGCTCCTGCCTACGCTTAGAGGCCCCAGGGGTATAGAGGCAGCTTCCTGACCCCACAGGCGGCTGATCCTATAGTATGTGGGGCAACAATGCAGTTCACAGGACGCAACAGCAGCCTGGGCCTCATAACCCATTCCCATACTGCGCCTTCCCAGGTGATACGACCAGGATCTGGCCCCATCAAGTGAGTGGTCTGACAAGCGGGTCACTACAGGCGCAAATTCAGGGTTTGGGCCGGAGGGCCCACTGCTGCGCTAAACCCTGCTCCGTGATCAACGGTGCACCCCCCCCCCGGAGTGGTGACAGGGAGTCTGGGGCACAGCTGGGGTTGTCTCTCCCTCCGCTTCATGAAAGACCTCCATGCCCATTGTGTCTGTGTCCTACCCGGAAAGTCCATAGGGAACAATCCAGTGGGGGAGACCCAAAGATGATCGCAGAGATCCGGTGGTGAGGACCCCGAGGTAGCCCACATATGCATCACCTGAGGACGGAATGCCGGGCTGCTTGAGACCAGGACCAGTGGCTGACCAGCAGAGCACTGAGCCCCATTTAAAACAAAGCTGGGAAGAAGTTTTGTGGGCTTGTTCCCCACCAGATCAGGGCAATGACCCAAGAGGTCCAAGAAGGACACTTCGATTAAGGACTTGCTCCAGAAATCGGGCTTAAAGAAAGCAGTGGGGCCTGGAACCGACCCACAGGTGTCCCAACCGAGCAAGAGTGAGATGGACCCGACACAGGGTGAGCGGAATATCCAATGATGAATAGCTTTATGGAGAAGCTATTTAGCTCGCTCTGGGATGACTTTGCGGGTCTGAGGCAAGATGTGGCCTCCGATATTAAACAGTTGCGAACGGAACTCCAGGAAGTGGGAGACAGAGTGGATTCCCTGGAACGCAACTGGGGCCGCAGGGAGGAAGAATCACTGAACAGCCCCGGGAACCAGTTGAACTGTGCGAACAAAACGAGGACCTCTATCTCAACCTGGAAGATTTGGGGAATCGCTCGAGGTGCTCCAATATATGCATCAAAGGTGTGCCACTTCACGCGGACAGAGACAATCTGGAGGGCTGGGTACTTTGCTTTTTTAAACACGTAGCACCAGATCTGAGGGACATCGGAAATCACACTGGATCACACCCACTGCGCCGGGCAGCCGCCTCAGGCCCTGGCCAGCCCCAGGAAATTCTCACCTCCCTACACCCCTATCATCAGAAGGAGATCATATTGGCTGCCACTCGGGACTGATCGAAGGTGGAGTTCGAGGGTCTTCAGGTGGTAGTCTTCCAGGTCCTCTCACCCCTCACTCTTCAGAGGCAGAAAGAGCTGCGACCGGTCACAGTCTTCCTATGAGAGCAAGAAATCCGCTACAGGTGGGGGCACCTGTTTACATTGTCCTTCGTGTGGAACAAGGAGATGCGTGAAACCTTAAGGAGGTAAGGGAAGCCGTTGGGAGCGCCTTGATGGTGACAGATGACTTGGATGTGCACGCGGGAGGCCCATCTTCTGGGAAGCCACCTAAGTCGATCCGAAGAAGAGGCCCCAGGAGAGGAAACAACACAAAGCCATCAGAGGAGTAGCATCAGAAGGAAAGTGAAGCCTGTCTGTGACAAATCCAAGCTCGGAGGCTTCCGGGGACCAGGCCATTGACTGAACTCAGCAGTTGCGGAAGTGAAGAAGTCCAGGATCTAGAGATATCGGTCTTGGTGGGGGGAGCCCCACCTCCAGAAGGGTGATGACTGTCCGTCGGATGCATGGACCCTTGCACAAATATGCATCAAATTGTGGTTGGAAGATGTTATGGAGTTCTATTTGTTCTGTCTAATTCCACTTAATTTCTCTCCTCATTCTTTTTCTCCTTCTTCCTACCTATAAGAGATCTGAAGCCCTCACACTAACAGGTAGGGTACTCCTTTGATACTGAAACCCGTTGGTGACAAGCAGAGGTAAGGGAGGCTGGGCATCTCTCAAGTGGGGGCAGATGTGCCGCGAACATTAGTATTGCACCATCTGTGTCCCCTGATTGTATTCTCCCTGGTGGGAACCACATGGGGGCCGGCTGGCGACGAAGTCCAACCCAACACCACACACAAAGGGGCTACTATACTCCATTAGACGGGAGGCACGTTATACTACGGGAGAGGGACAGTAAGATTGTGGGGCCTTTTAATAGACTAGGGCAGGTGGTGGGGCACAGGAGACTATGCGCAGCTAGGTTTGGGTACCAGTGTCCAGCTGCTGCTCAGGCGTACACTCACCCCATGATTGGTCTTTAAGTGGTTATTATGAGCTTCAATGTTAGGGGCCTTAACTCGCCTGTTAAAAGATGCGCGCTTCTTGCCTTGTTGAGAGATGCCAAATGCAATATCTGTCTCTCACAAGAGACCCATCTTCTGCGGGCCGACTGGAAGAGGCTCCGGTCAAAATGGTTCAATTGACAATATTTTTATTGGGACCGAGGAAGAGGGCGGGGGGGCATTCCTATAATCCACGCAATTCCCAGGGAAAGTTGTTCAGGTAAACGCAGACGTAGCGGGTTGTCTATGGGCATTGAGGGTATCAATAGGGGTTCACATACAAACAACTGCCTTGTTTATAGTCCCAATGAGCAACAGGAAGCCTTTCTCTGAGATACGATACATAGAATCATGGAGTCCCCTGACGAGGACTTGGTATTTGGGGGAGTTTCAGTTTGGTCTCAGATGCCCATCTGGACAGATCGGCACTCAGAGTGGGAAATTCTGGATCCGTCTCGGGCACACGGCTTCAGAGGATGGGTGAGGTTGGGCTCAAGGATGCATGGCGATATCGCTACCCAAACACTTGGGAATACACCTTCTTTTCGGCAGTTCTCCAAATATTTGCCTTACAGATTTCTTTTGGACCTCCCCCAGGGTCACGGTGGCCACAAAAGATGTGTCTATTGGGGTGGCAGCATTTTCGGACCACTCCCCAATTGTTTAAACACTGCTCGTCCCTGGAGGTTCCCCTCGGCAGAGGTTGTGGAGACTGAACCACAAACTGCTCATATACGATGCGAACATTGCCGAAATACGGGGGCTATCAAAGCTTATTTGGAGATGAATGACTCTGTATAGCTATTGCGGCTGGCCTGAGCAGAGATCGTAGAGCCCAAAAAGAGGAACTAGAAGACCAAATTAAGGAGTTGAAGGGAGTCTACCGCCGCACTGGGGCGGTTCAAACACGGCAGTTACTCACTAATGCGAGGAAACAGTTAAGAGCCTTTGATCTAGTCGGGCCAAATATGCTCTGCTTTACACTAGGCAGTGCTACTATGAGGGGGGCAACAAGGCAGGAAGCTTCTGGTACATGCACTCCGGTCCGAGACGGCGGCACGATGGGTCGCGGAGATTAAAAACGAACGAGGAGAGATACTGAGGTCGGATAGGGACATTGAAGCCGGATTCGAGGCCTTCTACACCATCCTCTACTCGGCGAAATGCCTAAAACCTGTGTCGGCCGAGGAATAGACACATGCAGCACCAGTGACCCCTACCGGCATCAGACGCGGCCCAAGTAGACGCGGATATTAGACCCGAGGAGGTCCTAAGAGCCATTCAGGGACTCTCCATCGGGAAAGCCACTGGCGAGGATGGCTTCCCAGCCAACTTCTATAAAATCTTTGCTTCGGATCTTACCCTCCTTCTGACACACCTGTTTAACACCTTTAACACAACCGGGAAGCTAGCCCCGTCGATGTTCATGGCCGAGGTGGTAGTTATCCCAAAGCCGGGGAAGGACTTCCAAGAATGCACATCATACCGCCCTATGTCACTGCTCAATGCCGGCCTGAAGATATTTGCAAGCATTTTAGTGGCGATGTGCAGGCTCTGGTCGATCCAGATCAGTCGGGCTTTATCCCAGAGCCTAATTCAGCAACGGGACCCGGCGATTATGTAATCTTCTAGATAAGATGCGACGTACTGACCCCAACAATTGTTCTATCGGTGGATGCTGAGAAGGCATTTGACTAGGTCCACTGGCCTTACCTTTGACAGGTCCTCCGTCAATTTGGCATAGGAGAGATTCATGCAGTGGGTGAATTGTATATACCAGGGCCTGCAGGCTCGCATCAGAGTGAACGGAGGGACCTCCAGTCCCTTTCAGTTCTGGCGGGGTACGAGGCAGGGGTGTCCACTCTCCCCTCTCCTTTTCGGGCTCTATATGGAGCCTTTTGCCGAACGAGTTTGACAACTTCCCACAGTCACCAGGATCCAGATGGGAGATAGCACAAGATTTCACTCTAATCGGATGATGTTGTGCTCTTCCTGACTCACCCGTCGCTCTATCTACCCCCCCCCCCCCCCCCCCATTGCCAGAGAATGGTACATTCAGCGCGGCGTTGGGATTTAAAATCAACCCGAAAAAGACTCAGGCTCCTAGCTTAACATTGCCTCCCACAGAACAACACCAGATAACGGCGCAGTTCCCGTTCTCATGTGCCTCTAGCAGCATCACTTATTTGGGGATCTGGGTCTTCCCAACAACTGCGAAGATTGCCCAGGTGAATTACTTGGAGATATTGGCCAAGGTTCCATGAGAGCTGCATAGTTGGAAAAAGCAGGTCCTCTCATGGCTAGGCACAATGGCTGCCATTTAGATGACGATTTTGCCCCGTCTTATTTACATAATGCAGACACTTCATTATGTCTACCACCCAAGATATTGGTTCAACTACAGCAACTAGTTGATGGTTTCATATGGGGAGAAAGAAAGCGCAAATTGCTCGCCAATTAACGTATCTGATGCAGGAGGATGGGGAACTCGGGGTCCCCAATTTGGGGTGTTATTAAGAGGCAGTGCAACTACACTTTATGCTCGAGTGGTACCAACTAGAATCTGAAAAACATTGGTGTTTTTTAGACAGAGGGGTGGCTGGTATCCACATCTGGAAGGTCCCCTGGCTTCCCAAACAACACCGTCCGCAGGGTGTATACATATCCCCAGTTTTGAAATCCACCAAAAGGTATGGGATAAGGTGCAGTAGAGATGTAAGCTCTTGACTGCCATGTCGTCTTTGACTCCATTTCTAGGGAACCCGAACTTCCCTCCGGCTCAAGGGAACAAGTATTTAAAATGGCAGGAAGCGAACTGTAAACACTTAGGCAACCTATTTGACACGCAATGAGTTATGGACTTCCTCCAACTGGTGACGGGCTATGGGATTCCCAAGGAGGCGTACTGGCAGTACCTGGCGCTTCACCACTGGAGAAGTGTGGCTCAGGGGTTAGAGGCGGCAGACCCGGAAGCTAAGATCGGTCGTGGACCAGGGTTCAATTCCCCGCCTCGGCGGGTCTTGGGCTAAAAATTCTACGGACTCGATAATTCTCACTGCGGTGCCTTCTCGACTCACGGGTTCACACTCTGCGACTCTGGGCAATAGCTTGATTAATCTCCACAATGGCCCCTTGCGGCGGGATGCCTGGCTTTCACCTTGTGGATACCCTGCTGGGGCTATCTCACAGGGGAATACCAGGACGGGTTGCCTAAGCAAGCGCCGGGAAACCCACTGCGGGTAGCTGTGCGCTATATAAGCTCAAATACATTTACATTTACATTTACACTGGGTCACACAACCACAGGTGCACACACATGCAGGTCACCCCTTACCAAATTCGAGCTTTGGTTTATCACCCGCACCTCAAACAAACATCTCTTATCACATATCTATAATTTTCTCAACAAGGCCAAGAACCCCGCCAAGTCCCAGGCACAGCACAGGTCGGAATCTTAGTTGGAACAGGAATTCTCTCGGAAAGAGTGGGCAGATATCATCCACAGGGCCCGGAGTTCCTCATGCAGTACCTCAGGTATGGAAATGCTACAAAAAATTGTGCATTATTGATTCTATACCCAGGCACGTATAGCCTGGTGGAGACCACATCGCAATGACCTCTGCTGGTATAACTGCGGACACGTAGGCACCCTGACCCACATACTATGGAGAAGTGTGGCTCAATGGTTGGAGCGGCAGACCCTGATGCAGAGGTCTAGCCTGGGAGCAGGGTTCAATTCCCTGCCTCGGCGGGTCTTGGGCTCAAAACTCCACGGACCTGATAATTCTCGCCTCGGTGCCTATTCCAATCATGGGGTCCCACTCTGCAACTCTGGGCAATAGCTTGCTTAATCTCCACAACGGCCCCCACAACACTAAGGATGCCTGGCCTCCACCTTGGGGGTGCCCAGGAGTGGACGCCTCACAGGGAAAGCCAGGATGGGTTCCACAGCGGTATGCGTACAAGCGCCTTGAGACCCTTGCGGGTGAGTAGTGCGCTATACAAGTATCAATTTACAATTTTAAAATTTACTATGGCAATGCCCTAAGATACAAGCCTTCTGGGACACTATTCTATCTGCTGTTGACCATATCTATCAGACCGAGCCTTCCCAGATTCGCTAGCTGCATCTTGTTGGGACTTCCCAACCCTCTTACATACCCTGTAAAGTCCTGCAGGGGAGAGCAATTTCTTTGACACTTGGGGCGGCTACGCAGGTGCTACTAGCAAAGTGGGACACGGAAGACATCCCAACAAAACTGGATTGGCTTCATAGAGGCTGGGAGGTAGTGGGGATGGAAAGGATTACAGCGGTAATTATTCATACGCTCCCCAAGTTTGATAAGACCTGGGATCCACTGTGGCTTACTTGTCCTCTGAGTTCGTAGAGCTCACCAGCCTCCAATACTTCAGGGTGCTGCGGTTTCCCACCACACCCTTCCGAGATGAAGCATCACCACATGAGGGCTAGAACCCCACTATGTCAAGCATTGGGCAATGGGTAGGCCCCTGTACCTCTTCTCTCTCTCTATCCTTTGGTTTTCCTTCTTCTCTCTTTTTCTTTTTCTTTTCTACTCCTCTCTCTTAAAAGCTCCGTGTAAGCCATGCTATTCCCCACCAGCCAGTGGTTGTAGATGGGTGTGGTGTTTACTGTTTGCAACTCAAATTCAATAAAATGATATAACCATAAAATGATGTAGGTGATGGCACAGTAGTGGCATATTGATGGTCCCCTAGGGCCTTTTGATTTGATGTGATTAGACTCAAGGCCCCCATTACCCGCTGTCATCAACGTAAGTCAAATGGCGCAAGATCTAACTGTCTGAAAGGAATTAAGGCAAAATAAACACAGCAACAGCAGTTTAAAAAAATCAATTGTGTTTTTTTTCTTTTGAAGGATTCCCTAATAAAGGGGCTCATTATGATTGCGGATTTTCCGCATCCTCCGGGCCGGCGGAAGCCACCGCCGGCCCGGAGGATGCGGAAAATCCACAGCGGACCCACCAAAGACCCACCGCCACATTAGGATGGCTGGTGGGTCCTGGTTTCCGTCCGCAGCTTTTCCTCCGCGGTTGGCTTACAACCGCGGAGGAAAAGCACTAATCTGGTGACGGTGTCTCTCAGACACCGTCCGCCAGATTAGTATGTGCCTGCAAACATGCTTTTCCGCGGCGGCTTTTCCGCCGTGGAAAAGCATGTGTAACTTCACTGCGGGGGCCCGTTGCGGGCCCCCTAGGTGAAGCGGGGTGGGGGGTGCACATGGGGGGTACCTATGGTACCCCCCTGCATTTGTATGCAGAAAGCGGCAGGCACCGCGCGGTGCCTGCCTCTTTCTGCATGCAAATGCTATGCGTGCATTTTTAACATTGCCGCGGGTGCAGCTTGAAGCCGCACCCGCCGCAATGTTAAAAATAGAGGATGTGACCGCCACCCTGGCGGTCACATCCTAATCGCACAGGAGGGGACTCCGCAGCCCATGCGGACGTCCCCTCCTCCTCAATGATCGCGGACGGACGCAAGTCCGTCCGCGATCATAATCGGCCCCAAAGTGCTTAGATGGTTTGGGCTTCACGAATTAGGCACATTTACTAATGAACGGTCTAGTTGTAGCTACAATAATGATTTTGGTATAATCAGACTACTTGAATGTTCTTTTAGCATCTCTAGTCTGTCCTTTTAATTTGCATATTTCTTACAGGAGATCAGTCCACTGAAAACTGTCCAAAGTAGTGAGACCTTTATCCCCTGCAAGGTCTGAGAAGCCTGTTTGATCTTCGGTCAAAGAATTTAAATGTTATCTTAATAGCTGTTCATACAAGCTGTCAACAGGGATTGTCAAGAATCCTTTTGTTGCTATGTGCATGTTAATTTATTATCACCTCAGGCCTATTTAACCGTTAACTCCCTCAGCTATATAATCTATATCCTTTTCAGCAAGTAGATGGTGGGAAACGTGATATACTGCAGTTTAGTCAGTCAAAAGAAGGATGAAAGGACAGGGATATAGCTTTGGCACGTTCTTCACAGACTTTTCCATCCACAGAAGTTAATCAAATAACATTATCCATTCAGCATTGCAATGTTCTTCTACTATGCTCAATCTTCACACTCGGCTTTGATATGCACCATTTAAGCTTTACATTCTCTCATTCACCATTTCGACATTGAAAACTAAACATCATTATCTATTCAATCCATCCTTCCAAACATAACTCCAAACAAATCTTTCGCGGACATCCATTTACGCATGCAGGCATCCTTGATTTCACCCATTCCATTCACCAATCCTGCTTTGCCTCAACCCACCCAAGCATTCCTTTTAACCATCTGTGAGAAGGACCAGGAAGCGGGCCAGGAAGCTACCGACCGGAAGTGGAGGAAAACGGGGGAGGACGTCCAAGCCAGACCGGAAAATGCCCGCGGTCTAGCTTTGCAAGGTGACGTTAAAGCATAGGCTCTGCAAACGGCCAATAAAATCAGACCCTCAATGGTGGGAGGGCGGCGGAGTTGTTTAGACGTGCCCAGGAGATTAGTGGAAGAAGAGGGGACCGGAGGAAGAGCCCAGCTACTGGAGGAGCCGAGAGGAGGAGAAGACCAGCTGCTGGAGGAACCGTCCATAGGAGGAGCCCAGCTGTCGGAAGAGTCGACCGGAGGAATAGCCCAGCTGCTGGAGGTGCCAAGCAGAGGAGGAGACCAGCCACCGAGGGTGCCTGCAGGAGAGGAGCCATGGAGGGAGCGGAGCCTGGAGGAGGAGAACCACCCAAGAGTGTACAAGGCGTACAAACCCGGCGGCCCGAGGAGGGGAGAGGACGCCCCGGGTCCGGACACCACGGCCCTGTTGACGGGCCGTGGCCCAAGGCAAGTGCCACTACGGGGAGCATTCTGGTGGGGTGGGTGGGGTGAAAAGGGGTAAAATCACACAGACGTTGCCTGCCTTCCTTCTCACACACCTTCCCCCTTTTTCCCTTGCACACTACACCTGGTGAATGTAGCACTATAGCCTTCATTAGTACAGATTTAATTAACCGGTCCCATTATTTATTTTTACCTCTGCCTTCCACGGAGCCTGAGACGGGGAGAAGCCACCAGAGCAGCAAGCCCTGAAAACCCAGGAACAGAAGTCGACGCTCCGCTCGGACAAATATCACCCATCTCTCATCCTTATTTTTGTTTTACTTGTTCCCTGCTGTATCTATACATACGTTGCTTACAAGGCAGAGTCAAAACAAGTCCTGAATTAAAAGGTACCTAAAACAAAGGTTACAACAACCTCGTCCCTTATTGCACAGACCACTCGGACAGCCTTACACCATCCTTCACCCAGCCATGCAGATCCAATCAATCAATCCCGATTATAAAGGGCGGTACTCAGCTGCGAAGGTCTCAAGGCGCGGGCTCTCTTCCATAAAGAATGAAATATTGACAATATCCCAAAACCTGCCACTATTGTTGATAACATCTGTGGACTGCACATCATTCCAGGCTTCTTTATTAATTTCTGTTTTATGGCTTTTTCACATTTATTTATACTTTTTACTGAGGATAGCTTTTTTGGGCCTTATCTATGGAGAGCTTGCTTCAATGCAAGAAACTACTTATGGTGTGTGTCTGTACATTTATAATCAAACTACCTCTCACCCCCACCTTATGAGTACACAATCATAGGTACATCCATTTGGTGAAGTACGCTATCCTGCCTCCGTTGGTCCAGTAAGAGAACAAAGAGGTGGAACATCAATTTACAACAATACAAGAGTAATGTGGGTCTGCGATAATCTTCCCGAGGCCTGCAATTCACACACATCAGGTGGGAACAATCACTATAAAAGAAAAAAAAAGCCAAAAAACTGCGAAGCACATGGAGGTAACCGGAGCAAGTACAGAGGACATCTTGACCCTACCAGGTAGGTCGCTCCCCCTCCGCACAGCACCACCTATGTGTCCCTGCCCCAGCTGCCGTTGCTGAGGAAGTTTGAGGCCCTCCACCACCCACAGGCTACCACCTGCGTCTCATCCCTGGTGGCCAGTGGTAGGCCGTAGGTAGGTTTGTTCATCCTCTGCTTTATTGCTTTTATTGTATTGCCTGTATTTTCATTGTTGTGTCTGTGACTGCTGTTGTCTGTCTTTCCCCTCTGCCTGTACGTGGTTCGTGCTCCTTTTTCTTCCCTCCATTCCCCTCGCTGTCCCCGTGCTCTCTCTGCCCGGTCTTTCCTTCTGTACCCCTCGCTGCCCCCGTGTCCCTGCCCGGTTTTCCCTTCTGTTCCCCTCGCTTCCCCCGTGCCTCTCTGCCCGTTCTGCCTTCTGTTCTTAGCTGCCCCTGTATTTCTGTATTCTGCCCTTTATGCCTTCTGTTCCACTCGTTTTTTGTGCCCTTCTGCCCTCTGTTCCACTCGTTTTTTGTGCCCTTCTGCCCCCTGTTCCACTCGTTTTTTTGTGCCCTTCTGCCCTCTGTGCCACTTATTTTTCCCTCGTTTTCTGTGCTCTTAGGCCTTCTGTTCCACTCGTTTTTGTGCCCTTCTGCCCTCTGTTCCACTCGATTTTTTGTGCCCTTCTGCCCTATGTGCCACTAGTTGTTCCCTCGTTTCTGTGCCCCTTTTTCCTTCTGTTAACTTTGTTGTCCCTCACCCCTGCGACCCCGCCCCCCTGGCCGCCCACTGCCCATTCGCTGCCCCCGCCTCCCAGCTGCTCCTCTCTCCCACCTCCCCATATATGCTGGCCGCTGTGCGGCTGTGCCTCTGACGCGCCGAAGGCGCGCCTAAGACAAGCCCGTCTGTGCCCATCCGCACCTTGACCCTGCCCAGCACCAGAACTCCTGGCCCCCGCACCCGCCAACACGATCACCGCCACTACAACGCCAGCATTCTGCACGCTCTCAACTCTGGGCGGAGCCACACCTGCTTCAAGGCCGCCCCAACACTCACACATGGCCCATTCACCTGCTGGAAGTGCAGCTACACCAGCCTCAGAGCCGAAGAACCACCCGCCAAGAAAGACCCCAACCACCTCCGATGCATACTACTTGAACACCCGCTCCGCACGCAAGCATGCCGCCGAGCTCTAGGACCTGCTCGACACAACATCCCCGGACGTCGCCTTCCTGACAGAGACCAGGTTTAACGACTCCACCGCACCCGACATCGCCATAGCCATCCCAGATGTCTACAAGATCACCCACAGAGACTGCACCAATGGAGTCGGACGAGGAATCGCCATCGTCCACAAGAACAGCATCAGGGTCTCAACTAGCACCGACGACGCGCTCAGCACCGCTGAACACATGCATTTCCAGATCCACACAGACCCTAACTCCACCCTCAGAGGCACCCTTGTCTACTGACCCCCCGGACCCTGCCCCCATTTCAGTGACTCCAACACCGACTTGATCAGCACACACGCCCTGATCTCCGACGACTACATCCTCCTAGGAGACCTGAACTTTCACCTTGAGAACAACAACTCCACAACCCTAATCGATAACCTCGCCAACTTCGGTCTGAAGCAACTCGTCATAACGGCCACCCATTCCGCCGGCCACACTCTCGACCCCGTCTTCTCCTCAAGCTTGCACGTCTCCGCCAGTCACACCACCGAACTCCTCTGGACCGACCACTGATGCATCCACTTCGCCTTCCAGAAACCCACCGCACACAACAGATCCCCCACCACTGCTGGTGCAAAATCACCGAAGACTAACTACGCGCAAACTTCGCTCTCAGCCTACCCACCGAACCCTCCAACACCAATGACGCTGCCCATAGCCTCAGATGCTGGATCGAGGGCTGCTGAAGAAACCCCCCCACAGAGACACCAGGGTCTGCTGGCTCACCCCAGAACTCCTAGCCTCCAAGCAAGCCTGCCGAAAATTAGAGACGAAATGGCACAGTGAACAAACTCCTGACAGCCACGTAGCACACAAGGACGCCATCCGCAACTACAACCACCTCATCAGGGTGGCCAAGAGGACCTCCTTCAAAGACCTCCGCGACAACAATGCACACAATAGCAAGGAGCTCTTCAACATCATGAAGGAACTCTCCCACCCCAGCTCCAACACAAACAACATCCCGCATTCGCAAGCCCTGTGCAACTCCCTCGCCACCTTCTTCCACCGCAAGATAGCAGACATCAACAACAGCTTCAACACCCAGACAGCCCCACCGGACAGCAACACTACAGACCCTCCGCACACCATCAATCACGACCCCATGCTAGCCTGGGCCAGCGTGAGCATCGATGACACCATCGATCTCTCCCTTGAGACGGCGACCTTCCCAGAGATCTGGAAACACGCCGAGATCAACGCCCCACTCAAAAAAACTAAGGCAGACCCAAGAGACCTAAAGAACTTCCGGCCCATCTCTCTGCTCCCCTTCCTAGCCAAGGTTATTGAGAAAACCATCATCAGACAGCTAACCCGATACCTCGAAGAAAACAGAATCCTGGACCCTTCCCAGTCAGGATTCCGCAGCAACCACAGCACCGAGACTGCCCTCATTGCCGCCACTGACGACAACAGGACCCTGCTGGACAACGGCGAGACCGCAGCACTCATCCTCCTAGACCTCTCTGCGGCCTTCGACACCGTCTGCCACTGCACACTATGCGCACGCCTCCACGCCGCAGGGATCCAAGACAAGGCTCTGGATTGGACCACCTCCTTCCTCTCTGGCAGATCCCAGAGTGTCCGCCTCCCCCATTCCGTTCCAGAGCCTCCAAGATCATCTGCGGCGTACCCCAGGATTTCTCCCTCAGCCCGACGCTGTTCAACATTTACATGACCCCGCTCGCACACGTAGCCCGACAGCACAAACTCAACATAATCTCCTACGCCGACAACACTCAGCTGATTTTCTCCTTCACCAAGGACTCCATCACCGCCAAAGCCAACCTCCACGAAGGAATGAAGGCTGTCGCGACTGGTGGAAGACCAGCCGTCTGAAGCTGAACTCGGACAAGATGCAGGTCCTCATCCTCGGCTCCATCCCTTCAGCCTGAGATGACTCCTGGTGGCCGACAGCACTGGGGGCAGCCCTGACACCCACCGACCATGCACCCAACCTGGGAATCATCCTCGACTCAACGTTCTCAATGACCAAGCAAGTCAACACCGTCTCCTCCTCCTGCTTCCACGCCCTCCCAATGCTCCACAAGATCTACAGGTGGATCCCGACAGATACAAGAAAGACAGTCACCCAGGCCCTAGTCAGCAGCAGACTCGACTACAGAAACGCCCTCTATGAGGGAGCCCCGATCAAGCTCATCAAACAACTGCAACGCATCCAAAATGCCTCGGCACGACTGATCCTCGACCTACCACCCCACGGCCACATCACCCCCCACCGGAGAAACCTGCACTGGCTCCCCGTCAACAAGAGGATATCCTTCAAGCTCCTCACCCATGCACACTTGGCACTCCACAAGACTGGCCCAGCCTACCTCAACAGACGGCTCTCCTTCTACATCCCCAACCACCAGCTACGCTCTGCCGACCTCTCACTCGCCACCATCCAGCGCATGCGAAGAATAACCACTGGTGGGAGATCCTTCTCCCACCTCTCTGTCAAGACCGTGAAACACCCTCCCACTGAGCCTACGACAGACCCAAGACCTGCTGATCTTCAGGAGGATACTCAAGACCTGGCTGTTCGATCAGTAGAGCCCCCCCCCCCAGCAGCTTGCGACCCTCGCGGGTATTTAGTGCGCTTTACAAATGATTGAGTGATTGATTAACATCCAGAACCCCACAAGCCCCCCGGAGGACCAGCCTAGGACCTTGGTGTCAGGGAAGGATAAGGATAAGAAGAAGAGGAAGACTTGATTCAGTCCGCAGGAAAACAGGATCCTGATTACGGAGGTGGTAGAACATCATCAACAACTGTTCGTCACCTCCACTGTGTCATTACCAACATAAAATTTAATATGGCAGTTCATCGTGTACAAGCTGAATGCAGTCGAAGTGCTGAAGAGAACAATGGAAGAGGTCAAGAGGCGCTTGAATTATGTGAAGCACAAAACCAAGCACAAACTCGCCAACAACCGGAAGGCAGCCATGCAGACTGGAGGTGGAAGTCCAGCGCCACAGGAGGAGCTGGACGAGATGGAGGAAATGGTGTCCACAGTCATCAGTGGGGAGACGGTGGCAGGAGTTGGGGGATCGGACACTGCTCAAAATGACCAGACACAACAGCAACAGGATGAGTATTGACTGCGGCGACGGGGGAAGATGTGCACAATGGTACACATGCACAATTAAGTAGAGCACATCTGCGGACAAACCATGCCCCACACCCCCAAAAATCCCACCAAGAGACCAATGTACCCAAGTATGCAACATGTCAGCACTGTAGAAGCACAGAAGTCAAAGTAACACCACATGAAAGGGAGAATGTGCAGCAAAATCATACCTGCAGTGGCGACTCCCCCAAAATGCTGCACACACACACATAACAGGCAGAGCACATCAACATTGACAACAGGTGCTGCTTGTATGTAGAAACTGGCCAATCACATTTGGCATTGCAGGGAAATGTGAGATGATGATATACAAGTACAAACACACATCTGTGATGGTATCAAAATGTCCACTGTCCTGCATCAAATAGTCAGCTTTCTGCCAAACAGTCACAATGTAAACTGTCATGCAGTCTGAATGTAAACATGTACAATGCAGCAACATACATGTGAACACAATGTTAAACTGCATCTCCCCTTCACATTGCAGAGGGAAATACAACACCTCCTGCAGAGCAGTCCGAACCTCTCTTCTCTAATGATGAAGAGTACCACCATAGCTTCGACCCAGATGCCCTTCTGCAGCTCGTGGACAGCCTCCGCAGCCCCCTCCAGGAGCAGGGCAGCTCAGCTGCTATAAGGAGGCCTGACCCACTGCACAGATCACACAGCAGTCAGCACCAACCACCAGGGCTGCCTCCCAGGATCCCCACAAAGACCACATGGCCTTCCAACGATGTGTGTTGGGGTGCCAGGAGCAGCTGTCAGAACAGGTGTGGGTGTGATGTGACTGCATGGCAGCCAAACTAGATGCCATACGTGGGTGTCCCCATCAAGGACCACTCACAGTCCCTAATGGACACCCACAGTCCGCTCCATGGATAACAACGCTGGAGTACCGACTCTGAGACAAGAACAACAGTCTAGTCAGAGTGGCTCCAGCGATGTCACCCGGGAGTTGGGACACATGCGGAGGTTAATGGAGACCATGGAGCGGACGCTGGCAGAAAGAGTGGCTGCCATGGCTGCACACCAGCGAGTGGTAGCTGGGTTCCTCAATGACCTAAAGACCCTCCTCATGGCATTGCTGCCACAAGGCCTGGGGCAGATGAATGCTGCTGCTACCACTACATCCACATCTCTGCCCCCTGGAGTGTCAGTGCCACACAGTGCAACAGACATTCCACCTCCGGCCCCTGAGGGATCACTGCCACAGAGTGCTGGAGACAGAACGCCACCGCCCACACATTAGGGTCATGAAACCGGAGAGGATGAAGATGCCGATGAATCTGACTTCCTGGTAAGAAGAAAACTGTAGCATTCATCTCCGCCACATGGACGGTTTCTGCTTGGCTCTGCATCATCACCTTCCACTGTCCCCAATACGCTCTGCGTCACTTACCTTTGACCTCAACATGGACTGCCATATTCTGATTGGTCACCAATGACACAGCATTCAGACTGCTGTTCTCCTTCCGTTGAACTTGTCATTCCCTGAAGGACTTTGGCTGGCCCTCCATGAGGCAACAATGTAAAGTGGGGTTCGCATGGCCCTGTACTGCTCTAGCTATAACACTCTGCTGAATGTGCATAAAACATTCATATTCACACAGATGTTTCATGTCTATGATCTTTCAAGTGTGGAGGTATGGATGAATGTAGGGTCAGTGACTCCTCCTTGCGTCCATATTGCTCATGTTGTGGGACTTGGGTTACAGGGTGACACATTACTGATTGCAGTCCGGGTGGCGCCTGAACCACAACAGGGACACATGCATCAATAACTTCCTTGTCCAGGCCAGGACGGAACGTCGCCCAGAGCCCTGGGGTCATTGTACACACCCTTACGCTGGACTGGCATAAGCCAGGCCAGCCCACTCCATTTACGCTTACAGGGAAGGACGACAACGCTACATGTCCAAGGTCTTCCTTGTAGTGATCTGCTGATCACAGGTCTAGTTGTCAGCATACCACAGTCACTCCCTCACGGCTGGTTTACAACCACGCCAAACCCATCCAGCACACACATCACAGGACCCTGCCAATAATAAGACCTGGGTGCACATGCTGGACGCCATTTCCACTCTATATGGGTGTGTCAGTGTGCTTATTATTTATGCATGAGGGCCTAGGGCCCTACCACATCACATTCCCCAGGGCCGGTGGTTACATGATGGCCTCCGCACCACAATACCTAATCATATGTTCTATGACTTGTGGGTCACAGACTTGGTGGCACCAGACACACAGCTGGCCGGCACAGGTACACCGCCACAGGCTCTGACTTTCGGTGTACTGAGGTAGGGGCACCTTAAGTGCGGAGCGGGTGTGCAGCCTGCAATGATGCCCCGTCTTGGCGGTCTGGACTTCTAATGTTTTGCGTGCCCTGCTGGATCGCAGTGTAGGCTTGAGCCAGCGGGCAGGGAAGGCTTAGTTGCCTCGTGGTTCAAAGAATTAGTGGCACCTAAAGTGCTGAGCGGGTGTCCACCCTGCGATGATGCCCTGTGCACTGATATGTTCTCGGCCTTTGCGATATCAAGACCCAGAATCACGTGTGTGACCTGGTGGCCCTCTGTGCGGGCTGCATGATGTGGGGGCTGCCACAGTCGTAGGCCCTAGGCTTGGAACTTACACCGGCACATGGTGGGCCCTCTTGGAGACATGCCGGTGGTGAAAGGTGAGCACAGACGCCTGGGTGAGCAGGGGCAGGCATGCGATGATGAAGTCTGCAATTGTATGTACTCTGCCATTACTAAATCTGGACTCTGTTTCAGATAAGGGACCTGGTGGACTGCAGTGTGTACTAGCACGTGGTTGGAGAAACACCGGTGGCAGCAGATGAGCAGTGAGGCCTGGGTCCGCAGTGTTGGCACTCCCTCTCTCCCTCTCCCTCTCTTCCTTTCTCTGTCTCTCTCTTTCTCTCTCACCCTCTCTCCCTCTATTTCTCTCTCACCTTCCCTCTCTCTCTTTCTCTCTGACTCTTTCTCTCTCTCTCTTTCTCTCTCCCTGTCTTTTGATGAGCACATGACACACCTTCTTATCTTGAATTTTGTCTTGCAGGCTGTGCCTTACAGATTGTCCATAGAGGACCCGACATGGCTCTTCCAAATAGTTGTTTTGGTTTTTATTTGAATGAAATGTTTTGCTTGGTAATTCAAAGATGACTGAGTGATTCTCCTTATTCTGACCTCACATGCATGTTGAGTGTTGTACTTGTGCGACATCAGGCAAATTGTTTTATTTATGATTTCTTACAGTTGATGTCACATAACTTTGTTGGGGGGTTGCAGGCCTGTGGGTGGTGGGGGTGGGTGTTGCGGCCCGCTTTGGTGCCCAAGCTGCATGATTGTTGGCTCCATGGCATCTATTGTTCCTCTGCTGTGGCTCTGGGCTGGGCTCCCTTTTATGCTGCAGGTTCTTGTCTGACTTTACACCAGGTCAGGGCAGCTGTTAAATTCCTGCTGCTAATGCGCCTTATCACTTGTTTTTTGTTCATACCGCCGATCTTTCAAGTCGTTGAGAATGTTGCGAAGTGGTGTGTTCCCTATTTTTTGCATGGGAATACCTACTCTGCATCTCATTCGCAATAGTTACCAGGGTCATCTGTGGCGATGTTTTTTGTGGCTGCTATTGCAGGTAAACTGGCAATATAGGCTTATGAATGGGGTGATAAATTTATCACCAATTTGCCTGTGATAAAGTGCTGATAAGTCCTTGAGAATATGCCCCTTCATTTTGGCATTACTTAAGATTTTCTTGACGTCTGTGAACTTGTGCCGCGCTTCCTGCACAGTTGGAGTGTAGACTGGATAGATTGCCAGTGCCATGGCTTGATACTGCAGTGAGCCTGTTTCTTGGGCACGTCGCAATGCAGTGTCATGTTATTAGATTTTTTTTAAGCGCAACAGCTTCCCCAGCAAAGGGGCGTCCCGGCGCTACCAGATCAAGAAACAGAGGCGGAGGCCGTCCAGGAAACATCAAGGGGGCAGACTATGGTGATGGATATGTCATGTTATTAGATTTTTTAAGCGCAACAGCTGCCCCCTGATGATCCTAATAATTGAATAATTTGGCGATTACCATCTGGGGGGCACTAGGGACCGGCCTCGGCCCTAGGATTCTGTGCGCCCTCTCTACTGCAAATATGGTTCTACAGAATAAATCAGCGAATAGCCTCTCCACATAGCTTCTCATGCGCCCTGTGTTGGTAGTCTCCGTAATTCTTGATATGTGTAAATTGTTCTTGCGTGATCTCACCTCTAGGTCTTCAGCTTCGGCCGCTGTTTGTTTAAGTTGCTTCTCCAGTTTGTCTAGTCGTTTGGAAGTGGAGAAGTCAGCATCCTCCATATCTTGCTGGTCAAGTCGCTGGTGCATGCCCTCCAGCTTAGCAGCTATATTATCCGGGCGGGTATACACCAACCCGAAGCCCACCTTCAGTTTATCAAGTATCACCACAGCTCCCTAAGCCACTGCAGCACCTCCACTTGTTGTGCATGAGACTGTGCCCCCACTTGGCTCATGTTCACCCCGTCTAGGGGTCTTGGATGAATTGAACAACAGTGAGCACTGGCGAGGATCTGTGCACCCCATGACAGTAGTCTTCCTCAGCTAGAATGCCAGTTGTCAGACAGACTTTGTGCCAATGTGTAATGTGGCTTCCTCTATGATGGGGTGATACCCAGTCACCTGTGTCAAGCAGGTCACCACGGTGCTAGCATAAGGTGTTTTGCCTACAACAATTTAAATGTTCTCCTTGTTTACCCCTGTTCACTGGAGTGGTTAGTGCTGCCGCAGCCGAAACCAGGGCCCAGGTTATTGCCCTCGGGGCTCCGGGCGACAACCCACCTCGTTGGTTGAATGCGCTTGTGTTTTATTGCTAACGGCATGCACCGCAGCTCTCCAGCGTGTTTATCCCACAGACACAGCTGCACTCAGCGTGAGACCGAGGCACCTGAAAAATGCGATTGAAGCCTGACCCACCATCACTTTAGTACCCCCTCCCTCAGTGTGGTGATAGCCAGGCAACTTCCGCCATGCCTCCTCCTACGGCAAACAGCACATCTCTTGTCGCTTGCCTTCGTACCAGCCAGTCTAAATTTCTGCACAGCCATCATACGCGATCACGCCCCTGCCCTAAGGCTCGCTAGTGGCCCCTGTCGCCGGAGGGCCTCTGAGGGCTAAGTCAGGCCACAATCACCTCCAGCCGCATCTCTGTTTGTCTTGGCTCTGTGCGGTCCTCGCCTGCTTCAGTTACTTGCTGGGGTGCTCTGCATGACTCATCAGGATGATGGAAGGCCTCTGGAAATAGTGTGGCGATTTCAGAAATGTCGGTGCAAGCTTCGGAGCTTCGGGCTCGAGTTGCCATCTTGGTCCCTGGCCAAATTACGCTCCCTTAATTTAAAATTTTTAAATGAGATTTCCTCTCCTATTACTATCATGGACCTATTCCTTATTTTCCAAACCCTATTCCAAATTTCCTGAACTACATTAGAATTACTAATAAACGACAATGACTGACCTTTGCTTCTCATCTTATTCTCAGTCTATTAACCTTTGACTGGTCACCTCAGTCTGCATTTTTTTCCAATGCATTTATGCTGATGCATGCATAGTTACTAGTTACTTACTACACATTACTGGGAAATCACTTGGGAGTTGGGACTATACAAGGTACAAAAAATAAAGGCACAGAGAAGTGAGAGAAGAATGCACTAGCTCACTAATACCAATAACTACCACTATCTCAGTGAAAGGACAGAGGAATCTCTGCATGACTTCTTTAATAAACAGTCCCAGCAAGCGCCAATGACATAAGTAGCATTAGGCATCACTGCTGAGAACCTGTCTACTCTGGGATGAATGTCACATAATATTTATAACATAAACTTCAATTACCTAAGTGTGAGTAGAATGCTTGTTATTTAGGGAAAAAATATTAGCATAGATAAAACACAATAAATAAATAATTTTTGCTCACCAAGCCTCCCAACCTCGACACCCGGCAGGTCTAACAGGCCCTTGTCCTGGTCCAAGATGTCCGCCCACCGGTGCGTCAGCTGTTGCTTGGTGCGCCGGATCGCAGAACAGCGGCGAACAGGCTGGCGCACCCTCTCCCAATGTTGCTTTTGCGCCCTTGAGGGTGTAGCTGCTACCAGGCCTTGCACCTGCTGCCAGGGTGGAGAGGAGGTGGTGCTGCACATAAAAACCAAGTGCTGCCACCTCCACCTCTGTGAATAGTGTGCAGGGCTGCACCGCTTTGCGGTGCGGCCTACTGCAAGGTAGGTGACTGCAGATGGTGGTTCTGGGCGGGCCTGGTGTTGCCACTCCCCTACTGTTGGCAGTTCGAGCTGGACTGTTCCCATGAGGCACAGGGTCAGACTGATTTGCTTTGTTTGTCCTAAGTTGGCAGGGTATGCTCAGACGTGAGTCCCTTGCTCACTTGGCCACTGGATTCAAGATAGCCTGGCTGATGAGGATTTTGAATCCGAAACCGGTCCCAGGATGCTTTTTTCCGGTCCAGGGAAAACATGGCTTGGCAGTTCGGGCTGGACTGTTCCCATGAGGCACAGGATCAGACTGATTTGCATATGGCCATGTCTGGCCAGGGGTGGCTGAGTGAGCTAAAGAATGGTGATGTATTAAACCCAGATCAGTTGACTGGGGGTGAGTGTTTGATTGGCTCAAACGCTCCGTCCATCATCCCCTTTTGTATCGCTTTGTACTCCCCTACTGTGGAATGGTACTGGGTTGGGGCCGGGGAAGAACAGAAAGTAGAAGAAGGGAGAAGAAGGAAGGAAGGACGGAAGGAAAAAGAAAGCCAAGCAAAAAATAAAGTACAAACGTCATGCAAAAAAACACAAAAAGTATTAGAAAAAAAAGTGAAAAACTAAAACACAAAGAATATAAGAACACATTTGAGGTAGATAGGTAGGATTAATAAGATTAGGGAGAGATTAAAAAATAGGCCCAGCACCATAAAACAGAGCAAAACTAAGATGGCCGTGCCCATGCGAACCTCATGTAAAAAAAAATTTAAATGTAAAAATTATTTATAAAGTGCTCGGACACCACTGGTTTCATGGCCTCATGGTGCCGTTCACTTGCGATTTCTGGCATGAGAGTCCACTCCACGGTATATATGCCGGACAACGTCATGAGAACGGACGGGGCAATCGACTTCTCGCACTTCTGGCCCTCTGTGTAGCTATGCGTAGTTTTTTTATCATTTCGCAGAGTTCCGAGTAGCGCGGCTACGCAAACTCCACCTGGGCCTAATTAGAACCCTAGAGCCAGCTCTTTCATCTTTCTCATTGTTAGTGTGTCCAGTTATCATTATTTCTTTTCAGCATAAGCAAAACCTAAACAAGCATAGGCTAATGCATCGGTCGCCAGACATTTTATAACCTCTATAAAATGGACAATTAAGTAGAAGGGTGGTATCACATCACATGTAATGATTACAGTTTTTGATATGCTGGTTTTCCAGTGCACCCCTACTGCATGATCACCCGGTGAAGGCTGCTACTCAGGGGCTGCATGACAAATACTAACTTTACACCCATCATTTCCCTAGAATTTGACATTGTAAAAATAATACACAATACAGCAGTGTACTACCTGTACAGTTCTCATTAAATGTTGCCTGGCTATATGTAGTATGCAGCCTCCACTCACTGTTTCTGTGACATTTTGGGGGGTTAAACCACAACACAAACAACTTAATATCAGGGAAGCCAAACATGCATGGTCACAGAAGCACAATATAATATTCCCCTTCTGCAGGCTCCAAAAACAACCTTCCCAGCACCATATGATAAAACAAGTCCCCATTAATATCTATGGCTTGTTTAAATAAAAAACAAGAACATCACATACCTTGCCTTCCCTTAGGATCATTATAGCCTCAGGCAAATGTTGCTAGGCATCTGTAATGAATTAAACACGGAACACCTGTTCTATATGAAATGGATACCAATGTGAATAGCTTATGTATTTGCTATATTTTCACCTAGTGATGTCTTTTTGTTATCTGCACGATTTATTGCCCCATTTTATGTTGACCTAAATTTGATTTTTATTGTAAGATGCTGGGTACGTGCAGAGTTGTATTAACTTTTTATTGCAGCGCATGCCCTGGAGCCACCAGCTGTAGGGGTTTCACAGAAGCGCAGTACAGACTATATCTTGTTCAAGAAATAAAGCTAAAATATACAGGCTAAGTGACTTTTGTTATCAGAAAAAGAAAGCTGCGGCTGACTAAGGTTCACACTCATAGCGGTGAAAAGGATTGATATATGCCGCATCGCTTGCTACTCCTTCGCACATTGCAGATCAATATTGCCTGTGCATAGTTTTGAATGATTAGGCTGTTGCTATAGGAGTGACAATTCGACCTCCTTGTGACCAACTATAACTGACGGTTTCTTGTAGCCCTGACGAAGTCCCCTTGGGGGCGAAATGCGTTGGCTGAGGCCTTTTAACATTTAAAATAAAGGAACTTTTTCTAAATTACTTTGCTGTCACGGACCAGTTTTTTTCGGTGCACCATCCTTCATTCATACTAAGTGACTTTTGTTTTATGACATGCATGTGTTTTCAGGAACAACAATGACAATTTAGCTACAATGTAGGATTAAAGATTAATTAGTGCAATGCCTTGCAGCTAAAAGTTGACTTCAGATCAACATTTCCTTTTATTATTTAAGTTTGTTTCCAACAGCAATTTAGTTTTAAGAATAGTGGGGGCGCACCATCACAAAGTCCAAAAGAGCAGAGTTTGAATCAAAATTATTCCATCTTTATTCATTAAAAATTGTAGAAAAATTCATCATTTCAATCATACAAGAATCAGCCAACACATTTCTCTCCCTCACAGGGAGCTTCCTCAGGGCTGAAAAAAAACAAAAATATGAACACAAGCATAAATATTACAATTAAAAAGCACACACAAACATTACATAAGTCACATTATTGACTAAAGGCACAAGAATAATACTAAACTACACGGAAGAACAAAAAGGGGGTGGAAAGAATCATCATAACAAAATTGTCAAAAAAGGCACACAAAGGAATCACAAACATAAGAAGTGCATATGTATATAGGACATATTGTTTAGGCTTAGGGCTGTGGTTCCCAAATTGTGCACCGCGGCGCCCTGGTGTGCCGTTATCAGTAGCCAGGGGCGGCGCGCACGATGTGAGAAAGATAGCTCTGGCCGCGATGTCAGAAGTGCAGAACGCCCACCAGAACACCAGAGTAATAGTGTGTTGAAACCTTGTAGCTTTCGGCCTCAAATCTGCGCAGTTTCTTTTAAATATTTTTTTATTTCTGCAGCTTCGGTAGCTTGAAAGAGAAACTGTGGACAAAAGCCACGCAAAGCTCCGTGACTACGAGTTATGAGTAACTGAGTGTGTGTGAATAAAGTATTGAATCACACAGTGAAAGCAATTATGCATGAGCCAGCGACGAATGAACGCCCCGGAGAAAAAGTTAAAGTTGCTGAACTAAATAAGAGACTGATGTTTAAGCATTCCTTTGCGACCATTTCCATTTGCCTCCTCCATTTCCGAGCATCATTTCTCGTGGAGCATGCAGATGGGGGGCTTGTATGTCCAGCTGCACTCAAAATAAAAAACTATGCCACTTGTCTACACTCTTTGGGGCTTTTTGCAAGCCTCTTGCGCCGCAAGTGCATCACTTTTAACATGTGTAAAGTGACGTATGGTCGGCGGTAGGGGCTTGGAAATAAACCCCTTTATTTATAGTATTTGTTATTTTAAGAAATGACTTTCACAAGGAAATGTTGGTGGGCTTTCAAACTTCAGTCACAGGTTTGAATCCCCTGCCTTAGGCATCTCAGTTCCAAGACTGACAGCTATTGATCACCGCCAGAACCCCACCGTCCTGCTATCAGGCAAGACTAACATAATTCCCAAGATGGAGAATTGGACTGCCGCAAGAATGAGCCTCGAGCCACTACTCTAATTCCCCGATTAATTCCTTTCAACGGCGAAGCTATTATGCATATCCGTGTTGACAGTCCGAATATATCAAAGGAATCTAATTAAGCTTATATGAGGGGCATTGTAATTGAAAAAACTCTCAAGACAAACATGACACATTAGTTTTTGTCCTGATGATGATGCATGTATTTCCTAGTTGCATTGAAACGTCGTCGACCTTACTGCACCATATGTTTGTTTGAATTCACGAATTGTGTAAAACAATGGGTTGCTATGAACAAATCCTAGTCTGTAAAACTGAACAATAGTACAGACCGCTTTTGTGCGCTTTTACATAATCGTTTTGTCACTTGTTTTGTCTTGTCCCCTGTGGGTCACAGGCTGTGCCCACTTTTGTATAAATGTTATATATATAAACTAAACAAAAAAATTGAAAAATAAATACCTGTCCGGCTGGACGGAGGTCTTATATACTATTGAGTATAAGTCTATTATTCGTGTGATCCTTAATGACTAGGGTCCCCTTTTCTGTACAATAGCTATTGAATGGAAGGCAGTTAAACTTTTTACTGCAGTGCTTACATTGTATATATTCATTTAGGATTTTTTCTAGAATGGTGAATGTCATCTTGTGATAATTAATCAAACAGGGAGAAGAAAGAGCAAAGCAAACAATGAGAAAAGTAACCAGTGCGTGGTCGCATGGGTTTACGCAATCTGCAATGCTTCTTTGCGAGTGACCCTGTAGGAAAAACTTCAAACAAATGATCCTTTGAAAAGTTCAGGTTTAAGCAATTGTCAGAATAGGGGGTAGCATAGTTCACCTCAAAGTTTGGCATCCAAGTCAAACTTCATCACTCTCAGAAAATGACTTCCATAATCTGCTGGCTGAAGGGTCTTTGGGAAATATGTACGAAGACTGACAATAACTATCGCTAACATTAGTTAGCAGCATCGTTTATCGCTGTGTACCCCACGTACAGGAGAGTGAAAGGGGGAGATTGACATGAGGGTAAAAAACAGAGGAAAGACACAGAAGGAGTGTGAAGGCGGGAGCTTGAAATGATGGGGAAACGACCGAAAAAGTGCATGAAAGAGTGAAGGAAAGACACTGAGGACACAGGAGAGTGAAAGGGGGAGATTGAGATGAGGGTAAAAAAACGGAGGAAAGAGTCAACACAGGAGAGTGAAAGGGTGAGCTTGAAATGAGGGGGAAATGACAGAAAGTGGAGGAAAGATCCAGAAGGAGAGTGAAGGGGGAGATAGAAGTGAGGAAAAAAATGAGTGAAACAGGAGAGAAAAAGCGGAGCAAGAGAATCGAGGCAGAGGTCCAGTGGACCACCAGGGATGAGGCGCAGGTGAAACCTGCAGGTGGAGGGAGCCACCAACACCAACACTTAAGAGTGCAGGGGCTTGGGTGGGGAAAGGCTTCACTTAATGGGGGATCTTGGAGGGAGAGCAATTTCACTGACAATGAGTCAGTAGTCATATCCCCACATCTGTAGATCCACCGATGCCCCTCGGCTATTGCATTTATTTGTTACAACTAGCAGCCAGACTCACCTTTCATGTGTGAAAGTTTGAAAATGATTAGACCAGTGGGCTCTGTCAATATTTATCAGTCTTTGGCATGGTCCAGCAGGTAAAATTAAAATCCTGAATAAAACATAATAACAGAAACTTGCTGCATTGAGGATAGATAAAACAAAAAGTATTGCTTTGACCACAAAATGCATGTATGAAGTACAGATTATTAATCTGTGTGCTGTGGAGAATTAAAATGATCCCTCCTGCATTGCAGTGCACAAACTCCATAATAAAATGTGAAATGCCAATGGCATGCCAGTGGGAGAGTGGGCTCTGGATGGGACACCATGTCAAGTCAACCCAACAAATATGTGAACCACCACAATATTTGAGTACATCTTGTATCTCGCCCTCCCTAATGTGCATCTATAAAAAATATTTTTTGTGTTTACTTTCAAAATGAATAAAGTGCTGTAGATGTGCACCCCAGGTCTTGCCAATATGCTACTCATCACCTTTCATTTAAAGAAAAGGTGAAAAATCATCTGTCCAGTGTTCCAAAATGTGCACTGTGATGCTCTTCGGGTACTACTTGATGTGCTTACAACATCTCTGAGAATGACTAATGGTCTGCTGGTAGTTTTTGAACAGCTAGCTAGCATCTGCTATCCTTGGTATCCCTAATACCTTCATTGCATCCCAATTAATTTAAGGAAGCCAACTGGAAGTATTCCCGAGGTCTTGCTTACATCACCCCCACCTGCCCACCGGTAAAAAAATTGATGGGGAGCCACGGCCAATTGCCAGTTAGGTCACGGGAGCCACGGGTTAAAAAAGTTTGGGAACCTCAGGCTTAGGGCATAAGTGGTAACATTTCTTTAGACCAATGTTCAAATCCCACATCACGTATAATGAAAATCAGGAAATGCAACAGAGCATATATAAAACACAAATAATTATTGATAGAATCCTGTTGATGTGAGTAACAACCCACAGCCCTCCCTGAGTTGCATATTCAAATCGATAAAAAGAGAGAGGAGAAGGACCAAATTTAGTGGTAGAAATGAGGGAGAGGGAGTGGCAGGAACAGCGGGGGGCAACTGCAGGTATGCAATATATGCAAAAATGACAAAGAAAAAGTAAGGGCAAATCAGCCCATAATTGGTGAGGGGGGAAGCGGAGTAGCAGGGATAGGGAAGATATAAGAACAGAGGGGTAGGGATACTCAAAAGGAAACAATGTTCACCATCCGTCATAGAGTCCACCTATCTCATGGCGGCCTGCTCTATTTGATTGCCGAATATTCCTACAAGTTTTTAGTAGTTCATGCCAATCAATGACCACAACGTCTAACGGAACTCAAGTGATATTCAAGCTTACCAGATAATTTTGATGGTCTCCAATCTTGGTTCAGTGGTATCTCAGTAAGTAGCGTAGTAACTAATGCAATTAAGGACCACTGTCACCTTAATTAATTGGCTAAGGGGACAAGGAAATTGCGATATCTTAGCTGACACAAATAATCAAAACAAGGTGCATAATAGTTCCCAAATATTCAGGGACTTTTTTATCTGGCCAATGTACCTGTTTCAACCATAAGCGCAAATGTTGCCTTGCTATATGTAGTATGCAGCCTCCACTCACTGTTTCTGTGACATTTTGGGGGGTTACACCACAACACAAACAACTTAATATCAGGGAAGCCAAACATGCATGGTCACAGAAGCACAATATAATATTCCCCTTCTGCAGGCTCCAAAAACAACCTCCCCAGCACCATATGTTAAAACAATACCCCATTAATATATATAACATCATATACCTTGCCTTCCCTTAGGATCATTATAGCCTCGGGCAGATGTTGCTAGGCATCTGTAATGAATTAAAACGCAAGAAATAAATGTAAAATATACAGGCTAAGTGACCTTTGTTTTATGACATGCATGTGTTTTCAGGAACACCAATGACAATTTAGCTACAGTGTACTATTAAAGATTAATTAGTGCAATGCCTTGCAGCTAAAAGTTTACTTCAGATCAACATTTCCTTTTATTATTTAAATTTGTTTCCAACAGCAATTCAGTGTTCAGGAAGCTATAGGAGGTGGAGGAGGGTGATGGTGAGTAATGGGGGTAACGTAGAAGCAACACAAAGGTCAGTGTGTGGATTAACATGAAAGCAACATGGAGGAGGGTGGGTGTAGGCAGTGGAGTGAAGCACAAGGAGAAGCACAACAGGAAGGGAGCCAGACCCCAGATGTACTTCCACTGCTGGGGAAAGGGGGGAGCGTGGAAAGTGGAGGTGAGGGGGTGCTTTAAAAGCAGCTGCTCCAAGGTTCCGTAAATTAAAATTGAAAGTGGAGATTAGCAGTGAGAGGAGCATTTTGGCAATAGAGCCAATATGAGCACAGGGATTATCAGCTTTTTTTTTTAGCTCCAAGTGTACAAAAATGTAAGCAGGCCATACGATATGAACAGACTACAAGGAAACAGATTGCTGGACAACCTAGCGCTCATATGGTGAAGAGCAATGGTTTCACGCCCATTAAAAACATACAGCCTAATGTCACCCCATAGAGCCCCACAAGCTTGCCATCCCTCACAACATAGAACACCAAAGAGCCCTGTTTTCCATTCCAGACACAAGGTGAACAACTGTTCCAAGAAGCCACAGAAATATTTATATATAAAAATTAAAGGTTTAATTAGAGAGCAAGAGTAGTATCGATCATCCAGTCAGTGCCTAGTAGTCATCTGACTAAAATTTAGAATGCATGACAAAAGATTAAAATCCAAGCTAACAAAGGTTATATAGGCATTTAAAGAAACATACATACAATGCAGGGAATATAACACATCCTTTCCCTTAATAATTAAACATAATATTTAATTCTTAAATTTGTTGTTGAATGTGGAGTTATTTGATTTACCCACAATTTTTCCCTCAAAACAATTTTCAAATCTCTGCCTGATTTTCTAGCTGTTTCAACACCATCTTTAAGTACATGGTTAAACCTCTCAGCTTGACCATTACCTTGAGGCTCATAGAGAGCTGTGGTATGATGTTGTATGTTATGCAAGTTAAAAAAATTACTCCATTTCATGGGATTTAAGTTGTACCTCATTATCTGTTACAAGAATCTCAGGAAAACCTTCCCTAGAGAAAATCTCCCTGAAAACCTCTATAACAACGGAAGTAGTGGCATGATGAACAAACTTAACTTCTGGCCACTTTGAATGATAATCAATAATGACTAGTGCAAGGCGAAACTCTTGGGGTAATGAGTTGAATGGACCAGAGATATCAAAATTAATTTTTTGCCAAGGAGAATCTGGCCACAGAACAGGTCTCGGGGGAGCAGGGAAAACCTTTAACATTTTATCACTGTTGACACATTCAAAGCACTCTCTTACTGTTCTGTGAACATATTTATCTAATCCTGGCCACCAAAAATTGGATCTAATTAACCTCTTCATAGACAACATTCCAGGATGCCCTTCATGAGCAAGTTTTAGAATAACATTCTGCATTGACTCAGGGGGAACGCACTTACCATTTTAAAAATTAAGTTATTTTCAAAAGTAAGTTTGGAGGATACTTGCAAAAATGATTTAAGTTCAGTAGGGGTATTTTTATCATTAGGCTGACATAAGATTTTATCAGAAATCATACTTTAATTCCACATTTCTTCAGAGATAGAAGAACATTCTTTTGAGACCAAATCAGACACAGAGGCAATCATTTCCTTGTCATTAGAATCTTCGACTTCAGACATTTGAGAACTAGGAAGATGAGAAAGACAATCTGCAGTAGAATTATGTCTTCCTACAGGAAAACTGTATTCTTGCAGTCTGGACATGAGTGTGCTAATTCTTGCCGTGGCATTCCACCCACCTCCAGGACATAAAATAGAGACTAGAGGTTTGTGGTCAGTCCTAAGTATAAATATGTTCCCCCATATAAAATTCCGGAAATGTTCAATTCCCCAGATACACCCTAATAACTCTTTTTCAATCACAGAGTATTTTCTTTCAGTTTCATTAAGTGTGAGAGAAGCCAACGCTACACACCATTCATCTTTTCCAGCTTTTTGTGAGGGTACACCTCCTAATCTATACATGCTTGCGTCTACTGTAACAACACAAGTTTTGTTCAATCAAAATGGTTTTAAAGTTGGAGCTTCAACATTTTCTTTTTTTATAAGTTGAAAAGCATTTTCTTGTTTCTGTGTCCAGCAACATTCCACACTATGCCTAGTGAGTTCTCTTAAAGGCTCCATCTTAGTGGCAAAGTCCTTCATGAACTTGCTGTAGTATTCGCAGAGCCCAGAAAAAGACAACAGTTTTTCTTTATTATCTGAAGCTGGAGCATTCACAATAGCTTCTTCCAAGGACTTCTTAGGATCAACACCATTCCCAGAAAGAGTATGTCCTAAATACTTTACACTTTCACAAAATAATTTGCATTTCTCTATCTTCAAGGTTAACCCATTTTTTCTAAACGTCTACAAACTTCTTTTATGTGTAAAGCATGTTTTTCTGAATTGGGAGAAAAAACAAGAATATCATCTTGAAAACATCTCACAAATACATCTATGTCTTTAAAAATATGATGCATAGCTCTTTGAAAAATCGATGCCGCTGAGGCCAAACCAAAGGGCATTCTTTTATATTGAAAAAGACCTTGGGGAGTTATAAATGGAGTATAATTTTTTGAATCCTCTGTGAGAAGAATTGGATGATACGCAGTGCATAAATCAAAAGTAGAAAATATTTTAGCACCTTCAAGCATAGAAACATCTTCATTTATATTAGGTAAAGGATGCCAGTTTACAAATATATTTGCATTTAGTGCCCTCAAATCAACACATAGTCTCAAACTTTTTTCCAATTTCCATGCAAGAACAATGGGAAAAAACCCATTCAGAGGTGTCTACTTCCTCATTTATATCCTGATCGTTGGTTCTTGGGCATGATGGCGGCCGCTACACTGGCCGTGTGAGTGGTCTGTATGCTACCTCCTCCTCAGTGGACCACGCCAGCAGCAATCTCACCCATTTGCGCCATGGAGATAGTGCTTTTTTTTCAGGACACTAGCAGGACATTTTAATCTCCCATTGGGGCAACATTGTATCGGCTTACCAGCTGCCAGTGACTCGTAAAGGGTCGTCTGCATAGACTGCCCGGTTGGCGGTCGGTGTAGAGTCTGTGTATTACCAGCGTCCTCACGGCAGTCAGCCTTTCGGCCTCTCTGGTTGTTTGGAGGAAGACTGAAGGCGGAGCGCGGCTCAATTAGGCTCGGGGGGCTGCTAACGCGGCGAATACAAGCGGGTCAGTTGTATCTGCAGCGACGATTGGAGCCGAAATTGCAAATGCAGGCGAATCGCTGAATTCGGAAGTGCCAGCTGGGGGAGACACCATGGAGCTGATCAGTGCAGTACCCTCTGTTGCGGCTTCGCGTGGTAGAGGCAATGGCGGGGGCAAACGGCAAGTCGAGCCTGCTGAGCATGCAAGCAGTTCTACAGCTGGGGTCCCAGTATCTGTTCAGACTTCAGGTGAGCAAAGTGATGCAGTCTCTGACTCTATAATTTGAAATCCTACTGTCCCTACGGTCCCGGCAATTTTCTTTAAAAAAATTAACACTAAAGCAAAAATCAGCGTTGCTCTAGGGCCACAGACCCCTGCCACCAATAGCAGAAGCGCTGATAACCTGCCTGATAATCTGGCTCCTGCTAAAGGCTCTCTAAGCACCATGGTCGATGCTGTAAATATCTGTAAGGATAAGGAGGTGCCTCCTGTCTTGATGAATAAAATAAGTGAGGATGTAATTGACTCTGAATCAGCTACATCAGACGGCAAGTTCTACTCAATGTCAGACTTGTCAATCGTTTCTGGGGCCGACAATATTAGCACAGTTGGCGACTGGGGGGATGAAGGCGAGATGGTGGACGATGATGAACCAGAGCAGTCCTTGGCCCAGCTCACAGGGCATGCATTGAACAAGATACCGTCAGAAGAATCCAAGAACTTGACAAAACCCCCCCCTTGATGTCTCCTCTTATGCAACCTAGATGGGAAAGTATATCCCCAGGCGGGGGTGAACAGACACAAAGTGTGGAAGGAGAAGGTGATATGATCACTTTGAATATTATCTACAAGAGCATAATGTCACATCGTTCTGAGACTAAGGCTGAAAGTATTCGTACGCAGTGAGCAGTGCGGAAACTGCAAATTACGATTCGGCGTATGGCGAAATCTTATACTGAGCTAACTATAAGAGGTGCAGAAACTGATGAGCCTATTTCTAGCGCAGAGGACTCTCTGATAAAGCAACAAGCAGCCATAGAGACACTGCAGAAGACGAAAACAGATGTTGAGTGGAAACTAACAGACCTGGAAAATCGCGCAAGGGGCTATCATTTGTGCGTTCTAGGTATACCTGAGTTTAAAGAAGGGAAAGACGCTCGAAAGTTAATTGTTGAAGTCTTTACAGAGGCTTTCCCTGAGCTAAAAGACTGGCAATGGGAGAATGAGGTTATCAGGGCGCACAAATTTCCTTTCACTCAGCGTAAGCGCAATGGTGACTCCAGGGCAGTAGGAGGGACAAATGTTCAGTCTAGGGCGATTTTAATATGCCTTAATAATTATATATTAAGAGAGTGGGCCCAGACAGACGTCGTACTGGCATAGGCTGTGAATTTTTTGTTCGTCCTGCTTTTTGTCCTGCCACCGTGCACCAAAGATGGCAATTACGGCAGCTGATTTCTTTGTTCCAAGCCAAGGGAGCACAAGCATTTCTGTTAAACCCTGCCAAATTGAAGGTGATACATAAAGATCAAACTATACATTTTACATCTGAAATTCAGGCGCAAGCTTTTCTGAAATCCTTGGGTACTTAATGATATAATATAATGTATTGCCGTTTATTTGCTGCAGTTCTTACACTGATTTTTTTTTGTTGCTTTGGATTGTCCACTTTCGTCTTTTTGCTTTTTCGTCTTATTTGCACTACCACACTTGTATTTCTTTTGCTCTCCTTCTTCTAAGCAATAAGGGTGGTTTTGTATGGGTTAAAATGGCTAATGGCTAATGATTTAATTAACCTGGCCGGTTGTTCTGATTAAAAGGCTTAATGCAATGATTTATATTTTTTCGAAATGTATAATTGACTATATTGGTCATTGTATAGGTTTAGATTTATCCGGCCATTCTGGCTAGCTATATTTTCTCTGTAGTAATTGGTGAAAGTAGGAACAACGGGTGGTGCTCTGGTGGTTTCCCTGTGGGAGGGTAGCACATACACACTCGCACCACTGAGGACACTGTCCTTAAGCCCTGGTGTGGGTGATAGGGGAGGGTAGGGAGGATGGATGGGTTGGTGTGGTTCGCTAGAGTGGGGGGGGTTAAACACAAACGAAATACATGAGTACATCTTTTTTCTTTATTTTAAATTCTGGCTTGCAAGGTGGTGGTTGAATGATATTGTTTTGTATTTGAAAGTATGCAATGGCAGTTAGAGCTATCAGACTAGGTACACTGAATGTCAGGGGTCTGAATTCTATCAACAAAAGACAGCGGGTAGCTAGGGAACTCCAGGTGCTCTGATGTGTTATTATTTGTCTCGAGGAGACGCATGTAGTATGGGCCAAACGGAAATTCTTAACTGAGTTGGGGTACAATGTCTTAGTATGTACTAAACAAACGTGTACTTCCCGTGGTGTGGCAATATTGGCGAAGAAGCATATTGCCGGTACAGGCCGGATATTAGAGGATGGCCTCGGTCGATGGACTATAACTGAATGTGTTTGTGGATCTTTAAAATTTACATTATGTTCCGAATACGGCTCTAATTTTGATGAATCTGCCACTCTAGATTTTCTTTTTTTTTTTTTTTTATTTATTTTTGCGGCGAAAGTGTCAAATAAGGCACACTCTAGATTTTCTTAATGTGGAGTTAGCAATGTGGCTTCCCCCGTAATTCTTTGTGGGGATCTGTATATAAATTTACAACCAAATTTGTTGTGCAACGATAGTTATCAGTATATAGGTAGAAAACCAAAAGTGTTGAAGTCAATACAAGCACTACTCAATGCACACGGGTTGGTTGACTCATCGTCTTATCTCAGGGGCAGTGGTCCGGGCTACACTTTTTTCTCTACACCTCACCAGAAGCTAGTGCGGCTAGATAATTTTTTTACTCCACAACATATGTTATCCGACGCGCGAATACAGGTGTATCCAAGAGTTACGTCTGACCATGGTCCTGTGGTTCTGACTTTAACTTCTACTTGTGCAGCTAGTAAGCACCGGGAATTTTCTTTTGATTGCGAATTGTTACTGGATACAAATTCCACGAGTATATGATGAATTGGATTGTAGAATTTTTTCGTCACAATAGGGAGAGCACTGAAATGGGGTTTGTATGGGATGCGTTTAAGGCCGCTTTCAGGGGGGAGGTTCTTAGTTTTGGGTTACATTTGCAAAATCAACGGCGGTTACATCTACAGGTGCTGTACCAAGGTCTTGGAAAGGCTGAAGAGCAGCTGGTGCAAGACATACACACATCCAGAGACACTTATGAATCTGCAGCGGAAGTGGCTCGCTGTAAGGCGAAAGTAAATCTACAGTGGAGCCAAGAGGCAGCTAAAACATATACTGTTAAGCGACAGCTGCTCTATGAGTATGGGGAGGCAAGGGGCAGGTGCTTGGCCCAAAAAATGAGATCTAAGGAAGCTGCGCAAAGAATTAATTCCCTTGTAGAATCCACTGGGCAATCGGTAGAGAGTGAGGTTGAAATGCTGGAAGTATTTCGGCAGTTTTATGCAACCTTATATGCCAGTGAAGACTATGATGCTTTCAAAACCGCAATATTGCTACGGCAATATTGTAAGCAAGATTTGGATGTGGAGATAGCAGCGAAGTTAGATACCCCTATCATGATGCTTGAACTTGAACAGGCGATTAAAGCACTCCCCGCGGGTAAGGCGGCGGGCCCTGACAAATTTCCGCTGGAAATATACAAAAGCTTCTTCCAAGTCTTAAAGGACGATATGTTAGCCATGTTTAGGCTGGCTCAGACCGGCGTATATCCTAAATCATTGGATGAGGCCAGTATAGTGGTTTTTAGAAAAAAGGAAAAGCGAGCAGATTTTTCAGCCTCATATTGCCCTATTTTACTGCTAAATACGGATGGAAAGATTTATTCTAAAATCTTGGCGGCAAGGTTGTCAGCAGTGATTTCGCCACTGGTGTCTTTGCGCCAGCGCAGCTTTATTCCCAAACGTGGAACAACTGACCACGTTAATCGGGTGATAGCCTTAATAGATTACGCTAACGGTACGGGTGAGGCCTTGAGTCTTATGCTTTTAGATGCTGAGAAGGCCTTTGACCAAGTTTCTTGGGGTTTTTTATGGGCCATGATGAACAGCCAGGGGTTTGGGCCACAATTCATAAAAGCCTTACAGACGTTATATCAACAACCAACTGCCAGGATCTGTACTATGGGGCTACAATCGGCAGTTGTGTCTATACAAAGGGGAACAAGGCAAGGGTGTCCTTGCTCCCCGTTGCTGTTTTCTCTATATATTGACCCATTCTTAAAGATGATTGAGAGCAACTCCCGGATACCGTCAGTTATAATACACCAACAAGAATATTGGGAATTGGCATATGCTGATGATGTGGCTGTCGTTTCCCCCAACCATCAGTGGCGATGCCAGAGATAGAGCTCATAGCGACTGTATTTGGGTCAGTCTCGGTTATAAATTAAACACTGCCAAAACCCAGATTTTATGTGTTAATACCGGATCCTATGTAGACCCCAGGGTTTTACCAGAGGTGACGTACTTGGGTGTACGGCTAAGAGCCTCTGCCTTGGTACAATATAATTCGGGAGAGGTTACTGACTGGGATTCGCAAACAACTGGACCAAGCTGAATGCTTGCATTTAACATTGATTGGCAGATGCAATATTCTAAAAATGATGGTTCTACTCAAAATGTTGTACTTTTTTCGGTGTGCACCATTGGAGATACCTCAGGCTAGTCTCATGAAGCTTCAATCTATGTGTATGAGATTTTTATGGGCCAGGGGGAAAGCTCGACGTGCCAAAAAATATATGGTTTTACCGAAGGCTGTAGGAGGTTGGGCTGTACCCGACTTTGTTCTATATTATTATGCTTGTATGCTTCAGCATATGAATATTCTTCTCACTGGGGTAGGACCGGTAGATCCAGCCGAACAGCTCTCAATATATAACATACTGCTAGGCGCTGAAGCTAGAAACCGCCTTTTTCTTAACTTGGACTGGAATTACTACAAGCGCTCAAGATTTAGGGTATTAATGGCTGCATATAAAGTTTGGAATGTTGTTAAAAAATTATACAAGATAGAAAGGTTTTCCTGGTATACCCCACTAAGCGCTCCGATTTGCTTTCCTAGTGTTTTTTGGGACCGAGCTGTGGTTAACTGGCGGCTTAAAGGCTTAAACTGTGTGGGTGATTTATATTCGGATGGCGGGTTAAACTCATTCGAACAGCTCAAGGAACAATTTCAGCTTCCAATTTCACATTTTTTAAAATATTTACAAATTCGTGATTATTTGCTGAAAGCTTGTCTCTGCATTCAACCCAACCCTCTTATTGAAGCAAATAAGAAAGCCGCTCGGATAGATGTAGTATATAACTTAATGCTAGAAGTCATGCCCAATGATTTAGAAGCACATGTCAAGTGGGAGAATAGACTAGGATGTCAAGGGATCTCACTCGAGACCTCAATTGATTTAGCTGGACGATTACTCATGTCTGCCAACTTGGCCACTCAACACTATAAAACTTTATTTTATCTGTATCATACGCCAGATATAATCTCAAAATGGGGTGGCGATCCGGATGGAAAGTGTTTCAGATGTGGAGCTTTGGCGGCTGATGTGATGCACATCTTCGGCACTTGTGTGGAATTGAGGAGTCTGTTCGGGCATGTGGGCAAGTTCCTATCCGAGATAGTGGGAACTCCTGTCCAGCTTTCACTCATGCAGATTCTACTGGGGGTAGAAACGGGCACTGGCTTGGTTTCTGCACCTTGTAATATTGTTTATTTGGTTTTTGTATCCACAGCTGTGCTTAGATTATGCATAGCCTCCTGTTGGCTGCAAAAAGATGCACCCTCACTTGAAGCTTGGCGGGCGAGGTTCCTCTTTATGTTTAATATCGAACATAGTTTATATGCCCTGAAAAGGAGGCGGAAAAGGATACTGGGGAAGCAAATTTGGGGGCTGGTTGGTTCCTATATGGAAGCGGATAGCTGAATATCCCTGACTCTTTTGTATCTATATGTATATTGTTTAATGCTTTGTTAAGATCCAAGACATTCTGGTTCTGAAGTCTGTATAAAGTATGGTATAGCTGAATTTTGCCCTTTTTAATTTCCTTCGCCTTGCAATCTGTTGCTGTGAAATATCGTTTTGTACTCATGCACTTTCAATAATTTTTTTAAAAATGTTTTTATATCCTGATCAATGAGTCCTTGTAATAGTTTTAATCTTCTCTCACACAAATGGGTACAGGCCTAAGTGTTTGCTTAACGGGACATGCTCCACTCTTTAGTTTGATTTTATGTGAGAAATTGTTGAGTTTCCCTAGTTTATCAGAAAAAACTTCAGGAAAAAGTTTAATGATGTTGTCACTTTCGTTCTTAAAATCAACATTATTACTAGCTTGTGAAATCAATAAAACCGGATCGGAACTCCTAGGATTAAGTTTAATGCCAAGAGATCATTGATCTCTCCATCCTAATACATTCACACCCTTAACTGTAACCTACATCTTAATGTTGGCGGTGCGTTCTTTGAATTCAATAATGGTATCAACGAAATCCATCAATCTCTATAATAGATCCATCAAAAGCCCTAGCAATAATATCGGATTCTTTTAAATCTTTAAATGAAAATTTCCCTTTAAACCAATCTAAGGAAAGTTCCCTAGTGACAATGGTCCAAGGAGAACCAGAGTCAGCTATGAGCTCTAGCTCTACATTTTGTATCTGTACAAGACATTTCAGAGGTCTGAGGTTATTGACATTTAAATCTACTATATCTTCTGCTATAGATAATAACATACCAGGCTCACATCCTCCATTATGATTAACATCATCTCCAGAATTGACGTAAGATACTTTTCCCTTAATACTGGCACTGTCATGGTTTTTTGTATCTTTACAAAAGGTAGCAACATGCCCACGTCTCCCACATTTTTTAAATTCTCTGTTAAGAGCAGGACATCTAGGAACGGAAGCAGCGTGATTAGGATTCCCACATCTAAATCAGTGGAAACCCTTCTCAGACCTTCTGAAAGATGTTTGACCTAAATAATTAGTTTGAGATGGTTCAACACCATCACATGATGAGACCGTACTGGTACCAACACGAGGTGAATCTGTCTTTACAACACACACATCATCATTGGTATTTTTATTTTCCTTATGATGGAGCGAGCAGATGAAGGAAATTTTGTTCAAACTCACAAAGTTAAACTTCCATACCAAATGTAATAGTATTAATAAGCATGTGTTGAAATCATTAATCAACTTAGTTTTAAAAATGCATACATTCAGAGAAAAAACATGTGGGACTAATTTTTATGCTCTATGTTGCAATTGCCAGTGTGTGGAAAATAATAAACTAACCATGTCTATTGTCTTTGTTGGTATTAAATGCGGCTGTTTAATTAATGGCTTGTGCCTATTTGTGTGCTTATGTTATGTTATGTCTTATCTGTGGCAAAAGCTTGTGGAGAATCCTTATGGCCTAAAAGAAGAAGGTTAATATAAATGCTGCTTTGTGTGCTTAGCTAGGTAACATAAATTAACGGGTTAACAATTAGCAAAGGGGGTGGGTAACAGAATGGGACTCAATTCTCTAAATAATGTTTTGTGTTTGTTTAAATACTAGTTTCCGTGAGAGCCCTTAGGCCTACAAAAGATGGCGTTTTCGAATTCTGTCCAGAAAAGAGCCTTGCACAAAAGTGGAAAGTTTTACCACGTCAACAATTTTTTCAGAAAATACAGTTAAATAAGTTGTGCTCAATGTGCTCATGTAGAATGTTCAAGGACAGAAAGCGGCAAGATTGCCAAGGCAAGGAAGTCATGAACCGTAGCTCGAGTTCAAAGATACTTTTACAAGGAAGGGAAATGATACGAAAGCAAAGGACAATAGGGCTTAAGAAAAGCCCGTTCTCGGTTTGGAAATGGTGATGACACAATATGGACTGAATTAAGACAGCCAATGGGAACTCTGGATGGCAAAGAATTATGAACAATATTGAGAAGATTAGCTAGTTAGAAAGGTATAAAACCTGGCTCATGGGGAAGAGGGAATCTCTCCTCGCTTTCTGATTCCTGAAGGGCGTAACGTGCTGTTGGACTCTTTGGCGCACATAAGGATAGCAGTCTTTAATGATTATTCTTTTAGGTGAAGAGAGTGTTAGACAGGGAGATAGAATTTAGGGAATGGAAACTTATATTTTGTTTTAATTCATGCTAACTGATTTATCATTAAAATGTCAGACTAAAAGTCTTTTCCTTAAAATGATGCTTTCACTTTGCTAATAAAATAAAGATTCTTGATTAAAAATGCTCTTTCTTTGAATAATAAAGTTAATAAAAATTAGATTTTGAAATGACAAGCTGGTCTTGTTTATTCATGGTCTAGTTATCATTAGTTGATCCATTCGCCTTAGTGACTTAATTAAATGACATATGTTTAAATCCATGGTAAGAAATGATAAACTGCAGTTGTAAATAAATGTGTAGATAGTTTGTGAATAGTTCGGATTAATTAGGTCACATGATTCAGTTGCTCAAAAATTGTCTCGTTAGTTTATGGGCCTTGGTAGTGATTCATGATTAATGGTGAGTATTGTGGAGGTGAGTAGTGTTAGTGAGACAGTTTTTCATTAGGAGCGCTGGATCAATTACTTGGTAGCAGAGTTACGGTTACTATGGTAACTGACATGTTACATGATAATTACATAGGTTACATGTCTAAAACTTGTTGAGTTTGTTCAGTTGTTACATGTAGTCGAAAGGTTTTTTCCAGCAGTGTGAAAATTCCTAGTGTGACAAGTGAAGTTACACAGTGCCTTTGTTCTGTTTCAAAATAGTGATATTGTTATATATCACAAGTGTTGTGGACGTACAGCACAAGTTTAGGGATCTTAGGTGTGTTAGGTAGAATGTATAGTGAGGATTGTCTATGAAATTGTTGCTTTTGAGTATAGGGACACCTGTCCTGTTTTAAAACTCACTGTGAAAAGAGTAATAGAATTTATCCAAGCTTGAGTGAAGGGTAAGGAAGCGTCGTCTATTCTTACTGGTGAGTGAGGATTTTTATTAGCGGGTTAAAGTCCTACCAAAATTTCATGTATGAATGGTTAGGGATTCTTCTATATGATTGCGTGTGTTAGAAAAGTAGAACAAGGCTACTTGTTTTATCAACAAATTTAAAATTCTTGTGAAAATAGCGTTGTCTATTTCATGCGAAAGGATACTTGAATGAGTGAGAAAGCTATCGCTTTATTTTAGTGAAACAGACAAATGGTTTGTTTTTGTTAAGTTACTAACTGAATTCAATTGAAAGTTTTGTAAAAAATGGGGCTGTGAAAATATTTTGTAAAGGAGGTGTCAGTGTCAGAGCAGAGCGAGGACAGTGAAGCTGCAGCGGCAGCAAACTTCACAGGGACCGCACTTTGATTGGCTAGCATACGTCACAGTATTCGCCCACTGAGTGGCTCATGTGACAGGGTAGGCTTGTACCTGATTGGTTCATTCTGAAATTCAGTAATTCTATTGGCTGAACAGAGTAGTGATGTGACTTAACCTGATTGGCTTGTTGGTGAGTTTCGCGCATGGATTGGTTAGAGTAGCGGAACACAAGAAAATATTTACGATCTTTTCATAGTAAGCAGAATTGTTTAAAAACAATGGATTATTATTACATGAAAGAGGAAAAGAAGCCTTCATGGTTTCAGAAATTGAAGAATATTTTTAAAAATGACAAGAAAATTGAAACGTGAGGTGGAAGATTACTTCATAAGTACAAAACACCCGCTGCTGACATGTTAGGTGAATATGGTTATCATACTTGCCTTTGGATGGAGAATTGGATGGAATATACCGCAAATGATGGTGTATTGGCATGGCCGGAAGATGGGTCATTTACCATTAAGGTGTTGAAAAACTTGAGAGAAAAAATGATGACTCTTGTACCAAAACCTAGACCTACACAATTTGAGGCTTTAGCTGAATGGGAGGATGAGATGTTTGAATTAGAACGTGAAAACAGAGGTGTAACAAGAGGCACTAGATTAGATATTAATCGAGAAACTCATGAAGATAGAATGCATCGTTGGAGACGAGCAGAAATGTGCAATGGTTTGTACCCAGCAAGATTTAGTGAGGAAACAGGTCAAAAGAGCTCTGAAAAGAAAAATAACATTGGTGAAGATAGTGAATTAGAAGATTCGGTTTTTGAAGAGATTTACATCACAAAATCGAAACCGTCACCTTAGCAACCAGTTTGCTCATGGTCTACCCCGAGAATTCCTCCAGGAACTTCTCCAAGTGCTCCTCCTAGGGAAGGTAATGATGAACCACCACCTAGATTAAATCAGAATAATGCAAAATTTCCTGAGAGAGTAGAAACAATAACTAATTCTAGTACATCTGGAGAAAGAAGAAATGATGCTGAAACTCCAGTTCAGGGAAATAGAATCCCAAGAAATGTAATGGGAACAGAAGGATGTGGGGATATACCAAATGCAGAATACATTTGATCAAAAGATGAATTAATACAGCAGTTAACTAAAAGGATGGAAGCAGTAACAGTACCAGTAACAATTGGGCCTGTTCTTCCATTTTTTGATCAGAAGGAAATTAGACATTCAACTCTAACTGTTCCATTAAACGCAGAAATTCAGAAAGTGGCTGAAAAATGTTATTCAGATTTAACAGAAATTCACCGTGGGAAAAAGATGCAAGACATAACTTTTAATCAAAGTTTTTCAAATGGTCAAACTCCATCTGTTGCAGGATCTGATTCTGGAACTCCAGAAAAGAGCATAAATAAAATAGATTTAACACAGACTCCACAGACCCCAGAATTTAAATTACTTGATGTCGCAAAATTAAAAGCGGATTTGGAGGAATTGATTATTGGCACAATTGGGCCTGGCAGTTTAAAGCTATATCAAAATGATGAATTATTGTTTATTTGTAAAAGTATACAATGGAAAACGAAAACCAAGTATGATCAGTTAGAGGAAATGGCTGCTGAATTAGAAATAGATTTGAGTAGACAGAAAAATTTGCAGAAACATTACAGAGTGGATTTCTCTGAAAAAGATATTGAAAACATGACCATAGGAAGGATAATTCATATAAAAGAATTAATGGTGTTTCTACAAAGATTAGGTGAATTAAGCAAATGGAGAGTGAAATGGACAAAGAAAAGAGAGGAAGACAAAAGAGAAAGAGGGGAAATAGCAACTGAGTTTCCTATGAGAGAAATAGCTGGCGGAGGGTATGTTCACGTTCCATGGACAAGGCAGGATATTTTGCTGTTTACAAATGATTTTCCCCGACTGAGAGAAAAACCTGTGGAATGGTATCGACAGGTAGAAAGATTTGTTAAGGTTTCAAAAGTTCTGTGGATTGATCTTGATGGATTCTTTGACATGGTTGTTCCTTCATATTTTTGGACAGAATGTAAGATTTCTATAGACTGGCCCAAAGAAGAAGCTGCTCGAGATAAAGTAACAGGTGCACCTTCACATGACGTTATGAATCTGTATGATAAGCTGATTGTGTGGTTGAAAAACAAGATTCTATGGCAGGACCGGAGGCTCGGATTATGCTTTTCTTTCTCCGCCATTTATTAAAAACACAAAACACAGCAGCCCAAGAAAAGCTCTTATTGGAACAAGATTATCTTTTCCTAGAAAACTTGTGAAAAGAACCACCAAGTATCATTAATTTAGTACAAACGTCTCTGACTTAAACTACAAGTCCCAGTACTCCAACATGTAAGGACCCGAGGATAGTCCTTTCACAGTGTCCATTATCCCTAGATAGGAAGTCCCCTCTCTCTGTCCTGCCTCTTTCTTCGCTGCTCACGCAGCCAGTTAAGTGTTTCTCTTTTGCTCTTGGGTTTCTGTTTTGCCTCAGGTTTGGGGTTTTCTTGTTTATCTTTCGGGGCTGTTGATGCGCTGTGGCAGCTTTTTCCTTACAGAGCCCCGAGTGTGTCGCAGGAGCGGTTTTTCCGCTTCTTTCGCGACCTTTATTCCCGTTGTTGTTGCGCGGCGTGTATCGGCCGCTAGAGGGCACTGCGGCGTCTTGGTGGTCTTCAGCGCGGTTTTCTCCTCAGATGAGCTGCGCTGAGGAGACCAACGAACGTGGAGCCTTGCCCTCGTGTCCCCTCAATTACGCCTGGTTCTGTCTGGGTCTGTAGCCCTTATTTTAGTGATTGTATATCACTTTGTACGCCCTGCTGAGGGTCTGTATTGCGGTTTTACCGCGTTTATGCCGGTGGTGCCGGTTTCAGCACTACATAGCTCCTGGTGTGGTAGCGCGCTGTGGGGGGGGAAGACCTGGTCCCTTGTGGTGGGTCAGCGCGCTGTGAGGGGTCTGAGCGCGCCCTAATTGCGGTCAGTCCCTGACGCCCAAAATCTGTGCAGTCCTTCGGTCTGTCTGAATACCTGTTGACCTCCACTTCGCTGGGGCAGTGTTTGTGAGCCCTTTGGGTGTCTCTAGGTCACGTTAACGGTGGGTTTGTCTCCCAGGGTGACTTTAGTCATGGAAGATGAGTATTATGAAGAGTTCCATTCATACCTGAATGATGATGAGTTCTATCAAGCGGTTGATAGTTCTATTTACAGGTGTGTGACTGAGGTGGTTGGCCCTATGGAGGACCGCCTTTCAGCGCGCATTGTAGAGGAGTGCGCCAAGTTAGCTTGCGCTGACCTTCCAGGCCCTTCAGGGGAGGGCCCCCAGCCCCGAAGAAACCTTGCAGGGAAGGGCCTTCGGAGTGTGCCCAAGGGGTGGATAAGGGCGCCTTTGAGCGTCTTCGGGACGCATTCTTAGCTAAGGCGACCACGCCCCCCGCGGAGCAGCCCTCTGCCCCTGTCCCGGTGGCAACTTCTGAGGTTGCCCCTTCTTCCCCTGTCAGGGATTCCCCGGATTCGGATGAGGATGGTGAGTCGGAGCGTTCCTGGCGACCTTCGGGCTCGGTTGCTGAATTGCCTCGGGATAGCTCGGTCATGCTGGACCCGGATGAAATAATTCATCCGTGGTCAGCTGCGTGGGCCCCGGGCGACAAGGTAGCCAAGTTCGTTGCGAGCAGGCTGCGCAAACCGCTGGAAAAGGAGGCCAGAGGATGTTTACGGGGGAATGCCCTAGACAGTCTTTAGAAGGCAAAGTGGCCATGACTCCAGACCTTGATGCCAAGATGGCGACATTTTTGGCATAGTTCATGAAGGACCCGCGCAAGAGCATCGACCGTTCTTGGCGTTCCTGTCAAGATAAGTTGCTGGGCGCGGTGGGTCCGATCACTAAAATACTAGATATGGCGGAGGAGGCAAAGGTCACGGGTGCAACCATTTCCGCTGAGGTGCTGTCCAATTGGGCGCAGAGGGTGATTATTTTCTTGGGTAACGCCAACTGCGCCCTATCGACAGAACGCCGACGGTCCTTTTTAATTAAGCTTGACCCGAAGCTAGGGGACCTAGCCTCTTCAGAGGCAGGGGCTGTGGCCCAACGGGGTCTCTTTGGCGAGCCCTTCATTAAGGAATTGGGCAAGTTCGTCTCCACCTTTACCTCGCTGGACAAGGCACAATCCAGCATTAAACGTGTTTTCCAACAGCGTTTTTCCTCCGGGGCTAGTCGCAGCAGGGGCCGTGCGACAAGCCATGGCGGGTAGAATGCCGGCAACAGAGGGCAAGGCTCCGGACGAGGGCAGTATAATACATCTGCCAACTATACAAACTTCTATCCCACCAGAGGACAGCGCTTTGGAGGTCGCGGCTTCAGGAAAGGTGCCGGAACCAACTCCGCTACCGGTGAGTGTAATTCCTGCGTACCAGGTTCGCATTGGCGGCCGTTTAGCGGCCTTCTGGGGGGAGTGGGCACATCTCACTGCGGACGCGTGGGTGTTACAAACCGACCGCGGTTTCCATATAGAATTCTACGATCAGCCTTTTCAGGTGAGTGCCCCTTCTCCGATGGTGTTCTCAGAGTCCGATGCGTTGTTGATAGACGAAGAGGTCGCGGACTTGCTTCGCAAAGGGGCCGTTCGTCGTTCAGCACGTCATCCCTCGGGGTTCATCAGCAACCTATTTCTTGTGGACAAGCCCGGCGGAGGCCGTCGTCCAGTCATCAATCTCAGAGAGTTCAACGGGTGGCTGGTGTATCGCCACTTCAAGATGGAGGGGATCCATCTTTTGCGCGATATTCTTCTCTCACAGGACTGGTTGGTGCGGTTGGATTTAAAGGACGCTTATCTGGTGGTTCCCATTCATCCCCCGCACCGCCGTTTCCTGCAGTTTATCTGGAAGGGTCAGGTGTTCGAGTTTGTGGCCCTTCCTTTCGGACTGTCTTGCGCTCCGTGGTGCTTCACGAAAGTGTTGCACCCGGTGGTAGAGTTCTTGCGCGGCCAAGGCATTCGACTCATCGTCTACTTGGATGACATTTTGCTTTTAGACCAATGCCCTCAGAAGTTGCGAATGCAGTTGCATCTGACAGTGACACTTTTGCAGAGGATGGGGTTCATTATCAACGAAGCCAAGTCGGTTCTCGCTCCCTCTCAACAGATAGAGTTCTTGGGTTTCATCATCGACTCTGTCGAGGCCAACCTCAGTCTTCCAGCTCGCAAATTGTCCAAGATCCGGCATGTGTTGCGACAGACGGTGGGGAGGTCCCACACATCTTTGAGACAGATCGCCAGAGTGGTGGGCCTTCTGTCGTCATCCATTCAGGCGATTTTCCCAGGGCCACTTCATTACAGGGCCCTCCAGCGCCTCAAAGCCTTTCACTTGCGCAGAGGTTTGTCTTACGATCAAGTAGTTCCTCTCTCGGAAGAGGTGAAGGAGGAGATGATGTGGTGGCTTTCACACATGGAGGCCTGGAATGGTCGGGCGATTTTTGGGTCGGACGATTTGGTTATCGAATCCGATGCCAGCAGAGCCCATTGGGTCGCACGCTGCGGAGAGTTTTCCACAGGCGGCGCCTGGTCACCGGAGGAGCAGAGGTTGCATATCAACTGTCTGGAACTCTTGGCGGGGTCCTTTGCCGTTCGTTGCTGGACCAAGGATTCGGTGCAGTTGTGCGTCCTGCTGAAGATGGACAATGTTTCATGTGGGAGGTCCTCGGTCTCATGCGCTAGCGTACCTAGCGAAGGAGGTTTGGACCTATTGCCTGGACAATCATGTGTCAGTACAGGCGGAGTACTTACCGGGCCAGTCCAACCAGGTGGCGGACTGGCACTCCAGATATCTTCGGGATTTCAGTCAGTGGAAGCTGGATATTCAGGTTTTTCAATGGCTGAACAGCCTTTGGGGTCCTTTTTCGATCAACCTCTTTGCTTCTCGGTTGGACCATCAACTTCCGAGGTTCTTCAGTTGGAGGCCGGATCCGGCGGTGGAAGCCACGGACGCGTTTCTTCAGGACGGGAGTCTCCTTATGCGTTTCCTCCCTTCTCCATGGTAACACGAGCGGTGGCTCAGCTTCGCCGCCAAGGGGGAGAGCTGGTCCTAGTGACGCCGTTCTGGAGGTCTCAAGTGTAGTTTCCAGTTCTTCTGGAACTTTCTTGGGATTCTCCAATCCTACTCCCCCAGTTTCCTCACCTGCTTCTCAGTCCGGATTAGGACCCTCATCACCTCCTGGTGCAGGGTTCTCTCCACCTCATGGTATGGAGACTTTCAGAGGACGCTGGTCGCTCCCAGGGCTTTCGCGACCGGCTGAAGGACTTTTGTCGAAAGCCTTTGCTCCCAGTACGTCGAAGCGCTACAAATCCGCTTGGACTAAGTGGGTACGTTGGTGTCTTCGACGAGGTCTGGATCCCTTGGTCGCAGGAGTGGTTCCTATCCTAAATTTTCTAGCTGAATTGGCTACGGCGGGTTTGGCATATCGCACGATTAATGCCATGCGTTCAGCGATTTCTGCTGCGCATTTGCCGGTGGACGGTTCTCCTGTGGGTGAACATCCTTTTGTATGCAGGCTTTTACGAGGAATCCGGTTGTCCTTGCCGCCGGAACCTCGTTACTCCGTCCTCTGGGACGTGAATGTAGTGTTGAACTTGTTTCTGTCCTGGCAGGCTAATAGATACTTGTCTTTAAAGGAGCTTTCGGCCAAATTGGCCATGCTGTTATGTTTGGTGTCGTGTCGCAGAGTGTCAGATGTTCGAGCACTGGATGTGTCCGCACGGGTGTTTTCGCCTGATGGCGTCACCTTTACGATTGGCCACCGCACGAAATCTGGCTCCAGGACGATTACATATCCTGCTTTTGTGGATGTTCCGAAATTGTGTGTTGTACACTGCTTGAAAGCGTATGAGGACATCACTTGGGATCTCCTCCCTCCGGGTGAGCGTCAGTTGTTGATTGCCTTGCGAAAGCCACACCATGCAGTCTCTTCCCCCACCATTGCCAGGTGGGTGCGCTGGGTCATGCAGGAAGCGGGCATAGATACTAAACGTTTCGGAGCTCATTCTGCCAGAGGGGCCATGGCCTCTAAGGCTTTTGCAGTAGGTGCACGATTGGAAGACTTGATGCGGGCGGCGGATTGGTCTTCAGAGTCCACTTTTAAGAAGTTTTACTTCAAACCAGTGGTGGATGTTGCCCGTTTGGTGGTGAGTAAGCTTTAAACTAGCATAATCCGAGCCTCCGGTCCTGCCATAGAATCGAAATTTGCCTAGCTAGTGTAACGGTAAGTTTCAATTCTATTAAGGACACAGAGGCGAGGATTATCCCACCCAGATCGTCCACAGGTGACGTCCCACCCGTATTTCAGTAAGTACCTAGGTTTCCAGTTTTCGGTACTGTTGAATTCATGCCTGAAGTTGCCTCTGCTTATATTTGCTGACATGCATCTTGTTGTACAACGCTGACGCGGATGTGTTTTCTTACTAGGAAATGATGGTGCCAAGCAGGACCAGTGAAGATGAAGCATAATTCGCGAAGAAAGAGGAAGGACAGAGAGAGGGGACTTCCTATCTAGGGATAATGGACACTGTGAAAGGACTATCCTCGGGTCCTTACATGTTGGGGTACTGGGACTTGTAGTTTAAGTCAGAGACGTTTGTACTAAATTAATGATACTTGGTGGTTCTTTTCACAAGTTTTCTAGGAAAAAGATAATCTTGTTCTAATAAGAGCTTTTCTTGGGCTGTTGTGTTTTGTATTGTTAATAAATGGCGGAGAAAGAAAAGCATAATCCTCGCCTCCGTGTCCTTAATAGAATTGAAACTTACCGTTACACTAGCTAGGCAAATTTCGATTCCCCCAAAAGAAGTAGATTGGGTTAAAATTGACAGAACAAACCAGGAACCAAAAGAATCAGTACATTCATTCTATGAAAGATTACTGCTGGTATTTAAACAATACAGTGGTTACGAAAAATTGAGGAAAAAGGATATGAGCCATTTCATATACAGATTTGTTTATGAGTGAGTTGAGACCTGAAATTGGTGAGATGATTAGATCAGGAATAGTTGGTTGGCAATCACTCACAGTTGATGATATTCTGAGAAAATCAAAATACTGCAGTGATGAGATAGATGCTAAACAAAGGAAGCTAAAAGAAAAAGCTATGTGGGCACAGGTAAAAGTGGCTGAACAACAAATTTCAACTTTAGAAAACAAAAATGTTCACCAGAATCAAGGGAAATTTAAGGGTAATTTTAATAAGCCAAAATTGATGGGTAATATTGAAGAACTAAAGCAGAAACTCCCATGTTTTAATTATGGCGAAATTGGACACTGAAAGCGTGAATGTAAGAATCCGCCCAGAAATTTTAAAATTAAATCCACAGATGCTGAATGAGATAAATCAGCAGCAACAGCCACAGTGACAGTTAAATTAAATAAATCAAATTAAATAAATCCGCAGCAACATCTACAGCGACAGGTAGTGAATCAGCAAAGTCAGATTCCACAACCGCCACTTCCAAATTGTGTAAATGTGCAGAGATACAATACAGAAACAGGATTCTGCGGAGGTGAACAGGTAAACAGATCCCCAAGAGTGAATGTGTCGAATGTTTCTCAACAATATTGGTTGAAAGAAAATGAAGGAAGTGAATCTGAGGATTACGTATGACGGTGCCTGAGAGAGGAGGAAGAGTGTGTGCTTGGAGCCACTCTTGAGGTAGATCAGTCTGGTCCGTTTGTTAATGGTAAAGTGAAAGATGTAGAAATCACTTTTCTTGTGGACACAGGTGCTACCCGTTCTACTGTTAGATCAGTGGAAATAGAAAACCTACCTCTCTCTGGGGATTCGATCCAAGTAGTTGGCGTAGCTAATCAACAGATTAAAACAGATTTCACAGAACCAGTTAAAGTTGAAATTGGTAAATTTAAATACAAACATAGATTTGTAGACTGTGATAGCAGTCCTGTAAACTTGTTAGGAAGGGACATCCTTTGTAAAAATGAACTTTAAAATATATTGCTGACCGGATGGTATTGAGCTTCAAACCCAAGATGAAGATGGCCTTTATAAATTAACAATGTTAATGGTTGAAGCAGAAGAAAGTAAATTATTTCCTGCTTTTGACAAAAATTATTTACCTGAAGAATTAAAAGAGACAGTCAATACTAAAATTTGGGATTTATCTGGAGACAAAATGGGTTTGATGAAACATGTACACCCAGTAAAAATAACAGTAAGACAAGGAGCAAATTATCCAAACATTCCTCAGTATAAAATGAAAGCAGACGTTATTGAAGGTGTCATACCTGTAATTGAAACATTTATAAAACAAGGTGTTTTAAAAGAAATTGAGAGCAGTCCATGTAATTCACCAATTATGGGAATCAAAAAGCCAAACAGAACTTTCAGGATTGTTCAAGACCTGAGAAAGTTTAATCAAATAGTTGTTCCATGTTGCCCAGTTGTACCAAACCCAGCGGTAATTCTATATCAGATTCCACATGATGCAGAATGGTATACAGTTATAGACCTTTGTAATGCATTCTTTACTGTTCCATTGCATCCAGAAAGCCAACAAATTTTTGCGTTCAGATTTCAAGAGAGTATTCTAGCATGGTGTTGTATCCCTCAAGGGTATACAGAAAGTTCATCTATTTTTTATCAGTTGCTAAAGAAATACTTGGAAAATTTAGATTTGCCGGAAAATCGACATTAGTGCAGTATATTGATGATCTCCTTGTAGCTGCAAAAACACGAGACAACTGTGTGACAGATACCATTACTCTTTGGAATCATTTGGCAGATGAGGGACATAAAGTGTCTCCTGCAAAATTACAGTTTTGTTAACAAGAAGTAAAATATCTGGGTCACAGGATTGCAAAAGGAATTAGACAAGTGACAATTGAAAGAATAAAAATGATCCAAGCAATGCAACCTCCAAAAACACAGAGACAGGTCAGAATGTTTCTAGGAATGGTAGGTTATTGTCATCAATGGATTAGTGGATTTTCAGTGATTGCAAAACCATTGCAGAGACTGACAAAAGCAGACATAAAAGACCTGATTACCCTAACAGAAACTGAGTTAGAGGCTTTGACCAGTTAAAAAGAAGTTTGTGTGAAGCTCCAGCATTAGGAATGCCAGACTACGAAAAGGAATTTGAGCTGTATTGCAGTGAAAGGGAAGGATGTGCATTATCAGTTTTGATTCAAAGACATGGAAAACTGAGAAAGCCGATTGCATATTTCTCATCTGTTCTTGATCCTGTTGCTAAAGCATTACCAGATTGCTTAAAAGCAGTAGCTGCAACAAGCGTGAGTCTGGAACAAAGTGAAGGGATAATAATGGGGTTTCCTGTTAAAGTATATGTGCCCCATTCAGTTGAGATTCTCCTCACTAGAAGCAAAACTCACCATTTAACAAGTAACAGATTGACAAAATATGAAAAAGTTATTCTGGGATCAGATAAAGTTTCAATTGCTGGATGTGTGAATTTAAATTCTTCCACATTATTACCTGATGGTACTGTGACAGACTTCAGAAACGAAAATGACATTGATCATGAATGCTTGGATGTTTTAGAATATTGTACCAAGCCTAGGCAGGACATTAAAGATGTTCCATTAACTGAATCAGATTTTGTTTATTTTGTTGATAGTTCATGCTTGAGAACAGATGAAGGCATTCTGAGTGCAGCATATTCTGTCTGTACAGTTGCAGATGTGGTTGAAGCTTCTTGTCTCAAAGGAATTCGTTCAGCTCAAATAGCAGAATTGATTGCTTTGATTCGTGCATGTGTAAGAGCAAAAGGGTTGAAAATTACCATAGTGACTGATAGTCAGTATGGGTATGGCGTAGTTCATGACTATGGCCAGCTCTGGTCTCAAAGAGGTTATTTAACTTCTGCGGGAACACCTATCAGGAATGCAAAATTGATCAAAAGGCTGATCGATGGTATTCAGCTACCAGAGAAAATTGCAGTAGTGAAATGTACAGCACACAAAAAGGGAGATGATTATATGACAAAAGGAAATGCATATGCTGATGAAATCGCCAAATTCTGAGCAAAGAAAAATATGTCCATTAATCGGGAAAAAGACAATGAACATGTTTTGAACTCACTTATGCTAACATCTGTAGTTGAGACATGGCAAGGAGTAAAAGATTTACAAGATGACGCAGATGATGAGGAAAAAGACACATGGTTAAAGGCAGGTTGCAGACAGCGAGAAGAAGATGAAATGTGGGTTTACAAAGATGACAGACCAGTAATGCCAAACTGCATGATTGCTGACATGGCACAAATGTATCATGGTCCAGGATATTAAGGAAGACATTCAATGATCAGGTTGTTTAGGCAGACATGGTACAATCCAAAATTCAGAATAATTGCAGAATCTTTTTGCCAGAGATGCTTGATCTGCCAACAGATCAATCCGAACAGAAAAACAGTTGTAAGCTTGGGAACCATAGGACGGGAGGGTGGTCCTTTTACCAGGTTACAGAGGGATTTCATTGATATGCCTCCCCATAACAGATTAAGATATGTCTTGGTGATAATCAGTCTGTTTTGGAGATGGGTGGAAGCGTTCCCAACTCGTCACAATGATACAGTTACTGTTGCAAAATTGCTTTTAAGAGAAATTATACCTAGGTATGGGTGTCCGGTTACGGTCAAAACTGATCATGGCACACATTTTGAAAACAGACTGTTACAAATGATTTGTGAAGCACTTGGTATAAAACATAAGCTACACTGTGCTTACAGACCAGAAGCATCAGGTATTGTTGAGCAAGTCAATGGTAAAATAAAGAATAGGCTTGCGAAAATGTGTTTGGCTACAGGAATGAAGTGGACTGATGCACTTCCACTTGTTTTGATGTCTTTGAGAAGTACTCCAGATAGAAAAACTGGTTTAAGCCCACACAAAATACTGATGGGCAGAGTAATGAGACAAGCATTTGTTCCAGTTGATAAAGTACTAAGTATAAATGATAGTGCAATTATGGACTACTGCAAAAACCTTTCTGACGTGGTGACTTCTTTGTTCCATCAGGTGGGAACTGAAGTACTTACAAAGGAAAAAGAACAGGCTCATGATCTATTGCCAGGAGATTGGGTGAGGACAAAGGTTCATCGAAGAAGGAATTGTCTGGTACCCAGGTGGCAGAAGGCAACACAGGTGATTCTTGTCACAACAAATGCAATATAGTGTAGAGGTCTGAAGAGGTGGATACATGCTAGTCATACCATTCGAGTACCACCACCTGAGAATCCTGACGAAGAAGGTGATACAACAACTGATTCAGATTCTGAAGAAGAACCTGAAAGAAATCCAGATCTTGAAGATCGACAAGGAAGTCGACATCTGGAAGATTCAAATGCGAATGAGGCATTGAATGAAAAATATCTAGAAATTGTGATACTAGACTCCGATAATGATGAAGATCTGCTAGAAAAAGAAGCAGAAAAAGAGTCTGAACAAGAAGTGAATCAAGATCAGGAGAGTATTGAAAAGCGAACTGGAAGCTCTTGAAAAAGTAAAGAAGTGCCTGAATCTAAAGCTGATATCACAGAGAGCGAAACAGATGAAAGTGATGATGAATCCAATGTGAAAAGATCAAGAAAAAGAGCTTGGAGAGTTGAGTGCAATCAAACTGAGCCAAAGAAGAAACTCTCAAGAAAAGGAGATAATTGGCCAAATGAGAATGAGGGTCTGAAATTCAAATTAGTGAATAAATCAAAAGAACAAGTTAATGAAATTTCAAGTCAGAAAAGTGATTCAGATAAGAAAAATCAAGCAGGAAAGAAAATAGAAGTGACTAGCAGTAAAGCAAAGAGGGTGTTAAAGCCTAATCAAAAATATAAGTCACCTGAATGGACCTACACCATCATGAAACAGAACGGAGGCAGCACCAAGGATGAAGTAGCCAGGACAATGTAGTATCAAAAATAAATTTTATTCTCATATAAAGGACAGCCAACGCGTTTCGCTCCCCAACCATGGGAGCTTCGTCAGGGCGAGAGTTTAGATCAGAACTTGAATTGATGAGGAATAACGTCAATGGGATCGTTAGGCCAGTGAAGATGCCTATATCAAAAATCCGTTATCCGGATAGAATTATATCCACGTCAAGGTATTTATTATAACAGACACAAGTGATCCAACAATTGCTCAAGAGCCTCCTAACAGTACAATGTCCCCATGACGGATCCGATCGAATCCGTCATGGGGACATTGTACTGTTAGGAGGCTCTTGAGCAATTGTTTTGGCAGCTTATTATGGTCTGCACACATACTGTTCTTTGGATGCCATAACCCGTATACTATACCTTGGAACTTTATTCTCTTGGATCACTTGTGTCTGTTATAATAAATACCTTGACGTGGATATAATTCTATCCGGATAACGGATTTTTGATATAGGCATCTTCACTGGCCTAACGATCCCATTGACGTTATTCCTCATCAATTCAAGTTCTGATCTAAACTCTCGCCCTGACGAAGCTCCCATGGTTGGGGAGCGAAACGCGTTGGCTGTCCTTTATATGAGAATAAAATTTATTTTTGATACTACATTGTCCTGGCTACTTCATCCTTGGTGCTGCCTCCGTTCTGTTTCATAAATCTCTGTCTGGATTTCCAGTAGGACCAAAACCGCAGCAGGTCCTGGAGGTTATCAGCACAACATTCAGCATAACAGCTCCAATTGGACATAAGAGGGACATTAGAAAACAGAGGTGCTTACTGCAAGATCCGCTGTGGAACTTTTCTTTGGACCTACACCATCATTCCACCAGTAGTGGAAGTGAGCAGTAGTAGTCAAGAAGATATAGATGACACTAGTGATAATGATTAAATTTGTTTTCATATAAGGTTGAAAGTTGTGGGTGACATAAGGTCGAAGAAATTGTGTTAGGTGACACAAGGTCGAAGAAATTGTGTTAGTTGGAAGAACACATTGATGTAAGACGTACGGTCGAAGAAATGCTGTTAGAGGATTCTTTAACTTCAAAAAAAAGTAAAAAAGGGGGGTGTATATTTAGTGATTTTTAATTTTTTTTTTTTTAAAGGCTCTTGTCTCAAAGTAAAAGATGCCTAATACTAACAACAATTTGAGATGCTCTATTTTAAGAAGATGTTGCAAAATGTCTTCAATTTGTGTGATCTTAATAATTTTGGTTTGGCTAATTTTGGCTGTCATTTTTCCTTTTGGAATTGACAAAGAAATGTATAAAGTAAATATGACTAGTAAAGTTGTGGCTAATCAAGTTATTCATGATGTAGTAGGTAAGACTAATGGAGTCATTGAGCACAAACCCGATATCCACCAAGATAGATCTGTTGGTGATTTTTCTAGTAATACCTTTTCTAGACTTTTATCTGACTATGTTAAGGTGATGAATGTGAAAGATTGTTACATCTGTGTGAAACTACCTGCTTCTGTTTCGGAAGGAGTAACTTATAATATGCTTCCTCTTACTTGTGGCATTACTTGTAGTGTAATAGCTAGTTTGTTTTATCGAACAGGTCAATTGGAGTATTATTACTCTAATTATGATGAGATTTTTGCAAATTTAAAGATTGACAATAGTCTAAATAAACAGAAACATGCTAAACAGATGAGGGAATTTTTTTATAGTGACTAATGAACTCACATACGAGTATGCTTTTAGAAACAATTTAACATGCACATTGAGAACGGAAGAAAAGTCTCTCTTAAACATGGTTGAAGAGAGAAGAACAATTTATAAAAGAAACGAGATGCTGAAACAAACCAAATCTAAGTTTTGGCAGAGTGAGGATGAAAAGCTTAATGGTAGAAATGAAAATGTTGCTATACACATAGATAAACCTGTTAGTGGAAAATTGTGCATACGGAGAGATAATACTCAATTTCGTATCTTAGGAGGGTGGGGATTTAAAGGAGGCAAAGACCCAATTTTCACTGGAAGTTATTTTGTTTGTGGGAACAAAGCTTACTTCAATCTCCCAGACCACTGGTAAGGGACTTGTTATATTGGTTTAGTTTTTCCAAAGATTTTTCATATAGATAGAAATTCAGAAGGCTCATTTGAAATTGGCAAACACCTGAATAGGTTCAGGAGGTAATGTTTTTCAGAAATAATGGGAGATATATTTGGTGCAATTATACTTATGATGGGAATAACCCTGAATGCAAATAAAATTAGAATAGTGTCTACAATTGTGGACAGATTGTCAACAGATACTGCAAGTGGATTTCAATTAGTTGATACAGAACTCATTGCTATGAGGTCAATGGTAATGCAGAACCGTCTTGTTTTAGACATTCTGCTTGCAAAAGAGGGAGGAGTTTGTGGAATTGTACATGTCCAGCATTGCTGTACATACATTCCAGATAAGAGCCAGAACATAGAGATGTTTATCAAAAATATTACGGAATTACATACTGAAATAGAGCCTTTAGAAGATGATAATTTTTCAGAACGTTTGAGCAAAAGATTTGCAGCAATCAGAAACTGGTTTCAAGAGATTGGTAGTTCAATCATTGGTAAAATATTTTATCCTATAATAGTTAAAGTCATAGTGACACTTTTGTTAAAAATTAGTTGCATGATACACAAGAGAAAGAAATATGTAAAGGAAAAGAAAAGAATTTATAAGCTCAGAAAAGAACGAGAAAAGGAAATAGAACTAGAAGAGTTTCGTAGAGCCCAATATGAGAGTTGTAGACAAACTGCTGAATCAAAGGTTTAGAAAAACTAATACAGTGTATGTTCAAAACATGTTCGTAGGATTAAAATTTTGCTGACATTTTTGGCTGTAGTTTTGTGATTATGAAATCACCAGATGAGGGAGTTGATGGACCGAGCAGATGAATGAAATATTGTTCAAACTCGCAAAGTTAAACTTCCATAACAAATGTAATAGTATTAATAAGCATGTGTTGAAATCATTGATCAACTTAGTTTTAAAAATGCATACATTCAGAGAAAAAACATGTGGGACTCATTTTTATGCTCTATGTTGCAATTGCAAGTGTGTGGAAAATAATAAACTAACCATGTCTATTGTCTTTGTCAGTATTAAATGCGGCTGTTTAATTAATGGCATGTGCCTATTTGTGTACTTATGTTATGTTATGTCTTTTCTGTGGCAAAAGCTCGTGGAGAATCCTTATGGCCTAAAAGAAGAAGGTTAATATAAATGCTGCTTTGTGTGCTTAGCTAGGTAACATAAATTAACGGGTTAACAATTAGCAAAGGGGGTGGGTTACAGAATGGGACTCAATTCTCTAATTAATTACTGTTTTGTGTTTGTTTAAATACTAGTTTCTGTGAGAGGCCTTAGACCTACAAAAGATGGCGTTTTCGAATCCTGCCCAGAGAGGAGCCTTGCAAAGAAGTGGAAAGTTTTACCACGTCGACAATTATGTCAGAAAATACAGTTAAATAAGTTGTGCTCAATGTGCTCATGGAGAATGTCCAAGGACAGGAAGCGGCAAGATTGCCAAGGCAAGGAAGTCATGAACTGTAGCTCGAGTAAAAAGATACTTTTACAAGGAAGAGAAATGATACGAAAGCAAAGGACAATAGGGCTTAAGAAAAGCCCGTTCTCGGTTTGGAAATGGTGATGGCACAATATGGACTGAATTAAGACAGCCAATGGGAACTCTGGATGGCAAAGAATTATGAACAATATTGAGAAGATTAGCTAGTTAGAAAGGTATAAAACCTGGCTCATGGGGAGGAGGGAATCTCTCCTCGCTTTCTGATTCCTGAAGGGCGTAACGTGCTGTTGGACTCTTTGGCGCACATAAGGATAGCAGTCTTTAATGATTATTCTTTTAGGTGAAGAGAGTTTTAGACAGGGAGATAGAATTTAGGGAATGGAAACTTATATTTTGTTTTAATTCATGCTAACTGATTTATCATTAAAATGTCAGACTAAAAGTCTCTCCCTTAAAATGATGCTTTCACTTTCCTAATAAAATAAAGATTCTTGATTAAAAATGCTCTTTCTTTGAATAATAAAGTTAATAAAAATTTGATTTTGAAATGACAAGCTGGTCTTGTTTATTCATGGTCTAGTTATCATTAGTTGATCCATTCGCCTTAGTGACTTAATTAAATGACATATGTTTAAATCCATGGTAAGAAATGATAAACTGCAGTTGTAAATAAATGTGTAAATAGTTTGTGAATAGTTCTGATTAATTAGGTCACATGATTCAGTTGCCCAAAAATTGTCTCGTTAGTTTATGGGCCTTGGTAGTGATTCATGATTAATGGTGAGTATTGTGGAGATGAGTAGTGTTAGTGAGACAGTTTTTCATTAGGAGCGCTGGATCCCTTATGTATACACTTAACCTACTTTTCTGATTGTTCCATAGCTTTAGAAGTTTTAATCACATCTGTTACATTGGGATCACCCATGATCCACAATTGTTCTTGTATTTTTTTACTCCTAATGTGTGGGATTATTTGGTCACGGATCATTTCATTAGTCATGGGACCAAAATTACAATATACAGATAATCCACGTAACCCTGTAAGAAAATCATCAAATGTTTCATTCTCCTCTTGCTCTCTAGTATAACATGTAGATCTATTAAGTGTGATACTAAACAAAAGTTTAAATCTAGTTTCTATCCTATTCAAAGCATCTTCAAAATCATTTCTATTACCACTTCTATCAACTTATGGAAGGGCTATAAACACAAGTTGAACGCCGGATCCTAAACAAGGTAAAAGTATATTTTTCTTCCCTTCAGCAGAAAACCTCTCACCATCAATAGCTTTGATGTAGGTCATACACTCTTCCTTCCACCTAGACTAAGGTATAGGAGGATCTCCCTTTACTTAAAAAAACTTTGCAGGAGGATCATACTGCATATTGAAATCCAAAAGAAAGTACAAGTACAATAAACAAAACTCAATGGCTATAATAAAAATAATTAAAAATTAGCTTGAATAGAATGATGTACATATCATCGTGTATATAAGTTAGTGTTAAAATATAATGGTGTGCACATCAACGTGAACATGCACAAATAGTCAACTTGTATATTTCCCAGGAAAAAATAAATAAATCAAAATGTATATAAAAATAATTAATAAAAACCTTGAGGTGTGCACATCACAGTAAGTATGCACTGAAATTGAAGGATGTAAAGTTCAAAATATAATGGTTTGCACATCCCCGTGAGCGTGCACTGAATAGTACGTTCTTATTCCAGGAAATGGTTCAAGTGCACAAATAAATAATTAGAAGGTATCCTGAGGTGTGCACATTACAGTAAGTGTGTTTATAAAATGACAAAAATAAATGAATAAATGCTGCTGTTTTGCTTACTGTTCCATGAATGTCAAAGAATAAAGTAAATAAATACCACTGTTTTGCTGTAGATTACAGTAAGCATGTTTATAAAATGACAAAAATAAATGAATAAATGCAGCTGGTTTGCTTACTGTTCTATAAATATTGATGAATAAATAAATAAATACCGCTGGTCCGCTGTAGAAATTGCTGTTCAAATTGCCGTTTCCGTTCCAATAATTATTAAAATGACATGCTCCGTAACTTTTAACTTCTCGAGCGTTGTTACTAGGAAACCAAATGTATACAAGATGGCTTACTTGCGTAACCTGACCTGACGTGGCACGCAGGGGTAATGATGCGTTGGGTCACTCGAAGAGAAGCGAAGGCTGAGATCGGAATGCTAGTCACAAGGTTCCATGGACGCAAGGCAGGAACTTGAAAATATACAGGGAGCAACAGACCAGGGAAACAACGATGAAACAGGTAAATACCTCATATGTAAATATCTTCGTGCGGCACATCTGGGGTCAAAGAAATCTTCACAGCGGAAAGCACAAAAAAACAAATTTACAGTAATGGGTCTATAGAAAATACCAAAAAGAGTATGACCCAAACAAAAATGAGCAAAACTATGTTCAAATAAGGATAATACCAAAAAATCAGGCTACACAAGTAAAGAATTAAGGTTCACAAGGTTCTCGTTGCCAAATTTGTAAAGTTCCAAGAAAGCGCAGAAATATTTATATATAAAAATTAAAGGTTTAAACAGAGAGCAAAAGTAGTACAGCTCATCCAGTCAGTGCCTAGTAGTCATCTGAGTAAAATTTAGAATGCAATTACAAAAGATAAAAATCCAAGCAAACGGAAGGTTCTATAGGCATTTAAAAGAAACATGCATACAATGCAGGGAATATAACAGCAACACTTTCCTTACTTGGTCCACTTTTGTCTGTTCCGGGGTTTACCTTCTGCTCTGTCTTGTGAGTGGGAATTGCCTGGGAGGGAAGGAGAGGGGAATTAGCTGCACTATGCAGGCTGCAGGGGAGAAAAGAGTCCAGGAAACAGGATGAGGCAGATGCAGCCCTAGAGAGAGCGAAGAGCAGCAGTTGGCAACTAAAAGTTAAACCCATGTCTAAGCAACACACTGTACGTGCACACCTGTAGGAAAAAGTCACCCCAGAGAGCACAACACATTCTCCTCCTCTCACAACCAAAGAGCTCTGTTTTCAATTTCCAACACCATGTGAGCAACACTTTGTGGAACAAAACGGCCAAAAGGCGGGACAAATGTATGCTATTGACCTACGAACACAAAGGAATCTGTAAAGGCAGGCAAAGAAACCAATGGGGCGTGCTGAGCGTGTTTACAGCCATAGACTGAACACCACATGAGACAGTGCCTGCACTGCCTAGGCGAGACCTACAAATGGAGTACCAAGAGCTGGAACAAGACTTTTGCTGGCAGCTAAAGTAAGTAGACAAATATTTTCAAATATATGTGTTGTTCATGTTTGCAGATGAGAGTATGTGTATGTGTAAGCATGTGTGTCTGTATGTATGAGCATCTGTGTGTGTGTTTGAGAGAAAGTGAATGGATGAGAGTCTGTGACAGTTAGTGAGTAAAAATGAGCGAGACTGAGCCTCAGTAAATGAGTATTAGTAAGTCATGAGTGAGAATGAGTGAAGGTAAGAGTGACTGCAAGTGACTGAGAGTGGATGAATGCCAATGAATGAATTAAAATGAGTGTGGGGAGTGTTAGGGAGCAACACTGAATGTGTCAGTGAGAATGAGTGAGTAACAGTGACTGCAAGTGAATGTGAGTAAGCAACAATATGAGTGAGTGAGACTAAAAGTGAATGTGAAAGAATTTTGACTGAGTCAGAGTGATGTTAAGAGAGAGTCAGTGAGTTTAAAAGAGTGAGAGAGTGCAAGTGTGTGTGAGTGAGAAAGTATGAAGGTGTCAGTGTAAGAATCAGTGTACAATTCTTAAATTAGAAGAATAAATGAGAGTAAGAGTGATTACAGGAAAATTAGTGAGAATGAATGAGTGCTAGTGAGTGCAAATAATGAGAATAATGAGGAGTGTGAGTGAGTGAGTGAATACAAGTGAGCATTAGTAAGAATGTTGTATTGTGCCTCCAAGTCTGCCATTAGCCATAGCATACTGAAGTCCTTCCTGGCTTATAGAGGCATCCATGGCAGAATATTGGCACAGGCATTCTGCTGGCAATTCTCAGCATAACATGCACCTGTCAAACAATACTGCCACTGGTATATTAGAGGTTTTCGTGGCATAAAGAGCACCAAGGGAAAATAGTAATACTGACATTCTAGATATAAGTCATGATACATGGCGCACCAGCGGACAAATGCTGGTCCTGGCACATTGTAAGTAACTCATTTATTTAGGGAGGGCAACTGTGGTTTATGAGAGGGGGTAACCATGGAAAATTGCTGGCCCTCACATACTAGAGAATATTGTTGACATAGGGTTTCCCCATGGCCTATAAAGGCAATAATGGCAGAATCCTTGCATTGGGATAGTTTTTTTTTTAAATAAGGTGAATCAATAGCATATGAGGAGCACACATGATAAAATGCTGGCCCTCGCACAATGGAGTTCATTTTTTACACATGGGGCACCAAGAGTACGTTTTGAAGAAATGTATTCTGCTCCTGTGGATCATCAGGTTTAATTTGCTCAGCACAACATGAAGGGTCTTGAATATTTAATCAAATCCATTTCAGAGCTTGTGACTTTTTAGCAAACTTATGTGAAAATTGCACTTTAAATGCACCTTATAACCCCGTTGTTTACTACATATTCTTGCGGAATGACCCCCTTGAGTCCTGCCAGAATAAGTCTGGTTCACTTGCTTCACTAGTTCACTACAAATCAGGGTAATTATCATGCTCCTCCTTTTTTAAGATAATGCCAGCACCCTAATATAGTTGGTATCTAAAAAACACATTTGTGTGTTATATTAATCATGCAGTTAACTTTAGCATTGTCAATTATTGTGGTTTCATCAGGGTTTAAATCGTGTGACATGTTCTGGTAAGAGTCAGGATTCTAGGTCATATGATGTCACTTTCTAAGATGTCATTAGGTTCACAGGGTGCGTGATATTGCTTCCACTACTCCTGCTGTAAATCGACATCCATGCATTTTCACTTCTTCAAAAAGATCAAATATATGTGTGGTCATTAGTTTCTCCTGCCCCCTTGCTCTTTATTCGTGAGTACAAAGCCTCGGTTTTTGCCGAGGCATAGCGCAAACCTCTCAAGGTCACGCCTGCTGTGGTGCCCAAGTGACTTTTTTAGAAAATAGATAAAATGCGGCGGAGTAGTGAAGACACTGCAGCTGCACACGTACTGGCACATGCATCATCGCAACATTTTGAGACTTCTTATTTGCGAAATTTAGGGAATCGCAAATAAGGAATTGCAAAATGAAATGCATCAAAATTTTCGCAATTATTATGCGATTCGGTAAAAATCGCAGTTTTTACCGAATCGCATAAAAATGCGAATACTTATTTGCGAATTCGCATTTTTGCGAATTCGCAAATAGTGAGATCGCACACATGATGTATCTCAATACAATTACTGGCAGGAAGCTAGGGAAGCAATCAAATGCACCTGATTCAGCATTTGAACTGCAGGAGAGACTTCTGGCAGTTGGAGCAGTGCCTGTTGGAAGTGGAGGAGCCTGTTACATTTTTCAAAACAATGGATCAAGAAAATGTGTCAGAAGAGCAGCATGCAAGGAAAAGAAAAGTGAAATTTAGTGACCAGGAGTTGGAGATTCTAATAGAAGAGGTCACAGCAAGACTGGAGCAGTTGTTTGGCAAACAGTCCCTTAAGGTGCCTGAAGTCAAGTAAAGTCAAGTCAAATAATTTATATAGCGCGCTACATACCCAGAGGGTCTCAAGGCGCTTGAAGAAGGGCGGGGAATTACTTGTCGAATATCCAAGTTTTAAGTTGCTTTCTGAATGCTAGGTGGTTCTGAGTGAGGCGAAGGTGAGTGGGAAGTGAGTTCCAGGTTTTAGCTGCCAGGTAGGAGAAGGATCTTCCTCCCATAGGCGTAGCACACTGATACATCACCAACTTGCAGAAAAGATGGTATGATCTGCGCAGTCGCGCTAAAGAAAAAATTGCGACCCGCATTAAGACTGCCAGAAGGACTGGTGGAGGACCTCCCAAAGACAAGCCAAATACACCCCATGAGGACCTTGTTGAAGGAACCCTTTGCACAGAAGCGGTGATTGGATTAATAGACATTGACACATCAGAGCTACCAGGAACTTCTCAAGGTAAAGATGCTTTCTGTGTTTTCAGATGTAATGTTTGTCATAACTAAGCATGGGCAAATTTTGCGAATCTGGCGTCCGCAAATTTTGCGAATTTGCGAACTCGCAATCTGCAAAATCCGCGAATTCTCGCGAATTTGCAGATTTATTTTGTGTTCGCAAGGGTTTCTGTCAGTTTGCGAGGGTTTGGTACTAGTTCGCAATCGCAAACTTACTTGTCGGCTCGCAACGGTCGCGACTATGTTGTTTCTGCGTCTGGTTCATCATCACAGGTTCCCAGCACCCTCTGTTTCACCACTGCCACCCTCTGTTTCACCCATGCCCCCCTCTGTTACATCAATGCCACCCTCTGGTTCATCATCACTGTAGATTATGGGGGGAAAAGCAAGCACACCTGCCCTGCTTCAACTGAAATGAATTAATTTGGGGTTAGTTTATTAATGTGTCACTGTTTTAAAATTCCAGGTCTGGCACCTGCTTCCTTATCAGTAATTTGCTTTCTGTTGCAGTGTAATTATTTTTTCCAAGACCTTTGTGGCCTACTTGTAGCTATTCTATGAGCCTGCTGTGAGGGTCAGTGCAGGGTCATACAATTGTTGCAACTAGCAACTGAACTCTGGAGGGGCCCCAGTCAGGAAGCACTACAGGGAATGGTTACTAATGTTGAGTTTGAACTCTTGCACCTGCCGAGTGCTTTCAGTTTTGCAAAACTCGTTTTTCTGCAATTTCGCGGGATTCGCGTGGCGCGAACACGTGCGAGATCGGATTCGGAAGCCGCAAATTCATGCGAATATGCGATTTGTTTTTTTGCGGCGTGTTAGTTCGCAAGGTTTTGTGCGTTTTCGCGAGCCGCTTGTAGCTCAAGGAGCGAAGTTACCCTCGTTGTCGTTCAAGGGCGCGGCCATCTTGTTTGCATGACGTATTTCCGTTTCCGGGCACGAAGTGTAATCTCGCAAAGTGTGCGGCTCGCCAGTACAATTTCGCGAGTGTTCGCGAGGAAAATCTTGCGCGAACTTTCCCGCACGGTCGTGAACGGGCGCGGCCATCTTGTTTCTCATTCATTGCTATGGTTCTGGGCATGCTCTTTGAAGCCTCTCTAAATCTCTGCCATCCTTTACTTGTTTAAAGTTTTTTTGATCTATTTTACTTATTATCTATCCCTCTATTTTTCTAGCCCTATATTTTTGTGTTTACTGCTACTTTTGGTTAATTTTAAACTACTTTTTTAAACTCTTTTCTTTTCTTCTCTTCCCTATTCTATTTTCTTTATTCCTTTCCGCCCAGACCATGGTGAAGGGAGCCGGGAAGCATCCCGAGAAGGGGAAGGGTCCCGCACCCCGTGCCCGGCTCCCGTGCGGGCGTTTGAGGGGGGAGCAGGTCGTACCGAGGGAGATCTTTAGCCCGGAGGAGGTGGGCGCACTCATTTTTTATGTTCAGCGCCGCCTCCCCAGGACCATCATGGCAGGCGGCAGGATCGGTGTCGGGTACGGGATCCGGGAGCGCCGGAAGCGGTGGGATAAGGTGTGCCAGGCCATGTACCACCACTCTCGGGTCTGGCGCACCTACAACCAGGCCACCCACCGCTAGACGGATGTCCTGACCCGTGAACGAGATCTGCTCGACCTGCTTGGCCTTGAGATCCCCGGGCTTGATGAGTAGTAGTAGCTATTTCTTTACTACTCTGTTTTCTCCTGCTGTGTTATTATATTGCAAATTTTTGTTTTTTTACCAAGAGCAATAATGCTGCTCATTACATTGTAGGTAAATTATATTTCAAAATCTTCTGTGCGTTTCAGGTGCACTGCTCTCCTTCTCAGTAGTGTTGCTACTATGCTTATTTGTTTTCGATTTTGTGTTCATTTCATTGGCCTGTGAAATTATGTATGAGTGTAGTTTAAAGAACTGCGTAATGCTACACACTAAGGTTCAGATTTTTAATTACCGGCGCATCCCTGCAAAGTAGCAGGGATGCGCCAGTAATTGTGCGCCATGCCACCATCACCCATGGTGCGCCGTATTTACAATGCGGCGCACCATGGGCCCAAAACGTCACCAAAGCATTACGCATCTGTGCCGTAAAGGCGGCGCGTTGCTGGAGTTGCGTCGCAACGATGGCGCAGCTCCATCAATGCTCTGGGGTGCCCTATCTCCCCAATGCTGCGTCAAGCCGTACGTCTGCTTCAAGCAGGCGCAGGGTTTGAGTCACGCATCATTGTCGTTAAAGTGAGTGATTGAAATCTTGTAGATTTTCCTCAGCCACTTTTAGGATGCGTTCCGGCGCAGGAACGCCCTCCCTTGCGCCAGAACGCCCCCAGATGGCGCAGGGCTTTACAACGTGATGCATCTCCCATATGCGTCACATTGTTAATATACGCCGCACCATTGCGCTTCTTTTGTGCTGCCGCTGCGTCACAAAAGTCACGGAACAATGGAGCAAAAGAGCCGCAAGGGGCTTCTAAATCAGCCCCTACAGACTCAAGTCCAGTCCTTCCTTTGTACACATGGCGATAAGAAGAAATAGTGGTGGTGGATTGATAGTTTGAGTATTTTAATGACTGGTTAATGTAGTAGGAAACTTTAGTGTTGTCGCTGATCTGCAATCACGATGGACTTCGGCTGTCACTTTGCGTGCTGCGGACTGCTGCCTGACAATCCTAAACAAAACAGGTGATGGACAGAATGTGGATCAATGTCACACATTCACCCCAGTCCAAAGATCTGGGCCCAAATCCATCGTTTTTTTGCACTCCACACCACCCTGGGTTAGACAATGGCGATATGCAAATCAGCTCTGACCCTGTGCCCCATGGGAACAGTCCAGTCCGAACTACAAAAGCCATGTCCTTCCCGGAACGGAATCAAGCTACCGAGGACCGGACCGGTTTCGAGGTAACACCTTTTATCAGCCCGGCTAGCTTGACTCCAGTGGTGTGGAGTGCCTGGGACCCACGTCTGAGCATCCCCAGCGCACTTATGGTGGCAATTGCAAACAAAACAGGTGATGGACAGAATGTGGATCAATGTCACACATTCACCCCAGTCCAAAGAATAGGGCCCAAATCCATCATTTTTTTGCACTCCACACCTCCCTGGGTTAGACAACGGCGATATGCAAATCAGCTCTGACCCTGTGCCCCATGGGAACAGTCCAGTCCGAACTACAAAAGCCATGTCCTTCCCAGAACGGAATCAAGCATCCGAGGACCGGACCGGTTTCGAGGTAACACCTCTCATCAGCCCGGCTAGCTTGAGTCCAGTGGTGTGGAGTGCCTGGGACCCACGTCTGAGCATCCCCAGCGCACTTATGGCGGCAATTGCAAACAAAACAGGTGATGGACAGAATGTGGATCAATGTCACACATTCACCCCAGTCCAAAGATCCGGGCCCAAATCCATCGTTTTTTTGCACTCCACACCACCCTGGGTTAGACAATGGCGATATGCAAATCAGCTCTGACCCTGTGCCCCATGGGAACAGTCCAGTCCGAACTACAAAAGCCATGTCCTTCCCAGAACGGAATCAAGCATCCGAGGACCGGACCGGTTTCGAGGTAACACCTCTCATCAGCCCGGCTAGCTTGACTCCAGTGGTGTGGAGTGCCTGGGACCCACGTCTGAGCATCCCCAGCGCACTTATGGCGGCAATTGCAAACAAAACAGGTGATGGACAGAATGTGGATCAATGTCACACATTCACCCCAGTCCAAAGATCTGGGCCCAAATCCATCGTTTTTTTGCACTCCACACCACCCTGGGTTAGACAATGGCGATATGCAAATCAGCTCTGACCCTGTGCCCCATGGGAACAGTCCAGTCCGAACTACAAAAGCCATGTCCTTCCCAGAACGGAATCAAGCATCCGAGGACCGGACCGGTTTCGAGGTAACACCTCTCATCAGCCCGGCTAGCTTGAGTCCAGTGGTGTGGAGTGCCTGGGACCCACGTCTGAGCATCCCCAGCGCACTTATGGCGGCAATTGCAAACAAAACAGGTGATGGACAGAATGTGGATCAATGTCACACATTCACCCCAGTCCAAAGATCTGGGCCCAAATCCATCGTTTTTTTGCACTCCACACCACCCTGGGTTAGACAATGGCGATATGCAAATCAGCTCTGACCCTGTGCCCCATGGGAACAGTCCAGTCCGAACTACAAAAAGCCATGTCCTTCCCAGAACGGAATCAAGCATCCGAGGACCGGACCGGTTTCGAGGTAACATCTCTCATCAGCCCGACTAGCTTGACTCCAGTGGTGTGGAGTGCCTGGGACCCACGTCTGAGCATCCCCAGCGCACTTATGGCGGCAATTGCAAACAAAACAGGTGATGGACAGAATGTGGATCAATGTCACACATTCACCCCAGTCCAAAGATCTGGGCCCAAATCCATCGTTTATTTGCACTCCACACCACCCTGGATTAGACAATGGCGATATGCAAATCAGCTCTGACCCTGTGCCCCATGGGAACAGTCCAGTCCGAACTACAAAAGCCATGTCCTTCCCAGAACGGAATCAAGCATCCGAGGACCGGACCGGTTTTGAGGTAACACCTCTCATCAGCCCGGCTAGCTTGACTCCAGTGGTGTGGAGTGCCTGGGACCCACGTCTGAGCATCCCCAGCGCACTTATGGCGGCAATTGCAAACAAAACAGGTGATGGACAGAATGTGGATCAATGTCACACATTCACCCCAGTCCAAAGATCTGGGCCCAAATCCATCGTTTTTTTGCACTCCACACCACCCTGGGTTAGACAATGGCGATATGCAAATCAGCTCTGACCCTGTGCCCCATGGGAACAGTCCAGTCCGAACTACAAAAGCCAATCCTAGGCAAACCTTTTTAGTACGTTGTTTAGTGAGTTACATAAGAAGTTTCCAATTCGACGGTCCGCAAATCAAGCAATACTAATAACGTAGTAGACCACATGAGATTGGTCAATAATATATCCCGTGGAATAGTTGTCTATTTACTATTTCGCCAAAATATTTTGTTAGTTCTTTTGAAATGTTTGATTTGGTTGACAAATATCATCCATGTTTTCTGTTTTTCTTTCTTTCATGTTGTACATACAGCTTCCCCCAGGGGCAAGAGGAGGACACAGGAGGAGGAGGAGGAGGGTGCTGTTCAGGATGCAGGCCAGGAGCGGGCAGGCGAGGGCTCCTTTGCTGGCCCCAGTAAGTTTTAATTTTAATATAGAGTACTTATTTTTTCCCAGCGTTCCTCATTCGATTTTTTCTAAATCGTCTTCGATCTTCTTGTAGACTGGATCTAAATTCTTATCCTGCCTCGACTATGACTCCGTGTGGTATTACTAGATTATTCTTATTAGTCTGTCTGTGTAGCTAACTAAGATTGCACATTTGGCAATTCCATTGGACTCCCATTCTAGTCAGCAATAGCTCTATGCACTGAGTGCAGTCCTCTGGGATTGTCCATAATGTCTTTTCAAGTCTTCTAAATGTTTATGCTTTGACAATTGCCAACAATAAAAAGGTGAATGACCACCAAGAAAGAATAAGATACTACTTTACTTTTGATTTGGATAGGAGGACAATCCATTCTACTACTGTTGCAGGGACAAATCTGCACAAACAGAACTATGGACACTAAATAATGCATTGCTTAGCTTATCAATTATAATAGGTGCTGTTAGACTTTTCACATACCTCAGTGATAACAGACTTTGTAGTTGAACCCCCAATCTCCTTACTGACTAGATAGTGTGGCAGAGTCATTTAGCTCCCAAAGTCACCGATGATTGATCCCCTATGATGTCAGAGGCACGGACTCATGCTTGCAAAAATTGCAAAACCTTTAACTCATCCACTCTAGTCCGGAGGACCAAAAACCACAGAGTCTATTTAAGTTTAAAAGCTTTATTAAAAGTAAACACATTTATTAAAATCAAGTTTGTCATAAAAGTAAACGTTTAACTGAAAATGGAAAAGTGCTTAGTGCTGACAATTAATTGGACACATTTCTTGTGGTCGAGCCGAGCTCTCACCTGGTTTGAACTTGATCCTGCTCGTGTTCTTAGAAGTCAAGCTTCTGTCTGTTAGGAGAAAAAGTGGTGCGTGTTAAAAATAAAAAGCAAGCATTCATCAGTTGTGCCAAAAAGTGCAGCAAGACAACAGCCTTCCCTGGAAAAAGGGACATTTTTACTTTAGAGTAGACAGTCACAAATTATTAAATTGTATACTGTTTTTTTCACATTTCTTTCTTCCTCCTAGACCAAATATTATATAGTAGTGAGTGGTGTATTCTAACATTATTAAATGTACTTTTTAGGTGGAACATCTGGAGGGGTGGCCAGCGCGCAGGTGGTGGTGGCATTGGACGAGGACAACTCTGGGGAGGAGGCGGTGGAAGTGCCATACAATTCTGTGGGGGATGACACGGTGGTGGCGGGCAGAGGTAAGCTATATATTCCTTACTTATTGAGATTGAAGACTGCAGAGTGTGCTTTCTGCACGGGTGTATAATAAATAAACCAGGTAGTAGCCTCCTCTAAATGTACTTCGACTTAGCTGTGAAGTTTTTGGCGAGAAGAATCCCAATCAGATCTGAGATTAACTTGATGGATGGGATGAACGAAAAGCGAAAGAAGGGTGTAAGTAAGTGTGGAAGGACGAGAAATGTAATGATGACTGGCAAAGAAGAATGATATGTGTTTGCTTGGTCCCCGAGGTGGCTGGGAAGGAAAGAATATGGTATGGTGCATGGCTGGGTGAATGATGAAGCAAGAATGGGTGGAAGGAGAACAGCCTGGGTGGGTGAAACAGAAACTGTATGTGTGCATATACTTTGAATAGATGGATGCCTGGATCATTCATGGTACTATCTGACTCTTAGATAGCATATGTGTAGCTAGAGAGAGTAGAAGGTCACTGGATGAACTAAGTGTTACTTTGAAGTGCATGTAACACCTCACCCGCACGTCCGTTCCAGTGTAGGAAAGGCAAGGAAAAGAAGTTGTAATTTTGTCCAAATACTACCATGAATAGTAGCAGTAGTTTGTATTGCAACTGCAAGCACAGCATATATCCGGTTATTACGGTGGACACTCCCTACCTCTCTTAATAACTTTAGTTTAGTAGTAGTACGTCATTCATGTGTGGGTGTATCACTGTTCACTCAATAATAAGCAAAGCACCTGAAGTCATCCCATATGTCATCAAATACATCCCATGTGAAGTGATAGATAATCAGATTATTTAGCTTCTTCATTTTCCTTTTCTAATACTCATTTGCACTATAGGGTGAAAGCTAAATTAATTAAGCAGTAGCCCTTTTAACAGGGTATTCTCAGTGCCACCCGTAATAGAAAAGTAAGAGCTTCACCACCTGCATGTACTGGACCGGTACAGTAACGCAAGTCTGTCTCACTCACCATGGTGTGCGTCTGTTTTTCTCGGGTGCAAGTTCACTGCGCTGGCATTATGCCGGCTTGCATAAGATAACGTACCAATTTTCCTAAACAAGAGAGAAGAAGAAGAATAAGACTGGTGTACTGTCATAGTCGACTGTAATGGAAGTCCATAGTGCTCGTAGAATTTGTTCCTTAAACTCCCACTAATGTTAGAGCAAGGATGAAGAAGTCGGACATAGATACTGTCCTCAATAGTTATGTACTGTGCTTTCAATTTGCTACTTGTACTGTGACACAACTTTCTGCTCACATTTTGTGTTAATCTTAAGGAGCATTGGTTACAGACTATGTCTTTCTTTCTTCATATAGTTGCTCCTTCCAAATCCAAGAGACCATCAAGGAGGAGGGAGCTGGCTCGAATGGCCCGGCAACGGAGGCTGGATGCCACTGTCGCTGAATATCGGTGGCTGGTGGCCCTGGAGGAGGAGGAGACGCAGTCTAGTACTACAACAACATCCACTGGGACAGCTGCATCCTCCTCCGTGCGGGCTGCCAGCCAGCGCAGTGCTCCAGCGGTACGGAGCCGGGCTACCAAAGTCAAACGCCACCACCTAGCAGCAAAGACAGCAGCTGCCCCCCACAGGATTTGCAAGGCACGCCGGTGCCACTTATCCCTCAGACTGTCCTACCTGGAGCAGGAGGTCCTAAGCTATAAGAACTTGGTGGAGGGCCTCCGCTTCGAACATGCCACCCTCCGCAAGGAGCATGATGCCCTGGCTGCTAAAGTCAACAGCACCCTGCCGTAGTGTCCCTTGCCCCTTTTTTAGAGACTTTTGGGGGGTGGTAATTGGGAGTTGGGCTTTTTGGGGACTTTTGAAGGACAATCGTTGGGGTTAGGGAGGGTCTTGCGGGAGATTATTTTGTTAGGGCTATAAAAATATACTTTTTGAAACTTTATCTGACCATACCTGTTTTTTACTGCTTTTGAGTCTGGTGGGTCGGGGTTTAACAGTAAGTTTGTTTTCCTGAATAGTCCTAGGACTTTAGTAGTACTACCGTCAATCTCTCGTCTCTCCTAATACTCCATTATACTTCCTCAGCTCCAACCAAACGCTTATCTTACCTGTAATTTCTGTTTGAAAGTAGGGCTAGGCCTAGGACTGGCTCCACGGGAAATGGCGATTAAGGTTGCAATCCAGGGCAGATGAAATTTCCTCCTCATTGCGGTGGTACTAGTGGTGTGACACAGTGGCAGTTGCATGGCTATGGAAAAAAAGAAAATGAAACCTGGTTTGTCCTTACTGTAGCATTACAACGGTACAATAGAGAATATAGCAGGTGACAGTACACTAGACTACAACAGTGCCACAATGTAGCCTAACAAATGGTAAAGTATTGATAGTATAACTTGTGTAGGATTTCTTTGACATTGGCTACTACTACAAGAAATAGTGCTGAAGCTGAGTAAGTCTAGAATATATCCTCGGATTCCTTCACCAGCCTGTTGCTATGACCTTATCCTCCCCAGCAAGTGTGTGGAATTATTGATGTCATTTAGTCACACATCAAGCAAAACCACACAGCCCGGGGGAAGAGGGTTAGGGTTTGTAAAATGGATGGGAATGGGGGGTTCTTTTTGGGTAGGTTTTGTTGAGAGAAAAAAAAAGCACAGCATGGACAAACAATAATTGAACATAAAGAAATTTTTGGGTACAAAGCTAACCATAAATCTTTTACGTGGCATAAAGGAAGTGCAGGCACTACTGAATGCATTGTTACTGAAAAGTAAGTAGTACTTTCGACAACCGTGAATGACAGAATGCGACAGTACAGGGCTACATTAAATTAGATTTAAAAAATAGCCGAAGTAAAACCTATAGAATGGCTGTAGGGATCAATTTAGAAGCAGAGAGAGATCCAAGAAATGCAGACACACACACTCATAGAAGAAAAGAATGGATAATGTGTCTGTATTATTGTAGTTGTCCTGTTGAATTTGGTAAGTAAGTTGCATTCAGCAAACAATTCCTCTTATTAGCAGCACCCCTCCATTCCAGCTGACGCTTCGTCCATTAATGTTGGTGACCAGAAGACACCCTGTCCACTGCCTGCCTAGCGGATGCTGAATTGCGGCTCGCTAATGTGAAGCCTGACTCCATCCTTTTTTCCCCATTGCACAGACTGAAACCCGGCCTGTAATTATTGAACGAAAAACAGCACTGATAAATAAATATAAGGTATGTACGCTGTGTAGTGCAAAAAGTCACACTTTGATTTTCCTAATAGACAGTACAACATTTTTGAAAGTGCGTACTCTGTCTGAGTCACCTTTTGAAGGATAAATAAGTATGGGCAAATTAATTTAGCGGATCTTTCCCCTCAAGCTAGGTGTACTGTAAACTGTGTTTTAGAACAAAATTAGACCTTCCCAGCAGTGCTCCCACCCAGACCCTTACTAAAGCCAGTCGCAAAAATGTAGAAGACCCCCAATCAGATCTCAAAAAACGAGGCCTAGCAGAAAACTGGTGACAAAACGTACTTCGAAAGTAAAAGTAGGCCCAAATACCCCCTTACCCACTGTGGATTGTATTCAAACCACTTGCAAGCAAGCAAAAGTATCCATAGCCAGCATCGCTCCAAGACTCGAAAACCCCCCCACCCAAACACATGCAATAGAAATACTGCTAACCCTAACCCTAAGTTAAGAATAGTGGCAGAGGCTTTCTTTAACTATGCCAAATCCCCCCTTTCCCACCATGGATTTTCTTCAAATGACTTGCAACCAAAATTACACATTCTCACGAGTGCTCTAAGACCCCAGAACTCAGTTGCAAAAATCTAGAACACCCCGAAACACATGCAATCCTGCTGCTAGGGCTAACCCTAACGAACCCTAAGTTACAAAAAGTGGCAAAAGGCTTTTCCTTATGGATTTTGTCCCAACCACTTCTATCCGGTATTAGACCTTCCCAGGAATGCCCCAAGACCCACCAACCCACCCGCCAAAAAGCACAACACCCCCAAACAGCCCAAAAGCAAAATCTCATACTTACAATATTTCTCGGCCTTCGGTCCAAACGCGCTGTGCAGCTAGGCCATAACTCCAGTTTTCCACCACGGATTTCCTGAAAAGCAAATGCAATCAAGATTAGAGTGTCCCAGCAGTGCTCCCAGACCCCAAAACTCACCCACAAACACCCGGAACACCCCCAAAGAGCACCTCAAAGGCAAGCAAGTCAGCAAAAACACAAAAAAATGTCTGCCTCCGACTTGGTCCAAACCACTTTTATCCGGTATTAGAGCTTCCCAGCAATGGCCCCAGAGCCATCAACCCAGGAGAAAACGAGTAGAAGACCCCCGAACAGCCAAAAAGCAAAAGTACAAAAATGGGGACTTAGTCATTTTTTTGCCAATTTCCCAAATCACTCCACGCGCGCTCTGCAGCTAGGGCCTAACTCCCCTCTGCCACCAAGGATTTGCTTCAAACCTCTTGCAAACTAAAGTATCCATAGCCAGCAGTGCTCCCAGACCCCGAAACCCACCCACAAAAACCAGGAAGCCCCCCAAACAGGCCCCCGAAAAAACTACATTGAGCAAAATGTTAGAATTAGCACAAAAAGAATCAGCGTGGATTTTGTCCCAACCACTTCTATCCGGTATTAGACCTTCCCAGGAATGCCCCAAGACCTGCCAACCCACCTGCCAAAAAGCATAACACCCCCAAACAGCCCAAAAGCAAAATCTCATACTTACAATATTTCTCGACCTTCGGTTCAAACGCGTTGTGCAGCTAGGCCATAACTCCAGTTTTCCACCACGGATTTCCTGAAAAGCAAATGCAATGAAGATTAGAGTGTCCCAGCAGTACTCCCAGATCCCAAAACTCACCCACAAACACCCGGAACCCCCCCAAAGAGCACCTCAAAGGCAAGCAAGTCAGCAAAAACACAAAACAAATTCCGCCTCCGATTTGGTCCAAACCACTTTTATCCGGTATTAGAGCTTCCCAGCAATGGCCCCAGAGCCATCAACTCACCCGCAAAGACGCAAAGAAGTAGAACACCCCCACAAGTGCTGAGTCTTTCTTCATTGGGCGTAAACCAGCCCTCTGCTTTGATGGAAATAGGAGTCTGGAGGAGGAGGATAGAGGAGCATGTTCTTCTGAACTTGTGAACCTGAGGAATGCAGACTGCGGCACCTTCAAATCAATAAGCAAACAAGTGAAGACAGTTCTGCTGATGGGCTTGTTTTTGTGATTAGGTGATTAAAGTTTGAATTATATTAACTGTGCACAACAAAGAAAGACAGACACACAGGAATAAAAGTGAATAAGGACGAAAAAGAAAGTTATTGATTCATTGTCTCATTTTCAGGGCTCGGTGTCAGGGTCCACGAATAAGAATAAGGCTTCGTCATCATACTCTGCGAATTTAGGCAGGGTGAGCTCAGTGTCACCTGACAGAGAAGAAATTCCCTCATCTACGTTGCTATCCAACTCGTCTTCATCCGGCGTGCTTTCTCGTACTCTATAATCTGGTGGTATGAGGTGCTGATTCATCTTGATCATTGTTAACATCTCCACATTTTTGGGCGAGAGGCGGCTCCGTTTGGAAGTTACAATGCCACCAGCAGCACTGAAAACACGTTCAGAAGACACGCTTGCGAGTGGGCAAGACAACTAGTTTAAAGCCAGGTTGGAGAGCTGTGGCCACAATTCTTTTTTCCCATGCCAATACGCCAATGGGTCAGCATTAACATAGACCTCTGTTGAGTCATTCAGATAGTCCTTCACCATCGACTCAAGGTCCTCCTCCAAGGTTCCACCATTTTGCTTAGCTGTTGCTGTGACCTTTTGAGAACCAAACCCAAGCCGAGCTAGCCAATCCTCTTCAGCCTCCAATGTTACTGTTGTGTCTGGTGCAGATGATCCGGTTGCCGGTGTCTTTAACGGCTGAGAGGTCACTTGTGCCACAGCCACAGGTGCAGAAGTGGATTGTTTTGACTGGGGATGGCCTGCTGAGGCTGATGTACTGCCTTTTCCTTCAATTTTCTACCGTTCTCTTTCAAACCTCTTGGCTGAGAAGGCTAGCCACTGTTTGTACTTTGTAACATCTTCATCAGCAAAAGGAAAGAATGCTCGGCCTGCCAGCGCCTTTTTGTAGCGTGGATCCAGAATAGTAGCACAAATGTAATGCTGGTTTGAGTGGATCATTTTAAGACGTTCATCACCTTGTAGGCGCTCTAATAATTTCTCCGCCAAAACAAAAGGGTCTTGGTTTTTTTCATCTTTTTGAAACACAGAACACACCTCCTTCAGTTGGTGCTCCAGCATGTACAACAATGGGATAGCTTTTCCCAAATTACAATCCTCCTTGCTGACTGCACGTGTGAAGACCTCAAAAGGACGAAGCATGCGTGTCAGGCTTTTAACTATGTCCCATTGCGCCGCGCCCATCCTCAGGTCCTTCTGAGCTGTACCCTGTGTTAAGAAATAGTGATTGAGTACCGTATACTGCTCATACAGACGCTCAAGCATGTAGAAGGTTGCGTTCCAACGTGTTGCCACCTCCTGGATGAGTGCTTTCACTGGCATTCGACGTTCATGTAGCAGGCTCCTCAGATGCTTCCGGGCCTTAAAAGAATGGCTGAAATGGTTGCACATTTTTCGGCAGGTGTCCACTACCCCGTACGCTGCACTGTCTTTATCACTCAAGAATTTTTTGACAACCAAGTTTATTCAGTGCGCCAAACACGGCACTCTAAAATAGTCACCCAGCTCCATGGCCTTAACTACATTGGCGCCATTATCTGTGGAAACATAACCAATCTGGCGTTTTTTTGGGGACAGCCAGTCAAGGACCTTAGTGTTAAACTCATCCAAAATGTTTCTGCTGCGTGACGTTTCTCCAAACCAAACATGGCTAGTGTTGCATGTTTCCGAGCAGCTTTAAAAACTTGGTCCGGGTCAACACCTGCGTTTAGCTTTGCTTTAACCCCTGAAAAAGAGACCCAGTGTGCAGTGATGCACATGTAATCAGCGCCTGCGCCACTGGTCCACATGTCTGTTGTCAGATGTATAGTGTGAACAGCACTCTTCTGCAAAGCTGCCCCAATCACCTCCAGAACATCTTCATGTAGTGCTGGAACCGCAACTCTGGCAAAATAGAACCGGCTAGGAACCTTCCATTTAGGGCAGAGCGCTGCCACTAATTCTAGAAAACCAATCCCTTCTACAAAAGAAAAAGGGAGAAGGTCCAGAGCTAGCATTTTAGCCAGCTTAGTGTTATACAGACCCGTCAGTGGGTGGTTGCGTTCATATTGCGCTTCTGTAAACAACATCTTTTTAATGTTGCCTTGGACCAAGCATTTACGGGATAATGATGATGATGATATCTTCAATCCAGTTACGCTCGCTGATGAACTTTTTCGCATTGGTGTCTCACTCTCTCCCACACTCTTAGTGTGGCTCACATGGGGTGTGCTGCTGACAGGGGTACTGGATGTAAGTGAAGTGTTTGACACGTCTTCTTCCTCCTCGTTATCATCAGATGAAAAATCAACGTTTTCATTACATGCAATTAGGGCTTCCTTGTTTGCCTGTAGGTGCGCAAACCATTGGACAGCGTGCTGTCTCTTCAGATGACCTATCTGGCCTCCGGTACCATAGTTGGTACCAATTCAATTCAATTCAATTCAAGAATACTTTATTCGGATTGCAAAAAATCCATGAAAGTCGCACATTTACATAAAAATACATTTTTAAAATAATTTACGCAATTTCCATAAAATAGTTAAAAACTGCAATTGTTTTTCAAGTATTAGTATAAACAATCAAAGTTAGTTATTAAAGTGCGTTCCGATTAACTAAAGTGCTATTGCAAGGGAGGCATTTAGGCACATGAGCATTTCAGGGAGATTCCATAGATTTCCGTGCATAAAAGATGACTTTCAAAAATGAGCTTGCACGAAAAATCAGTTCGTCATTTTCTAATTTTAAAAGCATGAGATATGATTGGGTCAGGGAAACTGGTCTTTGTTTTTTAAAATATGGAACTAAAAACCACTTGATGTATTTCATAAAGAATTTGCAATGAAAAAAGAAATGTAAGTCATTTTGTCTGCTGTGTCCATCGCAAGGGCAGGGGCGTAACTCATTACCAGAATTCATCGTGCTGTGGCCCATTGGAAAACAGAGTGAATATTTTATAATTCCAGCTCTTAGACGATATAGTAACGACCTTTCCCAGTTGGTCATAGGGAGTCTTAAATATAAAGGTATTTGTTGTGGAGATAAATCGTTGTTTATGTTGTTCACATATGATTTAACAGTTTGTTTTTGTAATTCTGTCTCCAACCTCTTTTCCCTGAAGAGGGCATAGAGTTCAATTTGTATGTCCTTTTTGTCCGTGCTCTTAATCTGGGAAGGATCGTTAAAAAGATGAATTTTGCCAATACTGTCTAGGCTTTCCTTTGTTACCCGAAGCCACGGGATGCTCATACCTTTGTCACAGGCTAGACATTCGGACACAATTTCCTGTGTTAAGGTAGCACGTTCATTGGCCCAAATGGACAACCAAAATATTGCAGGTCGCGTGGCAATAAAGTCAGTTATGTAGGGCAAGTTGAGCTCAGCATGGCAGATGTACCCGGAAGAAGAGATTGGGGCTCCAAGCAGTTTTCTACATAACCGGTTTTCTTCTGTCTGCAGGCTAGATGGTCTCACTATCCCCCAAATCTCTGCGCCATAGGTTGCAACCGGGACACATTGCAATCTATAGATTTTCACAATTGCCTTAATTGTTTCTGACCTTTTTGGCCGAGGCAAGGCAAGGATTGAGTTTATGGCCTTTGAGAACTTGCCTGTGGCGTGGGCGAGATGCCCACTCCACAGGCCGTTCGCAGCAAAGACCATACCTAGATAGGGGAATGATTTGGTGGAGTGCAACTTCTCTTGGCCAATCGAGATGGAGTTGAGTTGTTTGGCCCCTGGCCCACATGTCATGATAAATGATTTTTTTAAATTCACCTTCAAGTCCAGGTTCCCCATAAAATGTGCAAAGCTCTTGACCAGGGCACGAAGAGCATTCGGTGTTAGGCCCATGATCACCGCATCGTCTGCATACAGGAGTGCGGGTAGCAGGTTTCCTTGGATTTTCGGGACATCAGTTGTCGTCTTTTTCAGGGAGTCACTCAGTCCATTTATGTAGATGATAAACAGCAGGGGTGCTAAAACGCACCCCTGTCGGACGCCTCTTTCTACCTTAATTGCCCCTGAGGTTTCGCCCTCCATTCCAATTCGTACCTGGGCTTTAGTGTCCGCGTGTAGGTAGGCTAGAAAGTGTACCAAGGGTTCATCAAGGCCATAGGAGAGAAGTGTCGCCCACAATTTCGACCTATTCACTAGGTCGAATGCGGACGACAAGTCCATAAAGGCTAGGTAGATAGGAGAAGCCTTGGCTATGGTGTATTTGCCTATTATAAGATTGAGATTCAGGCATTGTTCTGTTGTCCCGACCTTACTTCTAAAGCCCATCTGACATCTGTCCAGCATCCCTGTTTCTTCGGCCCAGTCATTCACTCTATTGTACAACACCCGGCCCAAAATTTTCAGGGTGTTGTCTAAGAGTGAGATGGGCCTATAATTTGCAGGGTCAGATCTTTCACCTTTTTTGTAGATAGGCACTATTGTGCTTGTGGACCAGGTGGCAGGGATGGCGCCCATCGGTAAACAATTGAAAACATTAACCAGAATAGGCCCCCAAAATTCTGGTTTGTGTTTAATTAAGTCAATTGGGAAGCCATCCGGCCCTGGCGCCTTGTTCCCAAGGCTTTGATTGATGGCCAGAACGACCTCCCCCAGGGTTATATCAAGTGGGCTCAGTTTGTCGTAATTATGATCTTCTGCGGGAGCAGCAGGGTTAGCATATATTTTGGAGAAATGTTGCTCCCAATGCTGGCTTGAGATGGTGCAACTAATTGGTGACAACTGTTTCCCCATGTCCCGCATCTTCCTTACAGCGGGCCAGAAGGTTGCACTATTTCCCACAGCAGCGGAGACAGTTAGTTCATTCCAATGTTCCTCTACCATGGTGGCCTTCCTTATCCCTATAGCTGTTTTGTAGGCTTGCCTGGCGGACCGTACATCTACTTGGCTCCTCGGTTTGGAGTTTAGCGCCTTGCGAAGAGCCTTATTTGCCGCTGAACAACAACTGTCGAACCACCTAGGCTCGTCGTTATTTTTCCTGTGGGGAACTGTCAGAAGAGTCTTAATAACATGGCACAGATTTGCAAAGTCTTTGATTATCCTATGGTGGTTCCCATCGGTAAGTGAACAAGAGGCAACTATTGGTTGATGGTTGCTTATAATTATATCCATAATGGGTCCGCAGTCCACCCCTCTCCACTTTAGCCTTAGGTTATCTGTTGATGTCATGATATCTCTTGCTCCCAAGGTGCGGGGGGGTGCTTGAATCGGGCCCAGTCTTAAGCTGAGTTCTAGTGCGTTATGGTCTCCGAAGGCTGTTTCTACAACTCCTGCTTGGATAACTTTATCTAATAGTTCCACAGACGTGAAGATGTAATCTACTGTGCTGGAAAAATCTCTCCCTCTGAAAGTTGGAATATAAGCAGTATCACTATTTTTGAATGTGTCCATTATATTCAATAGGGTGTGTGTATTTATAACATTTTTCAGTTCGTTCCCACGTTTGGTGGCCCTATCTGATTGATTTGTACCTGCTTTGGTTTTCAATAGTTTGCATTAAAGTCTCCAGCTAGGATAATCCCATTGTTTGCACAGTTGTTGGCTGATTCAGTTATTCTTGTAATGTTCTCGAATAGCTCTATATAGTTCTTATTAGGGGTCGAGTGAAAATCGTTATTATAAAAGTTGATCAAGTATAACGATGATCTACATGTGAACTCGATTATTTGAATATTTGGGCTTTTGGTTGGTATTGATTTGATAGACCCCCTTAGAGTTATTCTGAACCCAATCAGCAAGCCTCCCACGGGGCGTCCGAAGACTGGCTTTTGTGCACAAATGCTATAACATTCAAAACCCTCTATAACTGTTTCAGAGGTGGCCCATGTCTCTTGTAACATTATAATGTCTCTGTTAGATATAAATTTTAACCATTCCTGGTCCGACACCCGTTGTTGGAGTCCGGCTACATTCCAGCTGACAATCTTTAGTACGCTATTAGGGTTTTTGTAGGTGTATGGATCTGGAGGGTTGGGTGTTTCGCGCCCTATAGTGTTGCCAACTACTTGATCTTCCCTTGCTAGTGGCAACCTCAAGGAGTTTTGGGCCAGTTGTATACTTGGTCTCTCCTTATCGTGCATCTCTATGTTTTTAGTGGACTCATCGGGGCAACCCTGTTTTGTTCCCTCCAGTTCAATGTTCAGTAACCCAGGTGATGGGGGAAGTCAGTCAACCATCTCGAGGCTGCTGAATCTATTGAAAACTGGTATACCCCAATAGGCATCTCTACTTATTGTATTTCTTTGGGGATGTCTATGGTTATCTTGCCCCCACTCACCCCAGTTCTTTCCCGCGTCTTTTTGCCCCACCTGACGCCAGTTTCCCTCAAAGGCATGATCGTACTGGTTGAACCTGTCAGAGTTCCTAGATGGGTAGAAAAAGGAGAGGTGCCTTGTTTCTATACCTTCACTGTACCCCTCACTTCTCCATGAGCAAATGTGTTCTACCGTGCGTGGGTCATCAAAGTTAACAATCACACAGTCACCATGTGTTTTCTGTGTTTCGCGGCCCACCCACGGTACTCTTCTAACTGTTAGGATTTTACTCCTACAGTATGGGGGTAGGGGTCTGTTATTATTTAACCAAAAGCTGACTTAGTTTAGTAGGGACCAGGTTGGTTCTTCAGTACTATCTGGTATCTCGGGGACTCCCGTCATTACCACTACATATGGACTTGATCCGGGGGGCAGGTTAGCATGAAATCTTCCATGGTTTCCTTTGTTCCTGTCCTTATGATTGCTAGCGGTGTCCCCCTTTGATTGTATCGGGTTAGGTTGTTTCCCCTGTGGGTTTGTGTTTAAGGTGGGTGGGTTCGATTTTTTCATAGCTCCCTTTGGAGGTGGGGTTGGCTTATGTATGTTACTAAGGTCTGTGGCTGGTTTCTTCGCAGCTTGTCCCGAAGGTGGTTGAATATGTGGTTTTGCTGCCACTGAAGCTGGTGTATCTTTAGGGGATGGGCTTTTAACTAGGGCGCTTAGTTCGTTAAGTTGTTTTTCCATGTTCCCTAGTCTTTTTTCAATGGTAGCAAGGTGGACAGATATAATTTCCCCGACCTTTGTTATAAGTTGGTTTGTTGAGGAGCAATCTTTACATGACGGCTCCATGATGGGCGAATCTCCTTTATGACCTGACCCTACATTAGATTTCTTGCTAGCCTTTTTTGTTATTGAGTAGGCTTTTCCCCTGCTTTCTCTGGGGTAGAGGGCTTCCATTGGGTATAGATATATTTGAGCCTTGGGGCTGTTTCTGTTTCTGTATGGCTCCCTCCCTTAAACCTCGCAATACTCTTGAGGTAGGGGTCGAGTCCACGAGTATGTGTGTGGTGACCGAATCTCGGGGAGGGGAAAAGTTTTTAGCCATCGGATCAGGGTCTGTAGTCAGGATCGGGTCAATAGCACGATCACGTGTAGTGTCTATTATTGAAATAAAAGATGATTGAGATTCTACAATAGGTATTATGTGCGAGCTCTCAGGGAGACTCATTACTGGAATAGAGTTTGTGACGAGATCCAGTTGTGTATTAAAGTTATCAGTAACATCTAAATTGGGCGATTTCTCCAGACTCCATAATGAGTCTGAGAGAAGTTGTGTTACTGATAAATCCACGGTGTTAGGCATGGTGTGGATCTCTGCACTAGCACTAACTACGGAGACGCCATCAGCAAGGTTGTTCCTGTTGGGTGTATTTGCTGTGGCGAGGAGACCCAACGAAGAACGTTTAGCTTGGGCCAGTTCCAGGGAGACTCTACGCTCCAATAGAGATATTCCATGGTCAATCGCTTCATTGGCCCTGAAGATGAAACTATCAATTGGACCGGTGACTTTCCCAGCTCCTGCAGCAGTCTTGCTGCGACTGCCCCTGGTGGACATGGCAAAATATGTGGCAGTTAATCACCTAATAGGGGCGGTGTACGAGGAGATCTTACTTGCGGAGTGTTCTGAATAGGTGGGAGTCAGTAGGGTGGCCCGTCCCGTCCTCCGTCGTCCTCGGACAGCCTCAGACGGCCCGCCCTTTGCCCGGGCTTAGCCCCGGGCGTCCCGCTCGCGTCCCGCGTAGCTGAGGGCTGATTGTTTTTGTACACCCCTCTTGTCGCCTTGGATCGACGTCAGGGAACGCGCCTCCGCCGCAAAGGCTGCCGGGACCTGTAGTCCCGGAGCGGCGGTGGCGTGCCTGGTGCTCGCGGTCTGCGGTGCTAGTTCCTCCTGGGTAAGTTTATGGCTTGGCTCCGCTCTCAATAGCTCTGAAGAGCTCCCCCCGCTTCACCGAGGGCTGATTGTTTTTGTACGCCCCTCCTGGCACCTTGGATCGGCGTCAGGGAACGCGCCTCCGCCGCAAAGGCTGCCGGGACCTGTAGTCCCGGAGCGGCAGTGGCATGCCTGGTGCTCGCGGTCTGCGGTCTCCGGTGCTGGTTCCTCCTGGGTAAGGTTATGGCTTGGCTCCGCTCTCAATAGCTCTGAAGAGCTCCCCCCGCTTCACCGAGGGCTGATTGTTTTTGTACGCCCCTCCTGGCGCCATGGATCGGCGTCAGGGAACGCGCCTCCGCCGCAAAGGCTGCTGGGACCTGTAGTCCCGGAGCCGCGGTGGCGTGCCTGGTGCTTGCGGTCTGCGGTCTCCGGTGCTGGTTCCTCCTGGGCAAGGTTATGGCTTGGCTCCGCTCTCAATAGCTCTGAAGAGCTCCCCCCGCTTCACCGAGGGCTGATTGTTTTTGTACGCCCCTCCTGGCGCCTTGGATCAGCGTCAGGGAACGCGCCTCCGCCGCAAAGGCTGCCGGGACCTGTAGTCCCGGAGCGGCGGTGGCGTGCCTGGTGCTCGCGGTCTGCGGTCTCCGGTGCTGGTTCCTCCTGGGCAAGGTTATGGCTTGGCTCCGCTCTCAATAGCTCAATACCAAACTTACCACGACTAACTGCAACCTTACAATTGCTACAAATGGCGAAGTTTTCCCTTTTTGGGCAAACACTAAAGAAGTCCCTAGCTGGGGACTTGAATTGTCTGTGGGGGCCGGAGGAGGCGGCGATACTGGTGGCGGTGGTCTTGCTGCTAATGCCAGATGAAGTGGAGGATGTGGATTGCCGAACTTTGTTACGTTGTGCACTTTCACCACCACTAATTGAGGTCGAGGTGGATGGAGGTCCCTTCTGGCGAGGAAGAAATATGGAAGCGGTACGTGTTGGTGTACTAGTTAACTTCAATGATTGTTGTGTTTCCATTGCCTCCTCGTCGACATCATCATCACGCTCAGCAGCTTCTCGGGCTAGGGTCAAAATGTCTCTTTGCTGCATGCCCGCTGGGGCTGCAGTGACCTTTAGGATGACTGGCTCGTCGTCGTGAGAGGCTTCATCAGCAGCAGTATCCGCCACTTCTTGTTGAGCCTCATCACACTCCATAACTATGAGTTTTTCGACGACCTTCCTTTTACGCTTAAGTACCTTTGTCAGATCATGGTGTGCCTCACTCTCAGACGGCCGTGGTGGTTCCCAATTTTCATCCAGATCATCAGAAGGAGGTGGGCTTGAAGAAGATGTAGACACCCCCCTTGATCTTTTCCCTGCTAGGGATGTA